>NC_056431.1:34871145-35526145 GCF_018296145.1 Oncorhynchus tshawytscha
TGGGGATTTTTTTATTATGTTATTTGGATTTCCACTGGGGAAATTGTAGGCCAATGGATAAATTAACTTCTTGGTGACAGTGGCAGTATTTTCACATCCGGATGAAATGCATGCCCAAATTCAACTGCCTGCTACTCATCCCCAGAAGATAAGATATGCATATTAATAGTAAAACACTCGGAAGTTTCTAAAACTGTTTGAATCATGTCTGTGAGTATAACATAACTTATTTAGCAGGCGAAACGCAGAGGACAAACCATTCAGATTTTTTTTTTTTTAGGTCACTCTCTTTTCAATGGGATTTCATTGGGAATCCAGATTTCTAAGGGACCTTCTTGTAGTTCCTATCGCTTCCACTGGGTGTCAACAGTCTTTCGAAATTGAATGAGGTTATTCCTTTGTGTAATGAAGAAGTACGGCCATCTTGAATTAGGGTCACTTGAAGTGTACTGTTAGAGGCGCGTGACCAGAAAGCATGCTTCAGTTTGTTTTCTTCCTGTATTGAACACAGATCATCCCGTCTTCAATTTTATCGATTATTTACATAAAAAAATACCTAAAGTTGTATTACAAAAGTAGTTTCAAATGTTTTAGCAAAGTTTACAGGTAACTTTTGAGATATTTTGTAGTCACGTTGAGCAAGTTGGAACCGGTGTTTTTCTGGATCAAACACGCCAAATTAATGGACATTGTGGATATATATCGACAGAATTAATCGAACAAAAGGACCATTTGTGATGTTTATGGGACATATTGGAGTACCAACAAAAGAAGCTTGTCAAAGGTATGGCTTGAATTATATTTTTATTTCTGCGATTTGTGTTGCGCCTGCAGGGTTGAAATATGGTTTCTCTCTTTGTTTACGGAGGTGCTATCCTCAGATAATAGCATCGTTTGCTTTCACCGAAAAGCTTTTTTGAAATCTGACATGTTGGCTGGATTCACAACAGGTGTAGCTTTAATTTGCTTGCATGTGTGATTTAACGAAAATGAGATTGTTATGGTAATTTATTTGAATTTGGCACTTGTTACGGTTTTCTTCCGTCGAAAGAGAGTCAGACCAAAATGCAGCATGGTTAATTCGATACATGTTTAATAAACGAATAAACACGATAATACAAAAACAAGAAACGGAATGTGAAAAACCTATACAGCCTATCTGGTGAAAACTAACACAGAGACAGGAACAATCACCCACGAAACACTCAAAGAATATGGCATCCTAAATATGGTTCCCAATCAGAGACAACGAGAATCACCTGCCTCTGATTGAGAACCGTCTCAGGCAACCATAGACTATGCTAGAAAACCCCACTAAGCCACAATCCCAAAACCTACGAAAAACCCCCATACATGAACACAACACAAAATAAACCCATGTCACACCCTGGCCTGACCAAATAAATAAAGAAAACACAAAATACTAAGACCAGGGCGTGACAGAACCCCCCCCAAGGTGCGGACTCCCGGCCGCACACCTAAACCCATAGGGGAGGGTCCGGGTGGGCGTCTGTCCACGGTGGCGTCTCCGGCTCGGGACGTGGACCCCACTCCAACCAAGTCTTAGTCCCCCTGTAACGCGTCCTTTGATTGGCGACCCTCGCCGCCGACCTTGGCCTAATAACCCTCACCAAGGACCCTACTGGACTGAGGGCAGCTCGGGACTGAGGTAGAAGCTCGGGACTGAGGGAAGCTCGGGACTGAGGGAAGCTCGGGACTGAGGGGAAGCTCGGGACTGAGGGGAAGCTCTGGATTGAGGGGAAGCTCGGGACTGAGGGGTAGCTCAGGACTGAGGGGTAGCTCAGCACTGAGGGGAAGCTCAGCACTGAGGGAAGCTCAGCACTGAGGGAAGCTCAGCACTGAGAGGAAGCCCAGTACTGAGAGGAAGCTCAGGCAGGTAGTAGGCTCTGGCAGATCCTGGCTAGCTGGTGGTTCTGGCAGATCCTGGCTGACTGGCGGATCCTGGCTGACTGGCGGATCTGGAAGATCCTGGCTGACTGGCGGATCCTGGCTGACTGGTGGCTCTGGCTGCTCTGGCTGATCCATGCAGACTGACAGCTCTGGCTGATCCATGCAGACTGGCAGCTCTGGCTGCTCCATGCAGACTGGCAGCTCTGGCTGCTCCATGCAGAAGGGCAGCTCTGGCTGCTCCATGCAGACTGGCAGCTCTGGCTGCTCCATGCAGACTAGCAGCTCTGGCTGCGCTGAACAGGCAGGAGACTCCAGCAGCGCTGGAGAGGAGGAAGGCTCTGACAGCGCTAAACAGGCGGGAGACTCCGGCAGCGCTGGAGAGGAGAAAGGCTCTGGCAGCGCTAAACAGGCGGGAGACTCCGACAGCGCTAGAGAGGAGAAAGGCTCTGGCAGCGCTGAACAGGCGAGGCGCACTGAAGGCCTGGTGCGTGGTGCTGGCACTGGTGGTACTGGGCCGAGAACACGCACAGGAAGCCTGGTGCGGGGAGCTGCCACCGGAGGACTGGTGTGTGGAGGTGGCACTGGATAGACCGGCCCGTGCAGGCGCACTGGAGCTCTTGAGCACCGAGCCTGCCCAACCTTACCTGGCTCGATGCCCACTCTAGCCCGGCCAATACGAAGAGCTGGTATGTACCGCACAGGGCTATGCACCCGCACTGGAGACACCGTGCGCTCCACAGCATAACACGGTGCCTGCCCGGTCTCTTTAGCCCCCGGTAAGCACAGGAAGTTAGCGCAGGTCTCCTACCTGGCGTAGCCATACTCCCTGTTTGACCCCGCCCCCAATACATTTTTGGGGCTGACTCTCGGGCTTCCATCCGCGTCGCCATGCTGCCTCTTCATACCAGCGCCTCTCCGCTTTCGCCGCCTGCAGTTCTTCTTTGGGGCGGCGATATTCTCCGGGCTGTGCCCGGGGTCCTTTCCGTCCAATATCTCCTCCCAAGTCCAGAAGTCCTGTGATCGCTGCTCCTCACGAAAACAGGGGAGTTGGCTAAGGTCTGAACCCTGACTCTGCCACACTCTCCCTGAGCCCCCAAGAAATTTTTGGGGCTGACTCTCGGGCTTCCTTGCCAACCGTGTTCCCTCGTATCGCCGGCTCGTATCTCCGGCTGCCTCTGCTCTCCTAAGTGCCTCCACCTGTTCCCATGGGAGGCGATCTCTTCCAGCCAGTATCTCCTCCCAAGTGTAATAACCCTTGCCATCCAAAACGTCTTCCCATGTCCATTCCTCCTTTCGCTGCTCCTGCTGCCGCTGCCTGTCACCACGCCGCTTGGTCCTGGTGTGGTGGGTGATTCTGTTACGGTTTTCTTCCGTCGAAAGAGAGTTGGACCAAAATGCAACGTGGTTAATTCGATACATGTTTAATAAACGAATAAACACGATAATACAAAAACAAGAAACGGAATGTGAAAAACCTATACAGCCTATCTGGTGAAAACTAACACAGAGACAGGAACAATCACCCACGAAACACTCAAAGAATATGGCATCCTAAATATGGTTCCCAATCAGAGACAACGAGAATCACCTGCCTCTGATTGAGAACCGCCTCAGGCAACCATAGACTATGCTAGAAAACCCCACTAAGCCACAATCCCAAAACCTACGAAAAACCCTCATACATAAACACAACACAAAATAAACCCATGTCACACCCTGGCCTGACCAAATAAAGAAAGAAAACACAAAATACTAAGACCTGGGCGTGACAGCGCTCTGCATTTTCCCTGGCTTTTGGCCAGGTGGGACGTCCCACATATACCAGAGAGGTTAAGTGGTTTGCGAGACTTCTTGCAATATTTTAGAGTTTTTAAAAGGCTCACACGGTAAAAAGCATACTGTACACAACTACAGTAAGAATGGATAGACAAGCACTTTTGTATTCTGCTGCAGATGTAAATCTGCGAGATGTCGAATAAAGAAAAACAAAACTAATGGAATGGAAGGGTGGGCAATGAAAGACTGAGGGCTGCGGAGAAATGCTATTTTAAATGTATCGGGAAAAAAAAACTGCGAAAACATGTACAAAAAAGTTACTGTAGAAGACCTGTATCAACCAAGCTAGCTTGCCAGCTAGCTATGGTGTTATGTTGTTCTGTTCTGGCTCGCTTGTGTAACTGACCTGAGCGAAACATATAAATTGACAAGCTCTACATTAAGAAAGTGGTTGCTAGATTAGTCAGGAGAAATGTGTCATTTATATCTATCCACCTGATGATTCATGGCTATTGGTACCTTTACACAGGGAAGAGTGTGTTCCTATACTGTTAGCTACATACCTTAAGGGAACATTTTGACATTTTGTGTACGGTTAGTGAGAAAGTCCACATTGGAAATGTACGGTCCCTTACTAGACGTCCGAAAACGTTTGTAAAATTCGCGGACGGCGTCGGGCCGAGCGGCAGGGCCGGACCTACCGGGAAGTCATCAAATGAACTTTGTCGGACATTCGGTTTCCGTTTTATAAAATAATCAAATTTTGGTCATTTTTCCGCTGTTACGGAAAATCCCACAAGAGGGCATAAGCAATCATATTGCAATTGGACAAAACATCACGAATCACGACGGGGCCTTATCTCGAAAACGGAAAATATTTCGAAGCCGAAACTCGGTGAGCGTAGGTTTGGCATAATGGGCAGTTGGCCCCGAACAAGATGGCGTCTAGGCCTCAACGGTTTTTGAGTTATGGCCATTATTCTGGGATTAAAGGTCCAAAATGAAAATAGAGAAATTATTTTTCCACTTCACGTCAAAGTCAAGGAGCCTCCGGTGTCAATAAAAAAGGAACCAGCCATTTATCTATCGTCATTTAAGAGAAATCGTACAATGAGAGATTGTACGAGATGTTCAAAGATAGGTGTTTTTTTTTCAACAGTTACAGATCCAGTTGCAGGGTGTACATACAAATCTTTTTAAAGTGTGCTGCGGAGCTCTGCGCGATTTCTGTGATTTTCTATGATTTTCTGAAATAACACACACTCACTAAACCCTCCGTAAATAAATCAGTTCTTAACGTAAAGACGTAAAACTCAGGATTCTGTAAAGGCATACCCCAATCAGGATATGAGTTTATTTATAGCTTCCTGTGCCAACCGGAAGTGCCTTAAATGGTGTCACAGTGGCTGTTTCCAAGGGTTAAAAGGTCAGATCTTTTCAAAACTTCATATGTGTGATTAGGCAACCACCATAAACTGTAAGTCAGTCATTTCTCCCAACAGATGTCAACGAAAAGCTCTCTCACACACACACAGCAAGGATGGAGTGACAAAGTGCGGTGCTTAAAGACACAGAGAGCAGGCAATGGCATTACCATAAACCCTAGGCCGTGCCGAGTTCAACGAGATATCCCGCTTGACCGTAGCTCGCTCGGTCTAAGCGCAGCGACCATTAGGAAAGTGGGCCCAAAATGAAGCCTGCCCCACAATGTCATTTGCTTTTGGGTGACAGTGAGAGAACCGTTAGGGTGAGAAGCACAATTCGACCTCAGGTACGTTCCTAAGGTCCTCCCGATCCGTGCAAGCCTAACCTTGACCGTGTGGCATTAACCCTTAACAGTTAAAAGAAGGTGTTTACATCAAACAGTTTGCATTGACTTCTCTCCCCATAGGAATACATTGCCTGCACCCCTAAATTCAACCTGAAGCCTATATGGGTTATGAATGCCGTATGAACCTGTCTTCGGTAACAGTCCATCAGGCCACTATGAGGTCTACTTGTGTTGATTCTAAGCTTCCTGGACCAACCGGAAGTGGTTAAAATCACCCTAAAAGTGTATATCCATACCCCGCCTGCAGTTTGATAGACATAGTGCATTCAACCCTGTGTAAATCAGTCAGTTCTTAACGTAAAGACGTAAAACTCAGGATTCTGTAAAAACATACCCCAATGAGGATATGTGTTGACTTATAGCTTCCTGTGCCAACCGGAAGTGCCATAACTGGTGTCTCAGGGGCTGTTTCGAAGGGTTAAAAAAGTCAGATCTGTCCAAAACTTCATATGTGTGATTAGGCAACCCCCATGAACTGTAAATCAGTCATTTTTCAAATAAAATTTCAAAGGAAAACTAAATCACACAGACACACAACTTGGAAGGAGGGACGTATTGGGGTGCGTAGAGACCGACAGTGCCTGCAATAGTTAGCTTTGTTCGAGCTAAAAAAGAACCGTCAGACCTAGAGTTCCGAAACTTTAGAAACCTGTTCTAGACCTCAGGTCGATAGGGCGTGGTGAGTTAGGTGGCTCTAGAAGGTTCTCGGACCGAGAAACAGCCTCGTACATTTGCAATGATTTCAATTCATTTTGACCATTACAAAAATGACGACATTTAGAAAAGTCTCAGAGACGCAAGGCTAGGTGCATTGAAACCGGCTCGGCCCATAGAGACAGACCCCAACGTTTCTGTCCGATAGCTCATTCAAGGACCCCATAGCAAGGCATGGAAAAAAGTGGATTTTCAGCACCAATTAGGGTTTTACTCGGGCACCGAAGGACCTATCGAGCCGAAACTCGGGATTCGGGGTCGCCTCACATAGGCCTACACATAATGTCCGACCTGGACCCGCAGCTAGAACGTAACTATGTGTTTTACGTTTTTATTATGTTTTAAACCGAAGGCGCTGTGAATTATGGGCCTGCTCTGACATATGTGATAGTTGGCTTCTAAATGAGTTGGAAAAAGTGGGTTTGGTGTCAATTGGTATCAGTTTGGTGTCAGAATGCCATCTAATTGACTGATGGACACTGACTTGCTAGTTGACTTTTGTACATTTGCAATATGTTTAAACGGTTAGGGACCATCACCAAAATGGCATTCTGAAATCAACACAAAATATGGCATCACCATAGTCTCCAGACTGTGCCGAGTTCAATGAGATGCCCCGCTTGACCGTAGCTCGCTCTGAGTGCAGCGACCTTGAAAAAAAGAAGGCCCAAAATGAAGCCTGGCCCTCAATGTCATTTGCTTTTGGGTGACAGTGAGAGAACCGTTAGGGTGAGAAGCACACTTTGACCTCAGGTACGTTCCTAAGGTCCTCCCGATCCTTGCAAGCCTAACCTTGACCGTGTGGCATTAACCCTTAACAGTTAAAAGAAGGTGTTTACTTCAAACAGTTTGCATTGACTTCTCTCCCCATAGGAATACATTGCCTGCACCTCTAAATTCAACCTGAAGCCTATGTGGGTTATGAATGCCTTATGAATCTGTCTTCTATGACAGTCAATCAGACCACTATGAGGTCTACCTGTGTCAATTCTAAGCTTCCTGAAGCAACCGGAAGTGGTTAAAATCACCCTAAAAGTGTTTTGAAAAACATAACCTGTCATTATGAAAATCACTGTATTCAAACCTGTGTAGATCAGTCAATTCTTAACTTAAAGACTTAAAACTCAGGATTCTGTAAGAGGCTACCTCAGTAAAGACATGTGTTTACCTATACCTTCCTGTGCCAACCGGAAGTGCCTTTAATTGGGTCACACTGTCTGTTTTGAAGGGTTAAAAAAGTCACATCTTTCCAAAACTTCATATGTGTGACTAGGTAACCCTCCTAAACTGTAAATCAGTCATTTCTCCAAGCAGATTTCAAAGAAAAGCTCTCACACACACACACAGCAAGGATGGAGTGAAAAAGTGCGGTGCTTAAAGACACAGAGAGCAGGCAATGGCATAAACATCATCTCTAGGCCGTGCCGAGTTCAACGAGATATCCCGCTTGACCGTAGCTCGCTCGGTCTGAGCGCAGCGACCATTAGAAAAGTAGGCCCACAATGAAGCCTGCCCCACAACGTCATTTGCTTTTGGGTGACAGCGGCAGAACCGTTAGGTTTAGAAGGACAATTCAGCCAAAGGAATGTTCCTAAGGTCCTCCCGATCTGTGCAAGCCTAACCTTGACCGTGTGGCATTAACCCTTAATAGGTAAAAGAAGGTGTTTACTTCAAAGAGTTTGCATTGACTTCTGTCCCCATAGGAATACATTGCCTGCACCCCTAAATTCAACCTGAAGCCTATATGGGTTATGAATGCCGTATGAACCTGTCTTCGGTAACAGTCCATCAGGCCACTATGAGGTCTACCTGTGTTGATTCTAAGCTTCCTGGCCCAACCGGAAGTGGTTCAAATCGCCCTAAAAGTGTATATCCATACCCTGCCTGCAGTTTGATAGACATAGTGCATTCAACCCTGTGTAAATCAGTCAGTTCTTAACGTAAGGACTTAAAATTCAGGATTCTGTAAAAGCATACCCCAATGAGGATATGTGTTGACTTATAGCTTCCTGTGCCAACCGGAAGTGCCATAATTGGTGTCTCAGGGGCTGTTTCGAGGGGTTAAAAAAGTCAGATCTTTCCAAAACTTCATACATGTGATTAGGCAACCCCCATGAACTGTAAATCAGTCATTTTTCCCATAAAATTTCAAAGGAAAACTAAATCACACTAAAACACAACTTGGAAGGAGGGACGTATTGGGGTGCGAAGAGACAGACAGTGGCTGCAATAGTTAGCTTTGTTCGAGCTAAAAAAGAACCATCAGACCTAGAGTTCCGAAACTTTATAAACCTGTTCTAGACCTCCGGTCGATAGGGCGTCGCCTCAGCTAGGCCAACACATAACATAAGAAATGGACCCGCAGCTAGAACGTAACTATGTGTTTTATGGTTTTTGTATGGTTTGAACCGAAGGCGTTGTGAATTTTGGGCCAGCTCTGAAGTATGTAATAGTTGGCTACTAAACGAGTTGGAAAAAGTGGGTTTGGTGTCAATTTGTATCAGTTTGGTGTCAGAATGATATCTAATTGACTGATGGACTCTTGTCCATTTGCAATATGTTTAAACAGTGAGGTACCATCACCAAAGTGACATTCTGAAATCAACCCTAATGAGCCATTGAGATGAACCAGAATCACTGCCCAGCCATCCCGAGTTCATCGGGCCAGTCAATTTCACATTCCTGCAGGATTTTTATAGCATGACAAATTCGTGATGGTACCTGCCCATTGAACCATATTGCAAATGCACAGTGACTTTGCAAAAGTAAGAAAACATAAACAAATGGACATAATGAAATCACCATATTTTTATTTTTGGGTTACCAGTTGCACAACAATGCACGTGCATTTGCAATATGATTCAATAGTGAAAAAAAAAACATCACCAAATGGACATGATGAAATCAACACAACTATCACTGCCCGGCCATCCCGAGTTCATCAGGCCAGTCAATTTTGGCATTTGGCCCCCAAAACAGTGACTTTTGACTTCCTATGAAATCATATTGCAAATGGACAAATTATATTCCTTATGCACAAGTAAAAAATAAAAAAAATATTATGATAATAACATTTTACAAAAGTATATTCATACAGTTCTTACACATGATTAATTTACTTAAAATCAAAACAATTTCGAAAAACGGTCCAGAAAGCACTTTTTTACGAGGGTGATAAGTTTTTTTTTTAAAGTGTACATTTTCGACTTTTGACTTCCTAAGAAATCATATTGCAAATGGACAAAACATATGCCTTATGCACAAGTAAAAAAAAAAAAATATGATAATAAAATTTGACTAAAGTATGTTGATACAGTTCTTATACATGTGTAATTGACACAAAAATCGAAAGAATTTTTAAAAACGGTCCAGAAAGCACTTTTTTAAGGGTGTGTGAAGTTTTTTACAAAATGTTTACATTTTTGACTTTTGACTTCCTATGAAATCATATTGCAAATGGACAAAACATATTTCTTATGCACATGTAAAATAAATAAATTATGATAATAAAATTGGACAAAAGTATATTCATACAGTTCTTACACATGTGCAATTGACAAAAAAATCGAAAGAATTTCGAAAAACGGTCCAGAAAGCACTTCTTTAATTAAGGGGTGATAAGTTTTTGACAAAAAAATCATTTTTTCAAAATTTTGCTTTTGGATGTTGACTTGCATTTCCAATATGAAAAACCCTGGTGGAGCGCATTCGCCACCAGTTGGATTTTTGAGGTGTTACAACTGGCACTTGCCATATGGCATTTGCAGTCAATTTTGCATGAATCAACGCCGATTTGGGTGGTATTGTCAATCGTGTATATGGTTTGTCCAATGCCAATGATTTGCAATTCATTTTTGTCCATTTCAGGGGGGTATTCCCTTACATGTAGAAGGGATGGTGGAAAGTTGACGGAGGATCGCAAATTGCAGCTTTTCAGCAGATTCTACAGTCCCATATCAGAAGCAGCTAGCTTTGATTCTCTCAGGCTTGGAGCAGGTAAGGTACAAAACGACTGAATAAACATATTATTGTACACTCATTGAAAGTTTAAGTAGATGATACACCAGTAGTAGTTGCAACCATGCTGTGCTGGTCTAAAGAGGGAGTGTGTGACAAGGAAATTCAAGCAGATTGTCTATCATCATTGTTACTGTTAGTTATGGGTTATGCTTCATGGTTAACGTGACGTGGTGTGATCATAACAACATACAGGTACTCAAGTCCTTCTGTTCACCTGATTTAGAATTCCTCACAATCAAATGTCGACCGCATTATCTACCAAGGGAATTCTCTTCGATTATAATCACAGCCGTATATATTCCCCCCAAGCAGACACATCGATGGCTCTGAACGAACTTTATTTGACTCTTTGCAAACTGGAATCCATTTATCCGGAGGCTGCATTCATTGTAGCTGGGGATGTTAACAAGGCTATTCTGAAAACAAGACTCCCTAAATTTTATCAGCATATCGATTGTGCAACCAGGGGTGGAAAAACCTTGGATCACTGCTATTCTAACTTCAGCATTTAACACCATTGTACCCTCTAAACTCATTAAGCTCGAGACCCTGGGTCTCGACCCCGCCCTGTGCAACTGGGTACTGGACTTCCTGACGGGCCGCCCCCAGGTGGTGAGGGTAGGCAACAACATTTCCACCCCGCTGATCCTCAACACTGGGGCCCCACAAGGGTGCGTTCTGAGCCCTCTCCTGTACTCCCTGTTCACCCACGACTCCGTGGCCACGCACGCCTCCAACTCAATCATCAAGTTTGCGGACGACACAACAGTGGTAGGCTTGATTACCAACAACGACGAGACGGCCTACAGGGAGGAGGTGAGGGCCCTCGGAGTGTGGGGTCAGGAAAATAACCTCACACTCAACATCAACAAAACTAAGGAGATGATTGTGGACTTCAGGAAACAGCAGAGGGAACACCCCCCTATCCACATTGATGGAACAGTAGTGGAGAGGGTAGTAAGTTTTAAGTTCCTCTGCGTACACATCACAGACAAACTGAATTGGTCCACCCACACAGACAGCATCGTGAAGAAGGCGCAGCAGCGCCTCTTCAACCTCAGGAGGCTGAAGAAATTCGGCTTGTCACCAAAAGCACTCAGAAACTTCTACAGATGCACAATCGAGAGCATCCTGTCGGGCTGTATCACCGCCTGGTACGGCAACTGCTCCGCCCACAACCGTAAGGCTCTCCAGAGGGTAGTGAGGTCTGCACAACGCATCACCGGGGGCAAACTACCTGCCCTCCAGGACACCTACACCACCCGATGTCACAGGAAGGCCATAAAGATCATCAAGGACAACAACCACCCGAGCCACTGCCTGTTCACCCCGCTATCATCCAGAAGGCGAGGTCAGTACAGGTGCATCAAAGCTGGGACCGAGAGACTGAAAAACAGCTTCTATCTCAAGGCCATCAGACTTTTAAACAGCCACCACTAACATTGAGTGGCTGCTGCCAACACACTGACTCAACTCCAGCCACTTTAATAATGGGAATTGATGGGAAAGATGTAAAATATATCACTAGCCACTTTAAACAATGCTACCTAATATAATGTTTACATACCCTACATTATTCATCTCATATGTATATGTATATACTGTACTCTATATCATCTACTGCATCTTTATGTAATACCTGTATCACTAGCCACTTTAACTATGCCATTTTGTTTACATACTCATCTCATATCTATATACTGCACTCAATATGTCGTGGAAATTTCCTCTATTTACCAAATCATGGGAGAAAACCACACACACAAGTCAGAGTTAGTTATAAAAGTCCATCTTTAATTATATAAGCTCTATAGCATTTTGACTTTCAACAGTTCAGTATCTCTAATGAAAAGTTGAGAGTCCCCACACAATGGCAAAATGGGATCCTTTATAGCAAAGATCACACATAGTCAGACAGCATAGACATAATTCATCGTTCAGCTTTGTCTCCTTTCCCAAACCCCAGAACCATAAACCAATCCTCCATATCAACAGGCATATATCAAATTGTCATTTAGATTCAACCCACTCTAAATACAAACTCCTGGACAAACTCACAGAGAGGAGAATGAGGCTATAGGTTAAGATAGAAACAACATTAGAGGGAGCATAGAATGATTCCAGACACTGCCTCCCTCCTTTCTCCACTGGGAAAGGTAGGGAGTAAAAGATATGTTTACACATGATGACACTTTGACCTCTCCCCTCTCAGCGGCCATGCAACTTAGTCTTGACATAGAACAGATAACTGCAACCTCGCCACAGTATTATCAAAAATACCATTCTGATGAGAAGTAACTTACACACATTTGATGAATATTAAACATCTTACAAATGTTACCAACAAATTCTGAATCTTCCCTAACAAATACCATCTACTGTATCTTGCCTATGCCGCTCTGTACCATCACTCGCTCATATATCTTTATGTACATATTCTTTATCCCCTTACACTTGTGTCTATAAGGTAGTAGTTTTGGAATTGTTAGCTAGATTACTTGTTGGTTATTACTGCATTGTCGGAACTAGAAGCACAAGCATTTCGCTACACTCGCATTAACATCTGCTAACCATGTGTATGTGACAAATAAAATTTGATTTGATTTGATTTGATTTATACAATGGGTGGGTCTAATCCTGAATGCTGGTTAAAACCGCATTCCAGCCGGTGTCTATTCCACAAGTTACCACCAGCTAAATCTATGACGTTAAAATGCCTATTTACTCTGTTCCATCTGACTGCGCAATTCACTGTCTCATCAACCCAGCCAGGCTGTCACGACTCCCACCGAAGGTGGATTTCCCTACACTCGCAGTATTTTCATTTTTGGAAAAACAACATTCCCAATGTAAACGGGCTATTTTGTCAGGACGAGATGCTAGAATATGCATATAATTGACAGCTTAGGATAGAAAACACTCTAAAGTTTCCAAAACTGTAAAAATATTGTCTGTGAGTATAACAGAACTGATATTGCAGGCAAAAGCCTGAGAAAAATCCAATCCGGAAGTGACTCATATTTTGAAAGCTCTGCGTTCCGATGCGTCCCTATTGAGCAGTGAATGGGCTATCAACCAGATTCCTTTTTCTACGTATTCCACAAGGTGACTACAGCCTTTTGAAGTAGTTTTACGCATTTATGTTGAAGAATGAGCGTAAGCGACTACATTGCGTAAGTGGTCACCCGATGGCTCTCAGAGTGATTCTTGCGTAAAATACAGAGGTAGCCATTTTTTACTACTGAAAAGCCAACTGACCCAGTTGATATATTATCGAAAATATATTTGAAAATCACCTTGAGGATTGATTATAAACAACGTTTGCCATGTTTCTGTCGATATTATGGAGCTAATTTGGAATATTTTTCGGCGTTTTCATGACCGCAATTTCCGTTTGATTTCTCAGCCAAACGTGAAGAACAAACGAAGCTATTTCGCCTACAAAAATAATATTTTTGGAAAAAAGGAACATTTGCTATCTAACTGGGAGTCTCGTGAGTGAAAACATCCAAAGCTCATCAAAGGTAAACGATTTCATTTGATTGCTTTTCTGATTTTCGTGACCAGGTTGCCTGCTGCTAGCTAGGCAAAATGCTATGCTAGGCTATCGATAAACTTACACAAATGCTTGTCTAGCTTTGTCTGTAAAGCATATTTTCAAAATCTGAGATGACAGGGTGATTAACAAAATGCTAAGCTCTGTTTCAATATATTTCACTTGTGATTTCATGAATAGGAATATTTTCTAGTAATATTTATGTCCGTTGCGTTATGCTAATTAGTGTCAGATGATGACAACGATCACGGGATGGGGAGTTACTTAACATCTGCTAACCATGTGTATGTGACAAATAACATTTGATTTGTTTTGATTTGGCTCCTCTTCCTGTTCGGGCAGCGCTCGGCGGTCGTCGTCACCGGTCTACTAGCTGCCACCGATCCCTTTTCCCTTTTCTGTTTGTTTGTCTTATTGGTTACACCTGTTTCTTGTTTAGGATTTTAGTTGGGCTATTTAAGCTGGTAAGGCCCGCCTGCTCTTTGTGCGGGCTTATTTTTCCTCTGTGTATGTTTGTGGTAGTGCGTTTCCCTTTGTTTTTCCTCCGGACTGGTTGGTCCCTGGTTTGTGGGCCGGTCTTGTAAATGCTTCTGGTATGGCGTGACCATTTTCTCTGTGCCGGGAAAAACATTGTTCTGTACCTTCTGCTTCCTGCGCCTGGCTCCGCACCCACTACGCCTAATGTGCGTTACACAGGCATTTTATAAACTTGATCTCAACTATAAAAAGCATCTAGACATTATCTCACATTTCTTTAAGGCTAACATTTAGTTTTCAACAGCCAAGATTATTTGTGTAAACCTTGCTGTCTGTCTCTTTGACATTTGCAACTGTTTCAATATTCAATTCGATCTCCTGCTGTCCCATAGTAATGAACGTGCCGGGAGTAAGGACGAGACAGACAGGCAGGCAGCGTTTCTCAGCCAGTCGAAATCATGAATCAGCTGGCATAATTTTTATGGAAAAATCCATAAAATGTTCAAATGAAAAAAGGTCAAACATAATGCAGCTAATTTGCAGTCTTCCAAACTTTAGTTTGAAGTTATTGTGTTAATGTAGCTGTATTGTTGGCTAGCTCTTCTGAACAACAGTGTCCTTACGAGTGAGCACATTCTCTTTGTCAGGTGAAATTCCACCTCATTAGCTCATTGTTACAGATTTATCCAAATACATGTCACTAGAAAACAGCTTAAACAAATGCAAATGTAGTTCCTTTGCTGTTATTTTGGCAGAACTTTTTGACGTGACTTTCATTAGCTATAGTTGGCTAGCTAGCAAGCAAGGAATGAGAGAATTGCCAGCCAGTATGGCAAAGGACATTTAGATCGAACGACTGGGTCAGAAAAGTCAGAACGACTGGGTCGCGTTTCTAGCAACCCTAGATTTGTGTCAGGAATATATCTTGTGGAAGGATGAAATAGTATGAATAAATTAATCAAAATAACGTTTTTAATGAAAATATGTCAATCATTATTTCAATATGTTGGTAACCCGTTGTATAAAAGTGATAATGCCCTCAAAGCTGATGTTTGGAGGATATACAGTATTGGCATGGTTTGCCAGCCCGAGATGAATATATCCTCAAAACACCTGCTTCTCAGGCAACAGCCTTGAGCTAGGCCCATCTCCCGGGTAGCCGACAAAGTATACCAGCTAATTCTTGGGGTACAATAACTCTTTTGCCAACTAGCCTGGGTCCTTTATTGTCGACAAAGAGACCCGCCGATCCATCACAACAAGTCCGCCGACGTAATCATCTGATGTGGTTTTAACAGGCTTTTCCGTTGCGATGTCGCCGAAGACCCATCTGCTAACAACGGCCCGCTAGTTTTCCGAATGCTGTGTCTCCCGCTCGGCTAGTGTCGTAGCGACTACTGAACGGGTCCCTGATGCCTGCTGGACTTTTCACGAACACGGTACCTCGTTTTGTTTAACTGTCGGCCCCAGCCTCATACTTAGGTCCTGTGTGTACCTAATGGACCCTCTCTGCCCATTCATCGCCATTTACCCGTTGTTTTCTTAGCTCTCCCGATCAACACCTGTGATTGCTTTATGCCTCTCTCTCATGTTAATATGCCTTGTCTACTGCTGTTTTGGTTAGTTATCGTTTTACTTCACTGTAGAGCCCACAGTCCCGCTCAACATGCCTTAGATAGCTCTTTTATCCCACCCCCACACATGCGGAGAACTCACCTGGCTTAACTGGTGCCTCCAGAGATGCAACTTCTCTCATCGTCACTCAAAGCCAAGGTTTACCTCCACTGTACTCACATCCTACCATACCCTTGTCTGTACATTATGCCCTGAATCTATTCTACCATGCCCAGAAGTCTGCTCCTTTTATTCTCTGTTCCCAACGTACTAGATGTCCAGTTCTTATAGCTTTAATTTATCCTACTCCTCCTATGTTCCTCTGGTGATGTAGCGGTTAACCCAGGCCCTGTAGCCCCCCAGCAGTACACCTATTCAGGCGCTCTCATTTTTTTACTTCTGTAACCGTAAAAGCCTTAGTTTCATGCATGTTAACATCAGCCTCCTCCCTAAGTTTGTTTTATTCACTGCTTTAGCACACTCCGCCAACCCTGATATCCTACACGCTTAGGAAGGCCACCAAAAATTCTGAAATTTCCATCCCCAACTACAACATTTTCCATCAAGATAGAACTGCCAAAGGGGGTGGAGTTGCAATCCACTGCAGAGATATCCTGCAGAGTTCTGTCATACCATCCAGGTCTGTGCCCAAACAGTTTGAGCTTCTACTTTTAAAAATCCACCTTTCCAGAAACAAGTCTCTCACTGTTGCTGCTTGTTATAGACCCCCACAGCCACTAGCTGTGCCCTGGACACCATATGTGAATTGATTTCCCCCCATCTAACTTCAGAGTTCATACTGTTAGGTGACCTAAATTGGGATATGCTTAACACTCCGGCCATCCTACAATCTAAACTAGATGCCCTCAATCTCACACAAATTATCATGGAACCTCCCAGGTACAACTCTAAATCCATAAACATGGGCACCCTCATAGATATCATCCTGACCAAATTGCCCTCTAAATACACCTCTGCTGTCTTCAACCAGGATCTCAGCGATCACTGCCTCATTGCCTGCGTCCGTAATGGATCTGCAGTCAAACGACCACCTCTCACCGCTGTCAAACGCTCCCTAAAACCCTTCAGCAGGCAGGCCGTTCTAATCGACCTGGACCGGGTATCCTGGAAGGATATCGACCTCATCCCATCAGTAGAGGATGCCTGGTTGTTAGGGATAGGGAAGAATACTGCCCCCTTTGGAGGAAGTGCGTGCCCATAGTAAACTGAAAAAATATCTGTCCAAAATTGCTAATATATGCATATAATAATTATTATTGGATAGAAAACACTCTAAAGCTTCTAAAAACCGTTTGAAATATGTCTGTAAGTATAGCAGAACTCACAGGGCAGCCAATCTCCCAAACGATTTCTCTCATCAGGAAAGTTGGGCCAACTTTGACATCATCGCCCCCACCCTTCCCAACCAGCTATGGATCTGAGATCAGTTTCTATGTCTTCGGCGAGATGTCTTCTTTCAATAGGGCATTTCATTGTGAAAATCCCGCGGGCTTTCGCCCTTTGGCGGGCAAAAACCTTGGTGTCGCGAGAAAATACATGCACTCTCCTGCGCGCATTGCGCCTGGAGTGCCCTTTGTTCCATGAATCAGGACACGATGTCAGTTTGTCTGTTCGAGTTGAGAATTGTTTGCACGTTTAGAACATCCTAAAGCTTGATTCTGCACTTAGTTTGACCAGTTTAGTCGACATATAATATGTAATTTTGAAGTTTTGATGCGCAACCCCTCGAATTTTGGCTGCATTTCAGCCGGAATTTGTCGCGTTTGCTAACACAAAGACACATGAATTGAAACCAAACGATGTTTTGGGTAAGTATGACTTCTTCCACTACATTATGATCGAAGACCATCAAAGGTAAGGGAATATTTATGTTGTAATTTTGTGTTTCTGTTGACTCCAACATAGCGGAGAAATATTGCTTATGTCTGAGCGCCGTCTCAGATTATTGAAAAATGAACGATTTCTGTAACGTTAAAAAGAAATGTGACAAAGCGATTGCATTAAGAAGCAGTGTATCTTTCAAACTATATGTAGAATATGTATATTTAGTCAAAGTTTATGATGTGTATTGCTGTTATCTGGCGTTATCTGGCGGAGTTATCATAATTTCTCGGGACATTTTTGTAGCATTTTTTGAACATGGCGTCAATGTAAACAGAGATTTATGGATATAAATGGCATATTATTGAAAAAAAGATAAGTGTACTGTGTAACATGTCCTATTACTGTCATCTGATGAAGATTTTCAAAAGGTTAGTGAATTATTTTTCTTTTAATCCTGCGTTTGTGATTGCATCTTTTGTTCGACAAAATGGCTATATATTGGCTGTGTCTTTGGTGGTGGTTTGACATAAATATGTGCTATGTTTTCGCCGTAAAACATTTTAGAAATCTGACTCGCTGGGTAGATGAACAAGGTGTTTATCTTTCATTTGAGCTATTGGACTTGTTAATGTGTGGAGGTTAAATATTTCTAAGAATATTTTTGCATTCTGTGCGCCACTTTTGAGTTGAGCGTGGGGGGGGGGGGTGCCCTAGGGGAACGTGGTAGTGTGAACAAGTTAAAAGTGATTTCCTCACCATCTTAAATAACCATAACCAATAACCAAATAACCAATAACCATACCCCATTCAATAAATGTAGAACTAAGAACAGATATAGCCCTTGGTTCAAACCAGACTTGACTGCCCTTGACCAGCACAAAAACATCCTGTGGCGTACTGCATTAGCATCGAATAGCCCCCTCGATTTGCAACTTTTCAGGGAAGTCATGAACCAATATACACAATCAGTTAGGAAAGCGAAGACTAGCTTTTTCAAACAGAAATGTGCGTCCTGTAGCACTAATTCCAAAACATTTTGGGACACTGTATAGTCCATGGAGATGAGCACCTCCTCCCAGCTGCCCACTGCACTGAAGCTAGGCCACAGTGTCATAACCAATAAATCTATGATAATCAAGAATATCAATAGGCAATTCTGTACAGCTGGTCATGCCCGGCCAACAGCTCTGCACCCCCGCAGCAACTTGGCCAAGCCCCCCCCACCCCACCCTCGCTTCTCCTTCACCCAAATTCAGATCGCTGATGTTCAGAGCTGCAAAGTCTGGATCCCTACAAATCAGCAGGGCTAGACAATCTGGACACTCTCTTTCAAAAAATGTCCACCGCAATTGTTACAACCTCTATTACTGGCCTGTTCAACCTCTCTTTCGTATCGTCTGAGATCCCTAAAGATTGGAAAGCTACCCCTCTTCAAAAGGGAGAGACATACTAGACCCAAACTGTTACAGACCTATATCCATTCTGCCCTGCTTTTATAAAGTCTTCGAAAGCCAAGTTAACAAACAGATCACCGACCATTTTGAATCTCACCATACCTTCTCCACTATGCAATCTGGTTTCCGAACTGGTCATGGGTGCACCTCAGCCACGCTCAAGGTCCTAAATGATATCATAACTGGCAACGATAAAAGACAGTACTGTGCAGCCGTCTTCATCGACCTGGTCAAGGCTTTCAACTCTGTCAATCATCACATTCTTATCGGCAGACTCAATAGCCTTGGCTATATATATAAATGATGTCGCTCTTGCTGCTGGTCATTCTAACTGATCCACCTCTACGCAGACGACACCATTCTGTATACATCTGGCCCTTCTTTGGACACTGTGTTATCAAACCTCTAAATGAGCATCAACGCCATACAACACTCCTTCCATGTCCTCCAACTGCTCCTAAATGCCAGTAGAACGAAATGCATGCCCGCACCCGCCTGCCTGACTAGCATCACTACTCTGGACAGTTCAGACTCAGAAGATATGTGGACAATTACAAATAAGTAGGTGTCTAGTATGTAGTTTATCACATTGCCATCAGTTTTGTCACCAAAGCCTCATATACTACCCACCACTGTGACCTGTATGCTCTCGTTGGCTGGCCCTCGCTAAATATTCGTTGACAAACCCAGGTCATCTATAAGTATTTTCTAGGTAAAGCCCCACCTCATCTCAGCTCACTGGTCACCATAGCAACACCCACCCATAGCATGTGCTCCATCAGGTATATTTCACTGGTCATCCCCAAAGACAACACCTCCTTTGGCCACCTTTCCTTCCAGTTCTCTGCTGTCAATGACTTGAATGAATTGCAAAAATCACTGAAGCTGGAGACTTATATCTCCATCTCTAACTTTAAACATCAGTTGTCAGCGCAGCTTACACCTGTACACAGCCCATCTGTAAATAGCCCACCCACTACCTCATCCCCATATTGTTATTTATGCATTTTGTTGCTCTTTTGCACACCAGTATGTCTACTTGCACATTATCATCTGCTCATCTATCACTTCAGTGTTAATGATAAATTGTAATTATCTTCGCTACTGTGGCCTATTTGTTGCCTTACCTCCCTAATCTTACTACATTTGCACACACTGTATAAAGATTTTTCTATTGTGTTATTGACTGTACGTTTGTTTATCCCATGTGCAACTCTGTGTTGTTTTTGTCGCACTGCTTTGCTTTATCTTGGCCAGGTCGCAGTTGTAAATGTGAACATGTTCTCAACTGGCCTACCTGGTTAAATAAAGGTGAAATAAAAAATAAAATAAAATGAAATAAATGATCATTTAAGTGAATGACATACTCTAGAATAGTATAGAAAACAGTATATACATATGAGATGAGCAATGCCAGATCTGTAAACATTACTAAAGTGACTAGTATTCCCTTGCTTAAAGTGGCCAGTGATTTCTAGTCTATGCCTATAGGCAGCAGCCTCTAATGTGCTAGTGATGGCTATTTAACAGTCTGATGACCTTGGGATAGAAGCTGTTTCCAGCTTTGATGCACCTGTACTGACCTCGCCTTCTGGATGATGGTGGGGTGAACAGGCAGTGGCTCGTGTGGTTGATGTCCTTGATGATCTTGGCCTTCCTGTGACATCGGGTGCTGTATGTGTCCGGTAGGGTGAGTAGTTTGGCCCAGGTAATGCGTTGGGCAGACGGCACCACCCTCTGGAGAGCTTTGCGGTTGTGGGTGGTGCAGTTGCCATACCAGGCGGTGATACAGCCCAACAGGATGCTCTCAATTGTGCATCTGTAAAAGTTTGTGAGGGTTTTAGGTGTTAAGCCAAATTCCTTGAGCCTCCTGAGGTTAAAGTCCACAATCAGCTCCTTTGTTTTGTTGATGTTGAGGGAGAGGTTGTTATCCAGGCACCTACTACTGTTGCATCTGCAAAATTGATGATTGAGTGGGAGGCGTGCTTAGCCACCAGGGAGGACAGGAAGGGGGCTGAGCACACACCCTTGTGGGGCCCCAATGTTGAGGATCAGCAAAATGGAGGTGATGTTTTCTACCTTCAACACCTAGGGGTGGCCGTCAGGAAGCTCAGGACTCAGTTGCACAGGGCAGGGTTCAGACCCAGGGCCTCGAGCTTAATGATGAGCTTGGAGGGTACTATGGTGTTGAATGCTGAGCTATAGTCAATAAACAGCATTCTTACATAGGTATTCCTCTTGTCCAAATGGGATATGGCAGTGTGCAGAGTGATGGCGATTGCATCGTCTGTGGATCTATTGGGGTGGTAAGCAAATTGAAGTTGGTCTAGGGTGGCAGATAAGGTAGAGGTAGGTGCTATTGGTTTAGCATCCCCATTGGCTTTGCAAGTGTTGACAGGATATTCTCTGCTGCAGGCCGGCTGTCCAGGCACCATCACATGAGCCTGAAGCCACAGACTGGCCAATCTCATGATAAATGTTTTATTCAAAGGCACTAATAATTCATTTTTCGTTTCATTGGTATTTAATTCTAAATAAGTCGCAGCCTATATGCGCAAGTAATAGACATTAACGATTTAATACAACAGCATGCTGTTTAAATATGGAGCGCTTTATGTCCCTACCAGCCTATTTTGTCACACTCGCAAATGCTTCACAACGTATTTATTTGTAGGCTATAGCCTTGAAATAATATAAATAATATAGCCTAAATAATTCAGGCTCGCTGTCTGGCTCCTGACCTATATTTGGAGTGTTTATATGCTGTTTAATATGTAGCCTATTCAAAATAATGTTAGCTTCTTAAATTCACCTTTTCCTTTTTATTCAAATTCTTTTCATAAAAATTCATATGGTTTGGTTTCAACACTAAAAAACATTGGTAGGTCCAGGTAGTCAGAATAATAGATTGGTGTTGGTTAAATTGTGATTTTAATGAATGGAGCAATTTTGGAGCAGGAGTTTTTTTTCCTGTGAGTGCAGAGTGTTTTTTAGCGGAGTTGTAGGAAAGGACATGGGAGCGCTGTGAGCATGCGGGATTACCAACCACTCAGCTTTGCTCAGATGCTCCGCAGCTAACACAATCGCTTGAAACTGAAGCTGAAAAGACAGCAAACTAGCTGGACTTCGTTTAGTTTGACTTGTTTTCTATTGATATTTCTTTGTATTTATCATGCTGATTCATGATATTTACTGGCTGGAAAAATCTGCCTGCCTGTCTGTCTCATCCCGACTCCCAACACGTTCATTACTATGCGACAGCTGGAGATCTAATTTGAATATTTAAAGAATGTTGCAAATGTCGGAGACAGACAGCAAGGTTTATGCAAATCTCCGCTGTTGAAAACTAAATGTTAGTCTTAAAGAAATGTGAGGTAATGTCTAGATGCTTTTTACAGTTGAGATCAAGTTTATAAATTGCCTGGCTGGGCTGATGAGATAGTGGATTGTGCAGTCAGATGGAAACGAGTAAATAGGCATTTTAACGTCATAGATTTAGCCGGTGGTAACTTGTGGAGTAGACACCGGCTGGAATGTGGTTTTAACCAATTAGCATTCAGGATTGGACCCACCCGTTGTATAATTATGTAACAATGCACTGGGCATGCTATGATGATGGTTCAAGATAATCTGATTCTTGTTTATAGACGAAATGCTTTGAAGTATGAAATTACCAATTAAAAGTAAACCTGTGACAGCTTAATCAAGCTTATGAATATGTAAAAGTGCACAGTGATGGCACATTGAAGAGCAGAAACAAAACATGCACTGATTCCCACACATTGACACACCCTGTCATTCATTTACACACACAGGGGAGGAGTAAACAAGACGTCAGGAACTGCAACTGTGTGATATTGACTTGGGTTCCAGTATGTGGTCCTCTTCCCTCCTTTTTAATGTTTCACACCCTGATCTGTTTTACCTGTCCTTGTGCTTGTCTCCACCCCCTCCAGGGGTCGCTTATTATATTCCTGTGTTTCCTGCCTCTCTGTGCCAGTTTGTCTTGTTTTGCCAAGTCAACCAGCGGTTTTTCATAGCTCCCTTTTCCCAGTCTCTTTTTTTCCCTAGCCCTCCTGGTTTTGACCCTTGCCTGTCCTGACGCCGAACCTGCCTGCCTGACCACTGCCTCTTCTGACCTCGAGCCTGCCTATCCCCTTGTACTGTTTGGACTCACACCTGGTTTATGAGCTCTCGCCTGTCCCCGACCTGCCTTTTGCATTCCCCTTTTGTTATAATAAATATCGGAGCTCAACCATCTGCCTTCTGTGTCTGCATTTGGGTTTCGCCTTGTGCCCTTATGTATTGAGTAACTCCTGTTTATAATTTTGATAAAATAGCTTAATGACATGCTATTTCAAATGTCTTGTTATGTGTACAAGTGGTGTGTGCTGCCGAATTGACATCCAACACAATATTGTTATTATATTCCTACTATTCCCATAGATCGGTCCATTCTGAGTCAACATAGAACCACGACCCTGCTTGGCCTGTTCTACTACTGACCAGCTGCTTTTGGACCCTACTGTAGCTGCCTACAGCAGCATTTCCCAAACTCGGTCCTGGGGTCCCCAAGGGGTGGCCATTTTGTGGAATTTCCCTACCACGACCACACAGCTGATTCAAATAATCAATTTATAATCCAGCTTTGATTATTTTAATCAGCTGTGTAATGCTAGAAAAAAAAGTGCACCCCTCGGGGTCCCCAGATTCAAGTTTTTGGAAATGCTGACCTATAGAATATGGTAAGGTGTCAGTAGTGTGGTTTAGCATATAACTTAATGGAATGTTTTTCTCACGTGTTAAGGGTGGGCACAGTCAGACAATATGGATTCTGCCTTCATCACAACCTGTCTATTGTACAGCAGAGTAGTCTGTCTGACCTGTACAACAGACAAGTGGCGAAGGCAGAATCCACCATGAGTTCCAGATGCTATCCTCTGGCTCCAGGTTAAGATCCCCCACTGTCAAGACCAACCGGTACAAACACTTATTTTCCCCTATGACGGGGCCATTTCCCTTTTAATACAGGGAAGAGGAGGAGGTAGGCTAGTCTGTCTGTAACTGGTATCATTGTCCTTGGTTGTCATAAGATGGGTACAATGAGAACGATGATGGTAATATGAGGTGTGGTTGATGATGGTGAGGATGACATTGCAGTGATGATTTTGGTCAGCATATTTTTTATGATGATGTTTACGTGCAGTGTTCTTTACTTGTTATGTAACTTTGTACTACTGCTATACTTTTGTGCTGTGGCTAATGTTCATCATAAGCTTTGTACATATTTACATTGATGGCTGTCAGCACTTGACAGATATACTAGCCCATTGTTATTCAGTACCATTGTGTATGTGGATTTTGTGTTTCTTATGTCTCAGGAAATGTAGCCAGGTATCACTGTTTTTGTCTCTATAGGACTTGACATCAGGCCCCAGAGCTCTTGAAAGCTAAACATGCAAGATCATGCTTAATAAATATGCTTATTTAGCTGATTTGTAAACATATAATACCAAACTTCTGTTTGACACAAAGGGAGAAAATACTTTAAAAAAAATATATATATATATACATATAAACACTTAAGAACACGGCCCCCTCTATTGAATTATAATCGGGGCATCACTCCAAGGTGGTTTCAAGGTACAGCAATAGTTTAACATTACTATTTTAAGATTAGTACAGCACTAACTTTTTCTAAATGTGTTTTACCTAAATTAAAGCATTTTAGTCCTTAGTACATAAAGCAACTATTTTACATTGAAATGTTCACATTACCGAGGTTGTTAGCTGAACATTAAAGTGGTATTGTATTTTATATTTGGGCACTGGAGGGCTATAACATCTTATTGTAGCCCAATTATTATTATTTGGCATTAACAGCACACTGTCCCTTTATGGGGATACAACAAGATGGCGCGACAGACACGGTCGCTCTGTTTCTAGCACCTAGACAACATTTTTCTTTTTTTATTTGCTCAGAACGTTTATAGTATTATTTCTTACAGTCTAAAATAACTTTTGGACATTAGATCGGCACTCACTCACCAGAAATGCTTGACTTCCCTGACCTGGATCCTTTGTATGGACTTCCCGAGTAAGCCACATTCATACCGGGTGCTACACAAAAACATCAACGCTGGAGGAGAGGGAGGAGAAGTGGGGTTCTAGTCAAGCTCAGCCGGTGAACAAACCATCCACTGCTTCCGAGTATATGACTCACTAATGTTCAGTCCCTGGAAAATAAAGTATACAAGCTCTGGGTGAGGATCTCCTTTCAGAGAGATATAAGGGACTGCAACATACTCTGTTTTATGGAATCATGCCCCCCCATCCAAAACTGTGACGGCTCTCAAGGAACTACACTGAACTATGTGCAAAGTGGAAACTGCATATCTTGTAGCTGGGACTTTAATAAAGGAGATCTGATGAAAACGCTCTCAAAATTATATCAACACATCTCCTGTGCTACACACGGAGAGAACACGCTTGACCATATTTACTCTGGCTACAAGGCCCTCCCTCGCCCTCCCTTCCGGAAATCAAATCACACTTCCATCCTACTCTTCCCCGCCTATAGGCAGAAACCTAAGCAGGTAGCACCCAAACCAAAAACTGTGGATAGATGGCAGCATTTGCACAAAACTGAATGTGTTTAAGCACAAACAAGGTGACTTAGAACTTGGACTTGTACAAACAGACCAGCTATAACCTCCGAAAGGCAATAAAAAAAGACAAAACAAAAGTACAGGGTGCTGGCTCAGATAGCCTCCCAAGCTGCGTCCTCAGAACATGTGCAGACCAGCTGGCTGGAGTGTGTATGGACATATTCAATCTATCCCTATCCCAATCAACCATCCTGACTTGCTCCACCATTGATCCTGTACCCAAGAAAGCAAAGGTAACAATTTGCATACTGCCCCAACAGGTCCACATAATTTGCCATTGCACTGCACACTGCCCTGTTCCACCTGGACAAGAGGAATACCTATCTGAGAATGCTGTTCATCAACTACAGCTCAGCCTTCAACACCATAGTGTGCTCGAAGCTCATCACTAAGTTCAGGGACCTGGGTCTGAACCTCTCCCTGTCCTCGATGTCAACAAAAGGAAGGAGCTGATCGTGGACTAGTGGAGACAGCAGAGAGAGCATGCCCCACATCGATGGGGCCACATGGACAGGGTCCACTGAGGACATGAAAATGTCTCGGTGTGGCAAATAAATTTGGCTTGGCCCCTAAGACACAACATTTTACAGATCCACCATTGAGAGCATTCTGTCAGGCTGCATCAGCTGCTCCCCGCGCTCAACTGCATGGCTCTCCAGAGGGTGGCCCAACGCATCATCGGTGGCATGCTACCTGCCCTCCAGACATCTACAGCACACAGTGTCAAAGGAAGGCCAAGATGATCATTAAGGACCTTAGCCACCCTTGCCACAGACTGATCACTCGGCTACTGTCCGAGAGACGGAGACAGTACAGGTGTATCAGAGTTAACTTGTTATGGCTGCAATCCCGTGAACGGGATAATTGTCATCAACAACCGCTGAATTGCATAGCGCCACATTCAAACAATATTACTGAAAATATTTATATTCATGAAATCACAAGTGCAATATAGGAAAACAAAGCTTAGCCTTTTGTTAATCCACCTGTCGTGTCAGATTTTGAAAATATGCTTTATAGCGAAAGCAATCCAAGCGTTTGTGTAAGTTTATCGATCGCTCGACAAAACATTTTGTACACTTAGCATCAAGTAGCTTGGTCAAGAAAATCAGAAAAGCAATCAAATTAATTGTTTACCTTTGATGATCTTCGGAGGTTTTCACTCACGAGACTCCCAGTTACACAATAAATGTTCCTTTTGTTCCATAAAGTTTATTTTTATATCCAAAATTGTTTGGCACGTTATGTTCAGAAATCCACAGGAAACAGCGGTCACGACAACGCAGACAAATTCCAAATAGTTTCCGTTATGTCCACAGAAACATGTCAAACGTTTTTTTTATAATCAATCCTCAGGTTGTTTTTCAAATATATAATCGATAATATATCAACCACAACTGTATTTTTCAGTACGAGAGGGAAAGGCAATGGCCCACCAAACTCTGTTGCGCGAGCAAAACTCATGTGAACACCTGACGCAATGTTATCTTTCTGGCTCATTATTCAAAATAAAAGCCTCCTGAAACTATGTCTGAAGACTGACACCTTGAGGAAGTGATAGGAAAGGGAATCTGGTTGATATCCCTTTAAACGGAGCAAAGGGAGGCTATGGGACATGGAGTTTTCAAAATAGAAGCCACTTCCTGTTTTGATTTTCCTCAGCGTTTCGCCTGCAATATCAGTTCTGTTATACGCACAGACAATATTTTAACATATTTTAAGTTTTGGAAACTTTAGAGTGTTTTCTATCCAATACTAGTAATAATATGCATATATTAGCAACTGAGACTGAGGAGCTGGCCGTTTACTCTGGGCACCTTTTCATCCAAGCTACTCAATACTGCCCCTGCAGCCATAAGAAGTTAAGACCGAGAGACTAAAAAAACGTTTCTATTACCAGGCCATCAGACTGTTGAACAGCCATCACTAGCCATCTATCAGGTGATGCACACTGACACACAAAACACACACACAAGCTATACCTGCACACACCTCATACTCAAAAGCACACGCACATACACAGACTCATATACACACTCACACATACACAGCCAACGATGCTGTCCCATGCTATAGAGAAATTGAATCACTGTTCACTTCCTGTTTCACACTGTCTGCTTAAATACTCTATCTCTGACAAAGCTCATCAAAATATTTTTACTGCTGTACATTGTATTTTAGTTACACTCTTTATGCACTCGCATATTTATTTAAACACTGGATTCTTGATATAGCTTACTCTAATATATATACTGCTGTACATAGCATACTTTTTTCTCGGTTTATATACAGTGCATTCGGAAAGTATTCAGACCCCTTAACTTTTTCCACATTTTGTTACATTACAACCTTCTTCTAAAATTGATAAAAATGTTTATTTTCCTTTATCGAGTTTTGTCTGTAGAGTGATAAAGCAAAACCTGTTATTTATAAATTTTAGTAAATGTATTAAAAATAAAAACATTTACATAAGTATTCAGACTATTTACTTCGTACTTTGTTGAATCACCTTTGGGAGAGATAACAGCCTTGAGTATTTTTGGATATGACGCTACAAGCCAGCCACACATGTATTTGGGGAGTTTATCTCATTCCTCACTGCAGATCATCTCAAGTTCTGTCAGGTTGTATGTGGAAGGTTGCTGCACAGCTATTTTCAGGTCTCTCCAGAGATGTTAGATCAGGTTCAAGTCCGGAATCTGGCCGGGCCACTGAAGGACATTCAGAGACTTGTTCTGAAGCCACTCCTGCATTGTCTTGGCTGTGTGCTTAGGGTCGTTTTCCTGTTGGAAGGTGAACCTTCATCCCAGTCTGAGATCCTGAGTGCTCTGGAGCAGGTTTTCATCAATAACCTCTCTGTACTTTGCTCTGTTCATCTTTCCCTCGATCCTGACTAGTCTCCCAGTCCCTGCCGCTGAAAAACATCCCCACATCATGATGCTGTCGCCACCACCATGCTTCACCATATGGATGGTGACAGGACTCCTCCAGATGTGAGAGTTCAATCTGGGTTTCATCAGATCAAAGAATCTTGTTTCTCATGGTCTGAGAGTCTTTAGGTGCCTTTTGGCAAACTCCAAGCATGCTGTCATGTGCATTTTACTGTGGAGTGGCTTCCGTCTGGCCACTACCATAAAGGCCTGATTGGTGGAGTTTTGCAGAGATGGTGGTCCTTCTGGAAGGTTCTCCCAACTCCACAGAGGGACTCTAGAGCTCAGGCAGAGTGACAATCGGGTTCTTAGTCACCTCCCTGACCAAGGCCCTTCTTCCCCAATTGCTCAGTTTGGCCGGGTGGCCAGCTCTAGGAAGAGTCTTGGTGGTTCCGAATTTTTTCATTTAAGAATGATGGAGGCCACTGTGGTCTTGGGGACCTTCAATGCTGCAGACATTTTTTGGTACCATTCCACAGATCTGCGCCTCGACACAATCCTGTCTCGGAACGCTACGGACAATTAAAATTACATATGCAAATATTTCAAAAAACCCGTTTTCACTTTGTCAATGTGGGGTATTGTGTCTAGATTGCTGAGGAAAATGTTTAATTTAATACATTTTTGAATAAGGCTGTAACACAACAAAATGTAGAAAAAGTCAATGGGTCTGAATACTCTCTGAAGGCACTGTACATATAGATTGCATTTGATTAATAAAACAATGCTTTTTGAGTTGTTAATCAGATTCGTCCCGCTGTTCTTGATTTCTTTTATTTTATTTTTTTTTCCCCCTTACTCTTTAATTGTTTAAAATAGTACTGCATTGATAGGAGCTATTAACATAAGGACTTCGCTGCACCCGCTATAACACCTGCTAAACTGTGTACACGATCAATAAACTCTGATTTGGTTTGAACAAGGCGCTTGATTAGTGCAACTGAGGGTTGCTTAAAAAAATGCATTCCAGAACAAAGATGATGGTTTTATGATTATCTGCTCGACTTTGAAACATTTTAATCCAATTGGTGTCTTGTCCGACTACCCACTTCCGCCTGCAACTCACGCTGCAAAAAACTATTTTGTGTCCTGCCAGTGGGTATACTACAGGCATGCAGCCCTCTGCACACACATTGTGCTTTCTATTCTATTAGTTTCCCCAAATGTGTGTTCATTATAGTATTATTAGGCCTACTGTTATACAGCATGTTCCGGAATTTACAGTAAAAAAGAACAATAATTTTGACTGTTACTACTAGGTCCATGTATTTGAAGGTGTCTTGAGTTGCAGTGAAAGAGCACGTTCACACAATGTTGATTTGTTAGTCATTCAGCAAGTACTTGGACCATGTGTCATATGTCTCTTTAAGTGTAGCTGTTGAAGCTGAACCTGAAGGAGAGTTTTAAGCTTCAGAGCAGAAACTCCACAGCAGGAACTACCATATACGGGCTTAAGTTACATATTGGACTGCCTTAGAGCAGGAACTCCATATATGGGCACATGGACATAGAGCTGTGACCATGCCAATTTGCTCACCTGCATCCAATCTTCATTAGCTATAAGTCCGCCTCATTCACCGAAAGGTTGCTGGATTGAATCCCTGAGCTGACAAGGTAAAAATCTGTCGTTCTGCCCATGAACAAGGCAGTTAACCCACTGTTCTCCGGTAGGTCATCATTGTAAATAAGAATTTAACTGTCTTGCCCAGTTAAATAAATAAAAAATTCATCTGATTCCACATGCTTAATCCCAATGTTTGGAATCCCTATTGGTTGAATAAACTGTTTCTTCTCTCGGGATGATTATTCTTATCATAACCACATTAACCCCCTGATTGTTTGAATACACACTATTAGAGGCTTCTGGTGGAGGGAAAAAAAACAGGATGAGAAATAATCATGCCCCCATCCGTGCAGAAAATGTGAAGACGATGCTCGAAGGGTATGCTGGATAAATAAAAACATTGTGGAGAAATGGGGGTGGACTCATCGATTTAAGGTGCAATTGTGCAATTTCATTCTTGTTCCAGCACAATAAGGAATGAGATTAAGCTCTATTTGGACCTGTTCATGGGATCTCCTCTTTTCTGTCAGGGGCTACAACACACACACACCCCGCCTTGTCAGCACGCCCCTAGGGAAATCATGTGTCTCCAGACAGGACAGGCCTGGTCCATGTATATATTCATGGACTTAATCTGGCATCATTTCTGCGCTGTGGGAAAAACAAATGTATCCCCATTTGGCCTGCTGACCACAGCACACTCACTGGAGAGTACGATGGCCCTAACATTGTCTTGGCTTCACCCCTATTGCACAAACTGCGTTGTGTGTGTGTGTGTGAGGGAGGCAGGGGTGTAGATATGTGGGTGTGTGTTTGCATGTGTGTATTGTGCATTTGTGTGTGTGCAAGCGGGCGTATGCTTATAAACAGCGTGAAATATTCTGAACTTGTACAGGGGGCCCAAACAGTGGCATCTGTGGTAGTCAGTTTGAATGGGAGGATGGGAGATGTACCCAGCAGATGCTGTGTGTGTATGAAACAGATGAATTATTAAAACATGCTTCACAGATGAAAAGTGGGTCCTGAGGCTAGAATGGAACATGTTTATTCCACTGCCACAGACTGAAGTACACTTAGCTTCTGCTCTCAACTTATTGACTGTCTCAATGAAGTGAGTAAACAGCTATTTATTTTGCATTGCTGCAACCGTGCACAAATAATCTGCTGCGTCTCCTGGGATGAGGCGTCAAATTAATACGTGTGTTTAGTGATTAAGATCAGATAAAATGAGAGTTTGTGTGTGCGTGCGCGCGCATGTGTGTGTGTGTGTGTGAGTGTGTGTCAGCTCTTAGCTGAAGGACAGCGCTGTATTCTCCCCAGGCCTCACACCTAAGCTACATATACAAATATATCCTCCCTGCTTCCTCTGGTGATGTCTGTTTGTCAGCCTCTCTCTCTCTCTCTTTCTTTCTCTCTTTCTCACCACCCTCTTTCCATTGCACACCACCATTGCTCATATCACCAGTCAAAGTGAGAGAGAATGAGAGAGGGGACGAGAGTCAGGAAGACTGCCAAAGACCTAAACAGTGGTGAGTTGGCTTTCTTTTTTTGACAAAAGAGGGTGATGTGTTGCAAAGAGCCCCAGAAGTCCCCAGGAGGGAAGTAGAGGAAGGGGGAATGCAGCAGGTCACATCTGTCTCTGGCACAGAGAGAGTGTGTGTGTGTGTTTGTGTAAAATAGAGAGAGAGTGAAAAAGAGAGAGACCACCTGCTCCTGACAGGATTCCAGTCTTCACCAGGACCTGCCACCATGTGAATGGCTGACAAATTATTCGGTCCAGGATCTGGGGATCTGCAGTATATCTGATGGAGGAGGCCAAGGAAAATTGTCATTTTACCTTTACCTTCTAAAGATACCTCCACGTTCCACACACTATTCCCAGCCAAACCAGGGGAGTGGGTCTCAGATGCAGATAAGCAGCTGCTAAAGCCCTGCCCCTCAGCCCTTGCATTCATTTACAGGTGTACAGCAGGATCAGGAGAGTTTAGAATTTCACTATGGCCTGACTCTCTCACAGATGGACAGAGAAACAGACAAACAGAGAGACAGACTAAGTTGAGGCAATCTAAAGCAGGGTTGTTGTTTTTTGGGATATGTCAGGTTCAGGGAAATTTTTCTTGGTATACAATTGTGTTGCAGACACAATGCAAAATGATAGCAAAGAATGTATTGATGACAGTGCTGTTCTAAAATAAAAATAAATGGCACCATCAATTCATACTGTATGTAAGGAGAGGTGTGAGGGTTGGGAATAAACAGTTTATAAGCATCACACTGTTTGAGGGTTGGGAATAAACTGTTTATAAGCATCACACTGTGGAATACTAAGTCAAGCCAAGCCAATACATTCAATGGACAAACATTTTGTGTCACTGTCAACCCTGCTATGCTTTACAAAAGTGTATAAAGACTCCAAAATATTTTGCTCAATTTTAATTACATTTTTAGGTGTCACATTTTTATTTGAACAGTAAGAGGGGAGAGAGGTAGAAGTCAAGCGGGCCTTTGGTAGTTCATCAACTCATGTTTTGTTTGCTATAAAATAATGTGAAACTGGCTTGTGTTGTGTCCCCCGTTGGACTCGCCTGTTCTATTGATATTTTCCTGTTATTTGTACACTGTAAAGCGATCAATTTCCCCCATCAAAATCGCTTTCACGAGCGTGTTAAGTTGTCTTTGGTGTTTACCTTAATCTGCTGTCAGAGAGAGAGAGAGCAGGAGCTTGGGAGCATAGGGGGGAACACTGCTTTGTACCCTAAACATTTTAGTGAAGGCATGAACTGGCTCAAAGGCTGTCAACACACACACACACACACACACTCGCACACGTCAAAATATACACACATGCCCTTGCACACATCAACACATACACATACGCTGCTCTCAACTGGGCTGCCAGTAAAGATCCAATTATGGAAATGAACATGGATTCAGGTGTCCGCAAACACACACAAACACTAACATACTGTACATAGAAACACACACAATGCTCATTACACATGATTTCTTGCCTGTGTGTATTTTACAGAGGGAATAAAAACACAAGTGTACCAACCACTGCTCTGATCAGTATACCAACCGCTACTCTGCTTTTGTTGTCATTTTTTAGAAGTTGTTGTTGATGAAGGCCATCTGACACTTTGGTCAAGAGACATTTCTAGTGTTAGTGTTACATTGAGTAATATTTTTTGGTTCAAGAGGATGTGTCGGAGAATGAAGCAATGTGAAGTGAAAGAGAGCGAGACAGAGAGAAATGGACTATCCCTAGACAAATACTATATGGTATTCCATCACTGTTCCAGTGAAATACCTGTCATACACTCATGCAGTGTCATATTCTTTTATACTCTTCATCATAGTACAAACATTGGGAAACCCAAATGGAAAAGGCTTGGAAGAGTGTGTTCCATTCAAATCAAATCAAATTGTATTGGTCACATACACATGGTTAGCAGATGTTAATGTGAGTGTAGCGAAATGCTTGTGCTTCTAGTTCCAACAGTGCAGTAATATCTAACAAGTAATCTAACAATTCCCAACTACTACCTTATACACATAAATTGGACAATTCCCCAACAACTACCTAATACCCACAAATCTAAAGGGGTGAATGAGAATACAGTGGGGCAAAAAAGTAATTAGTCAGCCACCAATTGTGCAAGTTCTCCCACTTTAAAAGATGAGAGGCCTGTAAATGTTCATTATAGGTACACTTCAACTATGACAGACAAAATGAGAAAAAAAATCCAGAAAATCACATTGAAGGATTTTAAATGATTTTATTTGGAAATTATGGTGGAAAATAAGTATTTGGTCACCTACAAACAAGCAAGATTTCTGGCTCTCACAGACCTGTAACTTCTTCTTTAAGAGGCTCCTCTGTCCTCCACTCGTTACCTGTATTAATGGCACCTGTTTGAACATGTTATCAGTATAAAAGAGACCTGTCCACAACCTCAAACAGTCACACTCCAAACTCCACTATGGCCAAGACCAAAGAGCTGTCAAAGGACACCAGAAACAAAATTATAGACCTGCACCAGGCTGGTAAGACTGAATCTGCAATAGGTAAGCAGCTTGGTTTGAAAAAATCAACTGTGGGAGCAAATATTAGGAAATGGAAGACATACAAGACCACTGATAATCTCCCTCGATCTGGGGCTCCATGCAAGATCTCACCCTGTGGGGTCAAAAGGATCACAAGAACAGTGAGCAAAAATCCCGGAACCACAGGGAGGCCTAGTGAATGACCTGCAGAGAGCTGGGACCAAAGTAATAAAGCCTACCATCAGCAACACACTATGCCGCCAGGGACTCAAATCCTGCAGTGCCAGACGTGACCCCTGCTTAAGCCAGTACATGTCCAGGCCCGTCTGAAGTTTGCTAGAGAGCATTTGGATGATCCAGAAGAAGATTGGTCAGATGAAACCAAAATATAACTTTTTGGTAAAAACTCAACTCGTCGTGTTTGGAGGACAAAGAATGCGTAGTTGCATCCAAAGAACACCATACCTACTGTGAAGCATGGGGGTGGAAACATCATGCTTTGGGGCTGTTTTTCTGCAAAGGGACCAGGACGTCTGATCCGTGTAAAGGAAAGAATGAATGGGGCCATGTATCGTGGGATTTTGAATGAAAACCTCCTTCCATCAGCAAGGGCATTGAAGATGAACCGTGGCTGGGTCTTTCAGCATGACAATGATCCCAAACGCCTGGGCAACGAAGGAGTGACTTCGTTGCAGCAGCCTCTCTGAGTTAGTGATTGCTGTTTAGCAGTCTTATGGCCTTTGGTGGCTCGGGTGGCTGTTGTCCTTGATGATCTTTTTGGCATTCCTGTGACATCGGGTGCTGTAGGTTCCCCCGGGGATGCGTTGTGCAGGCCTCACCACTCTCTGGAGAGTCTTGCGGTTGAGGGTGGTGCAATTGCAGTACCAGGCTGTGATACAGCCCGACAGGATGCTCTCAATTGTGCATCTGTAAAATTTTGTCAGGGTTTTGGGTGACAAGCCACATTTTTTCAGCCTCCTGAGGTTGAAGAGGCACTATTGCGCCTTCTTCACCACACTGTCTGTGTGGGTGGATCATTTCAGTTTGTCTGTGATGTGTACGCCCAGGAACTCAAAACTTTCCACTTTCTCCACTGCTGTCCCTTCGATGTGGATAGGGGGGGTGCTCCCTCTGCTGTTTCCTGAAATCCACATTCATCTCCTTTGTTTTGTTGACGTTGAGTGAGAGGTTGTTTTCCTGACACCGCACTCCGAGTGCCCTCACCTCCTCCCTGTAGGCTGTCTCGTGGTTGTTGGTGGTCAAGCACACTGTTGTGTCATCTATAAACTTGATGATTGAGTCGGAGGCGTGCAAGGCCACGTAGTCATGGGTGAATAGGGAGTACAGGAGAGGACTGAGTACACACCCTTGTGGGGCCCCAGTGTTGAGGGTCAGCGAAGTGGAGATGTTTCCTACCTTCACCACCTGGGGGCGGCCCGTCAGGAAGTCCAGGACCCAGTTGCACAGGGAGGGGCTGAGACCCAAGGCCTCCAACTTGATGATGAGCTTGGAGGGTACTTTGGTGTTGAATGCTGAGTTGTAGTCAGTGAACAGCATTCTTACATAGATATTACTTTTGTCCAGACGGGATAGAGCCGTGTGCAGTGTGATGGCGATTGCGTCATCTGTGGACCTGTTGGGGCGGTATGCAAATTGAAGTGGGTCTAGAGTGGCCGGTAAGGTGACGGTGATACGATCCTTGACTAGCCTCTCAAAGCACTTCATAATGACAGAAGTGAGTGCTATGGGGCGGTAGTCATTTAGTTATGTTATCTTTTGCTTTCTTGGGTACAGGAACAATGGTAGCCATCTTGAAGCACATGGGGACAACAGACTGGGATAGGGAGCGAAATATGTCCGTAAACACACCAGCCAGCTGGTCTGCGCATGCTCTGAGTACGCGACTCACGTCGGCCACTGAGAAGGAGAAGAGGCGGCCGCAGTCTTTGTTAGCGAGCCACGACGGTGGCGCTGTATTATCCTCAAAGCGTGCAAAGAAGGTGTTTAGTTTAATGAAGTGTTTTTGTAGTCTGTGATTTCCTGTAGACCCTGCCACATACGTCTCGAGTCTGAGCCGTTGAATTGTTGCAACACACATTCCAAATGTGTGTTGTAATTGTGAAATGTAAAATCACAGGCCTTCTTTTGCAGCTGTGACAGCAGTTTGCCCCTTGTGTCTTAGAGACATCCAAGCACCAAGCAGCCCTTGCATCCTGCAGACAGATAGACCAGGCATGTGGTTGTTGTTATAAACTCTCCTCAGTCTCTCGCTTTAGGCTCTATACAGAGCAGAGATGGAGCCAATGGGGCTATTAGTAGGGACAGAGCGAGAGGGGGGAGAATGGCAGCGAGAGAGGGGGGAGAAGGAGTGAGAGAGATGCAGAGAGAAAGCGATGCAGAAGGAAAGAGAGAAGGAAGAAAGAAAGACAGAAATAGACAGAGAGAGAGAGAGAGAGAGAGAGAGAGAGTAACTGTCAAAGTGGTTGACTTGTTTATGGTCTTTGGGTTCATCCTACCAACCATGGCTTTTGCTGTAAATAAAGCAGCATGGTCAGAGATCTATTCACTTCCCTCAGAAAGTGGCTGATCACAAACTCACATTTTCCTGTGTCATTCTCCACCAAGAGGTGGGTTCTGTGATACGTCGTGGGCAGTTCGGTCTTTCAAGCTAACCATCCCAATTCATACTCTTTGAATTAAAAGAGATGCCTATGTCAATGTGTTGTCTATGCTCATTTTTCTGAGTGGGAGAAAGCTATCTAACTATTTTCAGAAGTTGAAGTTTCATGGCTTTGTGTATGTATATTATGCAAATGAAATACAACATGCTATTTGTACAACAAGATCTCCGTAATTTACTGCATTGCTAGATGTTTATTGAAACAGGCAAATTGAGGATTTTGAACTTTGTTATGCAACTATTTTCTGAATCAAGGAAGGAACACAATCTCTGAGTTTTCTGTGACAATAATCAATATTATCAAGATACCTCTTACCACAAATATGCGCTTATGCGCCTATATACTTAATGAGACGAAGTCTATCATGGGCCTACTTAACCCTAATCATCAGCCTATTCCACCCCACCTGCCCCTGGCCTGGCTTCTCTCTCCCTGTTGGTTTGCCTCTATGGTCAGTGAACTGGGAGACCAGTTCATGTAACTTTTAATTGAGTGATAATGAAGACGGCTCATCTCAGATTATGGCAGCAGAGGTGCATTAATGTGAAAGAGGCTCAGTGGATTATCCCGAGTCTTAGCCTTCCATGCTGTCCATCCACTGAAGAGAGAGAGAGAGAGAGAGACATAGCTTGAATGGACCTCAGAGCAACATAAGGGACATTAGCATGAGAGCCAGACCGTGTATGTGTGTGTGTGTGTGTGTGTGTGTTTGTGTTTGTGGTTGTGTTTATGTATGTGTAGTAGACGTCACAATATCTGTCTGTCCTAACACAAACTTTATGCATAATAAGTTAATATAGATTTATAATATTATGCATAATAAATTGAAAGCTGCAGATAACATCTGACTCTTTCTACAGTATCTCTATGTCCATCTCTCTCTCTCTCTCTCTCTCCCTTCCTCTGTCTCTCTATCCTCCGTCGTCATCGTTATCAAATTATACAGTTGTTCAAGCGCAGCGCTTGAATCCTAAGGACCTCTGGGACGGGATTTGTCTCCGGCAAGCCCCCTTCTAACGGGGATTAAGAGGATTAGAAACCATAAAATGACCCCCGCTCCATCTCCCCAGGGCCAGGCCCAGTGTTTCCCAGCCCACACCCATCTCGGCCAGGGACGGACCCCAGACCAAAAGGCCCGCTTTACCAACGTCCTCCCTGAAAGGTCCCCTATTAACATGACAAAGGGGGCTCCCTTTGATCCGCCATGGCAGAGCACAATGCAGTGGCTACAGTCTCTCCTGCTCATTTAAGGGACAAACGGCATTACACTTGGCAGTGACATTGTTCTAAACTCCAAACATGGAGCTCCTTACATTCTCCACGGAGCTCAAGGTGTCATATTCATTATTTAAATCTGATGTGGATTTTTTTTAGCTCCGTATCCCTCCAAGGCCTTTGCCAAGAGCCAGAAGGTCTGGGCTTTGCATTAGTTTTGTTAATTAATTAGACCTGAAACGACAGTTTGATCTCCAGCCAAATCTGAGAACAGGGGAAACTTCCAGATCTAACCTATTTTTCTTTAAGTATATTTTCTCTTCTTTCTCTTTTTTGGGCTTGCTGAAATGTTCATTTTCCACCCATCGTGTGTAGAGTAGCGGTGATTTAGGGCACACAATGCCTGAGTGGAAGGGTCAAGAGTTTTGCAGTTAACCAGCTTCACAGGGTCAATGACGAAGGTAATTGCAGCACATTTTTAATCGCTTACGAGTCTTGACAGAACAGTTTACTCAAGTTGTATCAAGAAAAAAGGTACGACTAGAATCAAAAAATTTTAAAGAGAAGAAAGAAAGGAAATAGGCAGGTAAGAGTGGGTTTTGTGTGTTTATGTTTCACTCTCTTATTCAAACTTGACATTGATGAGTACTTGAGATGACAAAGCATGGTTTGACATTTTACCAAACAAGTAAAACATTTCCCTGCTTTTCTTTTCACTCAGGACTTTGTTAGAACTGAGTACGGTATGTGCTTACAGCATACGACATATTTAATTTGACTAGCAAACCGCATGTCAAACCATCATTTTTGATCCTCTGTGATGGATTTCAATAACAAGCACATTTATAACGTTATCTATATGTATGTTTAACATTGCGTTAAAAACACTCATTCTTAATGACACTGACTTTGACACCTTCAAGGCCGAAGCTTGTTTGCCATGCAGGCAACATCACACAAATCAGCCTAACCAAAGGAGGCCCTGTAGCAACTTCCATACCAGCAGATGTCTTATAAGGTAGACCTATATAGGGAACATACGTATGTTCTGATGGTGAAGTTTGTGTGCATGTCATTTCAAATTGTTGGAATATTTCTGATATCTCCGATAAATCAGAGATCAGTCATCGGATAGTGAGCATGAGAGACAGGACAGTTGCTACAACAAGCATTAGTCGTCCCGTTGTCATCCTCGACGATATACCACGAGACAGTCCTCTCTGCTGGGTTTCCATGTCACTCCTCTTTGTGCGCCCCAAATTGACAAGTTTATGCATAATTGAAACTTGTTTTACGAAAAAGAGAATGAGGACTGTGTTTCCTCTATTGACTGTGAGGTGGATGGGTCAGGTGGGTGGGGTTGGGGGGGGTAGAGGGAGGAGGGGTGTATTAGAGAGATAGAAAGGCGAGATGGGAGCCTTTTTTGCTGGTTCTTAGTGGGGATGTGGGGATAGAGGGATGAGGGAGGGGGGCGTCAGAGAGAGACAGGCTGATGTTTGATGTGCAGAGGCGGACGCTCCTCCCTAACAGAAAGAGAGTAGCGCTGGAGCGCCAAATGCTGCCTACCTTACTGCCTCACCCCCCTCTCTCCCTGCCTCCTCTTTGGCTCCTTTGGCTGAGGGGAACACCAGGGACTAAGTGAATTAAGCCCTCTGGTCTATGTGGAAAATTAATTTACTCTCTCAATGGAGCTCGAAACTCAACGTCTGGGCCCTGCAATACTACTCAAAAACTAGGGAGAGGTTTCAAAGCTCTCCTGTGTAGTGTAGAGAGAGAGAGGGGATATATATATATATATATATATATATATATATATATATATATATATATATATATATATATATATATATATATATATATATATATATATAGAGAGAGAGAGAGAGAGATTTTGAGAGGGAGAAAGACAGTGTTCTTGGGTGAGGAGAGATTGGAAGTGTCAGGACACAGTGGGTAACAAGGCTTCACATCCCTCTCTAATCAAATACAATGAATTTTCAGTTACTCCAGACTGACCTGACAATTTGTAATAATGCACAATAATGCTAAGATTGCTGATAATTATTTTCCTTCAGTTAAACTTTCAGTGCCCTAAAATGTGACTAGTTGGACTGATCAACAGTTTCAGAGCATAAAGTTATCCGATGTTGAGCTTTCAAACTTATTCTAAAATGTTGATGATCACAATGAGATGAAGATTCAATCCTGAACTGTACAACTGGGGAATAGAATAGTTATAAATGAACTTTACAAAGGATTAACACTGTTATCACCACATTGCTCCACCTCACTCTGACCATACCCAATTTAGCTCCCTCGCTTCTCCATCTCCATGGCTCAGATGTAGATCAAACTCTGACACCCAATATGTGTCTCTCTCTCTCTCTCTCTCTAATCCTCCATTTATTTACAAACATACCCCAATCCCCCAACCCCCTCCCACCCCTCCCCACCCCAGTGAGTGAATTAATCATCCGACTCGCCCGTGGCACTGTGGGCTTGAAGTTGACCCCCCATGACCCCCAAACAAACACACATCCTTGCCCTGCCCACTCCGCAGGCCCACACCACCAGCCCTCAATGAATACAAAGGATTGTGGGGATTAGCCCCAGTAAGATATTTGGTTGGGCATTGTTCTCGCCTCCTAAGTGAGGTTTTTACCGTTCAGATGCAGCATGGGGGCCGGGGCCTGATTCGGAGACGGAGAGCGAGGGAGAGAGGGAACAGAGAGGGAGAGTGATAATTACCTCTTCCTGAGAGAGATGACAGCTTTGGCCTCTGCGTTCCTGAATCTTGCGCAGCAACTGAATAGAGAGCTTTCATACTGTATATCATTTTAATCTTTCATGTTCCGATCCAGCAGATGGCTTATTACTGGGCACTGCGAGGAGGCAGGGAGCTAGACAAATGGCCTGTGTCTCTTTTAAGGAGGGATGTGGGGAAATTGCATTCATATAGGGCAAGAGCAGCAGATAACTGTATATAAGGCTGTTTGCAGCCTATAAATCATAAAACTATTAATGCGAGACAGACCAGAGTCCAACGGCTTGGTGGAAGGACATTGAACGCGTAGAAATGAGATGCACCCTAAATATGAAAGATATACGTATATGACGTGCATGTTAAATCGGCGCATATCGTGACATTGTAAACAAAAATCTTTTACTTACAATTGATTTCATTTCTATGTTTAATTTATCCATGATAAAAGAGAGAAAACCAATTCCATAAACTGGTTGAATTGGTGATTCCTAGCTCATTATCTTTTCTAAGTGAAATGCATTGAAACGTATTTTCCTGATGATGGTAAATTGGTCACATTTATTCACAGAGTGGAATTCTAACTTGATATCATCTAACATAATTACAGTAGATATGATAAAAGTGTCTTGTAATAATTTTATTCTTAAAGGTGTTTTTGTCTAAATATCTGGATAACAATTTTATTTAACCTTTATTTAACTAGGCAATTCAGTTAATTAAGAACAAATTCTTATTTACAATGACGGCCTACCGAAAGGCAAAAGGCCTCCTGCGGGGACAGGGGCCTGGGATTTAAAATAAATAATAAATACAACATGAATATATGAAAAAACACACATCACAACACTACATAAAGAGAGACCTAAGACAACAACATAGCAAGGCAGCAACACATGACAACACAGAATGGTAGCAACACAACATAACAACAACATGGTAGCAACACAACACGGTGGCAGCACAAAACATGGTACAAACATTAATGGGCACAGTCAACAGCACAACGGTCAAGAAGGTAGAGAAAACAACACATCACACAAAGCAGTCACAACTCTCAGTAAGAGTGTCCATGATTGAGTCTTTGAATGAAGAGATTGAGATAAAACTGTCCAGTTTGAGTGTTTGCAGTCGCTTCCTGCAAGCGAACTGAAAAGAGGAGCGACCCAGGGATGTGTGTGCTTTGGGGACCTTTAACAGAATGTGACTGGCATTGTATGTGGAGGTTGAGGGCTGCAGTAGATATCTCAGATAGGGGGGAGTGAGGCCTAAGAGGGTTTTATACATAAGTATCAACCATACAGAGAAGACCAGTTTACAGGGTAAGTATAGAGTGCAGTGTTGTGTCCTATAAGGCGCATTGATGGAAAATCTGATGGCTGAATGCTAAAGAACATCAAGCTGCTCGAGAGCACCCTTACCTGCTGATCTATAAATTATGTCTCCGTAATCTAGCATGGGTAGGATGGTCATCTGAATCAGGGTTAGATTGGCAGCTGGGGTGAAAGAGGAGTGATTACAATAGAGGAAACCAAGTCTAGATTTAACCTTAGCCTGCAGCTTTGATATGTGCCGAGAGAAGGACAGTGCACCATCTAGCCATACTCCCAAGTACTTTTATGAGGTGACTACCTCAAGCTCTAAACCCTCAGTGGTAGTAATAACACCTGTGGGAAGAGGGGCATTATTTTACCAAACCACATGACTTTTGCTTTGGCGGTGTTCAGAACAAGGTTAAGGGTTGAGAAAGCTTGTTGTGGAGCAATTAACACAACATCTGGGGAGGGGCCAGCTGAATATAAGACTGTATCATCTGCATATAAATGGATGAGAGAGCTTCCTACTTCTTGAGCTATGTTGTTGATGTAAATTGAAAAGAGCGTGGGGTCTAGGATTGAGCCTTGGGGTACTCCCTTGGTGACAGGCAGTGGCTGAGACAGCATATTTTCTGACTTTATACACTGCACTCTTTGAGAGAGGTAGTTAGCAAACCAGGCCAAAGAACCCTCAGAGACTCCTTAGCCCACTAGAATGGAATGGTCTACCGTATCAAAAGCTTTGGCCAAGTCGATAAAAATAGCAGCACAATATTGCTTTGAATCAGTGACACATCCATAACCTGAGCGGAAACCAGATTGCATACCAGAGCGAATACTATAGATATAAAGAAAGCAAGTCAGTAGATTATTGACAAGTTTTCCAACACTTTTTATAAACATGGCGAAATAGAAAAAGGCCTATAACAGTTAGGATCAGCTTGATCTCCTCCTTTAAATAAAGGACGAACTGTGGCTACCTTCAAAGCAATGGGAACCTCCCCAGAAAGGAGAGACAGGTTAAAAAGGTTGGAGATAGGATTGGTGATGAAAGGGGCAGCAACCTTAAAGAAGAAAGGGTCTAAACCATCTGACCCAGGTGGTTTTCTGGGGTCAAGTTTGACTAATTTACTACCCGGTGATGTCACCAGGCAGACCAAAACTCCATCCCACCAGAACAGGTATTTTCAAACAGCTCTTACACTAAAAGGGCATCATCATAATTTTCACAATTTCACGTTTATTATTCCAACCTCATAGTGTGGCAATATACACTGAGTACACAAAACATTAAGAACACCTGCTCTTTCCATTAAATAGACTGACTAGGTGAATCCAGGTGAAAGCTATGATCCCACATAGGTGTCACTTGTTAAATCCACTTCAATCAGTGTAGATGAAGGGGAGGAGACAGGTTAAAGAATGATTTTAGAGGGTGAATTGGCAAGACAAGAGATTTAAGTACCTTTGAACAGGATATGGTTGTACGTGTCAAGAACTGCAATGCAGCTGGGTTTTTCATGCTCAACAGTTTCCCATGTGTAGCAAAAATGGTCCACCACCCAAAAGACATCCAGCCAACTTGACACAACTGTGGGAAGCATTGGAGTCAACATGGGCCAGCATCCAAGCGATTTGACACCTTGTAGAGTCCCTGACGAATTGAGGCTGTTCTGAGGGCAAAAGAGAGGTGCAACTGCATATTATGAAGGTGTTCTTAATGTTTTGTACACTCAGCCTATATACAACACAGGAAATCACGTTTTGATAACTCTGAACTGGGTCTTTAATGTCAAGTCCAGTCCGCTTATCTAAAGGAAGGATCTCAAGTCAGTCCTTTTGGATCTCAGAACACATATAGGAAGGAGTATACAGATCATCTTCTTGGTCTAAGCAGACCCACATATGAAACTGAAAATATCTGTAAGTTGTTGGAAAAATACATTTTCAGTGCAAATATGAAAATAATACAAATGAATTGCAATTGCATCTCGAGTTGGCCGGATCTGTATGGTTTGGGGGTACACCACAGGAATGCAGTGAGGTGTTGGAGGGACATCTCCGTTTAATTTCATTTCATTGCACTTTGTATTTGGAGACTCCCTTTTCCCACTCTCCCTCTCTTTCCCTCCCTTCCTCTTTCTCTCCACCTCGATGTCACCCTTCCAAACGGAAACAATACAGTTTCATCTCCAGCTCTGACAATGATACATGGGCTTGATGGAGAACACTTTCAGGTGTTGTCATTAAAAAGTCATTTTTCAATAGCAACCATGTGAAAGAAATACAAATCAAGTAGTGTAATGTTCTAATAACTCTGAAGCTTTTTATTGGCATCTGTGGAGCCCAGGTTGCTGTATTATCTACTCCTTTTCAATTATTTGTATCTTTCTCTCTTGCTGGTTAGGTTTCACCAATGAGAGAGTGAGAGAGAGTGAGAGAGAGAGAGAGAGAGAGAGAGAGAGAGAGAGAGAGAATGTTGTTGTTGATAATAACCACAGCAGGCAGTTATCAGTACTTATACACGTGTATCTCTGCATTGTGAAAAATGGATTTCTTCATCAATGGTGACTTTTCTCGTTTGAAAGTCAGTTGGTATAACTCCAAATTCTGACATCATCTAAATGTCTCATTGAATTGGTCAAGAAGCTCGGCAGTGCTATTCGTGAATACAAAACTTAGAATGTTGAAATATTGCTCAGACTTGGGATCAGTGGGGGGGTGGGAAAGGACAGTCAAACTAAAATGACTGATTACACCTATCATGTTTGGGAGAAAGTTTGAAGAACTTTGACAAGCCATCTGCTCATCTGGACATTCTGACTAGCTGATTTCTTTCACACCTGAGTGTGTTAGATCATGTTGAAGCAGTGATGAACAGGAACCAGTTCAAGAAAATACACATGTTATGGTAAGTCACAGTGACACTATAGAGTTACTTAGCATTGTAATGGGTCAGTTTAATTACAAGTACTATACCAGATATACTGACATTTATTTGAAAGATAATGTATAATTTTTTCACATTGTCTCTCTCTCCCTCTCCTTTTCCTTCCTCACTCTTTCTTACACTGTATACGTCTGGCCCTTCTTTGGACACTGTGTTAACAACCGTCCAGGCAAGCTTCAATGCCATACAACTCTCCTTCCGTGGATTCCAATTGCTCTTAAATACAAGTAAAACTAAATGCATGCTCTTCAACCGATCGCTGCCTGTACCTGCCCGCCTGTCCAACATCACCACTCTGGGCGGCTCTGACTTAGAATACGTGGACAACTACAAATACCTAGGTGTCTGGTTAGACTGTAAACTCTCCTTCCAGACCCACATCAAACATCTCCAATCCAAAGTTAAATCTAGAATTGGCTTCCTATTTCGCAACAAAGCATCCTCCACTCATGCTGCCAAACATACCCTTGTAAAACCGACCATCCTACCAATCCTCGACTTCGGCGGTGTCATTTACAAAATAGCCTCCAATACCCTACTCAACAAATTGCATGCAGTCTATCACAGTGCCATCCATTTTGTCACCAAAGCCCCATATACTACCCACCATTGCGACCTGTACGCTCTCGTTGGCTGGCCCTCGCTTCATACTCGTAGCCAAACCCACTGGCTCCATGTCATCTACAAGACCCTGCTAGGTAAGTCCCCCCTTGTCTCAGCTCGCTGGTCACCATAGCAGCACCCACTCGTAGCACACGCTCCAGCAGGTATATCTCACTGGTCACCCCCAAAACCAATTCTTTCTTTGGCCGCCTCTCCTTCCAGTTCTCTGCTGCCAATGACTGGAAGAACTACAAAAATCTCTGAAACTGGAAACACTTATCTCCCTCACTAGCTTTAAGCACCAGCTGTCAGAGCAGCTCACAGATTACTGCACCTGTACACAGCCCACCTATAATTTAGCCCAAACAACTAGCTCTTTCCCTACTGTATTTATTTTATTTATTTTGCTCCTTTGCACCCCATTATTTTTATTTCTACTTTGCACATTCTTCCACTGCAAATCTACCATTCCAGTGTTTTACTTGCTATATTGTATTTACTTTGCCACCATGGCCTTTTTTTGCCTTTACCTCCCTTATCTCACCTCATTTGCTCACTTGTTTCTACTGTATTATTGACTGTATGTTTGTTTAACTCCATGTGTAACTCTGTGACGTTGTATGTGTCGAACTGCTTTGCTTTATCTTGGCCAGGTCGCAATAGTAAATGAGAACTTGTTCTCAACTTGCCTACCTGGTTAAATAAAGGTGAAATAAAAATAAAATAAACACTCTCTTTCTCGACTTCCCTTTGATCGCATGTATGTAGGTGATTAGTCGTATAGAAGCAATAGATTCCGTGTGGAGAGGGAGCCATGTTCCTGATAACATAGTTTACTCACATCACAGCTTCCCAAATATTTATGCTGTAACGGTTCAAGATTAATAGAAACACGTCTGTTTGTGAATATGAACTGCGGTTGAGTTCAGATGTAAGAGATGATTTATGCTCTTGTGAAAGATGTACACAAATACCTTTCTTCTGTTAAAGATCTGCAACATAATAAAAAAACACCTCTGCATTTCACTACCAAAGCCGTTGCACGCTGCTTTGGGGGAAATAAAGCTGCCTTTTGATTTCGAATGGATAAACAAAACTAAGAGTGTGTGAAGGTGTGTTGGAGCAGCGCTATCACTATTCTCATTGTTCTCTTCTGGAAAATGAGAGATTTGATTGTTCCAAGCCTGATGCAGCCACAAGAGTGTCATCTTTTAACTATGGTTGGAGTTCAATTACTGGAGGATCCATAGTCACGCATGCATGCCTGAACACACGAAGACAGACACACAGACAGAGACAGACTGACAAACACACACACACACACAGATGTGAGAGGAGAGAGAAAAACAGTTGTGTATCCCAAGAAGATGGATTTCCTGCATTATTCAAGTTGCCATCAATCTACTCCTAGACGTAGTCTACCTTACAGCCAGCTGCTGAGGGTCAGAAGAATATGTAATATTGACAATTATCCAACAACTTCTTATCATAATCCTTATAGGCAAACTGACCGCAAATGGTGGCTTGTTTTTCAAATTCGTTGTTTTGTAAAGTATGTAATGGTACACGGGACATCTTATTGACCCCTAAACCTGCACTCCTAATGATCAACATACTATATTTGTGTCTGCTTTTTCACCTCTCTCTCATGCTGTTTTGTTTTAGATTCCATCTCTCACAGTTGAAGTGTACCAATGATAAAAAGTACAGACCTCTACATGCTTTGTAAGTAGGAAAACCTGTAAAATAGGCAGTGTATCAAATACTTGTTCTCCCCAATGTATGTGAGAATGCTATTTATTGAATACAGCTCAGCATTCAACACCATAGTACCCTCAAAGTACCCTGGGACTAAAAACCTCCTGACGGGCCGACCCCAGGTGGTAAGGGTAGGTAACAACACATCTGCCACACTGATCTTTAACGCAGGGGCCCCTCAGGGGTGTGTGCTCAGTGCCATCCTGTACTCCCTGCTCACCCATGACTGCATGGCCAGACACGACTCCAACACCATCATTAAGTTTTCCGCCGACACAACAGTGGTAAGCCTGATCACCAACAACAATGAGAGAGCCTATAGGGAGGTCAGAGACCTGTGGTGCCAGGATAACAACCTCTCCCTCAATGTTATCAAGACAAATGAGATGATTGTGGACTACAGTAAAAGGAGGACCGAGCATGCCCCCATTCTCATCCAAGGGCCTGTAGTGGAGCAGGCTGAGAGCTTCAAGTTCCTGGGTGTCCACATCACCAATAAACTATCATAGTCCAAACACACCAGGACAGTAATGAAGAGGGCACGACAAACCCTATTCCTCCTCAAAAGACAACATTTTTTTTTGCATGGGTCCTCAGATCCTCAAAAAGTTCTACAGCTGCACCATCGAGAGCATGGTTACACTGGTTACATCACTGCTTGGTATGGCAACTGCTCTGCCTCCAACCGCAAGGCATGTCAGAGGGTATGTGCGTAAGGACCAGTACATTACTGGGTCCAACCTTCCTGCCATCCAGGACCTCTATACCAGGCGGTGTCAAAGGAAGGCCCTAAAAATTGTCAAAGACTCCAGTCACCATAGTCATATACTGTTCTTTCTGCTACTGCACGGCAAACGATACTAGGTCCAAAAGGCTAGTAGAAAGCACAATTTGTTGCAAGTTGGGGAGGGGGGCTAATAACTGAACAATAGACTCTTCAACCTACTAAAGAATAGTCTAATAGCCGAGCTAGGTGTGAAAACCCTTTATCCTATCATAGACCAGATTTGCCCTAACAACCAAGGCAAGACAATAAATGGGCAATAAAAATCAAATAATAAACTGATAATTGTGCACGACTTCAGATGAAACAATCAAGGAGCCGGTTTCGAACCCTCAACCTTCTTGCCCGAAGTCCAGTGCACTTTCGACTGTGCACCAAAAGCATGCTCAAGTCACAGAGTCGATAGAGCACGTCCTCGCGGTAGCTTGCTACTCAAGATAATAAAGTCATGATTTTCATATAATTTACCTTACACGTTATGTTGGCTGACAATTTGTCAGCTATGCTGTCCTTATGACCCACATAGCATATCACTACAGCAGTATGTACCGGTATGTTAGTCATCTACCGAACATTAGTAGTTATACGTCAAACTTGCCAGTATATTAATTAAGTCATTATAGGCTATTTAACTACCCAACATGTATTGACTTGATTATTCCCATCATTCTTGGTATAGTCCTTGTGCCTTCTCAATGGACATTTGGGTGATTTCGTAAATTTGCTCCTCCTGTCTACTCCGATTTTCTATGCTAACTAGCTAGCAAGAGGTTTCATAGCAACAGGATCAACTTCCAGTAGAGAAGTAGAGAAGGCAGAGAGCAAGTACGCTCACACTGAAAGTTTGGTTACACTACAATTAGGGTTCTGGAAATGTTATGCCCATTAGATATTAATTTAGAATCCTCCAATCCTCTTATGCTGTAGCCTACTTCTGACCGTCACATAGTACAGCGCCATCTTTTCCATTCCATCCTAACGCAAAGCCTGAGCGTTTCATTTTTAGTTTTTCTCGGAATAGAAACACCATAATATTAATCAAATTAATTAAGCCAACTTTCTTCAAATTAATCCCTTACACTATGCTATTACAAAAAAGTTTTAAAATTCTATGGTAATGCCAATACGGACAAATGCTTCTCAAAAGATGCTGTCTCGTGGTCAAACTAGCACTAACTCGCATGAACAGAAAAAATGGCTGACAAATGAATAACGTTCCACAGAATGCTGCAGCAGCCTGCAAGGTGTGCTGCAATATGACGCAACTTTTAAAGGAGGAACCACTGTACGGAAAGCAAGGAGGCTAAACCCGCACCAAGCAAAGTGGGTGCTTTTCTTTACCAGCTTCAACTTTACCCTGTCATACCTCCCAGGTTCAATAAACATCAAAGTTGATGCCCTGTCCCATCTCCACGGGAAGGACCAGGCCCACTCCCCCTGCTGGTCCTGACAGTAAGTCCTCAGGAACCTCCCCAGCTCCTGGTTGATCCTCTACAACCGCCTGTTGGACTGAGGCCGGTACCTGGTCAATAGCCGATTTCTTACGCCATACTTATTTTCCACCATAATTTGCAAATAAATTCATTAAAAATCCTACAATGTGATTTTCTGGATTTTTTTTCTCATTTTGTTTGTCGTTGTTGAAGTGTACCTATGATGAAAATTACAGGCCTCTCTCATCTTTTTAAGTGGGAGAACTTGCACAATTGGTGGCTGACTAAATACTTTTTTGCCCCACTGTAGGAAGAGAGGAGCAGAATGGAGTTGTGATCTGATTTTCCATAGGGAGGGCTGGTGAGGGCCTTATAGCCTTCCTGGAAGGGGGAGTAACAATGTTCAAGAGTTTTTGAAGGGCACGTACTAAAGGCAATGTGTTGATAGAACTTTGGTAGCGTTTTCCTCAGATTTTCATTGTTAACTTCACTAGGATAGGGGGCAGCATTCGGAATTTTGGATGAAAAGCATGCCCAAATTAAACTGCTTGCTACTCAGGCCCAGAAGATAGTATATGCATATAATTAGTAGATTTGGATATAAAACACTAAAGTTTCCAAAACTGTTAAAATAATGTCTGTGCGTATAACAGAACTGATATGGCAGGCGAAAATCCGAGGAAAATCCAACCAGGAAGTACTATTATTTTGAAAGGCTGTTTTTCCATTGAAAGCCTATCCACTATACAAAGACTTAGGACCCAGTTCACAGGGTCTGTGGCTTCCTCTACACGTGGCCAGTCTTTAGGCATTGTTTCGGGCTTTTACTCTGAAAAATGAGGGAGAAACAGCACTTTCAATCAGTGGCCAGTGGAAATTTCCATTCATCAGCCATGCGCCTGATCGAGAACGCACATTTCTTGTTTCGTCTTTCCTATTGATGAAGCTTTTATCCGGATGAAATATTATTGAATATTTATGACAAAAACAACCGGAGGATTGATTTTAAACATCGTTTGGCATGTGTCTACTAACTTTTATTGTACTTTTTAAAACTTTTCGTCTGGACTTTCGACTGCATGCTCCTTAAGCATTCGGATTACTGGACAAAACACGCAAACAAAAAGGAGGTATTTGGTCATAAAGAGGGACCTTATCGAACAAAACAAGCATTTATTGTCTAACATGGAGACCTGGGAGTGCCACCAGATGAAGATCATCAAAGGTAAGTGATTCATTTTAATGCTTTTTCTGACTTTGGTGACACTCTCCTTGGCTGGAAAATGGCTGTATGGGTTTCTGTAGGTAGGTGCTGACCTAACATAATCGCAATTTGTGCTTTCTCCGTAAAGCCTTTTTGAAATCTGACACAGCGGTTGCATTAAGGAAAAGTTGATCTTTATGCGTATGTTTAACACTTGTATCGTTTATCAATGTTTATGATGAGTATTTCTGTAATTTGATGTGGCTCTCTGTACTGTCACCAGATGTTTGTTTGAGACAATGCTTTTCTGACTATAACGCAGAAATGTAAACTGAGAATTTTGGATGTAAATATGAACTTTATCGAACAAAACATACATGTATTGTGTAACATGAAGTCCTATGCGTGCCATCTGATGAAGATCATCAAAGTTTAGTGATTAATTTTTATCTCTATTTCTGCTTTTTGTGACTCCTCTCTTTGGGTGGCTGTATGGTTTTCTGTGACTAGGTGCTGACCTAACATAATCGCATGGTGTGCTTTCGCAGTACAGCCTTTTTGAAATTTGACACTGTGGTTGGATTTACAAGAAGTTTATCTTTAAAATTATGGATAATACTTGTATGTTTGAGGAATTTTAATTATGGAATTTCTGTTGTTTTGAATTTGGCGCCCTGCAATTTCACTGCCTGTTGTTGAGGTGGGACGCTAGCGTTCCAGAGAGGTTAACCTCTCTGCATGCGGAACTGAAATTCCACAACATACAGTGATCGCTACATACATAGTCATATTAAACATTCATGAAAATACAAGTGTCTCACATGTATCGAAAGCCTAGAATCTTGCTAATCCAACTGCGTTGTCAGATTTAAAAAAGTTTTTACTGCGAAATAATACGATGTGATTATCTGAGGATAGAGCCCCATAAAAAATAACTATTTCAACCAGCACAGGCGTAACAGAATCACAAACTGCATTAAAATAAATTGTTTACCTTTGACGATCTTCATCTGTTTGCAATCCCAATGCTCATTGTTACACAATGAATGATCTCTTGTTTGATAAAATCCGTTTTTATAGCCTAACATTCCAGGTAAATAACCCACACAAAATGTGAGGTTTGTTTGGTTTCATTGCAATCAACTGGTTTGTTTGTAACACAACCAAACCTGATGGGCCATTTCGCGGGACATATTGACTGAAAGAAACCGATTTGAAGACAAGTAATGACATCACTCTGCACCAATGATATGACCACTGTTTCGTTGATTGACTGTATTTTAACCCAATGACCACTGATCGTCTTGAAATCTAGCTGGGTAGACAGCCAATGAGCTGAGGTAAACGGCAATATGTAATGGTTATGTGTTGGAAGACCAACCTATGTCGTAAACTCCGGTGTAAAGAGAGTCATTCGCTATTGAAGTTTCATACCGGAAGGATCAACGCATATTACACACAGCGTTGTTTTGGTAAACGCGCAGATTCAGCTGTTTATATATCAATCAGTATGGCGACTATGTCAGGGAAAGCTAAATCTAAGTCTAGATATACAGATGTACACACAATTTTAGAATAAATTGAACGGGAAAGTGAGACAGAGATTGTTGTAGGACCATTCATTTAGCGATTCCCAAGTGGAGGAATATTTTTTGAACGGAGAGGACATCGTTTTGGACTGGTAAGTTCTTCTCATGCTAATGCCCTTGTTTGAAATTAATAATATAAAATATTTTTGGTGATTTTTTTTTAATTTTAGAAGCAATATATAAAAATGTAATATAATGAAATGTGAGATGTGTGTGTCTGCCGCCCCACCCCAACCCACATGAAATAGCCTATTTGAGGCTGTTGAGGGGAGGGCAGGTCCACATCAGTGGCCAAAGTGAAATGGAGACAGTAGATACAGCTGGTCTGTTGTAATATAATAAAGACAGTAGATCTAGCTGGTCTGTCATAATACAATAGAGACAGTAGATCTAGCAGGTCTAGCAGGCCAAAAGGGCACAGCATGGAGGCGTCGCTGTGTTCTTTGCAAAATGAAGTCCCCCATCACCTGCGCCACATGCTTGGTGACCCTCTGCTTTACAGCAGAAAGAGTCTGCTATGGCACCTGGCATCAGCAGCACAATATTGTGTAGAGCTTTGACGAAGTGGGTGGGGTTATATCCTTCCTGTTTGGCCCTGTCCGGGGGTCTCATCGGATGGGGCCACAGTGTCTCCTGACCCCTCCTGTCTCAGCCTCCAGTATTTATGCAGCAGTAGTTTATGTGTCGGGGGGCTAGGGTCAGTTTGTTATATCTGGAGTGCTTCTTCTGTCTTATCCGGTGTCCTGTGTGAATTTAGGTATGCTCTCTCTAATTCACTCTTTCTCTCTCTCGGAGGACCTGAGCCCTAGGACCATGCCTCAGGACTACCTGGCATGAGGACTCCTTGCTGTCCTCAGTCCACCTGGCCTTGCTGCTGTTCCAGTTTCAACTGTTCTGCCTGCGGCTATGGAACCCTAAACTGTTCATATTTACTCTTGAGGTGCTGTCCTGTTGCATCCTCTACAACTATTGTTATTATTATTATTTGACCCTGCTGGTAATCTATGAACTTTTGAAAATCTCGGCCATGTTCTGTTATAATCTCCACCTGGGACAGCCAGAAGAGGACTGGCCACCCCTCATATCCTGGTTCCTCTCTAGGTATCTTCCTAGGTTTTGGCCTTTGTAGGAAGTTTTTCCTAGCCACCGTGCTTCTACACCTGCATTGCTTGCTGTTTGGGGTTTTATGCTGGGTTACTGTACAGCACCTTGAGATATTAGCTGATGAACGAAGGGCTATATACATACATTTGATTTGATAGAGGACTGAGGGTCTTCCAAATATTGAAAGTGTGTAAATAGTTACCCATGTTATTTTGTAAATGTATATATATTTTTTCTTCATATTTTTTTACCCATATTTTTTTCTCCATTTTTTGGGGGTTGTGTTAGAATACCATTTTGGCATTTTGTATATAGTTACTGTATTTGTTTCAAAATGTATACCTTCACCAATTTGGCCACTTGTGTGGGACACCTGGGTGACTTCATGATAAATGTCATGTAAGCACACTCATTTTGGAAGTTATCATTCTGAAACTTTTCACAAGTACTGCTGACCTCTTATATTTTTCACTGAAATTGTCCACTTCATCCTATCTGAATGTTTGTTTTATCTTGTTCATTTTAAAAAGATGACGATACAACAATAAAAACATTAAAAATAAAAAACGTATGGTTTTTGTCATTGTATTATCTAAACCAGATCTTTTGTGTTATATTTTCCTACATTCAATTCACATTTATACAAACGTCAGAGTGTTTTCCGGGATCGTAATTATAGCCTCAAGCTCATTACCATAACGCAACGTTAACTATTCATGAAAATCGCAAATGAAATGAAATAAATATATTGGCTCTCAAGCTTAGCCCTTTGTTAACAACACTGTCATCTCAGATTTTCAAAATATGCTTTTCAACCATAGCTACACAAGCATTTGTGTAAGAGTATTGATAGCTAGCATAGCATTAAGCCTAGCATTCAGCAGGCAACATTTTCACAAAAACAAGAAAAGCATTCAAATAAAATCATTTACCTTTGAAGAACTTTGGATGTTTTCAATGAGGAGACTCTCAGTTAGGTAGCAAATGTTCAGTTTTTCCAAAAAGATTATTTGTGTAGGAGAAATCACTCCGTTTTGTTCATCACGTTTGGCTAAGAAAAAACCCCGAAAATTCAGTCATTACAACGCTGAACTTTTTTCCAAATTCACTCCATAATATCGACAGAAACATGGCAAACGTTGTTTAGAATCAATCCTCAAAGTGTTTTTCACATATCTATTCAATGATATATCATTCGTGGAAGTTTGGTTTCTCCTCTGAACCACATGGAAAAATGCATGCAGCTGGAGATTACGCACCAATTTCGACAAAGGACACCAAGCGGACACCTGGTAAATGTAGTCTATTATGGTCAATCTTCCAATGATATGCCTACAAATACGTCACAATGCTGCAGACACCTTGGGGAAACGACAGAAAGTGTAGGCTCATTCCTTGCGCATTCACAGCCATATAAGGAGACATTGGAACACAGCGCCTCCAAAATCTGGGGCATTTCCTGTTTGAAATTTCATCTTGGTTTCGCCTGTAGCATCAGTTCTGTGGCACTCACAGATAATATCTTTGCAGTTTTGGAAACGTCAGAGTGTTTAGACAATAAATGGCTGATTTGTTCCATAAAGTTCCATCATTTATGTCCAAATAGAAACTTGTTGTTAGCGTGTTCAGCCCAGTAATGCATCTTTATGAGGGGCAGTCACTTCATCCAGACAAAAACTCGAAATGTTCCATTGCAGTCCTTTAGAAACATGTCAAACGATGTATGGAATCAATCTTTAGGATGTTTTTAACATAAAACATCAATAATGTTCCAACCGGAGAGTTCCTTTGTCTTCAGTAAAGCACTGGAACGAGAGGTAACTCTGTCGGGAGCGCGAGTCATGAGACCAAGGCTCTCTGCCAGACCACTGACTCAAAGAGCTCTTATGAGCCCCTCCTTTATAGTAGAATATTCAAACCAGTTTCTAAAGACGGTTGACATTTATTGAAAGCCATAGGAAGTGCATATCGCAATCCATATCTCAATGTGTATTCGGTAGGCCAAGCTTTGAAAACCTACAAATCTCAGATGTCCCACTTCCTGGTTGGATTTTTCTCAGATTTTCGCCTGCCATATGAGTTCTGTTATACTCACAGACATCATTCAAACAGTTTTAGAAACTTAATTTTTCATTTGTTTTGTATTGTCTTCCCACACACCTTGTTTCAACTCCATCAATTACATGTTGTGTATTTAAGCCTCTGTTCCCCACATGTCCTTGTCCGGTATTGTTTATTGTAAGTGCTTGTGCACGTTATGTCTGGTGTTTTGGCCCATTATGATTATTGTGTTTTGTTCACAGTGATTTCTATCATTAAACTGCGCTGTTGGAACACAGTCTTTGCTCTCTTGCGTCTGACTTCTCTACCGCCAGTATGCACGCCTTACACACAATGTGCTCCCTGTCACTTAATTCCAAATGAAATTACACAGGACTATAAACTTTGAACACTGACCTACACCCCATTAAAGACATTAATCATGGATATTAATGAACTTTGAAGCTGGTTTCAGACCTTTAAAGTTCCCTAAGTATAATGGAGACCTGTAAGGATCAGCTTTGAGGTGTGCTGGCTGGTACAAGAGAACAGTTGGAGTCTTTGTATTAGGTCTGATTGAGAGAGACAATGTTTTGTCTCTGCTCTCCGGCTTTGTTAAGGCAGAGAGAGGGACAACATGCTGTACTAGGCTGCTGTACTAGGCATCCATTGATGAATTTGTTTAATTGAACGTAAATAATGAATTCCCAAGAAAGAGATTTGGCCCAGTTGGTAATTGCTGAAGATCAGAAGCCACAATTCCAAACTTGAAACTGGCATAAGAGCGAAGCGGCTGTAAGCGCCATAACGACAACTTCGAAGAACAAGAAAGAAGGAAGATGGGGACAAAAGGGAGGAGAGAGACACCGAGAGATAGATGAACCCATGAACTAATGAGCAACAAAGAGCTAACGAGTTTGGCGGAGGAAAATGAACTGTTCCCAAAATCATCTTTTAAAGTTGGCAAGATGAAACGATGGAGCAGCAGTTGTTTTTGACAGCTCGGGACAAGGCCAGCCACAGCTCAGTGAGAAGGGGTAATTCCTTATTCCTTTATATTACCCGCACTTGTTCTCTGCTGGAAGCCCCCTCATCCCTCACTTCGCCCACTCCCCAACATTGATTCTTGAATTAGACTGTTTTATTGAATAATTAATAGGCCCTTTCCCCGTGATTGATGATTTGCATGGCTTGAATATTAGCTTTTCTATCAAACGCCACTTGTTCTAATGTAATCATATTGAAAACATGTCAAACTGTGTTTACCCACTTTGTGTGTGATGTTGTCTTAAGCAGCAGCTGCCGCAGTTTCACAATGCTCAGTGATGGGGAATAGCCTTGTTGAGCATTCACTCACTGGTGATTGCAAGGCTTTTGAGTTCTGACATGCATACAGTACATACATGCACACACACATACATGTGCACATGCACACACGCACGCACACAAAGCCCTGATATAATCTTCCCCATACAAAGCTATCAGTTCCCACAAATTACTTTTCCAGTGGAAACTAGGCTCAATTTGAGTGGCAGCTAGGCTAGACTGGGAATACAGAGATTGTCAGACATATTGCCTCCACCATGTCACGGTCCTATCAGAGAGAGAACAAGAACACATCAATGCTGTGGTAGACACACACATTAAGAATCTCTTTAATTTGATTGGGATTGAAGCACCGCTTGTTTTTTGTTTGTATTGTTTATTTATTTATCTGATCAATTTACTTATTCATTCATTCCAAGAGTCCGTTTCACCATTTCTGTCAGTGTGTCAGTGCATTGCTCGGCACATGAAAGTGCTTTGCCTGGCGTGTAGTCTGTTGTGGTTAGTCGACTCCTTACATGTGCACGGTTAAATAATTAACTTGGTAACACACTAATGACATGCAGTGATCATGTCGGGATGAGGACGACTGGATGACTGTTGATCAGGGAATAGGACCTGTCTGTTGCACTCACTCTCACTGGAGGGTTGTGTGTATTTGTGTGTGCATGCATGCATGTGTGCCTGTGTGTTTGTGTGTTTGTTTGTGTGTATTCATGTGCTTTGATACTGCCTGAGTTCATGGCTGCATATTACACATATTACACTTCACTCAGCTCAGATAGAACGTATGGACCCATTTCAAGACATTTCAATAAAACTGAGTTCTTTGTTGGCGTGTGGGTGAAAGCAATAGGCTGCATTTTACTCACCACCAACAGAACACATCTCTCAAGACATTTATGTCAAATTGAGATTGAAGGATGTGTGTGTGTTGGGGGGGGGACTTTCTTTAAAAAATCTTTTAAAAAGGGAAAAAAAGAAAAATACCTAATTCTCAAGAAAACACACAAAGCAACAAATAAAACAATAATCTCCCAAACCTCAGCTCTATTCACTATAAAGGCACCTTGAAGGGAAGGCCTGTTCCCGTGAGCTTACTACGTATCTGATATATTATGCAAAAATCATTAGGCTAAATTAAAAAGCTGTTTGAGAGAAACACAATCTTTTAATGACGACAGTAAAGCAGGGAGCGACATTAAATCATAACCCTAGAACAGATATATGAGACATGGGAGCGAGAGGCCATTGATTATCAATCAGAAAGGTCATTGCCTTTCTCTTTATTTCTTCACTCTCTCTTGCCCAGTATCTCTGTTACACCTCTGTGCATTTTCTCTCTCCATCTCTCTCACCACATTGTGCCTCTGTTCCTGTGAGAAAGAAAGAGAGAAAACAAAAGAGAAAGAGAGGAACCACTAGAGACATGCACAGGTGAGTAGAAGACTGAGCCGATTAACATTTTTGGGCTAGGGGCAGCATTTTCACTTTTGGATGAATAGTGTGCCCAGAGTGAACTGCCTCTTACTCTGTCCCAGATGCTAATATATGCTGTTTTTCTGAAACCTCTCTGTTCCATTGCATGCCTTCCCTCCATTTAAAGGGATGTCAACCAGATTCCTTTCCCTATGGCCTCTACATGGTGTGAACAGTCTTTAGACATAGTTTCAGGCTTTTATTCTGAAAAATGAGCGAGACTGATCACATCGCGTCAGTGGATAGCTGTGTACCCCCAGAGTTTTGTATGCGCGAGCAGCTTGGAGCAGACCTTTTCTCTCTCTCTGCTATTGAAAAGGCTCCCGCCCGGTTGAAATATTCTTGATTATTTATTGTAAAAACAAACTGAGGGTTGATTATAAAAAAGTTTGACATGTTTTTACGAACTTTACGGATACTATTTGGAATTTTCGTCTGCCCGACCTGCACAATCTTGTGGATTACTAAACAAAACGCGCCAACCAAATGGAGGTTTTTGGATATAAAAATAATCTTTATCGTACAAAAGGAACATTTATTGTGTAATTGGGAGTCTCGTGAGTGCAAACATCCGAAGGTCATCAAAGGCAAGCGATTAATTTTATTATAAGTAATTTAATTTGAATTTGGCGCTCTGCAATTCAGCGGATGTTGACAAAAATGATCCCGCTATTCGTTAACCACCAGGGTCAGAGAAAAAGAGAGAGAGATGGTGAGAGAATGCCCATAACATTTCCACTGTCTAATGAGAGGGAGACAGTGAGCAAGGCCCATAAATCATTGAGTGTGTGTGTGTGTGTGTGTGTGTGTGTGTGTGTGTGTGTGTGTGTGTGTTGTTTGTGAGGAGAGTGCAAAGACTTGCCTCTAATCAGGCTGGGACACACACACACATGCACACGTACAACACATGCATGCACGTGCACGTACACAAACAAACACCCTGCGCACAGGCACATGCAGAAGATATTGCAGCACAACACAAAGGGCCTTCTCTGTGCATGTTAAACAATACTCTGACTGTCAACAATCAGGCATAAATTAGCAGCCGTGGCCTCCTCTGTATTTATTCTTATAATGACCTCCCAGGAGGGCTCCACACACAGCATGGCACGCCACACACTCAGCACCCAGGCCCCATCGCCTCGTAGTGTGTGTGTATGTGCGTTCACACGTGTGTATGTGTGTAAGTGTAAACATGCAGATTAATTACTAATTAATAATACTATTATTTCAAGAATGGTGGGATTATGAGAGGACAGTAAATAAAATACTGTGATACAGCATAGATAGATAGATAGATAGATAGATAGATAGATAGATAGATAGATAGATAGATAGATAGATAGATAGATAGATAGATAGATAGATAGATAGATAGATAGATAGATAGATAGATAGATAGATACCACCACTACTAACAGAATGTCAGACAGATAAGAGTGAGATCTTGGCACTGAACTTGACCCTGGCACGGCACCAATACTGAAATCACATACAGTGTGGTGTATAGAGAGAGAAATAGAGAGAGACATAGAGGGAGGGATGAGAGAAAGTGCCTAATTTGTGCCAGATCCTGCCGGAACAGGATCCAGCACCTCACTTTTCTGGACTGTTTCGTTCCAGAACCAATTTGGCTGGATCCGATCCGGTGTGTGTGTGTGTGTGTGTGTGTGTGTGTGTGTAAGTAAAGAAATAAAACAACAGTAAAAAGACATTTGAAAATAACAGTAGCAAGGCTGTATACAGACACTGGTTAGTCAGGCTTATTGAGGTAGTATGTACTGTACATGTAGGTATGGTTACATGTTAATACTACCTCAATAAGCCTGACGAACCGGTGTCTGTATACAGCCTTGCTACTGTTATTTTCAAATGTCTTTTTAGTGTTGTTTTATTTCTTTACCCACCCACCCACCCACCTACAAACACACACACACACACACACACACACACACACACACACACACACACACACACACACACACACACACACACACACACGTGCTCGCGGCTGCACGGGCCTGATATTGTAGGGGTTGATTCGGGTTGGGCCGTCCCAGAATTATTATGATTTGCACAACATTGTAATGCGTGAATGAGCCTGCAACTCTCACTTCTCCAGCGTTGCACTTCATAATTTATTTGCTTATAAAATCCTAGCCACATGAAGGGTTCTGGAGGAGCTGCAGCATCCCTGGTAAATTGAAATAGATTTGCCAAAGTTACACTGGAGGAGCTGCAGCACCCCTGATGAATTGATTTACTTTTACCAAAGGTATAGGTCCTGCTGTCTGTTCAGAAATCAATGAAATAATTCAGAATATCCTACTACACCATGAGAAAGGATATCATCTAGCCACAAAGGATCAACAGCTTCTGTAAAAAATTTGCCTATCTGTGGAGTGTAGCCCAATAACATGGTATAGCCTAGAGTCGGGAACGCACGGCAAATCTGTCAGTGAACAAACAGCACGCAGACAATTAAAATAGAATCGTTGGAAAGCAAATGGCTCCTGCTGAAAAGGGAAGGCCGTAATCTGTCTGCTTTAGCCTACCAAAATATTTCATAAACTTTCAAATAGACCTATTGTTATACAAAGTAAAATAAGAGAGCGAGAGGCATTAGCATGAGCGCATAGGCCATCACCAGCGAGTGAGCTGTGTGTCATTGGGTGAGTCAGTGAAGCTGCAAAGCATTTTTAGGACTATAATATCCTTCCCATATTGTAGCCTACAATATGTGTCTGCACACACGTAGGCCCAGGATATTGATGGATTCAAGACAAGGTAATTTTTTATTGATCTCAGATTCTCAGTTTGTCAGTGTCAAAGTAGCCTGTAATTTTGATCATTTGTGTGGTAATATGGTGCTTTCATGACAACAAAGTTGAGTCTTAACATCAGTGATCTTCAGGTGGGAAAGTCGGAACTCTAGAAAGAGGCCTGAGTTCCCGACTTGGAATTCCGAGTTGGGTGACCTTCCAAAACGAATTGTCCAAGTCAGAGTTAGTTTTTTACTGAGTTCCCAGGTTTCTTGAATGCATGGAAGACGGAAGTCAGAGATTTCCCAGTTCTGTGTTCCCATGTTTTGAACCCGGCATTAAAAAATATTATGCCAAAGTCAGCAGTCATGTAAAATTATGGGGATTTGCATGAAATACATTTATAAATGGCCACATTTGTGCCGGACCCAGGCCACAAAAAAATATCCATGCCTGCATCTTCAGTAAGTGCCTTTTCTTTACTGCTCTATGCCACTACGCAAATGCAATGATATGCATGCTATGCTTTACTAAAAGGGTGATTTTTTTCTTCTCATGTGTTCCGGTACATCACCAACAAACTATCATGTTCCAAACACACCAAGACAGTTGTAAAGAGGGCATGACAACGGCAGTTCTGAAAATAGGTAGAGAGGGTAGTGCGTACGGCCCGTTACATCACTGAGGCCAAACTTCCTGCCTTCCAATACCTCTATACCAGGCGGTGTCAGAGGAAGACCCAAAAAATTGCCAATGACTTCAGCCACCCTAGTCATAGACTGTTCTCTCTGCTACCATTCGGCAAGTGGTAAATTGAGTGCCAAGTCTAGGTCCAAAAGTCTTCTTCACAGCTTCTACCCCCAGGCCATAAGACTCCTGAACAGCTAATCAAATGGCTACCCGGACTATTGGCATTGGCCCCATCCAAACCCCCATTTTTATGCTGCTGCTACTCTCTGTTTATTATCCATGCGCAGTCACTTTACCTCTACCTACATTGAGGTACATATTATCTCAATTACCTCGACTCACCAGTGCCTCCGCACATTGACTCTGTACCGGTACCCCCTGTATATAGCCTCGCTACTGTTATTTTATTGTTGCTCCTTAATTATTATTATTTTTCTTATTTCTTATTTTATTTTTTACTTCAGTTTATTGTAGTAAAAACTTTCTTAACACTTTTTCATAAAATTGAGGGTGAGTGAAGACAGGGAGAGGAGGGACAGAAAGAGGGAGGAGACAAAAAACGGAAATACAGATAAAAGAGAGACAGGGACACGCAGGCAATGACAGCCACGTGAAATCTCATCTCTGTTTTGGGGGAAATATCTGAGGAGCGGAGAACAGAGGGAGGAATTTAACTGCTTTCATCTTGTCATAATTATCTCCAAGAAGAGACATGACAGGAACAACCTGTGTTTTTTATTTATAAATTAGAGAACAAGGACATTTTCGGTGACTACTTTGATGGCGTTCTTTGTCTGTGCATCGCAGAAGAGTTCTGGACTAGTGATCTCATCTTTTCTTTTAGATCTGGTACTGCCTTAAGGAAAATTGCTAAAAAACAACACTAAATAATTTTTTTTAAATGAACAAGGAGCAGAAATGTCACTTTGATTTACAAAACATGATATGAAGCTAATTTTAGGCTCATTGTGGAGTACAATTTAATTCCAAGCCCTGTGCATCTCCATCCAACAACTCCAACTTAAACCCTCATCCAGCCGTGTAATCAAATGGCAGTCTACCAATTGATCCAGCATTTTTGGTTTTGTGACTCCTTAAATCCAAAAAAGGAATTTTTCATGATCAATACAATCTTGACTTCTATCGACTGATCCACAAATAGAAAATGAAAACAAAGCCATCCTTGATCAATATTTTCCCTCTGAAAAGGACCAGAACAGTCTCTGTATTCATCAATCTTGAGGATTTCGACAGGAAATTAACCACAGGAAGTGAGCCACAGACACAAAGTAATGTCTTACCATTTCCTCTACAGCAAGGCTAGCCTGTCTGTGGTAGGCTGTTCAAGTGAACCCTCTGGCACACGGTGTGGTAATGGGCAGGATTTGTTGGGAATGATTACAGTTAATAGTCTTATACTATAACTTTGAGTTAACAGAAAATAATGCAATGCATCCATAACAGACCTACGTTCTAATGGTATTTGTTTTCTATCAAACACTTTGAGTGTCTGAGTCTCTCGAATGTCAGATGGGTGGAGTTAGTACTTTTGTGATGATTCCCTTGGCTTCATTATGCCAGGCAAATTCAATGAAATACAGCTGAAGTATTTGGAAATATACTGAACAAAAATATAAACACCACATGTAAAGTGTTGGTCACATGTTTCATAAGCTGAAAGAAAAGATCCCCAAAATGTTCTATATGCACAAAAAGCTTATTTCTCTCAAATTGGGTCAAAAATGTGTTTACATCCCTGTTAGTGAGCATTTCTCCTTTGCAAAGATAATCCATCCACCTGACAGGTGTGGCATATCAAGAAGCTGATTAAACAGCATAATCATTACGCAGGTGCACCTTGTGCTGGGGACAACAAAAGGCCACTCTAAAATGAGCACACAACACACTGACAGAGATGTCTCAAGTTTTGAAGGAGCGTTCAATTGGCATGCCTACTGCAATAATGTCCACCAGAGCTGTTTCCAGATCATTTAATGATATTTTCTTTACCATAAGCCGCCTCCAACGTTGTTTTAGAGAAGTTGGCAGTAAATCCAACTGGCCTCACAACCGCAGACCACGTGTAAACACGCCCGCCCAGGACCTCCACACCAGGACCTCCACATCTGGCTTCTTCACCTGCGGAATCATCTGAGAACAGTCACCCGGACAGCTGATGAAACTAAGGATTATTTCTGTCTGTAATAAAGCCCTTTCTGATTGGCTGGGCCTGGCTCCCAAATGGGTGGGCCGATGCCATCCCAGGCCCACCCATGGCTACACACCTGCCCAGTTATGTGAAATCCATAGATTAGGGACTAATGAATTTATTTAAACTGACTGATTTACTAATGTGAACTGTAACTCTGTAAAATAGTTTAAATTGTTGCATGTTGCACATATATTTTTGTTGAGTATATATACACTATATAAACTCAGCAAAAAAAGAAACGTCCTCTCACTGTCAACTGCATTTATTTACAGCAAACTTAACATGTCTAAATATTTGTATGAAAATAACAAGATTCAACAGCTGAGACATAAACCGAACAAGTTCCACAGACCTGAACAAATGGGAGGTCAAAAGTAACAGTCAGTTTCTGGTGTGGCCCCCAGCTGAAATAAGTACTGCAGTGCATCTCCTCCTCATGGACTGCACCAGATTTGCCAGTTCTTGCTGTGAGATGTTACTCCACTCTTCCACCAAGGCACCTGCAAGTTTCTGGACATTTCTGGAGAGAATGGCCCTAGCCCTCATCCTCCGATCCAATAGGTTCAGACATGCTCAATGGGATTGAGGTCCGGGCTCTTCGCTGGCCATGGCAGAACACTGACATTTCTGTCTTGCAGGAAATCATGCACAGAACAAGCAGTATGGCTGGTGGCATTGTCATGCTGGAGAGTCATGTCAGGATGAGCCTGCAGGAAGGGTACCACATGAAGGAGGAGGATGTCTTCCCTGTAACGCACAGCGTTGAGATTGCCTGCAATGACAACAAGCTCAGTCCGATGATGCTGTGACACACCACCCCAGACCATGATGGACACTCCACCTCCAAATTGATCTCGCTCCAGAGTACAGGCCTCGGTGTAATGCTCATTCCTTCGACGATAAACCGACCATCACCCCTGGTGAGACAAAACAGCAACTTGTCAGGAAAGAGCACTTTTTGCAAGTCCTGTCTGGTCCAGCGACGGTGGATTTGTGCCCATAGGCGACGTTGTTTCCGGTGATGTCTGGTGAGGACCTGCCTTACAACAGGCCTACAACCCAATCAGTCCAACCTCTCTCAGACTATAGTGGACAGTCTGAGCACTGATGGAGGGATTGTGCATTCCTGGTGTGACTCGGGCAGTTGTTGTTTCCATCCTGTACCTGTCCCGCAGGTGTGATATTCGGATGTATCGATCCTGTGCAGGTGTTGTTACACGTGGTCTGCCGCTGTCCGTCCTGTCTCCCTGTAGCCCTGTCTTAGACGTCTCACAGTACGGACATTGCAATGTATTGTCCTGGCCAGATCTGCATGCCTAAGGCACGTTCACGCAGATGAGCAGGGACCCTGGGCCTCTTTCTTTTGGTGTTTTTCAGAGTCAGTATAAAGGCCTCTTTAGTGTCCTAAGTTTTCATAACTATGACCTTAATGGCCTACCGTCTGTAAGCTGTTATTCTCTTAGCAACCGTTCCACAGGTGCATGTTCATTCATTGTTTATGGTTCATTGAACAAGCATGGGAAACGGTGTTTAGAACCTTTACAAAGTAGATCTGTGAAGTTTATTTTTTATTTTTTCATGAATTATCTTTGAAAGACAGGGTCCTTATATTGTATATACACTATATATACAAAAGTACTTGGACACTCCTTCAAATTAGGAGATTTGACTATTTCAGCCACACCCGTTGCTGACAGGTGTATAAAATCGAGCACACAGCCATACAATCTCCATAGACAAACATTGGCAGTAGAACTGCCTTACTGACAAGCTCAGTGAGGTCAGTGATCGTCACAGGATGCCACCTTTCCAATAAGTCAGTTCGTCAAATTTCTGCCCTGCTAGAGCTGCCTCAGTCAACTCACAGAAAGGGAGCTCACAGAACGGGACCGCAGAACGCTGAAGCGTGTAGTACGTAAAAATAATCTGTCCTCGGTTGCAACACTACCGAGTTCCAAACTGCATCTGGAAGCAACAGAAGCACAATAACTATTAGTCGGGAGCTTCATGAAATGGGTTTCCATGGCCGAACAGCCGCACACAAGCCTAAGATCACCATGCGCAATGCAAAGCATTGGCTGGAGTGTAAAGCTTGCCGACATTGGACTCTGGAGTATTGGAAACACGTTCTCTGGAGTGACGAATCACGCTTTACTCTCTGGTAGTCTGGCGGACGAATCTGGGTTTGACGGATGCCAGGAGAATGCTACCTGCCCGAATGCATAGTGCCAACTGTTTTTCATGTTTTGGGCTAGGACCCTTAGTTCCAGTGAAAGGAATTCTTAACGCTACAGCATACAATGACATTCTAGACGATTCTGTGCTTCCAACTTTATAGCAACAGTTTTCGGAAGGCCCTTTCCTGTTTCAGCATAACAATGCCCCTGTGCACAAAGCAAGGTCCATATGGAAATGGTGTGTCGAGATTGGTGTGGCAGAACGTGACTGGCCTGCACAGAGCCCTGACCTCAAACCCATCGAACACCTTTGGAATGAATCGGAACGTCGACTGCGAGCCAGGCCTAATCCACCAACATTAGTTATCGACCTCACTAATGCTCTTGTGGCTAAATGGAAGTCACAGTCCCCGCAGCAATGTTCCAAAATCTAGTGGAAAGCCTTCCCATAAGAGTGAATGCTTTTATAGCAGCAAAGGAGGGGCCATGATTTTGGAAATAGATTTTTGATAAGCGGGTGTCCACATACTTTTGGTCATGAGGTGTATTTGAAACCAGGTCGGATCCATTATGCATTACACAGGTGGTACATAGAAATTCTTACTGCCATTTCCATAATAGACAGGGACCCAGTCCAGTCCAGTCTGCCTCTGATGGGCTGTTTCACTGAGTCCCCCCAACAGTGAATAAAACCTGGAGCTTACTGAGGCTTAGTTAATAGGGATATCAAACTGTTTATAAAAACTACCATCTATCATCCTCCACACACACACATTTATGCACGCAGGAATGCACAAACACACACACACACACACTGGTTCCTGTATACTAAATTGAATGTGTCCTTTCTCCTGCAGCTGAAACGTTGTGAATGCTGCAATCATCGGTCCAGGCCCCGGCCTAATGTGGCCAGAGAGGATAAGAGGCCCAGCCAAAACAGGTACAGAGCATTCCAGGCACAATTAATGTCCATAAAAAGTTAAAGGAGGAAGAAGGTGCTTTTTGTTAAAGTATTCCTAGAGCCTGTTAAGGCAGACAAAGCCTGGCTGAGGTTTAAAGGCAGACCAGGCTTCTTTTTTCACAAAGTCATGGACTCCGCTTGATTTGTGTGGTATCTCAACAGCAGCAGCAGTCGCAACTGATCCGCGTAGCATGGGACTGTTTTTGATTTGGTGCTGCCATTTTCATTTTAAGCCTGTCACGTAAGAATAGTAGCTATCTTATTTTCATAATCAGACAATGGCATTGGAGAATGATGCTTTTGGACTTACCCTAGGCAAACCATATTTCTACTTGTGATGAAAAAATTGAGGTCTACGTTTTTAGATTCGTTACACACACGCACACGCACACACGCACACACACACACACACACACACACATACCCAGCCTAAGAGAAACAGCAGGAGAAACATTTAAGAATATAACCTTCAGTAAATCCAAAGGCAATATGTGGTAGCCTGCATGAAACTGACATTGGGTTTGGTGAGGAGTGTGTAACAGTAAGCGAGGTCTGGTGTTAGTGAGACCATATGACAGTGCATCAGACCAAAACCATATGTTCCACACAGAGTCATTAGGCTGCCTCTCAAAAGAGAGGTGGGAGAATGAGGTTGAACGCACGAGAGAGAGAAAGACAGACAGAGAGAGAGAAATATAAAGAGAGAGAGGGAGAGAGAGAAGGAGGGAGATGAAGGGAGATGGGGAAGAATGAAGGAGAGATATCGAGAGGGAGAAAGAGAGACACGTGGGTTACAAATCATATTGGCAACATACAGACAACAACCAGACATCCTTACCAATTCCCTTCATTAAAAGTATTATCAACAGTGTGTCCCTCTGTCCTGTTTGTCCTCTCTGACCATCTGTGGTCAGGTGGCCTTTTTGACCCTTGACCTTTCACAGGGATCAACTAACAAAGGCCACTCTTCTCAGGTTTGGGGAGTCTATCAGAAAAGCAAACATATTTTGTGAAGTATACACCGGGGATCCAAAAAGGCAACAGACAGGCATGGCCTGGACTGTATTATTCAGAATTCAAATTAGTTTGGTTGGATGCAAGTGATTCTCGTTTACTGAGTAATTTATTTTACCTGTGGTAAGTTGCAGGTGCCTACAGAGTAAAAATAGCCATTAAACCAGTTTTTAAATAAAGACTAAATTAACATTCTGATCCATTGCAATTCCGTTGTAAAGTGCAAGGGTTCCAATGTATTTGACCTCAATTGTACCTTAATTACGTAACACACACTGAAAAATAAATGTGTGTTAAAATAGATTAAATTACACAATTCTTACCTGAGTCAGATTACACAAACAAACCACTGAAACCTAACACCCTACAACAGAGGTGTAGTGGAGACTCCAGCAGCTCCCAGCAATTTAGGGCTTCCACCAAAAATCTTACCAATAGTATGTTAAGTGTTTGGAAAAGGACCTAGTATTTAGTATTAGTATTTATCCCCTACTCTACTACCACATATCTACAACACTAAATCCATGTGTTCGTGTGTGTATAGTGCGTATGTTATCATGTGTTTGCATGCATGTGTCTGTGCCTATGTTTGTGTTGCTTCACAGTCCTCCCTGTTTTCCTAAATTGTATTTGTGGCACCTGACCACACGACTGAACAGTAGTACAGGTGCAAGAAAATTAGGGCCTGTAGGATCTGCCTTGTTGATAGTGCTGTTACAGCACTTTATTATGGACACATTTCTCCCATTGTATCAATATGTTTTGACTATGACAGTCCTCAACCTGCTCAATTATCATATTTTACATTACAAGATTTAGTTGAGGTTTTGGGTTTAGAGAATGATTTGTCCCAAATACAATGCGTAAAGTTTTTAAATATTTAGGACTAACTTATTCCTTGCCACCCATTCTGAAACTAACTGCAGCTCTTTATTACAGTGGCATTTGAAAGTAATCATCCCCTTGGCATTTTTCCTATTTTGTTGCCTTACAACCTGGAATTAAAATGTATTTGTATCATTTGATTTACACAACATGCCTACCACTTTGAAAATGCAAAATATGTTTTCTTGTGAAACAAACAAGAAATAAGTGAAAACTTAATCGTGCATACACTGTAACTATTCACCCCCAAAAGTCAATACTTTGTAGAGCCACCTTTTGCAGCAATTACAGCTGCAAGTCTCTTGGGGTATGTCTCTAAAAGCTTGGCACATCTAGCCACTGGAATTTTTGCAAATTCTTCAAAGCAAAACTGCTCCATCTGCTTCAAGATGGATGGGTTCTGCTGATGTACAGCAGTATTCAATTCATGCAATAGATTCTCAGTCGGATTGAGATCTGGGCTTTGACTAGGCCATTTCAATACATTTAAATGTTTCCCCTTAAACCACTCGAGTGTTGCTTTAGCAGTATTCTTAAGGTCATTATCCTGCTGGAAGGGGATCCTCCGTCTCAGTCTCAAATCTCTGGAAGACTGAAACAGGTTTACCTCAAGAATTACCCTGTTTTTAGCACCATCCATCATTCCTTCAATTTTGAATCCTTCAACATACCCAAAGCATGATGCTGCCACCTCCATGCTTCACTGTGGGGATAGTGTTCTCGGAGTGATGAGAGGTGTTGGGTTGCGCCAGACATAGCGTTTTCCTTGATGACCAAAAAGCTCAATTTTAGTCTCTTCTGACCAGAGTACCTTCTTCAATATCTTTGGGGAGTCTCTCAAATGCCTTTTCGCGAACACCAAACACATTTGCTTATTTCTTTCTTTAAGCAATGGCTTTTTCCGGCCACTCTTCTGTAAAGCCCAGCTCTGTGGAGTGTACGGCATAAAATTATCCTATGGACAGATACTCCAATCTTCGCTGTGGAGCTTTACAGCTCCTTCAGGGTTATCTTTGGTCTCTTTGTTGCCTCTCTGAGTAATGCCCTCCTTGCTTGGTCTGTGAGTTTTGGTGAGTGGCCCTCTCTTGGCAGGTTTGTTGTGGTGCCATATTCTTTCCATTTTTTAATAACGGAGTTAACAGAGTTATTTTTTTATAACCCAACCCTGATCTGTACTTCTCCACAACTTTGTCCCTGACCTGTTTGGAGAGCTCCTTGGACTTCAAATTGTCGCTTGCTTGGTGGTGCCCCTTGCTTAGTGGTGCCCCTTGCTTAGTAGTGTTGCAGACTCTGGGGTCTTTCAGAACAGGTTTATATTTACTGATATCATGTGACACCTAGAAGGTGGACTTTATTTAACTAATTGTGTGACTTGTGAAGATAATTGTTTGCACCAGATCTTATTTAGGGGCTTCATAGCAAAGGGGGTGAATACATAAGCACACACCAGGTTTTCATTCAAAGCCAGTGGCACGTTGTTAGTGAAGATTGAAAAAAGTAAGTGGCCTAGACAGCTTCCTTGGGGAATTCCTAATTCTACCTGTATTTTGTTGGAAAGGCTTCTATTAAAGAACTCCCTGTTAGACAAGTAACTCTTTATCAACAATATAGAATGGGGTGTAAAGCCATAACACATACGTTTCTCCAGAAACAGACTATAATCGATAATGTCAAAAGATACACTGTAGTCTTACAAAACATCCCCCACTATATTTTAATCATACATTTTTCTCAGACAATCATCGATCATTTGTGTAAGTGCTGTGCTTGTTGAATGTCATTCCCTGTACGCGTGCTGAAAGTCAGTTGTCAATTTGTTCATTGTAAAATAGCATTGTATCTGGTCAAACAATTTTTTTTACAAAAGTTTACAAAGGGTTGGTAACAGGCTGATAGCAGGCAAATTTTTACTTCCTTCCAGGCTTGAGGGCACACACTTTCTAGTACGCTTAAATTGAGATATGGCAAATAGGAGTGGCAATATCATCTGATATTATCATCAGTCATTTTCCATCCAAGTTGTCAGACCCCGGTGGCTTATCATTGTTGATAGATAACAATAATTTTAAACCTAAATCTTTGTTCGTATGTCTATTGCTACTGTTGTCTTCTTCTCTCTTGTGTGTGCAGCCAATCCTGCAGTCAGACAAGTGAATGGGACAAACTCCTGCTCTGGGAGAGTGAAGGTCTTCACCAAATCAGAGTGGAAGAGAGTGTATGACATCAACTGGGACATGAAAGATGCAATGGTGGTGTGTAGACAGCTAGGCTGTGGCAACGTTATTGCGGTACCATACAGACCTGGACAGGAACATGGAGGAAAGTGTATCAGCACCGTGAAATGTTCTGGAAACGAGTATACCCTTGACGAGTGTCTACTCAATGGGTACACCACTGTTATGATGCTTCTGTTGTCTGTTCAGGTACGACATTGTAGATATTGTATAAAACTTTTGTTCTTGTTAAATTCAAAATGATTTACCATCAACAAAAGTGATGTAATGCTCCTCCATATATCTTTCTTCAGCCTTTGTGAGGCTTGTGGATGGTGCTCCTCTCTGCATTGGGAGAGTGGAGGTGAAGTCCAATCAGTCCTGGGCCTCAGTGTGTGAAGCTGACTGACTGGCAGGATGCAGAGGTAGTCTGTCAAGAGCTTGGCTGTGGGGCTACTTCAGCTCTACGGGGGGGATAAATTGAGAAGGTGAGCGTCTAATCTGGGCTAAAGAGTTCCAGTGTAAAGGTAATGAGTCCCTTCTCCTGGACTGTGACACATTGTTCAGAAAAGAGCAAACTTGCACACCCGGAAATGATGTTGGACTCACTTGCATAGGTAGAAGATCCTTTGAAACAAATGCTGCAATGTCAGTGTCAATGTATTTTCTATTCCAGACAATATGTGTATTACACTCTCTCTCTCTCTCTCTCTCAAGACAGAACACGGCTGTTACAGGTAGGAGGCCGATGTGCAGGGGCGGTGCAGCTGTATCTGTTTGGTGACTGGGTGACATTGATGAACACTGAATGGGACATTACACAGGCAGCAGTGGTCTGTAGACAGCTTGGCTGTGGCTTGGCTATTTCAGCACCAGGTGGATTTCTATTTGAAAATGGTACTGGACAAGTGGTCTGTGGTTCCATTCCATGTAACGGATCGGAATGGTCACTATTTGAATGCCAACCAATATATACATCTCCAGCTGCAATAATGCTGGGGTGATATTTTCAGGTAGGACCTGTGGGTAAAAATTATGCACAGTGTGTTGTGCTATTATTGAGTAGCTGTTTGTGAGAGGGACTTATCTCCTCTTTTTACAGATCTCCAACAAAAACCTGATATCTCCCTGGCTGATTCAATGAGAGGGGTCCCAAGGGCCACCAAGGGCCAGAGGTGTTCAGGGGCCACAGCTTCACCATCACCTGTTCCATTCAGCCACATTACCCAGGAGACTCCTTCCTCTTTACATTCATTGGCTCCAACAGAACCCAGACCCAGCCAGCTGTCAATCACTCTTCTGCCTCTCTCTTCCCTGCTGGTGATTACGCCCATCAAGGGAACTACAGCTGTGTTTGAGATTTACATTTTCTCTTATAATTTCTCCTTTGAGATTGAGCTCCTATCCCTCACTGTCACAGGTAACTGAGAATGAATCACACTTACAAGTTGGCGTTCACACCTTTCCACCGATTGATCTGTTAACTATCTGTCAATTACCTCATACAGCTTCCAGCAACAGAGTCACAATGGTGCTGCTGGAAATTATGACCATCACCACAGCCATCGTTATATACTCACTTATTTGCCTATATTTCACCAAGTAAGTGGACTCAAAACACATTCTCTTTTAATCTCTGAGATAGGCGTCCCGCTAGTGGGACAACTGTCGACAACTTTTGCAATTCAAATAAATAATCATACAAATTATGGATATGAAACATTTTGGTACATACATTGGTTAAAAGCTTAAATTCTTGTTAATCTAACTGAATTGTCTGATTTACATTAGGCTTTACTACAGTGAAAGCACGCCATCGGATTGTTTGAGGATAGCGCCCCACTTCAAAATATTGTTCAACCAGCACAGGCTTCATAAAAATCACAAATAGCGTTTAAATATCCAATTACTTTTTGAAAATCTTCCTCTGATTTGCATTCCAAAGGGTCCCAGCTACAACATGCATGGTCGTTTTGTTAGATAAAATCCTTCTTTATATCCCAAAAAGTCTGTTTAGTTGGCGCTATCGATTTGAGTAATCCACTCGTTCAACATGCAGAGTACGGAATCCAAAAAGCTACCGCTAAACTTTGTTAAAAAAAAGTCAAACTACGTTTCTAACCAATCCTCAGGTACCCTAAAATGTAATTAAACTATAATATTTCATACGGAAAATAGTTTGTTTTGCAGAAGTGCCTCCTTTTCATCTCGCGCGCACAGACTGATTTCCAACTGTGTGTTCCTGTATCAAAACTCAGAATTCTTCCTCGTTTGGGTAGAAACAAGCCTGAAACCTTGAACAAAGACAGTTGACATGGTAGCTATTGGTAGCCATAGAAATTGCAATCTGGGAGCTAGATTTAACATTGTCCTATACGTTATAATGGAACAGCATGGGATCTCAATTTGTTTTTATTTCCGGTTGGTTTTTCTTTGGCTTTTCTCCTACCTAATCCTATCGTGTTATAGCCTCATACATTATTTGAACATTTCTACAAACTTCAGTGTTTTCTATCAAATAATACCGATTACATCCATATCCTGGCTTCTAGGTCTGAGTAACAGGCAGTTTACTTTGGGCACGTCAGTCAGACAGGAAGTGGAGAAAATAGGGGCCTAGCCTTATGAAGTAGTTAAGTACAGAGGTTAACCTGACACCTCACCAGCTGTTTCCTTAGCACAACACAACTGATTCAAATGATCAAGTCATCATCTAGCTTCAAGTGGTATTGATGTATTCATTTGTGATCTGGTAGTGTAAAAGTCTAATAGTGACATTATCTTCTACTGTTTGTCCTCATTTGTCTGTTTTTCAGCATAAAGTAGTCTGTAGCCACTTAGTGTGGACACCAGGTGAGACTACACACACACAGATTACTGTTGAACACTTTAACTACCTTATTTTGTCAATAATAGTCTCTCTCCTTCACTTCATCCCTCTTCTCTCTAAATCCTCTAGGTTATATCAGCTGTGCTGGTGAACCCCTCCCACATCTGATTTGGCTGACACAGAGGACTTGGTCAGGTCAACAGGATGTACAGTATTATTAAAGAGATGCTTTACATTGAAATACAGATAGAGATATACAGTAGTAGTCCCAGAGTTAATGATCCATGGTCAGTTTTGCATTTCACCTCCTGATGATTATGATTACTGACTGTGTTAGAATAAAAATACAAAGCTTAATCATGCTCTCTCTCTGGCCATCTGTCTCTCATCTGCAGGTATGTTTTGATGTGAGAGAGGAAGCCAGTCCCGTCATCGCCATCTCACCCGCTCTTAAGATAACCTTCGGGCCGACTGGGAGCCCATGGCTGGTTAGGAGACACTGCTAGAGACACTATGTAATTGTGATGAACTGAGAGATTATTAGGGTAGCACTGTAATTCAGTAATCATATGCTGTCTTCCCTGCTCCTCTGTTTTATCTTTCCTTTTCTGTCTTCTATACCTCTCCCCACCTATTTCTTCCTCTTTTTTTTATAATGCACACCATATGTGCATTGAAGTACAGATTGAACTTGTATTTATAACACCTGGATAATGAACTTTCAATAAAGTGTTAACTCTCCACTGTTTAAAATGAAGTATCTCATGAAATACTACACCTATCCTGTGTCCTCAGATTAATGCAGATGAAGGGAGTTAGATATGCATAGGACGTGTAGTGTACAGTTTCTTTTCTGTATATGAATTACAAATCAGCCTTTACTTAAATCCTGTTTCTAGTCTATTGCATAGTTACAATGTGTAATCATTATGTCCCAGGAGCTGGAGTGGTAAACACTGTTGAAGTGTATAATTGTAATACATACATGTACATGCAGACACAGCATCATTCAAATAATTGAGTTTGATACACCTGGTATTGAGTATGACTGAAAAATAATGTCTCACAGAGATTCATACCTGAACTGCACCTTTATTTGACAAGGAAGAGTACATGATCAGTGAATATATTCAATGTACAGGCTACAATGTGGGGATCTCATGCATGGTAATAACAGTACATGTATATAGGCCTTGAATCTTTAGCACAATAAAGTTATTATATTCTACTCAATCCATATGCTTCATTAATGTCATTCAGACTTGAAATCGACACAACAACTATGATAACTGAGGTTCATAGGTTCTGAACTAATATTCATACGAAATGTTTTAGGTTCCATACACAGATCGGCTACATACTGTAGCTAGCTACTCCATAAGCATACAGTTATTTTTATCCTCCACTACACAATAAGCAAATAAACAGTTAGCTAGCTATGTTACTTCTGCTGCATTGCATGGCAAATATAAGCAAGGCAAGCTTACAGAACTGTACATTCAATTTGCAGTAAATGGTTTAGCTAGCTAGATTCTTTACATCCACTGTTTCACAAGACGACCGCCTGGTTTTCTGATTTTCTCAGGAGTCCCTAAAACTTTGAACAACATGAATTACAATTCATACTTATGTCAAAACAATAGCTACCTAGCTGGATAATGTTAGCTAGTCAGCTAACTTGCTAAATAGCAATTTTCATAAATGAACTTTATGGCCCAAAAATATGCACAATTGTTTGTCTCTACATTAACTAACATATTCCTCTCAATTGTAAATTTTTAGCTTGACTCGTTATGATGTTATAATTACTTACATTTGCTTCCCCGTAATATTTTGTCAGCCGTCTTTGCTGAAGAAAGTCACCAGTGACGAATGGCTCGCATCATATTCGTCATTTGAACCACTCAAAATGATTGGTCATATAAAAACCTTGGGACCCAAATGCATAATGAATGCTCTAATAACTCCCCCTTGCGGTGGTCTGGAGCAATGAATCCGTGACGCTGGATATCTAAGTCCCGTGGTGTAAGCTTGCAACTTTTAAAGGAGGAACCACTGTACATACTCCAGGTTCCGATGGTCGGGGAGGATGAGAAACGGGTCCGTGACACCCTCCAGCCAGTGCCAACTTCACTGCCATGAGCTCCTGATCACCGGCGTCATAGTTCCTTTCAGCAGGAGACAGCTTTTTTAGGGTAGTAATGCACATGGTTCCAATTTTAGTGGATAACCTTGAAGTTGTGACAGGACGGCCCCACACCACTTCTGAGGCATCCACATTCACCATGAAGGGCAGCGTAGGATCTGGGTGTTTTAGCAATGGGGCAGAGGTGAAATGTCCCTTCAGTAGGCAGAGTTGCTAATGAAGTTCCTATTGAAGCATCAGTAGAAGTTGGCAAATGCCAAAAACCGTTGTAGTCCTTTTATGGTGGTTTGGACTGGCCATGACCTGACTGCGTCTACCTTCCTCACCGCCATAACCACTCCCTGCGGGCTAATCCGATATCCCAAGAAGGAGATGGCAGCATGATGTAACTGGCACAACTTTGACGTACAGATGGTTCTGCAGGAGGACTTCCAGAATTACCCGAAAGTGGGCGATGTGCTCCTCCAAGATGGCCCAATAGATCAGGATGTTGTCAATATACACAACAATCTGAAACCCAAGCATGTTCCGAGACCTCATTCCCAAATGCCTGGAACACTGACAGAGCATTGGCTAGTCCATAAGGCGTCACCAAGTACTCGTAGTGCCCAAATATCATGCTGAAAGCGGTCTTCCATTCATCCCCCTCCCGAATATGGATCAAATTGTAGGCGCTCCACAAGTCCACCTTGGTATAAAAAAAAAAAACGGGCCCCGCAAAGCATTTCAATGGCGGCCGGCAGTTGTACTTAGAGGTGATGGCATTGAGACCACTGTAGTCAATACATGGATGAAGACCACCCTCCTTCTTGGCCACGAAGAAGAAACGTTCCGACGCAGAGAAGGTGGATGGGTGGATGAAACCCTGTTGGAGAGCCTCCTGTATGTACTTCTCCATAGCATTGGTTTCAGCCACCAACAGGGGGTAGAGGCGGCTGCGCAGCAGTGCAGTCTTAGCAGGTTGATGGCACAGTTCCAGGGGCTATGAGGAGGGAAACAGGTGGCGTGGGTCTTGGAGAAAACCTCCCGGAGATCCTGGTAAACCACCGGGATGGCGGCCTGGAGGGCAACCACAGGACTCTCAACCGACGTGAACCATAGGGTAAAAGCAGGAGGAAACCGACAACCGGGTGCAACGTGATCTCCATCCTCGGCCAGGAGACGGATGACTTTGTGTACGGGTTCCTGGATGATGAGGAAGGGAAGGTTTTCTTGGTGCAGGGGTCCCACGGTGATGGTGAGTGGTGCTGTGATCTGTGTGATTGTCCCAGATCTCAGTGGTCAGGTATCCAGTGCTTGAACCGGAAACAGAGAGGAAAGCGGGTATGATGTTAAGTTCAGGAAGGAGGCAAGGGCGTGGTCAATAAAATTTCCAGTGGCACTGGATAAATTCCCTGTGGCACTGGAGTCTACTAGAGCTGTAGAAACACCACGAGGGACAGCCAGCTAGTGAAATTGGTACTAAAAGGGGTGTGGTAGAGAGTGATGATGGAATACTCACACCTACCTCAGGAAACAGATGATCACAGGGCCATCCCTCTGCTCTAGTAGCTCCCGGGTTGGGACGTAGTGGACACTTAAAGCACCCCAGCTGTCTCTGACAGAGTCACTCAGCCATGGTGAGGTGTGTGGCCCCTTCCTCCAAGGGTTCAGACTGACTCAGATTGGTCAACAAAGTAGGGAGAGAGGCAATTGGAGTGCTGACGCTTCCGAAGATTATCTAGATGGATGGCCATCGCAATAAATGCGTCCAATGAGAGGATGGGGTGGGGTGCTGGTTCACGGTAGAAGATCCTCCGCTCATTGGGGGTGACACCCTTTGAGGAAGATCTAGACTTTGAAGAAAGCAGACGACCTCATCCATAGTCGTCCCCAGTTTGTGGTCGTGGGGTTGGAGTTTGGCTGCTGCTTCTATTCTGTGAGGTAGTATTCTGTAACGAAGATGTAGGAGATATGAAGCAGGTGTAGTCAGTGAGTTTAACAGGAACAAACACAAAAATAGGAGTAGCATCTAAATATGAAAACAGGAAACAATACTACATAATGGGTTATACAACGGAGTGCTAGATAAAGGGGAAGTAATCAGGGAGTGATGGAGTCCAGGTGTGCCTCATGGTGGGGTGCAGGTGTTCATAATGACGGTTGCCAGGTCTGGTGGTTAGTAGATGGCGACGTTGAGCGCTGGAGCGGGGGTAGACATGACAGATGAGGGAAAAAAACAATTTAATACATTTTAGAGTAAGACTGAAATATGGAAAGAGGCAAGGGGTCTGAATACTTGCCGAATGCACTGTATGTAAAGTAACCATAATTCGAGATGTTACTATTCAATTCAAGCAACAGTCACCTGGCCATGATCATGGGAGTGTGTGGCTATTTGTTTGTGTGCATACAGTGCGTTTGGAAAGTATTCAGACCTCTTGACATTTTGCACATTTTGTTACGTTACAGCCTTATTCTAAAATTGATACATCCCCCCTCCCACAATAGCCCATAATGAAACAGCAAAAAGAAGATTATTTTTTTTTGTCAATTTTGGTAAAAAAATTAAATATCACATTGACATAAGTATTCAGACCCATTACTCAGTACTTTGTTGAAGCTCCATTGACAGTGATTACAGTCTCGAGTCTTCTTGGGTATGACGCTACAAGCTTGGTACACCTGTATTTGGGGAGTTATTCCATTCTTCTCTGCAGAGCCTCTCAGGCAATGTCAGTTTGGATGTGGAGCGTTGCTGCATAGCTATTTTCAGGTCTCTCCAGAATTGAATGATCAAGTCTGGGCTCTGGCTGGGCCACTCAAGGCCATTCAGGGACTTGTCCCTAAGCCACTCCTGTGTTTTCTTGGCTGTGTGCTTAGTGTGGTTGTACAGTTAGAAGGTGAACCTTCACCTCAGTCTGCGGTCCTGAGCTCTCTGGAGCAGCAAAATAGTTCAATCTTGGTTTCATGAGACCAGAGAATCTTGTTTCTCATGGTCTGAATCTTAAGGTGCCTTCTGTCAAAATCCAAGTGGGCTGTCATGTGCCTTTTACTAAGGAGTGGTTTCCGTTTGGCCACTATACTATAAAGGCCTGATTGGTGGATTTCTGCAGAGATGGTCCTTCTGGAATGTACTCCCATGTGAACAGAGAACCTCTAGAGCTCTGTCAGACTGTCCATCGGGTTCTTGGTCACTTGCCTTCCCTTCTCCCCCGATTGCTCGGTTTGGCTAGGCGGGCAGCTCTAGAAAGAGTCTTGGTGGTTCTAAACTTCTTCAATTTAAGAATTATGGAAGCCACTGTGTTCTTGGGGACCTTCAATGCTACAGATTTTGTTTTGGTACCCTTCCCCAGGTTTGTGCCTTGACACAATCCTGTCTCGGAGATCTACGGACAATTCCTTCGACATCATGACTTTGTTTTTGCTCTGACATGCACTGTCAACTGTGGGATCTTATATAGACAAGTGTGAGCCTTTCCAAATCATGTCCAATAAATTGAATTTACCAAAGGTGGACTCCAATAAAGTTGTAGAAACAACAAGGGGGATCAATAGAAACAGGATGCACCAGAGCTCAATTTCGAGTCTCATACCAAAGGGCCTGAATACTTATGTAAATAAGGTATTTGTTTTTTTCTTTTAATACATTTGCAAAAAATTCTAAAACCGTTTTCACTTTGTCATTATGGGATATTTTGTGCAGATTGCTGAGGATTTTGATTTATTTAATCAATTTTAGAATAACGCTGTAATGTAACAAAATGTAGACAAAGTCAAGGGGTCTGAATACTTTCCAAAGGCATTGTATGTGTGTGTGCATATGTGTGTGTGTGTGTGTGAGTGTGTTGTGTTTTTGTATGTGTGTGCGTGGCCATGTGTGCATATGTCTGTGGTTTGTGTGTGTGAAGCCTGACTCTTGACCCCGCAGGGCTGAGTCAGAGGTTGTCCATCTGGGGTGACAAACGGGACAGTTGGCACAACTCAATCAGATGCAATTACTACAGTGGGTTTTACCCCCGTCACTGTCTGTGCGGGGCCAAGAGAACAGTGTTTCGAATAATAGACAAGTCAGTTCTCTCACAGGGGAGCAGTCTTCTAAGTTTAAAGTGCCGACCCTGATCCCAGTGCATCTGTGGGGAAGCGGGAGAACCAAAACCGCTGTGTTTTTAGTTAAGTCATTAGGAGACATTGACACCCGTGATTATCAGTAAGCTCTGTGCTAGTTCCCTTTAAAGACATCCTCCAGCCATTTGTGAACTTTTACTGTTGAAAAGTGATCTCAAGTATAGATACACTAAAGTATACAAACTAAAAGGTAAAAAAAAATGTATTTGAAGAAAACAGTGTTTCTTCATTAGACAACTGCAAACTTCAATGAGTAGGGCATTCAAGGAGTTGGTCTGATGGGAATTTGTGATATTATCGGCCTCCCCTTGCTTGAGCAACAATAGAGAACAAAATAAGAAAGCTCCCCCACGCTATGTCATGACTTACCTGGACCACCTATTGAGATGTACCTTTTGTTAAGTAAAATCAGGTGTTGAAAAGGTGAAAAGGAGACTGGAGTGCCATTGGAGTGAACCTTTGTACTCTATGCTTCTTCAGGAAACACTTTACAACTTGTTGAACAATTTCTTACTGTTGCTGAAATTATACTGCGCTACAAAGGAATAACACAGTAATGATCAAAAATCTTTAATCCATTGTAATGACCGCCACAGGAGTCGCTTGTGCGCGATGAGACAAGTATATCCCTACTGGCCAAACCCTCCCTAACCCAGACGACGCTAGGCCAATTGTGCGTTGCCCCACGGACCTCCCGGTCGCGGCCGGTTACGACAGAGCCTGGGCGTGACCTCAGAGTCTCTGAGTCTCTGGTGGCACAGCTGGCACTGCAGTACTGCAGTACAGCACCCTTAACCACTGCGCCACCCTTTGTAGGGCAGAATACATTGATATACATACAATGTTCTACATTGTCGAATAATAAGACAAACTAAAGACAAACTATGAAGACAAACTATGAAATAACACCCATGGAATCATTTAGTAACCAAAAAAAGTGTTAAACCTGTTGAGGATCTTGAGTCCCAATTGGGAACCAGCCCTCCCACCGTCAGCTGGAATGTGGCGCATGGAACGCAAATATTTTTAAGAATATTTAACCTCCACACATTAACAAGTCCAATAGCTCAAATGAAAGATAAACAACTTGTTTAGCCAGCAAGTCAGATTTCTAAAATGTTTTACGGCGAAAACATAGCACATATTTATGTCAAACCACCACCGAAGACACACCGAAGACCAAGCTAATTTCCATAGCCAAATTCAACAAAATATGCAATCACCAAACGCAGGATTAAAAGAAAAATAATTTCACTAACCTTTTGAAATCTTCATCAGATGACAGTAATATAACATGTTACACAGTACATTTATGTTTTTTTCAATAATATGCTCTATATATCCATAAATCTGTTTACAATGACGCCATGTTCAAAAAAATGCTACTCAAATGTCCGGAGAAATGACGATAGCTCCACCATATGCCGTCAGCTAACATGGAATACACAACATAAACTTAGACTAAATATGCATGTTCTACATATATATAGAAAGATACACTTCTTCTAAATGCAATCGCTGTGTTACATTTATTTTTAACGTTACAGATTTCGTTCACTAGGCTATAATATGAGTCGGCGCTCAGGAATTAGCATTTTGGCTCCTCTACTTCGGAGTCCACAGAAACCCATAATAAACACATAAATATTCCCTTACCTTTGCTGTTCTTCCATCATAAGACCTGGAAGGGTTTATACTTACCAAAAACATCTTTAGTTTGGAAGTCTGTGTCTTTCGGTGATCAAACACGACATATTTCGGTTGAAATGCAGCCAAAAAGTGGGTGCGCACCAAAACGTCGAAATTAGATATTATATGTCGACTAAACTTGTCAAACTATGTTCAGAACACAGCGTTAGCATGTTATCTAGCTTCACTGCAATTCTCTGGACGATCAGAAACACACGAGTCGTTTAATCAATCTTGGAACAAAGAAATCACCCGAGCAGAACGCGCATGAGAGTAACCTGTTTTCTCGCGTGACCGAAAGGTTTCGGCCTGCCAAAACCCTCGTGAGCGCGCGATTCTCACAATGAGAAGCCCCATTGAAAGCAGACATCGCGCTGAAGAGATAGAAACTGTTCCCAGGACTGTAAGTGCTTGGGAAGGGTGGGGGCGATGACGCCAAAGTTGGGCCAACTTTTATGATGACAAGAGAGAGTTTGGGAGAATGAGTGCCCTGAGAGTTCTGCTTTACATAGAGACATAATTTAAACGGTTTTAGAAGCTTTAGAGTGTTTTCTATTCAATAATAATTTTTATATGCATATATTAGCAATTTTTGACAGATTTTTTTTCTGTTTACTATGGGCACGCAATCACCCCAAAGGGGGCAGTAATCAGCCCTATAGATTTTATATTTTATATTCTTCAAATAGCCACCCTTTGCCTTGATGACAGCTTTGCACACTTGGGAGTTGTTGCAGATTTGAGTGGTTTAAAGAATCACCGACAAAACCACAAGGTAGAACATACTTTGAAAAGCAACAGTTGGCAGCTTATCTGAGGACAATCACTGGAAGATCTGTTCAATGGGTAACATGGGCGATCTCAGACTTGAAAGAGCTGGAATGAGCCTGAACCACGATATGGTCATTGACATTAACAATGGTGACAAGCGTCAACAACCCCACCTCCAGCCATATTTTTATTCTCACAATAGCTATCATAGGGCGTGACATGACATGTGTGTGATGGTGTTGTTAGGCGAGGGGAATGTGTGAGGGGGCTGAAAGACCCGGGCAGTCTGAGAGAGTGACTGGGCAGGAGGAGTAGAGTGGACACACATGCTTTTGTGTTTGGATGTTAGTATACTTACTTTTCACCCTGGAAAGTCACTCTTTAGTCTGACAAAGCTGTCGATTCATACGACACCCTTCGTTCAATCATCATTCACTCTCTCATGCTGTCCATACCTTCTCTGCTATGCAATCTGGTTTCAGAGCTGACCATAGGTGCACCTCAGCCACGCTCAAGGTCCTAAACAATATCATAACCACCATCGATAAGATACATTACTGTGCAGCCGTATTCATCGACCTGGCCAAGGCTTTCGACTCTGTCAATCACCACACTCAACAGCCTTGGTTTCTCAAATGATTGCCTCGCCTGGTTCACCAACTATTTCTCTGACAGAGTTCAGTGTGTCAAATCGGAGGGCCTGTTCTCGTACCTCTGGCAGTCTATATAGGGGTTCCACAGGGTTCATTTCTCGGGCCAACTCTCTTTTCTGTATACATCAATGATGTCGCTCTTGCTGCTGGTGATTCTCTGATCCACTTCTAAGCAGACGACACCATTCTGTATATCTCTGGCCCGTCTTTGGACACTGTGTTACTTAACTAACCTCCAAGACCAGCTTCCATGGCCTCCAACTGCTCTTCAATGCAAGTAAAACTAAATGCATGCTCTTCAACCGATCGCTGCCCGCAGCTGCCCACCCGTCCATCATCACTACTCTGGATGGTTCTGACTTCGAATATGTGGACAACTACAAATACCTAGGTGTTTGGTTAGACTAAACTCTCCTTCCAGACTCACATTAAGCATCTCCAATCCAATATTAAATCTAGAAATCTAGGCTTCCTATTTCGCAACAAAGCATCCTTCACTCATGCTGCCAAACATAAAACTGACCATCCTACCGATTCTCGACTTCAACGATGTCATTTACAAAATAGCCTCCAACACTCTACTCAACAAATTGGATGCAGTCTGACAGTGCCATCTGTTTTGCCACCAAAGCCCGATATACTACCCACTCCTGCGACCTGTATGCTCTCGTTGGCTGGCCCTCGCTTCATAGTCGTCCTCAAACCCACTGGTTCCAGGTCATCTACAAGTCTTTGCTAGGTAAATCCCCACCATATCTCAGCTTACTGGTCACCATAGCAGCACACACCCATAGCACGCGCTCCAGCAGGTGCATCTCGCTGGACACCCCCAAAGCCAATTCTTCCATTGGCCGCCAATGACTGGAATGAACTGCAAAAGTCACTGAAGCTGGAGACTCACATCTCCCTCACTAGCTTTAAGCACCAGCTGTCAGAACAGCTCACAAATCACTGCACCTGTACATAGCCCATCTATCTACCTCATCCCCATACTGTATTTATTTATTTATGTATCTTGCTCCTTTGCACCCCAGTAGCTCTACTTACACATTCATCATTTGCACATCTACCATTCCAGTGTTTAATTGCTATATTGTAATTACTTTGCCATCATGGCCTATTTATTGCCTTACCTCCCTTATCCTACCTCATTTGCACACACTGTACATAGACTTTTTCTACTGTATTATTGACTGCATGTTTGTTTATTCCATGTGTAACTCTGTTGTTGTATGTGTCGAACGGCTTTGCTTTAGCTTGGCCAGGTCGCAGTTGTAATTGAGGACTTGTTCTCAACTAGCCTTCCTGGTTAAATAAGGTGAAATAAAAAAAGATATAATTTTTTTTAGAAAATTCACTGGCTCAATGCTAATCCTCAATGCTAAACACTAATTAGCTAATTGCAGCCTGTAACTGGAGCGTGATGACTGTCAAGTTGTCTACGTGTTAGAATTATTTCAGCTCTGCCCAAACTTGAAAACGGCTTGCTCAACACGTGAAGGATGCAAAGGGACAACTCAATTTTTTTAGTGTTTTAACTATGGTTTTGATGCCATTTGTTGAATATGTTGAAACAGTTGATTTGTTGAATAGAGTAGTTGAATGACAGAGGAATAAGGAATAGGTTAATAACCTTAATTAAACAGAGAATAAAACATGCATTATTTTACACAAACAATGCATGACACAGCAACAAAGCATTGCTTTGAATAAAGTAAACGTTGAAACAATTTAATCTAGCACTTCACGCAATTACTTCTGCAGTCAGAAAATATCCACAAATAAGAAGTCACCACTCCTACCAGAGTTAAACATGTCAATTGTGCTAAGCACTGGATGCAACATAATAAATAATTCCAAACATTACATACCAGTTGCATTTTTAGGTTTGAACAATGAGCTGTTTGTATGTTGAGGACCCAAGCAAAGCTAAGCCCAAACATTTTATACCCATGCTCATCTGCCAGGTGCGCATGTAAACGTAGTCCCTCCAGAAATCCTGGCTCAATATTTTAGTTCCACCCGTGTTTTGGGGTTATCTGCCCTCTTGATGCCTGGAGTTCTTTAAAGGAAGAGCTGCCATTGTGCTCATGTTTTGAGTGTTCTGTTTTTTTGAAGCAACAATGACCTTTACCCGAAGGCCTGGACCTTTATGGCACAGGCGGTACTGTACTCACCGCATAACTGGTCAATAGTTAAAGGCTGACTTTGGCTGTTCCCTCTCAATCACACATAACCAGAGCCCTGAATGGGAGTGATCCGATGACCTTAGTTACAATGAAGACTGTGGGACCCTTCCCTGCACCTCAGAGACCCTGTACTAACAATGCGTGCCGCACATTACAGAGAGTTGAGCTCACACACACACCAAGCCATCTGGTGGCCCTAGCTCCTGCTTTCTCTCAGAACTGAAGCAGTATCACAAGCTCAACACATTCCCAGTACTAGGCCTACTTCTGTCTAAGAGGGTTTGGATACAGGCCGCTTTGAAATTTCACACAATATCCCTTTTATGGTTAGGGGTGAGACATCACTTAGTGGTGGAGACGTCTGATAATTAGACTCCATGGGTATTAGTTGATATAAAATAAATACAAACTTGGTCAAGAAATTAGCTAGTGCAATAACATGTGAAGGGATAAGTTAAACATACAAAAACAATGGTCCCAGTATGTAACATATGTTGTGTTGTGTTGGTTGAGTATGTTTTGCTGGTGTTTTTCAGAACATAGTGAGTTCTAAAGCCCCATGTCCACTGGAAAATTCGAGCCAAAATCGAACTGGCTCAAATGGAATTCTCAAATTCGAGCTGGGTCAAGGGAAACCCGGGCCACAGCAGCCAAGTTTCGCAACTATGGCATCCTGAAAGTCAGTCTTCTCATGAAAACCTCTGTAGCGTCTGAACGGTTTGACCTACAAACTATTATGACCACTCTATGGTCCTCCACAAGCGTCACGGGACTTGTCTGAAGGTAAACAGGTATAGTAAAAATAATAATATGGAAGTTTGGAGGTAGTTTTGAGCCTACCTAAAAAAAGTTTAAAAACAACAACTTGTTTCTCCCCCAACAGCTTAGACTTTTTAAGAAGTTTATCGGCGTAAGGTCATAATCCAAGTAAGCATACACTGATTAATCTTAGGGATAGGGTCTAGTTTCCTGAATTTCTGCCTGATTTACATGCCCAAAGTAAACTGCCTGTTACCCAGGCCCAGAAGCCAGGATATGCATATAATTGGTAGCATTGAATAGAAAACACTCTTAAAGGCTATAAAACTGATAAAATAATGTCTGAGACTATAACATAATTGATATGGCAGTAATAATCTGAAGATAATCCGACAAAATCTTTTTTTTTCAGCAATCAGGCTCTTATTATGGAGACAAAATGTTTCTATGTATCTCCGTCACATAGATTGCAATTCCTATGGCTTCCACTAGATGTCAACAGTCTTTATTCAAGGTTTCAGGCTTCTTTTTTGAAGAACAAACAACAAGCCCTCCAATTTCACCAGATGTAAAACACCTAGCCCTAAGAATTAAAACAGCTGGTTTTCTGAGTACTCCTTCGAATTATTAGAACATGCAAACAGCTTAATAGGTGTTCCAGCAGTGTGCCAGCAAGCGCAAGCCTCCCTCTTATTCACGAGTGAAGAGAGTTCGGAATAATTGAAACCATAATTTTTTTATAGTTTTCACTTTCAAATGGTATACAGTGGGGAGAACAAGTATTTGATGCAGATTTTTCAGGTTTTCTTACTTACAAAGCATGTAGAGGTCTGTAATTGTTATCATAGGTACACTTCAACTGTGAGAGACAGAATCTAAAACAAAATCCAGAAAATCACATTGTATGATTTATAAGTAACTAATTTGCATTTTATTGCATGACATAAGTATTTGGTCACCTAATAACCAGTAAGAATTCCGGCTCTCACAGACCTGTTACTTTTTCTTAAAGAAGCCCTCCTGTTCTCCACTCATTACCTGTATTAACTGCACCTGTTTGAACTCGTTACCTGTATAAAAGACACCTGTCCCCACACTCAATCAAACCGACTCCAACCTCTCCACAATGGCCAAGATCAGAGAGCTATGTAAGGACATCAGGGCTAAACTTGTACACCTGCACAAGGCTGGGATGGGCTACAGGAAAATAGGCAAGCAGCTTGGTGAGAAGGCAACAACTGTTGGTGCAATTATTAGAAAATGGAAGAAGTTCAAGATGACGGTCAGAACCTGGTCAATGACCTGAAGAGAGCTGGGACCACAGTCTCAAAGAAAACCATTAGTAACACACTATGCCGTCATGGATTGAAATCCTGCAGCGCACGCAAGGTCCCCCTGCTCAAGCCAGCGCATGTCCAGGCCCGTCTGAAGTTTGCCAATGACCATCTGGATGATCCAGAGGAGGAATGGGAGAAGATCGTGTGGTCTGATGAGACAAAAATAGAGCTTTTTGGTCTAAACTCCACTCGCCGTGTTTGGAGGAAGAAGAAGGATTAGTACAACCCCAAGAACACCATCCCAACTTTGAAGCATGGTGGTGGAAACATCATTCTTTGGGGATGCTTTTCTGCAAAGGGACAGGACAACTGCACCATATTGAGGGGAGGATGGATGGGGCCATGTATCGCGAGATCCTGGCCAACAACCTCCTTCCCTCAGTAAGAGCATTGAAGATGGGTCGTGGCTGGTTCTTCCAGCATGACAACGACCCGAAACACACAGCCAGGGCAACTAAGGAGTGTCTCCATAAGAAGCATCTCTAGGTCCTGGAGTGGCCTAGCCAGTCTCCAGACCTGAACCCAATAGAAAATCTTTGGAGGGAGCTGAAAGTCCGTATTGCCCAGCGGACAGCCCCGAAACCTGAAGGATCTGGAGAAGGTCTGTATGGAGGAGTGGGCCAAAATCCCTGCTGCAGTGTGTGCAAACCTGGTCAAGAACTACAGAAAACGTATGATCTCTGTAATTGCAAACAAAGGTTTCTGTACCAAATATTAAGTTCTGCTTTTCTGATATATCAAATACTTATGTCATGCAATAAAATGCAAATGAATTACTTATTAAAAATCATACAATGTGATTTTCTGGATTTTAGATTCCGTCTCTCGCAGTGGAAGTGTACCTATGATAAACCTCTACAGACCTCTACATGCTTTGTAAGTAGGAAAACCTGCAAAATCGGCAGTGTATCAAATACTTGTTCTCCCCACTGTATGTCCGAACTCAGAAACAAATAGTCTTTGCAAAAATAACATAGTCACTGTGGTAGAAACGTTTATTTTGATTGCCGATTTTTTGCATTTATCAAAGGTCCCATGAAAGTAGCCTGATTTCAGATGTGTCCATGTTAACAGGATTATCATAGAAATCGTTCTTCTTGCAAAGCATGTAAATGTTTTAAACAAAATATTATATTAATCTGATTTCCCACAATATTCCGGTTATTGTGTGCATGTAACCGTGCTCATTTTTTTTCCATGATCAACTGGAAAAAATGACGACGTCCAGCGGACAAAACTGCTGTCCATTTGAAATTGAAGTGATCAATAATTTATGCATATCAATTTGAATGTATTATCTGTTTCCTATAATGATCCGTTATTGATCGTTTCCCCATCCTGCGTGGTTGAGGCCATCTGTATAAAGTATCCTTCAGCTTCAGGAGTATGGACGCACACCTGCTCTAAGGACACACACCTGCTTCTCTGAATCACTTGATTCTCAAGAATGTATAAAGACTGAACACATAATGACATTATGGCTATAACCATGTAAATACAAGGTGTATAGCTAGCTATGAGAACATCAACAACTTAAAGTTACTTGTTCTTCAACATGTTTCCACATAAAGAAGGTTTGTTTTTATGACACATACCGTAATTTCCGGACTATAAGCCGCTACTTTATTCCCACGCTTTGAACCTTGCGGTTTATACAATGACGAGGCTAATTTATGGATTTTTCCCGCTTTCACAAGATTCATGCCGCCAAAAAACTGAGCACCGTCACATAATGTGACGTAAATCGAGCGCGCTCAAACTTCCCATCATTCTGATTACTGTAGTCATTTTGTCACCCTCATCATGGCAAAGACACGGAGAAATGCATATGATGCAGCTTTCAAGTTGAAGGCGATCAATCTGGCTGTTGGAAAAAGAAATAGAGCTGCTGCATGGGAGCTTGGCCTTAATGAGTCGATGATAAGACGTTGGAAACAGCAGCGTGAGTAACTGACTCAGTGCAAAAAGACAACAAAAGCTTTCAGAGGGAAGAAAAGCAGATGGCCCAAAGTATTTTCAGCCACTCGACATCAGTGTAAATTGTGCATTTAAGGTGGCGCTCCGTGTTCAGTGGGAGGCTTGGATGACAAGTGGGGAGAAATCCTTCACTAAAACGTGCGAAGAGCAACTTATGGTCAAGTCCTCCAGTGGGTCCTGACAGCGTGGGGCATTGTCAAAAAATCCACTATCATCAACGGGTTTCGAAAGGCTGGACTGCTGCATGTTGAAGAGGGCAGCATGAGCTCAGTAGGGAATTTGCCTCCGGATGAAAGTGACGAGAGCGACAATGAAAACGATCCAACATCGGATGAAGCAATTCTGAGGCTATTCAAGTCCGACACCGAAGGAGATGACTTCAGTGGTTTCAGTGCACAGGAGGAGGAAGATAGTGACTAATGACTTTCTTGGTAGGCTACTGTTTACTGCTATTTTTTTTTATTTTTGTTACAAGCCGTGTTTCATTAAAGCCTATTTATTTTTGTTAGAAGCCGTGTTTCGTTTAAAGGCCTATTAATTTTTGTAACAAGCCGTGTTTCGTTTAAAGGCTGTGTAAAGTTAATTTGTTTCAATGTACTGGTTGGCACCTGCGACTTATAGACATGTGCGGCTTATTTATGTACAAAATACATATTTTTTTATAATTCAGTGGGTGCGGCTTATATTCAGGTGCGCTTAATAGTCCAGAAATTACGGTAATAAAAAGCATGATCTGGAGCACACCCAGAGAAAATTATTTTGTGTGGAGGTGCTGACTAATGGCAAATAAACTGTAAGCTATAAAAATAAATAAAGAGATTTACCCCAAACTATGAAAACCTGTATGTTGGACAATTACAAAACAGTGACACACCCCCTACTTTCTAAAATCCTCCAATGGAAGAGATACATAGATGATGTCTTTGTGCTCTGGGAAGGAAGTCAGCAGGAACTAAATTAAATCCAACCTCTTGCTAAGCGAGAGCTCTGAATATCTCAAATTCACCATTCAGACTTATGAATCAAAGAGAATGATGCATCACATACAGACTTCTACACAAAGCCCACAGAATGCAAAACCCTGCTATATGCGGATATTATGCATCCCCTTCCCCTCAAGAATGGTTTACCATATAGCCAGTTATGCAGGGTTAAACAAATCTGTGGCCACTTGTCAGATTTTGACAGCAATGCTAAGAAAATGACAGATATATTCCAAAAGGGAGGCTACAGGGACAAAACTCTTGATGCAGCAATGATGAAAATATCTCAAAATCCAAGAGAGAAATTGCTCATAAGTAAAGCAAAGAAGAAAAACAACTCAAGAGTCTTTTGCGCTAAGTACACCAAGTGTTTGGAGAAAATGAAAGCAATCCTGAAAAAGCACGGACATATTCTGCAATCAGACAAAAAAATGGCACAACTCTTCAAGTAACCCCCACTGGTAGTCTATAAGTGTGGACGCAATATTGGGGATAGCTTAATGAGATCTGACCTGCCCCCTGAGCCCACTAAGACACTCTTGACACACATTCCAAATGGGAAGGACAAATGTGGCTCATGTGCACAGTGCAATAGCGCTACAAAAACACCCTTCTTCAGACACCCACATTCAGGTAGAAATATCCCTGTCAGGGGTATCATCTCATACAAGAAAACAAGGGAGTAATCTATCTCATCACTTGTTCATGTGGGAAAGCCTACGTAGGACAAACGAAAAGACGCATATCTGAACACTGCAGCTCACTTTGTTGAAACTAACCATCCCATCTCCTCCGTCAAATACACAGGCATTGAGCATGTTGCTTTAACAAGGAAAGAAGGTAACATCGAGATCCTACTATTACAGAAGGAGGCCTACTGGATATCCTATTTGTAAACATTGACCCCTAGTGGTCTGAATATTGACTTTGCTCTCAGGCTCTTCATATGAACAATCATTTTTACGAACAAGTCTTAGAAATTGAAATATTATTTCTACAGCTAATCAGTATACACCCAAAATGTTCCCCCGTTGATGATGCTAATTATGCATTATGGTTGAACCAAAATATTACATGTAACAAAAATGTAATGAAATTGGAAACAATTAACTTCTCTGGGATTTAGCGTCCCACCTGGCCAAAAGCCAGGGAAAATGCAGAGCGCCAAATTCAAATAAATTACTATATAAATCAAACTTTCATTAATTCACACATGCAAGATAGCAAATTAAAGCTACACTTGTTGTGAATCCAGCCAACATGTCAGATTTCAAAAAGGCGTTTCGGCGAAAGCAAACGATGCTATTATCTGAGGATAGCACCTCCGTAAACAAAGAGAGAAACCGTATTTCAACCCTGCAGGCGCGACACAAAATGCAGAAATAAAAAATATAATTCCTGCCTTACCTTTGACGAGCGTTTTTTGTTGGCACTCCAATATGTCCCATAAACATCACAAATGTTCCTTTTGTTCGATTAATTCCGTCGATATATATCCAAAATGTCAATTTATTTGGCGCGTTTGATCCAGAAAAACACTGGTTCCAACTTGCTCAACATGACTGCATGTAAACGGTTCTCTTGTGGTGAAGGAGAGTCGGACCAAAATGCAGCGTGTAGATTTCGATCCATGTTTAATAAACAAACGTAAAACACGGATCAATTATAAACACTACAAAACAAAGAACGTAATGAACGTAACGAAAACCGAAACAGCCTATACTTGTGTAAACTAACACAGAGACAGGAACAAGGACACTAAGGACAATCACCCACGAAACACTCAAAGAATATGGCTGCCTAAATATGGTTCCCAATCAGAGACAATGACTAACACCTGCCTCTGATTGAGAACCATATCAGGCCAAACATAGAAATAGACAAACCAGACACACAACATAGAATGCCCACCCAGCTCACGTCCTGACCAACACTAAAACAAGGAAAACACATACGAACGATGGTCAGACCGTGACAGAACCCCCCCCAAGGTGCAGACTCCGAACGCACAACCTAAACCTATAGGGGAGGGTCTGGGTGGGCATCTGTCCGCGGTGGCGGCTCTGGCGCTGGACGTGGACCCCACTCCATAATTGTCTTAGTCCACCTCCTTAGCGTCCCTTGAGTGGCGACCCTCGCCGCTAACCTTGGCCTAGGAAACCTAACAATGGGCCCCACTGGACTGAGGGGCAGCTCTGGACTGAGGTAGCTCAGGACTGAGGGGTAGCTCGGTACTGAGGGGTAGATCGGGACTGAGGGGAAGCTCGGGACTGAGGGGAAGCTCGGGACTGAGGGGAAGCTCGGGACTGAGGGGAAGCTCAGGAGTGAGAGGAAGCTCAGGCAGGTTGATCGATCTACCAGATCCTGGCTGGCTGGTGGTTTCGGCAGATCCTGGCTGACTGGCAGATCCTGGCTGACTGGCGGATCCTGGCTGACTGGCGGATCCTGGCTGACTGGCGGATCTGGCAGATCCTGGCTGACTGGCGGATCCTGGCTTGTACTTCCGGCGCCGACAGAGATGGCCGCCTCGCTTCGCGTTCCTAGGAAACTATGCAGTTTTTTGTTTTTTTACGTGTTATTTCTTACACTAGTACCCCAGGTCATCTTAGGTTTCTTTACATACAGCCGAGAAGAACTACTGAATATAAGATCAGCGTCAACTCACCATCAGTACGACCAAGAATATGTTTTTTGCGATGCGGATCCTGTGTTCTGCCTTACAACCAGTGTAACCGAGTGGATCACATGCAGCGACCAAAAAAAAAAACGACTCAGAAAAAGAGGGAAACGAAGCGGTCTTCTGGTCAGACTCCGGAGACGGGCACATCGTGCACCACTCCCTAGCATTCTTCTTGCCAATGTCCAGTCTCTTGACAACAAGGTTGATGAAATCCGAGCAAGGGTAGCATTCCAGAGGGACATCAGAGATTGTAACGTTCTTTGCTTCACGGAAACATGGCTAACTGGAGAGACGCAATCCGAAGCGGTGCAGCCAGCGGGTTTCTCCACGCATCGCGCCGACAGAAACAAACATCTTTCTGGTAAGAAGACGGGCGGGGGCGTATGTCTTATGGCCAACGTGACATGGTGTGATGAAAGAAACATACAGGAACTCAAATCCTTCTGTTCACCTGATTTAGAATTCCTCACAATCAAATGTAGACCGTATTATCTACCAAGAGAATTCTCTTCGATTATAATCACAGCCGTATATATCCCCCCCCAAGCAGACACATCGATGGCTCTGAACGAACTTTATTTAACTCTCTGCAAACTGGAAACGATTTATCCGGAGGCTGCATTCATTGTAGCTGGGGATTTTAACAAGGCTAATCTGAAAACAAGACTCCCTAAATTTTATCAGCATATCGATTGCGCAACCAGGGGTGGAAAGACCCTGGATCATTGTTACTCTAACTTCCGTGACGCATATAAGGCCCTGCCCCGCCCCCCTTTCGGAAAAGCTGACCACGACCACGATTTTGTTGATCCCTGCCTACAGACAGAAACTAAAACAAGAAGCTCCCACGCTGAGGTCTGTCCAACGCTGGTCCGACCAAGCTGACTCCACACTCCAAGACTGCTTCCATCACGTGGACTGGGAGATGTTTCGTATTGCGTCAGACAACAACATTGACGAATACGCTGATACGGTGTGCGAGTTCATTAGAACGTGCGTTGAAGATGTCGTTCCCATAGCAACGATTAAAACATTCCCTAACCAGAAACCGTGGATTGATGGCAGCATTCGTGTGAAACTGAAGGCACGAACCACTGCTTTTAATCAGGGCAAGGTGTCTGGTAACATGACTGAATACAAACAGTGCAGCTATTCCCTCCGCAAGGCTATCAAACAAGCTAAGCGCCAGTACAGAGACAAAGTAGAATCTCAATTCAACAGCTCAGACACAAGAGGTATGTGGCAGGGTCTACAGTCAATCACGGACTACAGGAAGAAACCCAGCCCAGTCACGGACCAGGATGTCTTGCTCCCAGGCAGACTAAATAACTTTTTGCCCGCTTTGAGGACAATACAGTGCCACTGACACGGCCTGCAACGGAAACATGCGGTCTCTCCTTCACTGCAGCCGAAGTGAGTAAGACATTTAAATGTGTTAACCCTCGCAAGGCTGCAGGCCCAGACGGCATCCCCAGCCGCGCCCTCAGAGCATGCGCAGACCAGCTGGCCGGTGTGTTTACGGACATATTCAATCAATCCCTATACCAGTCTGCTGTTCCCACATGCTTCAAGAGGGCCACCATTGTTCCTGTTCCCAAGAAAGCTAAGGTAACTGAGCTAAACGACTACCGCCCGTAGCACTCACATCCGTCATCATGAAGTGCTTTGAGAGACTAGTCAAGGACCATATCACCTCCACCCTACCTGACACCCTTGACCCACTCCAATTTGCTTACCGCCCAAATAGGTCCACAGACGATGCAATCTCAACCACACTGCACACTGCCCTAACCCATATGGACAAGAGGAATACCTATGTGAGAATGCTGTTCATCGACTACAGCTCGGCATTCAACACCATAGTACCCTCCAAGCTCGTCATCAAGCTCGAGACCCTGGGTCTCGACCCCGCCCTGTGCAACTGGGTACTGGACTTCCTGACGGGCCGCCCCCAGGTGGTGAGGGTAGGCAACAACATCTCCTCCCCGCTGATCCTCAACACTGGGGCCCCACAAGGGTGCGTTCTGAGCCCTCTCCTGTACTCCCTGTTCACCCACGACTGCGTGGCCATGCACGCCTCCAACTCAATCATCAAGTTTGCGGACGACACAACAGTGGTAGGCTTGATTACCAACAACGACGAGACGGCCTACAGGGAGGAGGTGAGGGCCCTCGGGGTGTGGTGTCAGGAAAATAACCTCACACTCAACGTCAACAAAACTAAGGAGATGATTGTGGACTTCAGGAAACAGCAGAGGGAACACCCCCATCCACATCGATGGAACAGTAGTGGAGAGGGTAGCAAGTTTTAAGTTCCTCGGCATACACATCACAGACAAACTGAATTGGTCCACTCACACAGACAGCATCGTGAGGAAGGCGCAGCAGCGCCTCTTCAACCTCAGGAGGCTGAAGAAATTCGGCTTGTCACCAAAAGCACTCACAAACTTCTACAGATGCACAATCGAGAGCATCCTGGCGGGATGTATCACCGCCTGGTATGGCAACTGCACCGCCCTCAACCGTAAGGCTCTCCAGAGGGTAGTGAGGTCTGCACAACGCATCACCGGGGGCAAACTACCTGCCCTCCAGGACACCTACACCACCCGATGCTACAGGAAGGCCATAAAGATCATCAAAGACATCAACCACCCGAGCCACTGCCTGTTCACCCCGCTGCCATCCAGAAGGCGAGGTCAGTACAGGTGCATCAAAGCTGGGACCGAGAGACTGAAAAACAGCTTCTATCTCAAGGCCATCAGACTGTTAAACAGCCACCACTAACATTGAGTGGCTACTGCCAACACACTGTCAATGACACTGACTCTACTCCAGCCACTTTAATCATGGGAATTGATGGGAAATGATGTAAATGTATCGCTAGCCACTTTAAACAATGCTACCTTATATAATGTTACTTACCCTACATTGTTCATCTCATATGCATACGTTGATACTGTACTCTATATCATCGACTGCATCCTTATGTAATACATGTATCACTAGCCACTTTAACTATGCCACTTGGTTTACATACTTATCTCATATGTATATACTGTACTCGATATCATCTACTGTATCTTGCCTATGCTGCTCTGTACCATCACTCATTCATATATCCTTATGTACATATTCTTTATCCCCTTACACTGTGTATGACAGTAGTTTTTTTTGGAATTGTTAGTTAGATTACTTGCTCGTTATTACTGCATTGTCGGAACTAGAAGCACAAGCATTTCGCTACACTCGCATTAACATCTGCTAACCATGTGTATGTGACAAATAAAATTTGATTTGATTTGATTTGGCTGACTGGCGGACCCTGGCCGACTGGCAGATCCTGGCCGACTGGCAGTTCTGGCAGATCCCGGCCGACTGGCGGATCTGGAAGAGTCCGGTTGACTGGCGGATCTGGAAGAGTCCGGTTGACTGACGGATCTGGAAGAGTCTGGTTGACTGGCGGATCTGGAAGAGTCTGGTTGACTGGCGGATCTGGAAGAGTCTGGTTGACTGGCGGATCTGGAAGAGTCTGGTTGACTGGCGGATCTGGAAGAGTCTGGTTGACTGGCGGATCTGGAAGAGTCTGGTTGACTGGCAGATCTGGAAGAGTCTGGTTGACTAGCAGATCTGGAAGAGTCTGGTTGACTGGCAGATCTGGAAGAGTCTGGCTGACTGGCACATCTGGAAGAGTCTGGCTGACTGGCGGATCCTGGCAGACTGACAGATCTGGCTGCTCCATGCTGACTGGCGGCTCTGGCTGCTCCACGCTGACTGTCGGCTCTGGCTGCTCCATATAGGCTGACAGCTCTGGCGGCTTCTTACAGACTGGCAGCTCTGGCGGCTCCGTGCAGACTGGCAGCTCCTTGCAGACTGGCCGCTCCCTACAGACTGGCAGCTCCTTGCAGACTGACAGCTCCGTGCAGACTGGCAGCTCCGTGCAGACTGGCAGCTCCTTGCAGACTGGCAGCTCCTTGCAGACTGGCAGCTCTGGCTGCTCCATGCAGACTGACAGCTCTGGCTGCTCCATATAGGCTGGCAGCTCTGGCTGCTTCATGCAGACTGACAGCTCTGGCTGCTCCATGCAGACTGGCGGCTCTGGCTGCTTCATGCAGACTGGCAGCTCTGGCTGCTCCATGCAGGCTGGCAGCTCTGGCTGCTTCATGCAGACTGACAGCTCTGGCTGCTCCATGCAGGCTGGCAGCTCTGGCTGCGCTGAACAGGCAGGAGACTCCAGCAGCGCTGTAGAGGAAGGAAGGCTCTGGCAGCGCTGAACATGCGGGAGACTCCGACAGCGCAGGATAGGAGAAAGGCTCCAGCAGCGCTGAACAAGCGGGAGACTCCGGCAGCGCTGGAGATGAGGAAGGCTCTGACAGCGCTAGATAGGCGGGAGACTCCGACAGCGCTGGAGAGGCGAGGCGCACTGTAGGCCTGATGCGTGGTGCTGGCACTGGTGGTACTGGACCGAGAACACGCACAGGAAGCCTGGTGCGGGGAGCTGCCACCGGAGGGCTGGTGTGTGAAGGTGGTACTGGATAGACCGGACCGTGCAGGCGCACTGGAGCTCTTGAGCACCGAGCCTGCCCAACCTTACCTGGCTCGATGCCCACTCTAGCCCGGCCGATACGAGGAGCTGGAATATACCGCACCGGGCTATGCACCCGCACTGGGGACACCGTGCGCACCACTGCATAACACGGTGCCTGCCCGGTCTCTCTAGTCCCCCGGTAAGCACAAGGAGTTTGCGCAGGTCTCCTACCTGGCGTAGCCATACTCCCTGTGAGTCGCCCCCACCAATACATTTTTGGGGCTGACTCTCGGGCTTCCATCCGCTCTGCCGTGCTAGCTCCTCATAATGCCGCCTCTCTGCTTTTGCTGCCTCCAGCTCGGCTTTGGGGCGACAATATTCTCCAGGCTGTTCACAGGGTCCTCTCCCGTCTAGAATCTCCTCCCAAGTCCATTTCTCCAAGTAGTGCAGCCTCTCCCACTGCAGCTGCTGCTGCTCCTGCTGCTGCTGCCTCTGTTGCCTCTCCAGCAGCTCCTGCCTGTTGACACGCTGCTTGGTCCTGTTGTGGTGGGTGATTCTGTAACGGTTCTCTTGTGGTGAAGGAGAGTCGGACCACAATGCAGCGTGTAGATTTCGATCCATGTTTAATAAACAAACGTAAAACACGAATCAATTATAAACACTACAAAACAAAGAACGTAATGAACGTAACGAAAACCGAAACAGCCTGTACTTGTGTAAACTAACACAGAGACAGGAATAAGGACACTAAGGACAATCACCCACGAAACACTCAAAGAATATGGCTGTCTAAATATGGTTCCCAATCAGAGACAATGACTAACACCTGCCTCTGATTGAGAACCATATCAGGCCAAACATAGAAATAGACAAACCAGACACACAACATAGAATGCCCACCCAGCTCACGTCCTGACCAACACTAAAACAAGGAAAACACATACGAACGATGGTCAGACCGTGACACTCCAAAATGTCTCAAAAGTTACCTGTAAAGTTTGCCAAAACATTTCAAACTACTTTTATGATACAACTGTAGGTATTTTTTTAACGTAAATAATCGATAGAATTGAAGACGGGATGATCTGTGTTCAATACAGGAAGAAAACAAACTGAAGCATGTTTTCTAGTCACGCGCCTCTATCTAACAGGGTCAAGTGACCCTTGTTCAAGATGGCCATACTTCTTCATTACACAAAGGAATAACCTCATTCAATTTCTCAAGACTGTTGACATCCAGTGGAAGCGATAGCAACTGCAAGAAGGTCCCTTAGAAATCCCAATGAAAACCCATTGAAAAGAGAGTGACCTCAAAAAAAAAAAACATCTGAATTGTTTGTCTTCGGGGTTTCGCCTGCCTGTTTTCTATCCAAATCTACTAATATCTTATCTTCTGGGGATGAGTAGGAGGCAGTTGAATTTGGGCATGCATTTCATCCGGACGTGAAAATACTGCCCCCTGTCACCAAGAAGTTAAATAAATATGTGAAATTAAATTAAACAATGTTATGCTAATGCTAATGATAACAATAGCCTATTATATTCAATATGCTGTAAACTTGTCTTTTAACAGTTTCACTCACTTCATTCTAATCAACTAATAATTATGACACACCCCTCACTACTATCATTGGTTTCACTAATTGCACTGTTTGTCTACATGACTTGGTTCAAGCATTCATGATATTACACTGAAGAATCGTTGGTGTTTTACCCCACATTTTACCCCAAATTACTGGGAGTTTATATACAGTTGAAGTTGGAAGTTTACATACACTTAGGTTAGAATCATTAAAACTCATTATTCAACCATTCCACAAAATTCTTGTTAACAAACTATAGTTTTGGCAAGTCAGTTAGGATATCTACTTTGTGCATGATAGAAGTAATTTTTCCAACAATTGTTTACAGATGGATAATTTAACTTATAATTCACTGTATCACAATTCCAGTGGGTCAGAAGTTTACATTAGCTAAGTTGACTGTGCCTTTAAACAGCTTGGAAAATTCAAGAAAATGATGTCATGGTTTTAGAAGCTTCTGATAGGCTAATTGACTTCATTTGAGTCAATTTGCCGTGTACCTGTGGATGTATTTAAAAGCCTACCTTCAAACTCAATGCGTATTTGCTTGACATCATGGGGAAACCAAAAGAAATCAACCAAGACCTCAGAAAAAAAATTGTAGACCTCCACAAGTCTAGTTCATCCTTGGGAGCAATTTCCAAACGTCTGAAGGTACCACGCTCATCTGTACAAACAATAGTACTGTCACGCCCTGGCCTTAGTTATCTTTGTTTTTTCTTTATTATTTTGGTTAGGCCAGGGTGTGATATGGGTGATTTACGTGTTTGACTTGTCTAGGGTTTTTTGTAGATTTATGGGGTTGTGTTCAGTTTAGTTGTCTAGGTAAGTCTATGGTTGCCTAGATTGGTTCTCAATCAGAGGCAGGTGTTTATTGTTGTCTCTGATTGGGAACCATATTTAGGCAGCCATATTCTTTGGGTATTTAGTGGGTGATTGTTTCCTGTCTTTGTGTTTTATGCACCAGTTAGGACTGTTACGGTTTTCACGTTTATTGTTTTGTAGTTTGTTCATGTTTGAGTTTTCTTATTGAAGAACCATGATCTATAACCATGCTGCGTTTTGGTCCGCCTCACCTTCCCATGAAGAAAGCCGTGACACGTACGCAAGTATAAACACCATGGGACCAAGCAGCCGTCATACTGCTCAGGAAGGAGACTCGTTCTGTCTCCTAGAGATGAATGTACTTTGGTGCTAAAAGTACAAATAAATCCCAGAACAACAGCAAAGGACCTTGTGAAGATGCTGGAGGAAACGGGTACAAAAGTATCTATATCCACAGTAAAAAAAAATCGACATAACCTGAAAGGCTGCTCAGCAAGGAAGACGCCAATGCTCCAAAACTGCCCAAAAAAGCCAGACTAGAGGGTTGCAACTGCACATGGAGACAAAGATCGTACTTTTTGAGAAATGTCCTCTAGTCTGATGAAACAAAAATAGAACTGTTTGGCCATAATGACCATCGTTGTGTTTGGAAGACATTTGAAACAACATCTCAAGACATCAGTCAGAAGTTAAAGCTTGGTCGCAAATGGGTCTTCCAAATGGACAATGACCCCAAGCATACTTCCAAAGGACAACAAAGTCAAGGTATTGGAGTGGTAATCACATTGCCCTGACCTCAATCTTATAGAATATATGTGGGAAGAACTGAAAAAGCATGTGAGAACAAGGAGCCCTACAAACCTGACTCAGTTACAACAGCTCTGTCAGGAGGGATGGGCCAAAATTCACTCAACTTATTATGGGAAGCTTGTGGAAGGCCACCCACAATGTTTGACCTAAGTTAAACAGCTTAAAGGCCATGCTACCAAATACTAATTGAGTGTATGCACACTTCTGACCCACTGGGAATGTGATGAAAAAAATAAAAGCTGAAATTAAATCAGTCTCTCTACTATTATTCTGACATTTCACATTCTTAAAATAAAGTGGTGACCCTAAGACGGGGAATTTTTACTAGGGTTAAATGTCAGGAATTGTGAACAACTGAGTTGAAATGTATTTGGCTAAGGTGTATGTACTTCAACTGTATATAGATTGTGTGACTCTCTTTATTTGTGTAGCTTCCTGTTTTTATGACAAACATATTCCCAAATAAAGAAAACACTGCAAGTATGTGCTGTAGACAATCAATTTGTAATAAATGTTATACAAGTAAGCACATACAGCTAATAGAAAATACACCTTTGATTAAGTAAATGAACAAATTAACATGTTCTACACTTTTGGAATAGTGAAAAAGTCCTGCAGTTAATAGTCCCAAAAAACTATTCAAATGTTTGTCTTTAGCCTCAAGGGGTTGAGGGTGGTGACATCAACATATTCTTTCAAACCTGGACAAATGCTGAGCTACAATATCTTTTTCATTTGGTTTAGGAATGGTGAGTGTCAGGTGTGACGAGGCGCATCCATATTTCACTGTCCTGTCGATTCTGCTCTTCAGAATACGATCAATCAGCTGGTATTTGAAAGTCTATCTGGTCGGTGTGTAAATCTTTCTGACCATCCACATTTTTTGACTGTTTAGGGAATATAGCCTTGTACCTTGGAATGCCTGAAAAACAATGGTCATAAATTGCATGAAAACATGTTTTGGACTTAACTCTTGAGGTGAGGCATTCCCCTCAGGGAACTCCAAACCCCCCCCCGTTAAGCTGAAACGGTGGCGCAGGGAATGCAAAAATATTCTTTAGAAATATTTAACCTCCACACATTTAACAAGTCCAATACCTCATGAAAGAAACACCTTGTTCATCTACCCATTGTGTCAGATTTTGTAAATGTTTTCCAGCGAAAACACAACATATATTTATGTTAGACCACCACCAAACCAAAGAAAAAACAGCCATTTTTTCCAGCCAAAGATAAAATCACAAAAGCAGGATTAAAAATAAAATCAGTCACTAACCTCTTGAAAATCTTCATCAGATGACAGTCATATGACATGTTACACAGTACATTTATGTTTTGTTCGATAATATGCATTTTATATCCATAAATATCGGTTTACATTGACGCCATGTTCAGAAATTCCTCCAAAATATCCGGAGGAATTATAGAAAGCTACGCCAGATAACAGAAATACTCATAAACTTTGACTAAAAATACATGTTCTACATATAATTAAAGATACACTGGTTCTTAAGGTCATTGTCCTAATGGAAGGAGAACCTCCATCCCAGTCTATAATCTCTGGAAGACTGAAACAGGTTTCCCTCAAGAATTCCCCTGTATTTAGCACCATCCATCATTCCTTCAATTCTGACAAGTTTCCCAGTCCCTGCGATGAAAAACATTCACAGAGCATGATGCTGCCACCATCATGCTTCACTGTTGGGGTGATATCTCGGGGTGATGAGAGGTGTTGGCTTTCTGCCAGACATAGCATTTTCCTTGATAGCCAAAAAGCTCAATACTCAGATTTTCTGATATAAATATGAACTTTATCAAACAAAACATGCATGTATTGTGTAACATGAAGTCCTATGAGTGTCATCTGATGAAGATTATCAAAGGTTAGTGGCTCATTTTATCTCTGTGCTTTTTCTCTCTCTCTCTCTTTGGCTGGTAAAATTGGCTGTGTATTTTAGTGAGTTGTTGGTGACCTAACATAATCGTTTGTAGTGCTTTCCCCGTAAATCCTATTTGACATCGGACACTGTGCTGGGATTAACAACAAGACTACCTTGAAAACAATATAAGATATAAGTATGTTTGAGGAATTTTAATTATGAGATTTCTGTTCTTTTGAATATGTACTATCACGGGTTGTTGTGATATCGCTCCCGGTAACGGGATCTCAGCCATAAGAAATTGTTTAAGACACTGTCAGCTTACAGACGGTAGGCCATTAAGGTCACAGTTAGGCCTCTTTAGTGTCCTAAGTTTTCATATCTATGGACTCTGGAAAACACCAAAAGAAAGATACCCAGGGTTCCTGCTCATCTGCGTGAACATGCCTTAGGCATGCTGCAAGGAGACATGAGGACCGCAGATGTGGCCAGGGCAATAAATTGCCATGTCCTTACTGCGAGACGCCTAAGACAGGGCTACAGGGAGACAGGACGGACAGTGGCAGACCACGTGTAACAACACCTGCACAGGATGGGTACATCCGAACATCACACCTGCGGGACAGGTACAGGATGGCAACAACAACTGCCTGAGTTCAACCAGTAACGCACAATCCCTCCATCAGTGCTCAGACTGTCCACTATAGGCTGAGAGAGGTTGGACTGAGGGCTTGTAGGCATGTTGTAAGGCAGGTCCTCACCACACCAGACATCACCTGCAACAACGTTGCCAATGGGCACAAACCCACCGTCGCTGGACCAGACAGGTCTGGCAAAATGTGCTCTTCACTGATGAGTCACGGTTGTGTCTCACCAGGGGTAATGGTTGGATTCGCATTTATCGTTGAAGGAATGAGCGTTACATCGAGGTCTGTACTCTGGAGTGGGATCGATTTGGTGGTGGAGGGTCCGTATTGGTCTGTGTTGGTGTGTCACAACATCAATGGACTGAGCTTGTTGTTATTGCCGGCAATCTCAACTCTGTGCCTTACAGGGAAGACATCCTCCTCCCTCATGTGGTACCCTTCTTGCAGGCTCATCCTGACATGCCCTCCAGCATGACAATGCCACCAGCCATACTGCTCGTTCTGTGCGTGATTTCCTGCAAGTAGGATTATCAGTGTTCTGCCAAGGCCAGCAAGGAGCCCGGATCTCAATCCCATTGAGTACGCCTGGGACCTGTTGGATCGGGTGGTGAGGGCTAGGGCCATTCCCACCAGAAATGTCCAGGAACTTGCAGGTGCCTTGGTGGAAGAGTGGGGTAACATCTCACAGCAAGAACTGGCAAATCTGGTGCAGTCCATGAGGAGGAGATGCACTGCAGTACTTATTTCAGCTGGTGACCACACCAGATACAGACATTTTCTTTTGATTTTGGCCCACCCCCGTTGTTCAGGGACAAATTATTCAATTTCTGTTAGTCACATGTCTGTGGACCTTGTTCAGTTTATGTCTCAGCTGTTGAGTCTTGTTATGTTCATACAAATATTTACACATGTTAAGTTTGCTGAAAATAAACGCAGTTGACAGTGAGAGGACGTTTCTTTTTTTGCTGAGTTAACATTGACTACGATAATTATCCCGAGCTTACAATTTACTTATTTCACCTCTCCTCCTCCCCAGCAATTCTCCCAATGTGAGTTGTCACTTTAATAAGTCCTAAAACTGGGCCAACTCCCCCAGGAGAGGGGGGTCTGGCTATCTTCAAACCTTTGTCTAGCTGATGGGTCCTTTTGATCCTCACCAAGGAAAGAGAGTCATGACACCTATAATTACAAAGTGAAAACATGTTTTGCAAATATATTGAAAAAGATGTACAGTAATATCTCAATTACATAAGTATTCACACCCCTGAGTATAATGATTACAGCTGTGAGTCTTTCTGGGTAAGTCTCTAAGAGCTTTGCACATCTGGATTGTACAATATTTGCACATTTATTTTTAAATTCTCTGTCAAGTTGGTTGTTGATCCTTGCTAGTGTAACAGATGTATATGTACTCTCCATGCGTTGTGATTTCTCAAAATAAATCACTTCAGCCAGTGGTCCCAGTTGAGCATTTATTTCTGTTAAATGGGAAACAGCACATTAGTTGTGCAGGGCTTAACGGTATTGATGGCTGTCGATGGCAAAATCCCTTGCATCACATTTTCATACTGGGCGAACAAAATACAAAAATACAATACAAAATATAACGTGTAAATACCTGTTGTTAAATGGGAAACAGCACGTTAGTTGTGCAGGGCTTAACGGTATTGATGGCTGTCGATGGCAAAATCTGTAGCATGAAGACAACTGTGTTAGCAGTGGCTTATGTGACCATTACATCGGTGTATGCTAGCTAACACACTTATTTACAGCAATCATATGCCAAAGCACATCCCAGAAAGCCCCTCAATCCCTAACAGGTACCATATACCCACACATGTATAAATCAGTAACGTACAGCAAACTTTTACACATTGTAAAATAGAAAACAGTATTCAGAACGTGACCTACCCCTTGCATCACATTTTCATACTGGGGAGACCTGACGTTCGCGATCTCCCCCTATCTGCAAGCGGGGCCAATCACAACACACCTTATTGTCATCAGAGTTGAACTAACCAATAAGAATGCTTGAACATTAAATAAACATGTCTTTAGAGGCAAGTGGAAACATAACCAACCCTGTTACACTAGACTGTCATTTTCAAGTCTTGTCGTAGATTTTCAAGCCGATTTAAGTTCAAATTTGCAACTAGGCCACTCAGGAACATTCAATGTCATCTTGATCAGCTACTTCTGTGTATATTTGGCCTGTGTTTTAGGTTATTGTCCTGCTGAGAAGTGAATTTGTCTCCCGGTGTCAGTTGAAAAGCAGACTGATCCAGAATTGTGTCTGTGCTTAGCTCTATTATATACACGATACAAAGTGTAATTCATAATTTCCCCATGCTCAAAGGGATATTCCGTGTCTGCTTTTTTTTCATCTACCAATAGGTGCCCCTCTTTGTGAGGCATTGGAAAGCCTTTCTGGTATTTGTGTTTGAAATTCACTGCTCGACTGAGGGACCTTACAGCCAATTTTATGTGTTGGGTACAGAGATGAGTTAGTCATTCAAAAATTGTGTAAAACACTGTTATGGCACACAGAGTGAGTCCATGCAACGTATTATGTGACTTGTGACTTAAGGCTTTCCATAACAAACGGGTTGAATACTTATTTGTAAGACATTCAGCTTTTAATTTTGAATTAATTTGTAAAAATGTCTCAAAACATAATTCCACTTCTACATTATGGGGATATTGTGTGTAGGCCAGTGACACAAAATCTCAATTTAATACATTTTAAATTCAGACTGTAACACAGCAGAATGTGGAAAAAGACAAGGGGTGTGAATACATTCTGAAGGTACTGTATATGGTAATACAAACCGTTTCAGACCATCTGGACCTATGGTCTTCCTAACGTTCCCATCATCCCTGTTTTTAGCACCTAGGGAAGTATTTGACAATACAATGGTGAAGTACACTCTAAAACACGTACATTTCAAGTACGAATTCATGAGAGCTGATGCCGGCTCACTGTTACAGACCATAACAAAAAAAATTCAAATGTGAACAGGCAAAAACCCAAAGTAATGTTTTTCAATTTAGCACAACACAACATATGCCATTTTTATTTAAGTATGAATAAGTCCGTTTTTTTGGACCATATAGTTCATCGCTTCAGCTGTGTTTTTGCTGCCTATTTGTGTTCATCATTGTAAACACACAATACAACTCTGAATATCTGCAAGAATCCCCCTCCTCATCTCAGAGACACACCATCCACACACTACATTGTCCTGCCTTCAACCAATCTCTCACCCGCCCAAAAACACATTCTGTCTCACTTGGAGACCTTCATTGAAAATAAAGGGTATGTGAATTACCATCCATTCAGCTCCATTAGCCATTTCATCTAAAAAATAAAATGTCCTTCATTAGTCATTATTCTAATTGGTAGCGTCTTTATCTAATATGGGTATAGACAAAATGAGACATCAGAGGTCCAAATAAAACAATGACTTAAGCATATTGCTAAAGCAACACTCGAGTGGTTTAAGGCGAAACATTTAAATGTATTGGAATGGCCTAGTCAAAGCCCAGACCTCAATCCAATTGAGAATCTGTTGTATGACTTAAATATTGCTGGCTGATGGCTGACTTTTGTCTGTTTGCAATAAGTTTAAACAGTGACGAACCATCACCAAAATGACAGACTGAAATCAACACTAAAAGTGTTGGCAAATGGCATCACAGTCGTCTCTAGGCCATGCCGAGTTCAAGGAGATACCCCACTTGACCGTAGCTTGCTCTGTCTGACCGCAGCCACTGTGCAAATAGCAGGTCCGGAGTGAAGCCTGACTAGTAGTGATTTAATGATGCTTTGGACATATTGCGGCCTCTGGGTCACACAGAGATGTTTTCGATGGGCTCATCGGGGGGAGGTTGGTGTGGAGAAGCCACAGAGTTATTTTACTTGCGTGCACCGGTTCATGTAGTCTGACACATCCAAGTTTATCCCTAAGGATAATATGGGTTTACACGTTATGCTCTAACTCTGCTTCTGTGTAGGCCATTTTCAAAATGATTTTTGCCACATGTACAGGGTCACCTGTACCTCTACAGATATCAACATGAAAAGATTGAATGGTCCCCTTCATATCCTAAAGGGGAAATGTGAACATTACCATCAAATAGGCCTGACATTCCCAAATTGGGAGGCTTAAATCATCACAGAAAGGGAAACAAATGGCATCACCATAGTTACTAGGCCGTGCCGAGTTCAACGAGATGCCCCATTTGACAGTTACTCGCTTGGTCTGACCACAGCGACCGTGCAAAAAGGTAGGCCCAAAATACAGCCTAACCTAAATTTGAGGTGCATTTGGGTGACAGTGGCAGAACCGTTAAGGATAGAATCATAATTCAAACACAGGACTGTTCCTAAGGTCCTCCTGATCTGTGCAAGTCTAACCTTGACCATGTGGAATTAACCCTTAACAGTGAAAACAGGGTGTTTTCGTCTAACAGTTTACAATGACATCTATCCCCAAAGGTTTTTTGTTTTGTTTTCATTTATCCGTTATTTTACCAGGTAAGTTGAGAACACGTTCTAATTTACAGCAACAACCTTGGGAATAGTTACAGGGAAGCGGAGGGTGATGAATGAGCCAATTGTAAACTGGGGATTATTAGGTGACCGGGATGGTTTGATGGCCAGATTGAACATTTTAGCCAGGACACCGGGGTTAACACCCCTACTCTTACGATAAGTGCCATGGGATCTTTAATGACCTTAGAGAGTCAGGACACCCCTTTAACGTCCCATCTGAAAGACAGCACCCTACACAGGGCAGTGTCCTGGGGCATTGGGATATTTTTTTGACCAGAGAAAAGAGTGGCTCATACTGGCCCTCCAACACCACTTCCAGCAGCATCTGGTCTCCCATCCAGGGACTGACCAGGACCAACCCTACTTGGCTTCAGAAACAAGCCAGCAGTGGAATGCAGGGTGGTATGCTGCTGGTACGTACGCTGCTGAATACATTGCCTGCTGCCCTAACTTGAAGCCTATGGGGGTTATGATTGCCAAATAAAAACTGTCTTCAATGACAATTCATCAGGCCACTATGAGGACTACCTCTGTTGATTCTAAGCTTCCTGGATCATCCGGAAGTGGTTAAATCCACCCTAAAAGTGGTTTTGCAGTTCGGTAAAAACACTGCATTCGACCCTCTGTAAATCAGTCAGTTTTTATTAACGAATAGACTTGAAACTCAGGATTCTGTAAAAGCCTACCCCACGTAGGATATGTGTTTACTTTGCATTAAATTGAGGTCATAGGGGTTATTTTGAAGGGGTAAAAAGGTCACATCTTTCCAAAATGTCCAAGTGTGTGATTAGGCAACCCTCGTAAAACTGTAAATCAGTCATTTCTCCCATCAGATGTCCAAGAAAAACTCGCACACACACACACACATAGCCAGGATGGAGGAACACAGTGTGGGGCTTATAGACACAGAGTGCCTGCAATAGTTACCTACATTCGTACGATCAATGAACAGTCAGACCTAGAGCTCTGAAACTTTAGAAACCTGATATAGAGCTTAAGTCGATTGTGCATGGTGAGTTATGTGGCTCTCGAAGGTTCTCAGGCCGAGAAACAGTCTTGTACATTTGCAATGATTTCAATTTTGACCATTGCGAAAATGATGACATTTAGAAAAGTCCCAGAGTCACAAGACGAGGTGTATTTAAACCGCCTCGGCCCACAGAGACGGACCCTAAAGTATCTGTCCGATAGCTCATTCAGGGACCTCGTAGTAACGCCCGGGGAAAAAAGTGAATTTTCAGCACTAATTAAGGTTGCTGCTCGGGCACCAAATGACCTATCAAGCCAAAACTCTGGATTTGGGGTTGCCTCAGCTAGGCCTACACATAATGTCAGAACTGGACCCGCAGATAGAACGTAACTACGTGTTTTACATTTTCTTACGGTTCAAATTCTTACTTGGCAGGTGGGACGGTAGCGTCCCACCTTGCCAACATCCTGTGAAATTGCATAGCGCAAAATTCAAACTAAAGAATTATAAATATTTAACTTTCATAAAATCACAAGTGTAATACATCAAAATAAAGCTTACTTCTTGTTAATCCAGCCGCTTTCAAAAAGGCTTTACGGCGAAAGCACACTGTGTGAATATCTGAGGATAGCGCCCTGCATACAAAACCATGAAAAACATATTTCAACCAGGCAGGTGCGACACGAAGTAAGAAATAGTGATTTAATAAATGCCTTACCTTTGATCTTCTTCTGTTGGCACACAAAGGTCCCAGATACATCAAAATGGTCATTTTGTTCGAAAATGTCCTTCTTTATATCCATAAAAACTCAGTTTAGCTGGCGTGCTTCAGTCAATAATCCACCCAGTTTCCCTCCATCAAAATGCATACAAAATAAATCCCAAACGTTACTAAAAAACTTTTCCAAACAAGTCAAACAACATTTATAATCAAACCTTAGGTACCCTAATACGTAAATAATAGAATTTAAGATGGAGAATCGTTATTGTCTTTACCGGAGAAAAGTACCAAAGAACGCGCTCTCATTCACTCATTTGGAAACACTACAGCCAAAATGGGAGCCACCTAGACAAACTTACATTTCTGGTAAATTTTTCCAAAAACCAGCCTGAAACTCTTTCTAAAGACTGTTGACATCTAGTGGAAATCCTTGGAACTGCAATCTGGGAGGACTTCACTTTATAATAAAAGTGACAGCATTGAAAATAGTGATAGGCTGAATTTGTTTTTTTGGGGATGGTTTGTCCTCTGGGTTTCGCCTCCCGTATCAGTTCTGTTATACTCACAGACAATATTTTAACAGTTTTAGATACTTCAGTGTTTTCTATCCAAATCTCTATATGCATATCCTAGCTTCTGGGCCTGAGTGACAGGCAGTTTACTTTGGGCACGCTTTTCATCTGGACGTGAAAATACTGCCCCCTACCCAAGAGAGGTTAACTTCTTGCGACTAGGTGGCACTATTAAATGTTTTATTATTTTGTCACGAAAAGACGCTCGACTATGCATATAATTGACAACTTTGGAAAGAAAACACTCTGACGTTTCCAAAACTGCTAAGATATTGTCTGTGAGTGCCACAGAACTGATGTTACAGGCGAAACCCAGATAAAAATCCAACCAGGAAGTGCCGCATTTTTAAAAACCGCCTCATGCCAATGACTCCTTATATGGCTGTGAATGAGCTACGAATGAGCTTACGTTTTCCACGTATTCCCCAAGGTGTCTACAGCATTATGACGTCTTTTTAGGCATTTCCATTGAAGAATGGCCGTAAGGGACCATATATAGCATGTGGTCACATGGTGTCTCCCGCAGAAAATCTTGCGTAAAATACTGAGGTAGCCATTTTTCCAATCGCTTCTTATGAGAAACCAATTTCCTTGACGGATATATTATCGAATATATATGTTAAAAACACCTTGAGGATGGATCCTAAACAACGTTTGCCGTGTTTCTGTCGATATTATGGAGCAAATTCTGAAAAAAATTGGCGTTATAGCATTTTCCGGTCGATTTCTCAGCCAAGCATGATGAAGAAATGGGAGCTATTTCGCCTACAAAAATAATATTTTGGGAAAAAAGGAACATTTGCGATCTAACTGGGAGTCTCCTGAGTGAAAGCAGCTGAAGTTCTTCAAAGATAAATTATTTAATTTGATTGCTTTTCTTATTTTCGTGAAAATGTTGCCTGCTGCCAGCAGAGCTAGCATAGCATTATGCCATGATAAACTTACACAAATGCTTGTCTAGCGTTGGCTTTAACGCATATTTTGAAAATCTGAGATGACAGTGTTGTTAACAAAAGGCTAAGCTTGTGTTTGAATATATTTATTTCACTTCATTTGCGATTTTCATGAATAAGATAAGTTTCTAGGGGTATTTATGTCCGCTGCGTTATGCTAATGCATTTGAGGCTATGATTATGCTCCCGGATACGGGATTGCTCTTCCAAGAGGTTAACTTTTTATGGCTGCAATCCCGTTAACGGGATAATTGTCATCAACAACAGCTGAATAGCATAGCGCTACATTCAATGAATATTACTAAAAATATTTATATTCATGAAATCACAAGTGCAATATTGGAAAACACAGCTTAGCCTTTTGTTAATCCACCTGTCGTGTCAGATTTTGAAATGATGCTTTACAGCGAAAGCAATCCAAGCGTTTGTGTAAGTTTATTAATCGCATGACAAAACATTAGGTACAGTTAGCATCAGGTAGCTTGGTCACAAAAATCAGAAAAGCAATCAAATTAATCGTTTACCTTTGATGATCTTCGGATGTTTTCACTCACGAGACTCCCAGTTACACAACAAATGTTCCTTTTGTTCCATAAAAAAAAGTGTATCCAAAATACCTCTGTTTGGCACGTTATGTTCAGAAATCCACAGGAAAGAGCAGTCATGAAAACGCATACAAATTCCAAAGAGTTTCCATAATGTCCACAGAAACATGTCAAACGTTTATAATCAATCCTCAGGTTGTTTTTAAAATATATAAACGATAATATATCAACCGCAAATGTCTTGTTCAGTAGGAGAGGGAAAAGCAATGGCTGCCCAAACTCAGTTGCGCGAACAAAGCTCATGCGACCACTTGACGCAATGTTATCGTTCTGGCTAATTTTTCAAGATAAAAGCCTGAAACTATGTATGAAGACTGTTGACACCTCGAGGAAGTGATAGGAAAGGGAATCTGGTTGATATCCCTTTAAATGGAGCAAAAGGAGGCTATGGGACATGTTTTCAAAATAGAAGCCACTTCCTGTTTTGATTTTCCTCAGCGTTTCGCCTGCAATATCAGTTCTGTTATACTCACAGACAATATTTTGACAGTTTTGGAAACTTTAGAGTGTCTTCTATCCAATAATAATAATATGCATATATTAGCAACTGAGACGGAGGAGCTGGGCGTTTACAATGGGCATCTTTTCATCCAAGCTACTCAATACTGCCCCTGCAGCCATAAGTGCTGTGCATTTTGGGCCTGCTCTGAAATATGTGATAGTTGTGTTCTAAACGTGTTGGACAAAGTGGGTTTGGTGTCATTATGTATCAGTTTGTTGTCAGAATGATATCTTATAGATTGATGGATACTGACTTGATGGCTGACTTTTGTCAGTTTGCAATAAGTTTAAACAGTGATAAACCATCACCAAATTCACATGCTGAAATCAACAACAATGATCGATGGAGAGCAACCACTATCACTGTCCGGCCATTCTGAGTTCAAAGGGCCAGTCAATTGGGCATTTCTGCAGTATATTAGAGAATGTCAAATTTGTGATGGTAAATGCCCATTGTAAGACATTGTAAGACATTGCAAATCCCGTGCACTTGGTGATTGAAACGGGTTACCATGATCAAATTAAAAAAATTGTTTTTAATGCTTTTAGGCAGGTGCATGGGGTCCATGGCCGGGTAGGAAGAGCCCCCCCACCTGTGCCGATCCAATAGGGGGCGCTTCTGGTCAGTTTTGATGTTTTTCTAAAAATCTTTAAAAAAGACAGTGTCCCACTTCTCTGTCATTGCACCAAATTCTTACTTCCTATGATCAAACATGACAAATAGACCTTCTAGTTTGATTCAGGGCTTAACACAGTGATAACACAGTGTTATACAGTGCCTTGCGAAAGTATTCGGCCCCCTTGAACTTTGCGACCTTTTGCCACATTTCAGGCTTCAAACATAAAGATATAAAACTGTATTTTTTTGTGAAGAATCAACAACAAGTGGGACACAATCATGAAGTGGAACGACATTTATTGGATATTTCAACCTTTTTTAACAAATCAAAAACTGAAAAATTGGGCGTGCAAAATTATTCAGCCCCTTTACTTTCAGTGCAGCAAACTCTCTCCAGAAGTTCAGTGAGGATCTCTGAATGATCCAATGTTGACCTAAATGACTATGACTAAATATGGCAAATGGCCACATCATCCTGATTTGGTACTTTCAATGCTTATTTATGGCACTTGGGTATATATTTTTCCATTTGACATGGTTCTGACTTTTGGGTTCGGAAACCGACTTCTAATGATCATATATGGCAAAGGGACATAACATCCTAATTTGGTACGTTCAATACTTATACATAGCATTTGGACATTTTTTTTCACCTGCACAAGTTCTCATTTACAACTACGACCTGGCCAAGATAAAGCAAAGCTGTGTGACACAAACAACAACAGAGTTACAAATGGAAAAAAACAAACATACAGTCAATAATACAAAAGAGAAAGTCGATATACAGTGTGTACAAATGAGGTAGGATAAGGTGAGAGAGGCAATAAATAGGCAATAGTGGCAAAATTATTACAGTATGGCAAATTAAACGTTGAGGTGATAGATGTGCAGAGGATGAGCGTGCAAGGAGCGGTACTGGGGTTCAAAGGAGCAAAACAAATTTAAAAAATAACAATATGGTGATGAGGTAGTAGGAGGGCTATTTACAGATTGGCTATGTGAAGTGATCTATGAGCTGCTCTGAGAGCTGGTGCATAAATCTAGTGAGGGAGATATGAGTCTCCAGCTTCAGTGATTTTTGCAGTTCGTTCCAGTCATTGGCAGCACAGAACTGGAAGGAAAGTCGGCCAAAGGAAGAATTGGCTTTGGGGGTGACCAGTGAAATATACAGTGGGGAGAACAAGTATTTGATACACTGCTGATTTTGCAGGTTTTCCTACTTACAAAGCATGTAGAGGTCGTTGTCATGCTGGAAGACCCATCCACGACCCATCTTCAATGCTCTTACTGAGGGAAGGAGTTTGTTGGCCAGGATCTCGCGATACATGGGCCCATCCATCCTCCCCTCAATACGGTGCAGTCGTCCTGTCCCCTTTGCAGAAAAGCATCCCCAAAGAATGATGTTTCCACCTCCGTGCTTCACGGTTGGGATGGTGTTCTTGGGGTTGTACTCATCCTTCTTCCTCCAAACATGGCGAGTGGAGTTTAGGCTAAAAAGCTCTCATTTTTGTCTCATCAGACCACATGACCTTCTCCCATTCCTCCTCTGGATCATCCAGATGGTCATTGGCAAATTTCAGATGGGCCTGGACATGCGCTGGCTTGAGCAGGGGACCTTGCGTTCGCTTCAAGTCATTGACCAGGTCCTGCCGTGTAGTTCTGGGCTGATCCCTCACCTTCCTCATGATCATTGATGCCCCACGGGGTGAGATCTTGCATGGAGCCCCAGACCGAAGTTGATTGACCGTCATCTTGAACTTCTTCCATTTTCTAGTAATTGTGCCAACAGTTGTTGCCTTCTCACCAAGCTGCTTGCCTATTGTCCTGTAGCCCATCCCAGCCTTGTGCAGATCTACAATTGTATCCCTGATGTCCTTACACAGCTATCTGGTCTTGGCCATTGTGGAGAGGTTGGAGTCTGTTTGATTGAGTGTGTGAACAGGTGTCTTTTAAGACAACGCGTCTTTCAAGCTGTCAGGCATTCCCTTGGCATTCCCAAGAGTCTCTCGGTGGATGCTGCAGTGTACCCAAGTGGTGTCGGAGCAACTGCTTGCACGCACGTTACCAGTCCACTATGTCTCCCTGTCATGACTTTTGCGCCATCAGTACAGATGCCAACACATGTTGACCACCAAAGTCCATTTGATGTCACAAAGTTGTCCAGTACTTTAAAAATATCCTCTCCTGTTGTTCTGGTTTCCAATGGTTTGCAGAAGAGGATGTCTTCCTTAATTTACCCCCCATAAACTTAACAGACATATACCAGGAACTGTGCCAGGTCCGCCACTTCTGACTCATCCAGCTGTAACGCATAGAATTCACTGGCTTGTATGCGAAGCAGTAACTGTTTCAATACATCTTCTGCCATGTTACTGATGCGTCGTGAAACAGTGCTGTTTGATGAAGGCATTGTCTGTATTGTTTATTGGGCCTTTTCCCCCAGCATTGTCCCAGCCTTATCCGTGGCAGCAGGAAGAATTAAGTCCTCCACAATAGTATGGGGCTTGCCTGTCCTAGCCACTTGGTAGCTCACCATATAAGACACCTCTAGCCCCTTCTTATTAATGGTATATGTTGCTTTTATACATGTCTTAGCACTCAAAAGTCGTCTTAAATCTCGCTCAAAAAACTCCCATGGCTTATTTTTCAATTTGGCATGTTTTGTTTCTAAATATCTGCGCAAGAGTGAAGGTTTCATTCTGTAGTGAGATAGGACTTTTGCACATATGTCGCTGAGAAAAGGCACTATACCCAATTAATGTGAAATCAATGTAGTTCTCATCATATTTGAGCCTTTTCGATGGTCCAATGTCCCTGTCTGTTGTTCAGTGCTTTCCCGGGTAAGGGGTCAGTAGCTCTTCGGCTGCATCAGATTCACAACTGTCAGTGTCCATGCTAGCTGGGCTAACAACAAATGTAGAATTACTGATGCTGGCATTGGATGTGCTCGTAGAAGCCGAACAACATGTCGTCGACAGGTGCAGGTGTAGTACTGCTGGTAATAGCAGTTCTACTAGTAGAGCTGGTATGTGTCTCTATGGACGCGAGCCTTACTTTTTTTTTAATCATTTATCCATTTTCAAGCAAACGGAATGAGCAGCAGCTACGTTTGGCTACAAAAGGATTCTTGAGAGACACTAAAGGTTAATGTGATTGGATGTTAATTATTTGACCAGGCTACCTGTATTTGACATTGTGTTGTTATTTCACTGATCACTAGATGGTTTAATTAGATTTTTGGCAGTGAAACGAGGCTACTCCGGCGAGAGAATCTCACCCACAGAAATTCAATGGTTCATTGGATCAGTCTAAAACTTTGCACATACAATGCTGTCATCTAGTGGCCAAAATATAAATTGCGCTGGGGCTGGAATTATACATTGTCATCTTGCATTTCAAAGACGATGGTATAAAACAAATCCATGTTTTTATCTTTGTATTATCCTTTACCAGATCTAATGTGTTATATTCTCCTACATTCATTTCACATTTCCACAAACTTCAAAGTGTTTCCTTTCAAATGGTATCAGGAATATGCATATCCTTGCTTCAGGTCCTGATCTACAGGGAGTTAGTTTTGGGTATGTCATTTTAGGCGAACATTTAAAAAAAGGGGCAGATCCTTAATAAGAGGTAGGATTCATTTGGGAATTCAGTAAGGAATCAAAGAGAGAAAGTGAAATCTTCATAATCTATCAAACCAAAGAAGAACTCTTGCTTTCGCTGTCTCTGTCTGTATCTTGGTCTCCGCGACACACACACACAGAAAAGGTTTCACACAAATTCGCTCCGCCACACGATGCTCACGTCCAAAAAACAGGAATCGACCAAGAACAAAGGAGTTCAGAGCAAGTGAGTCTGTAAATGAAAATGTCCAGAAGCGTGGTGGGCCATTGTGTTGGTTAGATAGATGGATGGATGGATAGGGTTGCAGAGGTATAAGGACTATAGTAGCTTGCTAACAACTCCACTACCGCTGCTCTGTGTTAAACTCTGGCTCTAGAATGAGCTAACAATGGGGTGGAACTGTTAGAACCCTAATGGTAGTGCAATTAGAACAAATAGAAAATTCATAGTGACGGATATAAACGGAAAGATATCAACAAAACTTTGTCTCCAAAAGCAGCAGAAAATGTCTCATTACTCTGGCTCCTGAAATGGAGAAAAAACATATTCTGTTTCAAGTAAATGAGACAATGATTAATACACTAGAAATATTAGACAAGTCCTTCTCGTTTAAGGCAGCCCACCGCACCACTCTGATTCAGAGGGGTTGGGTTAAATGCGGAAGACACATTTAAGTTGAATGGATTCAGTTGTACAATTGACTAGGTGTCCCCCTTTCCATTTCCTTCAAGTTTGTTTGGTCCTCTCTTAGCTAACCTAACCTGTTAAACTCTTGGTTGTTTTGGACCTAGTACAGGGTCTGGCGAGTTTGCTGGGTACCCCACCCCAAAAAAGAGACATATCGTTTGAATTCTACAGCTCTTGTCTTTTTGGAAATCGAACTCAAATCTTACTGCTGGCAATGTCAAAAGAATCCCCACCCCAAAATTTTACTTTTGGCAATATCATAAGAATTTGCCCCTCCCCCCATAAAATCCATAAATACTCAAATTCATAGAGTATGCAATGGGTGAATAACCTCCGGTACCCCAACACACACACACACACACACACACACACTCTCTCTCTCTCTCTCTCTCTCTCTCTCTCTCTCTCTCTCTCTCTCCTCTCTGAGAGGCCATGTGATCTCCTTCCAATTAATGATGTCAAATTAATGTGTTTACATGCTCATTAGATCACTGTTGCAGTGGCAAAGCACCACCCTGCCCCGGCCGTCACACGCGCGCACACACACACACATATACACACAGCCTGGCCAAGGCCCTCTGCATCTTGACACAGCGCTTGGAAGAGAGCCGCATGGCAGAGCACCAAAGCATCAAACTGTCACTACTGCCGCTGTCCTAGCTACAGCCACATAGATTTAAAGCCAGCAATGGTGGCACACACACACATTCAGAGGCAGTTACTCTGCAGCCGTTCAAGGCCCATGGAGACCCCTATCTGGCCTGGACAGACAAACTGACAGATGACCAGACGGACAGGATGCAAATTCTGAACAAAGGAGAGAAAGAACGAGCGATAGAGAAAGGAAGAGAGCAAAATAATATTTTGTAAATATTTTTGTTGTATTATTCTCCTTCTCAGCTAATATTCACTGCAGTTCATTAACATACAAATCAGCACCTATTTTTCAAAGCTGCCTCCTCACTACACCATGAAAAACTACATACAGGTTGGGAGCATACTGTATAGATTCACTGCCCCCTAATGGGCTGGAGGTCTACATCTAGCTGAGAGCGCAACAGTCAGGTCCTCCCAACTCTTTTCTCTACACTTTTAGAGGTAATGGTGCCTGGAATAACCTTTTGTGGTTCCAAAAATTGACACACCGAAAACCTTCCCAGGTCAATAAGGTTCCTTGAGGAACCCCTCTGAAAAGATACAAACCTTTTTAATAATATATTATAGAGGTGGCATTCTATCTGAAGATTGGTGGCATGGCTTATTAAAGTTGTGGGTTTCAGATAGTTATTTTTGGCCACCTGTTAGAGTAAATGTCATTCCTGCAGTATTCATGGATGCCAAGGGAAGCCAGGCTTCCCCCCAAAAAATGACCAAGAAAAAAAATGTCATTATTTTGTATCTTTCATCACTCTGTGTTTCATACATTTTTTTCAATTCGCAAGAGAAATGACCTTAAATTCTCACCGGAGAAAGTAACTGAGTGAATGAAACAGTGCCCCTCTGTCTCAATCTGTGAAGCGTATATATCTGATGCTGTCTGGTCAGAAAGAGTATGACATTGTTGCGCCCACGAGTATTTGGCCTCCCTTGATAATTTTAACAAATAAATAGTAGTCAATCAGCGTTGAGCTAAGCTGAGTGAGCTCAGCTGTGAAAGGTCATGGCGCACCAAAAAGTGTCATGGGAAGCCATTTTAGATTTGGCTTCAGACCAATTTAGAGAAAGCCAAACATCATTATTTACAGAAAAAAAATTGAATTGTTGCATCTCGTGTTGTCCTCCAGTGGCTAGCTAGCTAAAATCGTCCCTTTCCTAAATTAGCCATAGGTGGATATTGGTATTTGGACTTGGTATTTGTTTTTACTTAATTCTCCAAACTGGCCAATGATTACAATGGTGATTCTGATCCAACCATAAGTTTATACATTGTGCCCTTGGCCTGAGAGGATGGAAGTTTTCTCAATATAAAATGTTCCAGTTATAATATATTTCTTTATGTAGCATGCTAATGTTAACTAGCTGGCCTGGTGTATCGTTGCCCATGAAAGGTAGTTAGGCTAGCGAGCAAACATTTCAGCCGTGTAGCCTAAGCCAACAAAAACTAAAAGTGTGAACTGTATGACAGCATCATAGACAGTTTAGGCAACATGAAAGAGTAGCATGGCAATTTTTTTATCAAATAAAAAATATATATATTTAAGGTGTAGATTTAATATTGCAGATAGATTGTAGCTTCCATAAATGTAATTATCTGCATTACTTCCTATGCCCCATATATTTTTTTGCAAATATATACACATATAAATTCAGCAAAAAAGAAACGTCCCTTTTTCAGGACCCTGTCTTTCAAAGATAATTCGTAAAAATCCAAATAACTTCACAGATCTTCATTGTAAAGGGTTTAAACACTATTTCCCATGCTTGTTCAATGAACCATAAACAATTAATGAACAGCCACCTGTGGAACGGTCGTTAAGACACTGTCAGCTTACAGACGGTAGGCAATTACGGTCACAGTTATGAAAACTTAGGACACTAAAGAGACCTTTTTACTGACTCTGAAAACCACCAAAAGAAAGATGCCCAGGGTCCATGCTCAACTGCGTGAACGTGCCTTAGGCATGCTGTAAGGAGGCATGAGGACTGCAGATGTGGCCAGGGCAATAAATTGCCATGTCCGTACTGTGAGATGCCTAGGACAGCGCTACAGGGAGACAGGACAGACAGGATGTCCTCCCAGACGCAAACCACGCGTAACAACATCTGCACAGGATCAGTACATCCAAACAAAACACCTGCGGTACAGGTACAGGATGGCAACAACTGCCCAAGTTACACCAGGAATGCACAATCCCTCCATCAGTGCTCACACTGTCCGCAATGCACTCTGGAGCGGGATCGATTTGGAGGTGGAGGTTCCATCATGGTCTGGGTCGGTGTGTCACAGCATCATCGGACTGAGTTTGTGTCATTGCAGGTAATCTAAACACCTTGCGTTAGAAGGAAGACATCCTCCTCCCTCATGTGGTACCCTTCCTGCAGGCTCATCCTGACATGACCCTCCAGCATGACAATGTCAGCAGCCATACTGCTTCTTCTGTGTGTGATTTCCTCCAAGACAGGAATGTCAGTGTTCTGCCATGGCCAGCGAAGAGCCCGGATCTCAATTCCATTGAGCACGTCTGGGACCTGTTGGATCGGAGGGTGAGGGCTAGGGCCATTCCCCCAAGAAATGTCCGGGAACATGCAGGTGCCTTGGTGAAGAGTGGGGTAACATCTCACAGCAGAAACGGGTAATTCTGGTGCAGTCCATGAGGAGGAGAAGCACTGCAGTACTAATGCAGCTGGTGAGAAAATTTTGTCATGGCGTTAGAAGCTTCTGATAGACTAATTGACATAATTTGAGTCAATTGGAGATGCACCTGTGGATGTATTTCAAGGCCTACCTTCAAACGCAGTGCCTCTTTACTTAACGTCATGGGGAAATCAAAAGAAATCAGCCAAGACCTCAGAAAAAAAGTTGTAGACCTCCACAAGTCTGGTTCATCCTTGGGAGCAGTTTCCAAATGCCTGAAGGCACCACGTTCATCTGTACAAACAATAGTACGCAACTATAAACACCATGGGACCAAGCAGCCATCATACCAGGAAGGAGATGCTTTCTGTCTCCTAGAGATTAAAGTACTTTGGTGTGAAGAGTGCAAATCAATCCGAGAACAACAGCAAAGCACCTTGTGAAGATCCTGGATGAAACAGGTACAAAAGTATCTATATCCACAGTAAAATAAGTCCTATATCGACATAACCTGAAAGGCCGCTCAGCAAGGAAGAAGCCACTGCTCCAAAAAAAACATAATAAAGCCAGACTACAGTTTGCTACTGCACATGGGGACAAAGAACACACTTTTTGGAGAAATGTCCTCTGGTCTGATGAAACAAAAATAGAACAGTTTGGCCATAATGACAATCGTATTGTTTGGAGGAAAAAGGGGGATGTTTGCAAGCCGAAGAACACCATCCCAACCGTGAAGCACGGGGGCGGCAGCATCATGTTGTGGGGGTGCTTTGTTGCAGGAGGGACTAGTGCACTTCACAAAATAGATGGTATCATGAGGAAGGGAAATTATGTGGATATATTGATGCAACATCTGAAGACATCATTCAGGAAGTTAAAGCTTGGTTGCAAATGGGTCTTCCAAATGGACAATGACCCCATGCATACTTCCAAAGTTGTGGCAAAATGGCTTAAGGACAACAAAGTTAAGGTATTGGAGTGGCAATCACATAGCCCTGACCTCAATCCTATATAAAATTTGTGTGCAGAAAATGTTTAAAATATTAAAAAGCGTGTGCAAGCAAGGAGACCAACAATCCTGACTCAGTTACACCAGCTCTGTCAAGAGGAATGGGCCAACATTCACCCAACTTATTGTGGGAAGCTTTTCGAAGGCTACCCCTAATGTTTGACCCAAGTTAAACCATTTAAAGGCAATGCTACCAAATACTAAATGAGTGTAGGTTAACTTCTGACCCACTGGGAATGTGATGAAAGAAATAAAAACTGAAATAAATCATTCTCTGCTATTATTCTGACATTTCACATTCTTAAAATAAAGTGGTGATCCTAACTGACCTAAGACAGAGAATTTTTACTATGATTAAATGTCAGGAATTGTGAAAAACAGAGTTTAAATCTATTTGGCTAAGGTGGTATGCAAACCTCCGACTTCAACTGTACATATTTTGTTTATATATATATATATATATATATATATATATATATATATATATATATGTGTATATGTACACACACTGCTCAAAAAAATAAAGGGAACACTTAAACAACACAATGTAACTCCAAGTCAATCACACTTCTGTGAAATCAAACTGTCCACTTAGGAAGCAACACTGATTGACAATAAATTTCACATGCTGTTGTGCAAATGGAATAGACAACAGGTGGAAATTATAGGCAATTAGCAAGACACCCCCAATAAATGAGTGGTTCTGCAGGTGGTGACCACAGACCACTTCTCAGTTCCTATGCTTCCTGGCTGATGTTTTGGTCACTTTTGAATGCTGGCAGTACTTTCACTCTAGTGGTAGCATGAGACGGAGTCTACAACCCACACAAGTGGCTCAGGTAGTGCAGCTAATCCGGGATGGCACATCAATACGAGCTGTGGCAAGAAGGTTTGCGGTGTCTGTCAGCGTAGTGTCCAGATCATGGAGGCGCTACCAAGAGACAGGCCAGTACATCAGGAGATGTGGAGGAGGCCGTAAGGAGGGCAACAACCCACTAGCAGGACCGCTACCTCCCCCTTTGTGCAAGGAGGAGCAGGAGGAGCACTGCCAGAGCCCTGCAAAATGACCTCCAGCAGGCTACAAATGTGCATGTGTCTGCTCAAACGGTCAGAAACAGACTCTATGAGGGTGGTATGAGGGCCCGACGTCCACAGGTGGGGGTTGTGCTTACAGTCCAACACCGTGCAGGACGTTTGGCATTTGCCAGAGAACACCAAGATTGGCAAATTCGCCACTGGCGCCCTGTGCTCTTCACAGATGAAAGCGGGTTCAAACTGAGCACGTGACAGACACGTGACAGTCTGGAGACGCCATGGAGAACGTTCTGCTGCCTGCAACATCCTCCAGCATGACCGGTTTGGTGGTGGGTCAGTCATGGTGTGGGTAGGTATTTCTTTGGGGGGCCACACAGCCCTCCATATGCTTGCCAGAGGTAGCCTGACTGTCATTAGGTACCGAGATCCTCAGACCCCTTGTGAGACCATATGCTGGTGCGGCTGGCCCTGGGTTCCTCCTAATGCAAGACCATGCTAGACGTCATGTGGCTGGAGTGTGTCAGCAGTTCCTGCAAGAGGAAGGCATTGATGCTATGGACTGGCCTGCCCGTTCCCCAGACCTGAATCCAATTGAGCACATCTGGGACATCTTGTCTCGCTCCATCCACCAACGCCATGCTGCACCACAAACTGTCCAGGAGTTGGCAGATGCTTTAGTCCAGGTCTGGGAGGAAATCCCTCAGGAGACCATCCGCCACCTCATCAGGAGCATGCCCAGGAGTTGTAGGAAAGTTCATACAGGCCACACACACTACTGAGCCTCATTTTGACTTGTTTTAAGGACATTACATCAAAGTTGGATCAGCCTGTAGTTTGAGTGTGACTCCAAATCCAGACCTCCATGGGTTGATAAATTTGATTTCCATTGATAATTTTTGTGTGAATTTGTTGTCAGCACATTCAACTATGTAAAGAAAAAGGATTTAATAAGAATATTTCATTCATTCAGATCTAGGATGTGTTATTTTAGTGTTCCCTTTATTTTTTTGAGCAGTGTATATATATATATATATATATATTTATTTTTTATTTTATTTTTTTCCTTCATTACCTTTCAACCCTACCATCCCTCCCGCAATTGGAGCAAACTGGTGAACAACAATGCTTATGCCTGTATTTCCAGCTTACAGTACACATACCATATACATTTTATGAACAGTTTATTTTACAATAGTTGTATTTTGTTAGTTTTTACTCCCATTTATTTCTGATGTCCTTCCAGTTTGTTTTCTATTTTCCAAGTCTTTCAAACTGTGCTCTTTCACAAGAGTTCTTAACCTATATACAGTATGTTTCACTGGCACAGTATGTTTTACATTTCAAATCAAATCAAATTTGTTTATATAGCCCTTCTTACATCAGCTGATATCTCAAAGTGCTGTACAGAAACCCAGCCTAAAACCCCAAACAGCAAGCAATGCAGGTGTAGAAGCAGGGTGGCCAGGATAAACTCCCTAGAAAGGCCAAAACCTAGGAAGAAACCTAGAGAGGAACCAGGCTATGAGGGGTGGCCAGTCCTCTTCTGGCTGTGCCGGGTGGAGATTATATAAGAACATGGCCAAGATGTTCAAATGTTCATAAATGACCAGCATGGTAAAATAATAATAATCACAGTAGTTGTCGAGGGTGCAGCAAGTCAGCACCTCAGGAGTAAATGTCAGTTGGCTTTTCATAGCCGATCATTAAGAGTATCTCTACCGCTCCTGATGTCTCTAGAGAGTTAAACAGCAGGTCTTGGACAGGCAGCACGTCCGGTGAACAGGTCAGGGTTCCATAGCCGAACAGTTGAAACTGGAGCATCAGCACAGCCAGGTGGACTGGGAACAGCAAGGAGTCAAAATGCCAGATAGTCCTGAGGCATGGTCCTAGGGCTCAGGTCCACCGAGAGAGAGAAGGAGAGAATTAGAGAGAGCATACTTAAATTCACACAGGACACCGGATAAGACAGGAGAAGTACTCCAGATATAACAAACTGACCATAGCCCCCCGACACAAACTACTGCAGCATAAATACTCGAGGCTGAGACAAGAGGGGTCAGGAGACACTGTGGCCCCATCCGATGATACCCCTGGACAGGGCCAAACAGGAAGGATATTTGCCACTTTGCCAAAGCACAGCCCCCACACCACTAGAGGGATACCTTCAACCACCAACTTACCATCCTGAGACAAGGCCGAGTACAGCCCACAAAGTTCTCCGCCACTGCACAACCCAAGGGGGGGGGCGACAACCCAGACAGGAAGATCACGTCAGTGACTCCACCCACTCAAGTGACGCACCCCTCCTAGGGACGGCATGAAAGAACACCAGTAAGCAAGTGACTCAGCCCCTGTAATTGGGTTAGAGGCAGAGAATCCCAGTGGAGAGAGGTGAACAGGCCAGGCAGAGACAGCAAGGGCGGTTCGTTGCTCCAGAGCCTTTCCGTTCCCCTTCACACTCCTGGGCCAGACTACACTCAATCATATGACCCACGGAAGAGATGAGTCTTCAGTAAAGACTTAAAGAGGTTGAGACTGAGTCTGCTTCTCTCACATGGGTAGGCAGACTATTCCATAAAAATGGAGCTCTATAGGCGAAAGCCCTGCCTCCAGCTGTTTGCTTAGAAATTCTAGGGACAATTAGGAGGCCTGCGTCTTGTGACCGTAGCGTACGTGTAGGTATGTACGGCAGGACCAAATCAGAGAGATAGGTAGGAGCAAGCCCATGTAATGCTTTGTAGGTTAGCAGTAAAACCGTGAAACCGGCCTTGCCTTAACAGGAAGACAGTGTAGGGAGGCTAGCACTGGAGTGATATGATCAAATTTATTGGTTCTGATCAGGATTCTAGCAGCCATATTTTGCACTAACTGAAGTTTATTTGGTGCTTTTTCCGGGTAGCCGGAAAGTAAAGCATTGCAGTAGTCTAACTTAGAAGTAACAAAAGCATGGATTCATTTTTCTGAATAATTTATGGACAGAAAGTTTCTGATTTTTGCAATGTTACGTAGATGGAAAAAAGCTGTCCTTGAAACAGTCTTGATATTTTCGTCAAAGAGAGATTAGGGTCCAGAGTAACGCCGATGTCCTTCAGAGTTTTATTTGAGACGACTGAACAACCATTAAGATTAATTCTCAGATTCAACAGAAGATCTCTTTGTTTCTTGGGACCTAAAACAAGCATCTCTGTTTTGTCCGAGTTTAAAAGTAGAAAGATTGCAGCCATCCACTTCCTTATGTCTGAAACACAGGCTTCTAGCGAGGTCAATTTTGGGGCTTCACCATGTTCCATTGAAATGTACAGCTGTGTGTCATCTGCATAGCAGTGAAAGTTAACATTATGTTTTTGAATGACATCCCCAAGAGGTAAAATATATAGTGAAAACAATAGTGGTCCACAATGGAACCTTGAGGAACACCGAAATTTACAGTTGATTTGTCAGAGGACAAACCATCCACAGAGACAAACTGATATCTTTCCGACAGATAAGATCTAAACCAGGCCAGAATTTGTCCGTGTAGACCAATTTGGGTTTCCAATCTCTCCAAAAGAATGTGGTGATCGATGGTATCAAAAGCAGCACTAAGGTCTAGGAGCACGAGGACAGATGCAGAGCTTCGGTCTGACGCCATTAAAAGGTAATTTACCACCTTCACAAGTGCAGTCTCAGTGCTATGATGGTGTCTAAAACCAAACTGAAGCATTTCGTATACATTGTTTGTCTTCAGGAAGGCAGTGAGTTGCTGCACAACAGCTTTTTTAAAATCATTTGAGAGGAATGGGAGATTCGATATAGGCCGACAGTTTTTTTATATTTTCTGGGTCAAGGTTTGGCTTTTTCAAGAGAGGCTTTATTACTGCCACTTTTAGTGAGTTTGGTACACATCCGGTGGATAGAGAGCAGTTTATTATGTTCAACATAGGAGGGCCAAGCACAGGAAGCAGCTCTTTCAGTATTCTAGTTGGAATAGGGTCCAGTATACAGCTTGACGGTTTAGAGGCCATGATTATTTTTATCACTGTGTCAAGAGATATAGTACTAAAACACTTGAGTGTCTCTCTTGATCCTAGGTCCTGGCAGAGTTGTGCAGTCTCAGGACAACTGAGCTTTGGAGGAATACGCAGATTTTTAGATTTGTTATCTTGTTGTTATTCGTATTTATTAGTCCCATCCTTCAACACCATTCAAACTCTCCCATCTATCTCTTAACACCATCCATATTGGATTTTTATTTGTCATATATTTTTGAACTGTGCCGTGATGTTTCACAAAAGCTCTGAACCCTTCTATTTTCATTTTTTTCTGCAGATTGTAAAATGAAAATAAATGTTTTAGATAAAAGTATTATTATATTTCTGATCGTTTGACTATGACTTTTCAGATCACGCAGTAACACTAGTATCTGCAGGGTTAGCTCCAGATAAATATTGCAATTCTTCAGCCTTGCCTGGACCTGTGACCAAAAACAAGCTACGAATTATCTAATGATTCTGCCTCTTCACAGCAAAATCTGCAGAGCTGATAAGGTTGTACCCCATATAAATACCATTCTGTTGGTTGCAATGTTCTATAATAATTTAAATAAAAAAATTCTAAGTCTTGAATCCGTATTCGTTTTGCATATCAGTTCATAAACCATGTCCATGGAATCGATAGGTCCAAAATCTCTTCCCAACTATTTTGCAACTTTCTTTAACCAATTATAGGTAATGCTGCAATTAGTTGGTTGTAATTTTGGGTAGAGCAGACATTTACATGTTTTTGTTAGCTGCATCTGTGACATAACTCCACCAGTGCAATTTATGATAAATTTTACCAAGATTATACCTTTTTTTTAAATGTTGAAAAGAATAATGCTTTTTTTATCAATTAGTATTGTCGTGATGTTGGTACCATTAATGCGATAACGATTATTTGATCAAATAATTACATACCACATTCAATTGTTACGCAATTAAGTTAATCATTAATCAACAATTAATTAAGTAGTAATCTGGAGCACCACGGGAAAAGTTTATTTAACGAGTTTCCGTTTCCCGAATTAACTCAAATATTTGAATATCTCAATATATTATCTGTCATTCATTAATTATCATTATTACCTCATCAGCCTCGTTCTGAACGTCGTTGACTTCAAATCTGCACGAACCCTAGTCTCCATGATGAATCAGTGATACACAAATTGGCCCAATTATTTATTTACTAACTAACTAAATAATCACACAGAATTACATAACACACACACAGGATAGATTGACTCCATTGGTTACTGACATGATGCAATGAAAAGTCCCTAGTGGACTAAACCGATATGACTGCTTGTTACACAATGAATAGGGGGGGAGAAGAAAGAAGAAGGGAAAGGAATTCAACTATCGTACATACAGTTGAATAATACGCTCTATGGATATTTAGCACCCTAACAACCGCTCATTCAGATTTAGAAATGCTTTTATGCATTTGTCATCTCTCTCTGGTAAAATCACTTGATCCATCTACAGGGAGTAATTTGACAGAAAGTCTCTGGTTGTGTAAGTCTCTGGTTCTCCTTTGTAGTCGAAGATTATTGGTCTTGGAGTGTCTGTTAGAACGGCTCTTCATTCTGGAAGTAGTTGTTAGAATGGGTCCTTCAAAAGTACCACAAGGTGGGCCTCGTTCGAGTATACTAGACTAAAGTACTTAAACAGCTGCAGACTGAATGTTCTCGTGTCGTCTTCTTCTTCTTCGAGAGAGAGTTTCAGAGTTTCAAACCATTTCGTACCTTTCAGCTCACGCTGTTGGTCACACTGGTCTTTAGATTTAAACCATTTCAGCGTGCTGCCACCGCTCCACATTTTTCTGGTCTCTATTGTCTAACCATTCATGTTGTCCGGCTTACCGTCCGCCTACTTGGTCTAATGTAAGTTTTTCAGCGAGTCGTTTAAAACACTCGCCTCGGAGAGTGGTTCCATCCCATTGCCACAATGTCTGTGCTAACGTGGGTGTGGTTACTGACTCATCAAAAGTCCATATGAAAACCCATTATCTAATTTAGAAGGCTAAAAATCACATTTCAGCTTCTCACAAATATTTTCATATTTAATCAAAGAAGTTCCACAACATTTAGATGTAAAGCTGATAACTGAGAAGTACTCACATTCAGAGATATAGTTATGTTGTTCTACCGTCCATAGTTACATCACAAATTACTAACTTATTTGACAACCAGTTTGGATTTAAGTATAACTTCTGTACGACTGAAGCCTTTGGTGATACGTCTAATGCTTTACTATTGAATACTTTCTGCCCTCCGAATTAATATTAATTATATTGATAAGCATATTTAATTTTGTCTGGCTTGTCATTCCAAATAATATTTAATATGTTTTTCTCATGTAATAACAAAAACTGATCTCTATGTGTAGGCAAGACCATAAGCAAATAGGTCAAACTGGAATATTACTAAAGAGTTAATCAGGGTAATTTTTCCACAAATAAAAGAAAACATGAATCATCAGCGTACAATGACACCTTTTGTTTTTAAGCCCTGTATTTCTAATTCATTATTATTGTTTGATCTGATTTTAATAGCTAACATTCCAATGACCATATTAAAACCTGTTGGGGCTAGGGGGCAGCATTTTCACTTTTGGATGAAAGGCGTGCCCAGAGTAAACTGCTTCCTACTCTTTCCCAGATGGGAATATATGCATAGTATTATTACCGGTGGATAGAAAACACTCTGTAGTTTCTAAAACTGTTTGAATTATGTCTGTGAGTATAACAGAACTCATATGGCAGACAAAACCTGAGAAGAAATCCAAACAGGAAGTGAGAACTCAATTTTGAAAACATTGCCATTTGATGTCCATCTTAGATATGATTGAGCATGCACTTCCTAGGGCTTCCACAAGATGTCACCGTCTTTATATTCTGGTTGTATGATTCTACTATAAAGGAGGTGCTCATAATAGCTCTTTGAGTGGGTGGTCTGGCAGAAAGCCCCGGTCTCATTGCGTGCGTTCACGAGAGAGTGTTCTTGCGTTCCAATGCGTTTCTTCAGACAGTGAAATTCTCCGGTTGGAACATTATTGCTGATTAATGTTTAAAAGATCCTAAATATGGATTGCATACATCATTTGACTTGTTTCTACGACCTGTAACGGAACTTTTTGAGTTTTTGTCTGGAGGAATTGCTCGTGCTTTTTGAGGATTGAATGCTGGGCTGAACAAGCTAACAACAAGTGGCAAAATGATGGGCTTTATGGAACTTTATGGAACAAAGCAGTCATTTATTGTCGAACTGGGATCCCTGGAACTGCCTTCTGATGAAGATATTCAAAGGTAAGTGAATATTTATAGTGTTTTTTGGAGCTTCTGTTGACGCCAAAATGGCGGCTAGTTCTTTGGGTTCTGAGCGCCGTTCTCAGATTATTCTTTTTCCGTAAAGTTTTTTTGAAATCTGACACAGCGGTTGCATAGAGGATACATTTATCTTTAATTCTGTGAATAACACTTGCATCTTTCATCAATGTTTATTGTGAGTATTTCTGCCAAATCATCGGATGTTTTGGAATCAAAACATTACTGCACGCGTCAATGTAAACTGAGATTTTTATATATATATACTAACAGTTACCTTTGGAAAATGTTATACATGTTGTTCTTCCAGAGAGGCCAGGAAATCTTTGTATTGCTCTTGTCACTTCTGGTGGTGCCATTTATATCTGTCCATGAAACGCACTAATAAGGACATTAATGTGTAAATCAAGCAACTAATCTAACTCAGAAAAACCTCCAACTTCACCTAATGTGCTGTAAAAACAAGCTAGGTTGGAATCAGTGGCTGGCTAGCTACTGCACTGTTCGTGCTGCACATGGTAGTTCGTGTGTAGATTCTACACAACCAAACGTCCTCAGCTGTTCTTTGCCAGAATGTCAGCTAGTCATGTCAAATTAGAGATGATGACTCAGTCAAGTATCACCTAAAATAATGCAGGCTCAGGAAGCAATAATTATTTTGCGAGCTAATAACGTTAGCTTATTAGCTAGCTAACAAGCAACAGCTAACCAAGCAAGATTAAAAATGCTGAGCTAACTAACGTTAGTTAGATTAGTTAGCGCTAGCTAACTAACTAACACCAGTGCACTTGTTACGACTTACTGAAGCTAAGCTCAAAATAGGAATTGGCTGAACAAACCATAGTTCACATTAGCTAGCTAATTAATTTATCTTTAGCACGCTAGCTTGCATTCGCTGACGTTATCTAACTAGTTAAGTTAGCTGTCTGGTCGCTATTCGCTACTAGGTTGACGATTCTCAGTAAACATGGCTATAGTACAACTTCAAATCACAAAATATTTTACTCATGAACTAATGAATAGCCTCCATTTCATTGTAAGAATACTCACATTTCCCTCACCGCTACCACTTTCTCAATGTGAGGGTGGAAAAATGGCGCCCAAAATAATTTCAACAGGTCTTTATCAAAATATCCCAGATGATCCAATTAACCCTGCTGGGAGCTGACCAACTTGAACTGTGATTGAACACCAGAATCTATTGTTAATTTCTCCTGTAAAAACACCGGAATCTCAACTCTTGGACTCCAAATGAATTAACACCAGAATTTTAACACTGATGATTTTGCTGTGCAGGTAGAACCCTTTTGGGTTCCATGTAGAACCATTTCCACAGAGGGTTCTACATGGAAACCACAAGGGTTTTACCTGGAACCAAAAAGGGTTATCCTATGGGGACAGACGAATAACCCCTTTGGAACCCTTGTTTCTTAGAATGTAGTGTTTGGACTACTCAGAGTGTAAGAGAAATATAGTCAAACACTAAGAAGTTTGTTCAACACTCCATTACACTAATCTACCAATGAGCAACTGAACTTTCACAATATTAATTTTTCATGTTAATTTCACAGCAGCTGAATCCTGCATGTATTTACATAGGAGTAAACAATGGCATAAAGTGTATTTCTCAACCTGTCAGAGCCTGTCGTAAAATGCAAGCTAAGCATTTAAACACTCACAAAACCGCACAAAACACACCACCGAGCCTTCAGGTACTATAGACAGACACGCACACACACTCAGAAACCTCCCATCGATGGCTAGCTAACTTTTTCTTTTGTCCGATTGAGGATCACACACATTGTTATGTGTACCGTCACAGGCTTTCACGTTTGGCCCCATCTGTTTTTGCCTAGGTCTCTCCTTCCAGTGGCCCTCTCTTATCTCATTACACACTGTTCAAGCTTTGTGTTAAATTATGTATTAAGGTCAATGTCAAAACATGGAAGATGTGTAATCTGAAGGGAGTTCACTTTTATTCATTATTACAGTGAAGGCTGAGCACAACTGTCAGCCAGCCGCCGAAGTGCTCAGCATGGAAGCTTGTGTGCTCAGCAGGGCCCATCAAAGCCCTTCTATCTATTTCTCTCCTTCTCCTTCTCTCCTCCTCTCCCTCGGCTCCCTCCTTCCCTCCCACCTCCTGGTCGGACCCCTGATAGATTTACACAGCTAACCCATCTCTCTTTTACTGCACCAATCTGAGAGCTGTCAAGTGCACCTTTACGCCCATGTCATAAATCTGAGGGAAAACATGTACCCCCAAGACCAAGGGGGAAAAATAGGAGGGAGGTAGGGTAAATGAGAGAGACAGGTTAGGAGAGGGAGATGTCATGCCATGAGCTTGTAGTTTGGGGAATTTATCTAATGGGAATGTTATCAGAAAACAGGTAAATTGAACTGTAGGCACTCACAAAATGTTGTGTGTGTGTGAGTGTGTGTGTGTGTGTGTGTGTGTGTGTGTGTGTGTGTGTGTGTGTGTGTGAGAGAGAGTTACGTTCCTCATTTTATTTAATTAAATTAACGGTAAACAGACGTTCAAACCTTGTGTGTTGATGAGACAACATATTGTCTCTTTTTAGACTTCAGTCTGATGTCCAGTGGAATTTGGTGGCAGTGGTGGGATCCTCCCTCAGCACAGGGTTTCCCAAACTCGGTCCCCTATTGAAATAATCAACTAATCATCAAGCTTTGATGATTTGAATCAGCTGTGTAGTGTAAGGGTAAAAACAAAAGTGCAGCCCTTGGCGTCCCAAGGACCAAGTTTGGGAAACGCTGCCTTAGCAACATCTCAACTGAAATGTTTGTTCATGTTTCTCAATAGCTGCCAATCAAAGTCATAGTCCCTGAAACAGATCATATACAGTACTTACTGACAGACAGCTGGTAAACCAATCTTTGAAGTGTGTAGAGTGGCTTTAACCTTATAGGAGACTTTTATTCCCCTCAATAGTCACACATGGAGCTGGGTAATAGTTTGATAAATCATCCATTGCCTGTTGTCAGGCCAGTTATTATTTTCTGATTAAATTAATGCAGTTATACTGCAACCCTTTACCATGCCACCAGCACACCTGAGAGCCACTCAATCATGTTAACAATTTATACAATTACCTTGTCTCTGCCTATAGTCACAGAATATAAATGTGGTAAAAAATATATATTTAGTATACTTAGTGTATTTAGTATACAGACAAACACAAATGCACACACACCTCTCTTATTGCTTGCAGGAAAGTAATGTATTGGTCATCTAAAAATGATATCACAATCAAATAGCCATTGTTCAGATGTGATATTTCTCATTAAAACACAACACAACCTAAATACTTCATAAGCGAGACATGTCAATGAATGTTCCCCATCAAATATACAGTAATTATTCCACTCGTGGCATGCAAATCACAGAGTGAAAAAAAACACTAAAAACACTGCTGTGAAAAGCTGTCCAATCCATTTTTATTTCCAGTTTGTGTGAAGTGTCCATCCAGTATTACTATCTAAAATAACAAAGCACTAGCTTCATGTTGCAGGAGCGGTCAGGCCAAGGACATTTTCATGCTGTTCCTAGTTCATAACCCACAAAAAAAATTACTATAGAAGTGAGGGGAATTTTTGTTTGGGCAAGCGCAAGGGACAAGGCCTAGATCCAGATCTCAAGAGTGTCTGGTTTCAATATTGCTTGTTCAAATCAATGAGGAGAAAATCATCTGGGTTGCTATCGACGACCGCAGAGACCCTCATGCACTCTGGAGCTTGTACAACTGTTGTACTACACATTTCCTCGGTAGGCCGTCATTGTATATAAGAATTTGTTCTTGCCTAGTTAAATGAAGGTTACATTTTAAATTAAATATAATGTACGCCCACACAGTCCTAAGGGAAAACCGACATATCTTAAACAATAGACGCAGGATTACTGTAAAAATTACTGTATGAAATTGGTTGGTAGGACGCCTTCAGTCCCGGAAAGATCCCACAAAGATCATAGATTCAAAGATTACTGTTTTGAAATATGTAACTCAAATTGAGATGAGATTAAAAAGAAGTGACACACAGAGACAGAGAGAGAGAAAGTCGACAAAGCCAACAAGCAATAATACAAAACATTTTGACACAGAATTAAGGAAAACCAAAAGTTTTGTCCACCTATGACAAAACTCGAAACTTCCTGTGATCAACTGCATTCAAGAGCATCCTGCTTTGTCCATCTCCGTCCTACATATTTATTTGTTTTCTTAAAATTCTTTATTAGTTGTAAAAAAAAATGTATTGATTCACACTCAGTAGAAGGGACAGGAATTACAGGGGAGGACATTCTCAAATAAGCAGTAGGAGAGATTCAAACATCTAATTATGCCTTGTAAATCAAATACAATTTTATCACATGCGCCGAATACAACAGTGAAATGCTTACTTACAAGCCCTTAACCAACAATGCTTTAAAACCTCTTGATCCTACTTGAGACGCAGACGTCCCAACTAGAGCTCTGGAAATGCAAATGCGCTACGCTAAACGCTAATAGTATTAGTTAAAACGCAAACGTTCATTAAAATACACATGCTTGGTATTGAATTAAAGCTACACTCGTTGTGAATCCAGGCACCAAGTCAGATTTTTTAAATGCTTTTCGGCGAAAGCATGAGAAGCTATTATCTGATAGCATGTAACACCTTTTTTTTCGATTAAATCGGTCCATATATAGCCTAGATATCGATCTATGAAAACTGTGTGATAAACGGAAAAAAATAGCGTTTCATAACGTAACGTCATTTTTTAAAAGTTAAAAAGTCGACGATAAACTTTCACAAAACACTTCGAAATACCTTTCTAATGCAACTTTAGGTATTAGTACACGTTAATAAGCTATAAAAATCATCAGGAGGCGATGTAAATTCGATAGCTGGTCGTCTGGAAAAAATGTCCGGAAAAACACCGAGCCAATGCATCAAGTTGGTGGTCGGAGGGAATCGGTTCCCTTTGGTCGGATCTACCAAGAATCAAATCAGAATCAAATGAGAAGACTCTATACATCCTGTGGAAGCTGTAGGTACTGCAACCTCGGCCTCATTTAATACGGTTCACCTTTAACAATGGGTTGAAGTGGCGCATGGATATTTTTTTCCATCTCCAGTGATCAGATTTTCCTGCGCTTTTCGATGAAACAGACGTTCTGTTATAGTCACAGCCGTGATTTAACCAGTTTTAGAAACGTTAGAGTGTTTTCTATACACACATACTAATCATATGCATATACTATATTCCTGGCATGAGTAGCAGGACGCCAAAATGTTGCGCGATTTTTAACAGAATGTTCGAAAAAGTAGGGGGTCGGCTTAAGAGGTTTTAAGAAGGTAAGAAAAAGTAGTATTTAGTAAAAAATAGAAAATAAAAGTAGCAAATAATTAAACAGCAGCAGTAAAATAACAAGTGAGGCTATACACAGGGGGTACCAGTAGAGAGTCAATGTGTGGGTGCACTGGTTAGTTGAGGTAATTGAGGTAACATGTACATGTACATGTAAGTAGAGTTAAAATGATTATGCATAGATTATAAACAGAGTAGCAGCAGAACTTTGATTAACTGTACAGGAGTCTTATGGCTTGGGGGTAGAAGCTGTTAAGAAGCCTTTTGGACATCAACTTGGGGCTCCGGTACTGCATGCCCTGCGGTAGCAGAGAGAACTGTCTATAACTAGGGAGGCTTGAGCCTTTGAACATTTTTAGGGCCTTCCTCTGACACCGCCTGTAATATAGAAGTCCTGGATCGCAGGAAGCTTGGCCCCAGTGATGTACTGGGCCGTATGCACTACCCTCTGTAGTGCCTTGCGGTCGGAGGCCAAGCAGTTGCCATACCAGGCAGTGATGCAACCAGTCAAGATTCTCTCAATGGTGCAGCTATAGAACCTTTCGAGGATCTGAGGACCCATGCCAAATCTTGTCGCTCTTCTGAGGGGGAATAGGCTTTGTAGTGCCCTCTTCACGACTGTATTAGTGTGTTTGGACCATGATAGTTTGTTGGTGATGTGGAGACCATGGAACTTGAAGCTCTCAACCTGCTTCACTACAGTCCTGTTGATGAGAATGGGGGCGTGCTCAATCCTCCTTTTCATGTAGTCCAAATTAATCTCCTTTTTCTTGATCATGTTGTGGGAGAGGTTGTTGTCCTGGCAGCACACGATAAGGTCTCTGATCTCCTCCCTATAGGCTTTCTCATTGTTGTCGGTGATCAGGCCTATGACTGTTGTGTCATAGGCAAACTTGATGATGTCTGAACAGGGAGTACAGGAGGGGACTGAGCACGCACCCCTGAGGGGTCCCTGTGTTAAGGATCAGCATGGCGGATGTGTTGTTCCCTACCCTTAACACCTGGGGTGGCCTGTTAGGAAGTCCAGGATCCAGTTGCAGAGGGAGGTGTTTAGTCCCAGGGTCCTTAGCTTAGTGATGAGCTTTGTGGGCACTATGGTGTTAAACGCTGAGCTGTAGTCAATGAATTGTATTCTCACATAGATGTTCCTTTTGTCCAGGTGGGAAAGGGCAGTGTTGAGTGCAATAGAGATTTCATCATCTGTGGATTTGTTGGGGCAGTATGCAAAATGTGTGGGTCTGGGATAATGGTGTTGATGTGAGCCATGACCAGCCTTTGAAAGCGCTTCATGGCTACAGACCTGAGTGCTACAGGTCGGTAGTCATTTAGGCAGGTTACCTTAGTGTTCCTGGGCAAAGGGACGATGGTGGTCTGCTTGAAACATGTTGGTATTACATACTCAGTCAGGGACAGGTTGAAAATGTCAGTGAAGACACTTGCCAGTTGTCAGGACATGCTTGGAGTACACATCCTGATAATCCGGCTGGCCCTGCGGCCTTGTGAATGTTGACCGAAGCGAGCATAGAAGTAATTTAGCTTGTCTGGTAGGTTGGTGTCACTGGGCAGCTCATGGCTGTGCTTTCCTTTGTAGTCTGTTATATTTTGCAAGACCTGCCACATCGGAGCCGGTGTAGTACGATTCGATCTTAGTCCTGTACTGACGCTTTGCCTGTTTGATGGTTCGTTGGAGGGCATAGTGGGATTTCTCATAAGCTTCCGGGTTAGAGTCCCGCTCCTTGAAAGCGACAGCTCTACCCTTTAGCTCAGTGCGGATGTTGCCTGTAATCCTTGGCTTCTGGTTGGGGTATGTACATACGGTCACTGTGGACGATGTCATCGATGCATTTATTGATGAAGCCAGTGACTGATGTGGTGTACTCCTCAATGCCTTCAGAAGAATCCTGGAACATATTCCAGTCTGGGCTATCAAAACAGTCCTCTAGCTTAGCATCTGCTTCATCTGACCACTGTCTTATTGACCGAGTCACGGGTGCTTCCTGCATTAGTTTTTGCTTGTAAGCACGAATCAGGAGGATAGAATTATGGTCAGATTTGCCAAATGGAGGGCGAGGGAGAGCTTTGTAAGCGTCTGTGTGTGGAGTAAAGTTGGTCTAGAGTTTTTTTTCTGATTTGAGTTTCCCTGCATTAAAGTCCCAAGCCGCTAGGAGCACCGCCTCTGGATGAGCAGTTTCCTGTTATGGCTGTACTGTATACAGATCATTGAGTGCAGTCTTAGTGCCAGCAACGGTCTGTGGTGGTATATAGACAGCTACGAACAATATAGATGTAATCTCTCTTTGTAAATAGTGTGGTCTACAGCTTATCAAGAGATACTCTTGCTCAGGCGAGCAAAAAAACTAGAGACCTGTGTGTTTTGGTACTGCTACATGTTCTATACAGGGGACAGGCAAAGTATCTAATAAAGAAAAGTACAATTTCAAGGGGAATGAGTAGGGGGAGAAGGAATGAAGGGAGAGCTTGAAAGAATAAGAAAGGGAACTGAAGGAGGACATGGTCGTGTTTTGATTTTAGAAGGTGAGGCAGATTGAAGAAGTGTGAAGGAGAAACAGAGAGAGAAGTTGAGAGCATTGTAGAGAGCAAGAGCAAGAGGGATAGAAGGGCAAGGTTGTGTTGTCCTCATTCACAACATTTCCCCTTCTCTTGCCCTCTCTCAGTGGTAGCATCGCCACACTCTTGACCTCATGTGTTCACGGTGGGGAAATCACTCTTGACTGGTGGGCCTAATTACCGCTTCATCACAGCCTCGTCAGAGCATTCTCGCTGGAGCTGATTCAACATGAGTCTGGCTGCTCCCCACTCTGTCCAGCACCTCTGCCTAATGAATACTAATGTGACTCATTATGTCGTCTCTCTGGCACCCCGTCCAACCACTGGAACACATGCTAATCTGGCCTTCATACCATCATGGCCACCTAATCATCCCCAGCTTACAAGTGACTCATTCATCCCCCCTCCTCTCCCCTGTAACTATTCCCCAGGTTGTTGCTGAAAATGAGAATTTGTTTTCAGTCAATTTACCTGGTAAAATAAAAATACAGGCCCCTGTACACATGGATAACTAACTTCCGTAGCTTAACTCCGACTCAGCAAGGCGGTATGGGGATACAGATCTACAGCCACCGGGGCAAAAAAAGGGGGATTCAAGTTTAAGGAGAACATGTGTACTGTGGCAAGCACAATGTTAAGAAGAAAATAAGGTTTGAACCCTTCACTTTAAACCCGTTGCAGTTAATATATCCGAGAACAGTTAGCTAAGTGATTTTTAAGTCATTACTCAAAACGGATAGAGTCACTGTGACACTGTAGGGGGTCCAGATTTGAGTTGTATCAGTTTGAACATTTTGATTTACGGCATACCTCCAATATAATTTCCCAGTGTTCTTTGCCATTTCGGGTGAATTGTAGAGTTACCACCCATAACTGTTAGTGACAGAAACATTGTTGAATTAATTCATTTTCAGTCCTGTGGCCTTCACCAAGTGAGTTCCTAGGTGAACCTACTTATTTTAATTAAACTCTTTATGCCATTAAATATCTCAAAATGCCTTATTTTGAGGCCTAGCAGAATTCTTGTAACTTTACCAAAATGTCCAGTTTTTCAAAAAATCCTTGTTGAAGGATCTCCAGGAATCTTCCAACCGGGACTCGTGGAAAAACATTGCAATCATACATGCAAGTCACTTTATGCTGGTATGTGTAATATGTATGTAATTCTTATAATAAACTGAGTGGTTCGAGCCCTGAATGCTGATTGGCTGACAGCCGTTGTATATCAGACTGTATACCACATGCATGACAAAACATGTATTTTTACTCTTCTAATTACATTGATAACCAGTTCATAATAACAATAAGACACCTCATGGTTTTGTGGTGTATTGCTAATATACCACAGCTAAGGGCTGAATACAGGCACTCCGCGTTGTGCATACGAACAACCCTTAGCCATGGTATATTGGCCATATACCGCACCCCCTCGGTCCTTATTGCTTAATTATAATCCATCTAGAGTTAGGATATCCAACAGTTGTAATTTTTATTCACCCACAACCTGCATTCATAATAAGTATTAGGAAATGAAAGGATTGGATTAGTTTATAAAACAATTATGTTATTTATCTTTGCATAAGATTAACCAATCAATCACTCAATGTACATGCAAAAACCCAGATATTAAAAACGATTTTTAAAAAACTGCAGTAGAGGATGCTGGGAAAAAAGTGAATTTGTTATCATAAGTTAAAACAGTTTTAGCTGATGTGACTTCCCATTTAGTTTTGAGTCAGTAACATAAAATGTCATGATGACTTGTATTTACTTTGAGTTCAACTAGAAGTATTTGAGTTAAAGTAAGTTATGCCTTGGGGTTTACAATGTGCAGGAAGAGATATGTAAACACTGCCATATCCCAAGACAGTCCCACTTTAAATGATTAACTTTAAAGGCTTGTTGAAGCCTTCATAAACCCTGTAGAATACTGGCATAGATGCTTCAAAAGTCATTCATAAGCGAATTACATGCAATAAAGGATGGAGAGAAGGCTAATTCTATGTTAGGCAAAGCACCAGATGTAAACACCTTTCAAATCACCCTTTATGTTGGTAGACTTTGCTTAGAAATGATTTGAATTCACTTAAATGTATGGCTCTCATGGTGGGGCGGCCCCTGTACCAAATATCGCTTTGGGCCCAAAACGCTGGAAAAGTGCTTATGAAGACTTTATGAAAGCCCTATAAAGCTGTGGCATAAGTTTCAGTTTTTGTTATCCCTAATGCCAAATACATGCCTTCGCCTCAATCCAACATCTGCTCCTGTTCACACAGGTTTCCGCAGAGATTTGCAGGCATGAGTGGAAGTTCAATATATATTTTTTTAGCAAACCTAGCAGACAGTGTAGAAGTGGAAGGTGTAAATTAGGCTTAGGACTGATGTGGTGTTCAAAAAATGCCTTATCCAACAATATTTCACAAGTGTTTTTCATCAGAATTGATTGCTAATGTGTGTGTAAAATACCACTGTTATGAGATTTTTTTTATTCATAGATTTTAGATATGTAAGAAAATGTTTTTTTTTGTTGTAAAACATTACTATACACAGTTGAAGTCTGAAGTTCATATACACTTAGGTTGGAGTCATTGAAACTCGCTTTTCAACCACTCCACAAATTTCTTGTTAACACACTATAGTTTTGGCAAGTCGGTTAGGACATCTGCTTTGTGCATGACACAAGTAATTTTCGACAGACACATTATTTCACTTATAACTCACTGTTTCACAATTCCAGTGGGTCAGCAGTTTACAAACACTAAGTTGATTGTGTCTTTAAACAGCTGGGAAAATTCCAGAAAATTATGTTGTGGCTTTAGAAGCTAATTAATCATTAATAAGCTAATTGGCATCATTTTAGTCAATTGTTGTTGTACTTTTGGATATATTTCAAGGCCTACATTCTAACTCAGTGGCTCTTGCTTGACATCGTGGGAAAATCAAAAGTAATCAGCCAGGACCTCGGAAAAAAATTGTAGAACTCCACAAGTCTGGTTCATCCTTGGGAGCAATTTCCAAACGCTTGTAGGTACCACGTTCATCTGTACAAACAATAGTATGCAACTATAAACACCATGGGACCACGCAGCCATCATACCGCTCAGGAAGGGGGCGGGTTCTGTCTCCTAGAGATGAACGTACTTTGTTGCGAAAAGTCCATATCTATCCCAGAACAACAGCAAATGACCTTGTGAAGATGCTGGAGGAAACGGGTACAAAAGTATCTATATCCACAGTAAAACAAGTCCATAACCTGAAAGGCCGCTCAGCAAGGAAGAAGCCACTGCTCCAAAACCGTCGAAAAAAAACGAAACTACGGTTTGCAACTGCATATGGGGACAAAGATCATACTTTTTGGAGAAATGTCCTCTGGTCTGATGAAACAAAAATAGAACTGTTTGGCCATAATGACCATTGTTATGTTTGGAGGGAAAACGGTGAGGATTGCAAGCCGAAGAACACCATCTCAACCTTGAAGCACAGGGGTGGCAGCATCATGTTGTGGGGGTGCTTTGCTGCAGGAGGGACTGGTGCACTTCACAAAATAGATGGCTTCATGAGGAATTAACATTTTTTGGATATATTGAAGCAACATCTGAAAACATCAGTCAGGAAGTTAACGCTTGGTCTCAAATGGGTCTTCCAAGTGGACAATGACCCCAATCATACATCCAAAGTTGTGGCAAAATGGCTTAAGAACAACAACGTCAAGGTATTGTAGTGGCCATCCCAAAACCCTGACCTCAATCCCATAGAAAATGTGTGAGCAGAACTGAAAAAGCGTGTGCGAGCAAGGAGGTCTACAAACCTGACTCAGTTACACCAACTCTGTCAAGAGGACTGGGCCAAAATGCACCCAACTTATTGTGGGAAGCTTGTGGAAGGCTACCTGAAACATTTGACCCAAGTCAAACAATTTAAAAGCAATGCTACCAAATGCTATTTGAGTGCATGTAAACTTCTGACCCAATGGGAATGTGATGAAAAAAATAAAAGCTGAAATAAATAATTCTCTCTACTATTATTATTTCACATTCTTAAAATAAAGTGGTGATCCTAACTGACCTAAAACAGGGAATTTTTACTGGGATTAAATGTCAGGAATTGTGAAAACTGAGTTTAAATTCATTTGGCTAAGGTGTATGTAATCCTCCAACTTCAACTCTATATGTTATATTTGATATTCTTCAAAGTAGACACCCTTTGCCTTAATGACAGCTTTACTACTAGTACCCCCCCCCCCTCCCCAAGGTGGGACCCCGGCCACAAAACCTGAACCTATAGGGGAGGGTCTGGGTGGGCATCAGTCCGCGGTCGCGGCTCTGGCACTGGACGTGGACCCCACTCCACCATAGTCTTAGTCCGCTTCTGTGGCCTCCTAGGCATGGTGACCCTCGCCGCCACCCTAGGGCTGGCAACCCTACTAAAGGGCCCAAATGGACTGAGGGGCAGCTCCGGACTGAAGAGCAATTCTGGCATCGCCGGCGTGACAGGCGGCTCTGGCAGGTCCTGGCTGACTGACGGCTCTGGCAGGTCCTGGCTGACTGACGGCTCTGGCACGTCCTGGCTGACTGACGGCTCTGGCAGGTCCTGGCTGACTGACGGCTCTGGCAGCTCCTGGCTGACTGACGGCTCTGGCAGGTCCTGGCTGACTGACGGCTCTGGCAGCTCCTGGCTGACTGACGGCTCTGGCGGAACCTGGCTGACTGGCGGTTCTGGCGGCTCCTGGCTGACTGGCGGCTCCTGGCTGACTGGCGGCTCTTGGCTGCCTTGCGGCTCTGGCGGCTCAGGACAGACTGGCGGCTCTGGCAGCTCAGGACAGACGGGAGACTCTGGCGGCTCAGGACAGACGGGAGACTCTGGCGGCTCAGGACAGACGAGACTCTGGCGGCTCAGGACAGACGAGGCGCACTGTAGGCCTGGTGCATGGTGCCGGCACTGGTGGTACCTGGCTGGGGACACGCACCTCAGGGCGAGTGCGAGGAGCAGGAACAGGGAGTACTGGACCCTGAAGGCGCACTGGTGGCCTGGTGCGTGATGCCGGCACTGGTGGTACCAGGCCGAGGACACGCACCTCAGGGCGAGTGCGAGGAGCAGGAACAGGGAGTACTGGGCTCTGGAGACGCACAGGATGCCTGGTGCGGGGGGCTACCACCGGAGGGCTGGTGCGTGGAGATGGCACCGTATAGACCGGACCGAGAAGGAGCACTGGAGATCTGGAGCACCGAGCCTGCCCAACCTTACCTGGTTGAATGCTCCCCGTCGCCAGGCCAGTGCGGCGAGGTGGAATAGCCCGCACTGGGCTGTGCTGGCGAACCGGGGACACCATGCGTAAGGCTAGTGCCATGTATGTCGGCCCGAGGAGACGCACTGGAGACCAGAGGCATAGACCCGGCTTCATGGCACCTGGCTCGATGCCCACTCTAGCCCGGCCGATACGAGGAGCTGGAATGTACCGCACCGGTCTATGCACACGCACCGGGGACACAGTACACTCCACCGCATAACACAGTGCCTGCCCGGTACAACGCCCTCTCTCTCCACGATAAGCACGGGGAGTTGGCGCAGGTCTCCTATCTGCCTTAGCCACACTCCCCATGTGCCTCCCCCAAGAAATTTTTGGGCCTGCCTCTCGGGCTTCCTTACCAGCCGTGTTCCCTCAAAGCGCAGGCTCCCTTTAGCTGCTGCCTCCACTGTCCTGGCTGCCTCCACCTGTTACCATGGGAGGCGATCCCTTCCAGCCAGGATCTCCTCCCATGTGTAGCAACCATTGCCATCTAGAATGTCCTCCCATGTCCATTCCTCCTTATCGCGCTGCTCCTGCTGCTGCTGTCTGTTACCACGCTGCTTGGTCCTTTTTGGTGGGTGGTTCTGTAACGGTTGTCGTCTGGAGATAGAGAGGACCAAAGAGCAGCGTGGTTAGTGTTCATCTTTTTAATTGAAAACTGAACACTTCAAAAACACAAAACAACAAAGTGACAACCGAAACAGTTTTATCTGGTGCAGACACACAAAGACTGAAAATAACCACCCAAAAACCCCAACAGAAAACAGGCTACCTAAATATGGTTCCCAATCAGAGACAATGACTAATACCTGCCTCTAATTGAGAACCATATCAGGCCAAACAAGAAACCCAACCTAGAAACGCAAAACATAGAAAACCCACCCAACTCACGTCCTGACCAACTAAAACAAAGAAATAACACAAGAACTAGGGTCAGAACGTGACAACAGGTTTAAAAGCATTAACCTCTTATTAGTAGGTGGGACTGTAGCATCCCACCTGGCCAACATCCGGTGGAATTGCAGGTCGCGAAATTCAAACTAAAGAATTATAAATATTTAACTTACATAAAATCACAAGTGTAATACATCAAAATTAAGCTTGACTTCTTGTTAATTCTTGTTAATGCAAAAGCACACCATGCGATTATCTGAGGACAGCGCCCTGCATATAGAACCATGAAAAACATATTTCAACCAGGCAGGTGCGCCACGAATGTCAGAAATAGCGATATAATAAATGCCTTACCTTTGATCTTCTGTTGGCACTCCAAAAGGTCCCAGATACATCACAAATTGTAATTTTGTTCGATAATGTCCTTCTTTATATCCATAAAAACTCAGTTTAGCTGTCGTGCTTCAGTCAATATTCCACCCAGTTTCCCTCCATCAAAATGCATACAAAATGAATCCCAAACGTTAGTAATAAACTTTTCCAAACAAGTCAAACAATGTTTATAATCAAACCTTAGGTACCCTAATACGTAAATAAACGGCACAATTTAAGACGGAGAATTGTTATTGTCTTTACCGGAGAAAAATACCAAAGAACGCCATACCAATACCAAATAAAAAACATTTTTGATGGTTTGTCCAGTTTTAGAAACTTTAGAGTGTTGTTCTATCCAAATCTAACAATTATATGCATATTCTAGCTTCTAGGCCTGAGGCAGTTTACTTTGGAAACGCTTTTCATCCGGACATAAAAATACTGCCCGCTACCCAAGAGAGGTTAAATATTTATGGCAATTTAGCTAGCTAGCTTGCTGTTGCTAGCTAATTTGTCCTGGGATATAAAAATTGGGTTGTTATTTTACCCGAAATGCACAAGGTCCTCTAGTCCGGCAATTAATCCACAGTTAAAAGGGTAAACAGAGTTTGTTTCTAGTAATCTTTCCTCCTTCAGGCTTCTTCTTCTTCTTCAGTCTGGAGTGTGGAGCTCAGTTCATCTTTCAATCACCCACGTGGGTATATGTTCCTGAAAACCAATGAGGAGTAGTGAGAGGCAGGACTTGCAGCGCATAAAGCATCACAAATAGAACCAAGTTCTATTTTAGTGTCCCTGGATGACGCTCGTTAATGCTCGCGAGCATTGTGGGTGTAATGATTGAATTACATATATGTGTACATTTATTTTGCAATGCGAGCACACGCAACGCAAGCGGTGTGGTCAGCATGTGAGTGTCCAGGCAATGTTGTTCTGCACAATGTTGTTCTGCAAGATGGCACTTTACTGATGTTGCAGCATCTTAGCCTGATTTATCCTCACTCTCTGACAATTGTGTAATTCATAAACAACTTAGATATTGAAATGCAAGCAGCTTGTGATGAGACCAGTTACAAAAAGTATTACTAAACCCAAACATAAAAAACATATTTCACTCAAGCCAACCTTACCAACATGATTGTAGTACTATTCATATGAACCTACTGGACTTCCTCAGCACAAACAAACAAGAATATGAAACAAAGATTATTCACTTTATTTTAAATGATAACGTCGGGATATGATAACGGGAATGAATCACACATTGTTAAATGTGGTAGCTGCAAGCTCTGTATTTACATTCCTCTCAGTCCAATCACCATAGACAGCTATAGTAGAGCGGGAGAGGTTACAAGAGAAAAGGGTGGGAGGACTCTCAAACGGTTAATTTAATTGCTTTTCTGATTTTCGTGACCAAGCTTCCTGATGTTAAGTGTACATAATGTTATGCTAGGCTATCAATAAACTTACACAAACACTTGGATTGCTTTCGCTGTAAAGCATAATTTCAAAATCTGAGATGACAGGTGGATTAACAAAAGGCTAAACTGTGTTTTCCAATATTGCACTTGTGATTTTATGAATATGAATATTTTTTTAGTAATATTATTTGATTGTTGCACTATGCTATTCAGCGGTTGCTGACGAAAATGATCCTGCGACAGGGATGAGTAGCGTCAAGAAGTTGAATAAAGGTTCAATTAAAAAAAATAAAGATGAGGTATTCATTCAAAAATCATGTTAAACACTATTATTGAACACAGAGTGAGTCCATGCAACATGAGCAGATTTTTACTCCTGAACTTATTTAGGCTTGCTAAAAAGTTGTTGAATACTTTTTGACTCAAGACGTTTCAGCTTTTCATGTTTTATTAATTCCTAAAAATAAAAATAAACACGTTATTCCACTTTGACCTTATGGGGTTTTGTGTGTAGGCCAGTGACACAAAATCTAAATTGAATACATTTTTGACATTATGGGGTTTTGTGTGTAGGCCAGTGGCACAAAACCTCAATTTAATCCATTTTAAATTCAGGCTGTATGTAACACAATAAAATGTGGAATTAATCAAGTCGTTTGAATACCTTCTCCATTGTTTATTACAGGAACATGTATAGCTTCAAAATATGTTCAATAGCTGTCAACTATCTTTTCCCTATCCCATAGATTGATGTATTAGACTAGGTCATATGTAGGGTTAAGGAGCAGTTCCACGGACACAGATTATACATAGTCCTGGACTATAAATAATTTTGGCTTTAGATTTTCAGGTGATATTGCTTTTTAGTCTCGGACTAGGCTTAATCTGTGTCCGGGAAAACCTCACCATAATGTTTAAATTAGCAGAATGGGATGTTGTTTTACATGAAAAAACACGTTTGATTTACTAAGTACATTAAAGGAGTAAACCTAGTCTAAGAGTATGTATTAAGCTGTTGAGAGAAGGTTTGAATCCTAATCAACCCATCCAATGTGAGTACATCTGCCGTTTAAAATTTTTTTGGATCAGCTAAATATTGTGGAAAGAATATTGGTTCCATCCATGTAATTGTCTTTTTTATTTTTTTGGGTAAATATATATATATCCATACACACATGCATACATATACACATATATACATACAAATACCTATATAGACATACATACTTTAAAGAATATACCTTTATTATTGTTCCCTGCAAATCCTACCACCGATCCCCCAATTGGAGTAAACTAATAAACACTTCGGCTTTTACCTTCAATTTATACATCTTATACACATTTTACATTCACAGTCTAATTTACAATAGTTATTTTTTGTTTGTTTTTAGTCCTTCCTCTATTTCTGATGTCCATCCAGTTTGATTTCTATTTGTAACTGTGCTATTTCACAAAAGTTCTAAACATATATACATTTTACAGACCCCGTATGTTCTAAATGTTTTGTCTTGCTATTAGTCCCATCCTTCAGCTCCATTCAACCTCTCCCATCTATCTCTCAACGTCATCCATTTTGGATTTCTATTTGCCATATATTTTTCAACTGTGCTGTGATGCTTCACAAACGACTTGAACATTTCTATTCTCATAGCTTCTACAGATTGTAAATTAAAAATAAACATTTTTGCTAAAATAATTATTATATTATTGATTGATTGACTATGGCTTTTCAAATGACCCAGTATTGCTGTCTGCAGCGTTAGTTCTAGGCAAATGTTGCAATTCTTCAGCCATTCCTGGACCTGTGACCAAAAACAAGCTACATATGGACAATACCAAAATAAATTATCTAATAACTCTGCCTCCTCACAGCAGAATCTGCAGAGCTGGGAATATATATAACATTCCATTAGCAAGGATTTTGTATAGTAATTTAAATAGAAAAATTCAAAGTTCTGCATCCGGCGTTGTTTTGCGTATCAATTGATAAACCATGTGCCATTGAATGGGTACATCGAAAATCTATTTTGCAATTTATATGGCACAGCTGTCATTTTTTTGTTCCTTAAATGAAATTGGTATATGTTTTTACTTATCACAATTTTCTTTAACCATTTATGTTCTTTAATACAGGGCCGACATACAAGTTCCTTACTTTTTTCCCCTTCTACTTGCCTCTTCCATTTTTGTGGTAATGCTGCAATTAATTGGTTGTAATTTTGGGTAGAGCCGACATTTCCATATGTCTGTGTTAGCTGCATGTGTGACATAACTCCACCAGTCCTATTTATGATATCATTTACAAAAATTATACCTTTTTTTTTAAATGTCTTCGAAAAATAGTTTTTTTTAATCAATAAGTATATTTGAATTTAACCACAATATTTATTGTATTATTTGTTCTGTCTTTTCAGGTGGATTAAACTGAAATTGCAACCAACTTTCTAAGTCTTGTTTACAAAATAAAGATATTTTGGAGATTATTTCCTTTTCAAACAATCGAAACTGAGCAGGTGTAATCTGAATAAAGGGAAAAAGGCCCTTCTAGGACATAGGATGAGACATTCGTACCAATTTACTAGAGAACCAGTTTGGATTTAAGTATAACTTTTGTATGACTGATGCCTTTAGTGAGTGGTCTAATGCTTTAATATTAAATAATTTCTGCCCTCCGAATTCATATTCGTTATATATATAGGCCCTTATAATTTTATCTGGCTTAACTTTCCAAATAAAATGGAATATTTTATGTTCATATAATTTAAAAAGTACATCTGTAGTTTAATAAATCCACAGTACTCTAGCACTAGTCAAGTAGTCATGGCTCACATCAACACCATTATCCCAGAAACTCTAGACCCCCTCAAATTTGCATACCGCCCCAACAAATCCACAGATGATGCACTCTCTATTGCACTCCACACTGCCCTTTCAAACCTGGACAAAAAGAACACCCATGTGAGAATGCTATTCATGGACTACAGCTTAGCGTTCAAGACAACAGTGCCCTCAAAGCTCATCAGTAAGCTAAGGACCCTGAAACTAAACACCTCCCTCTGCAACTAGATCCTGGACTTCCTGACGGGCCGCCCACAGGTGGTAAGGGTAGGTAACAACACATCCGCCATGCTAATCCTAAATACGGGGGCCCCTCACGGGTGCGTGCTCAGTTCCTCCTGTACACTGTTCACTCACCACCAGGCACGACTCCAACACCATCCTCAAGTTTGCCGGTGACACAAATGTGGTAGGCCTGATCACCAACAACAACGAGACAGAATATAGGGAGGTGGTCAGAGACCTGGCCGTGCGGTGCCAGTACAACAACCTCTCCTTCAACGTGATCAAGACTAAGGAGATGATTGTAGACTACATTAAAAGAAGGACCGAGCACGCCCCCATTCTCATTGACAGGGCTGTAGTGGAGCAGATTGAGAGCTTCAAGTTCCTTGGTGTCCACATCACCAACAAACTAACATGGTCCAAGCACACCAAGACAGTTGTGAAGAGGGCATGACAAAACCTATTTCCTCTCAGGAGACTGAAAAGATTTGGCATGGGTCCTCAGATCCTCGAAAGGTTCTATAGCTGCACCATTGAGAGAATCCTGACTGGTTGCATCACTGCCTGGTATGGCAACTGCTCAGCCTCCGACCGCAAGGCACTACAGAGGGTAGTGCGTACGGCCCAGTATACCACTGGGGCCAACCTTCCTGCCATCCAGGACCTCTATACCAGATGGTGTCAGAGGAAGGCCCTAAAAATTGTCAAAGACTCCAACCCCCTGGTCATTAGACTGCTCTCTCTGCTACCTCACCGCATGAAGTACCAGAGCGCCAAGTCGAGGTCCAAGAGGCTTCTAAACAGAGTCCACCCCCAAGCCATAAGACTACTGAACATCTAATCAAATGGCTACCCAGACTACTTGCATTGCCCTTCCCCCTCTTTTACAATGCTGCTACTCTCTGTTATTATCTATGCATAAGTCACTTTAATAACTCTACCCACATGTATATATTTCCTCAATTACCTTGACTAAATGGTGCCCCCGCACATTAACTCTGTACCGGTACCCCCTGTATATAGCCTTGCTATTGTTATTTTACTGCTGCTCTTCAATTATTTGTTACTTTATTTCTTTTTTGTTGTTGTTATTTTTCTTAACTGCATTGTTGGCTAAGGGCTTGTAAGTAAGCATTTCACTGTAAGGTCTGCACCTATTGTATTCGGCACATGTGACAAATAAAATTGTATTTTATTTTATTTTTTCTTTGAGCTGAGTTGACACATTTGCTATTTAATGCAACAGTTTTTGTGACAAAACAGTAGAGTTGAAAATGCAATGGAAACACATTGAACTTTAGATTTTTATTCGGTACATAAAACTATAAGTGAAACAGTACTACATTATCTGATTTTTTTATTAGGAACAAGAGCATTTGGTGGAATCACACAACTGCTGGGAAAATATTTTGTTTATGCAGATTGTCTAATATTCACTTAAAATCTGTCGCCAATTGGATGGATACCTAACTTGTCTTAAAGGCTCCTTAACAGCTTCTACCCTCAAGCCAAAAGACTGCTGAACAATTCATCAAATGGCCACCCGGACTATTTGCACTGACCCCCTTCTTTTAGACTGCTGTTACTCACTGTTTATTATCTATGCATTGTCACTTTACCCCTACCTACATGTACAAATTACCTGTACCCCTACACCCCTGCACATTGACCTGGTACCGGTATAGCCTGTATATATCCTCATTATTGTTATTTTATTGTGTTACTTACTTTTTTAAACTTTCGGTTACTTAGTAAATCATTTCTTAACTCTATTTTCTTAAAACTGCAGTGTAGGTTAGGGTCTTGTAAGTAAGCATTTCACGGTAATGTCTACACCTGTTGTATTCGGCGCATGTGACAAATACCACTTGATTTTGATTTCATTATCACAACATCTGTTTTAATTCAATGTTCAAAGCTGCATAAAAAGGAATGTTGGGAATTCAAACATCTAAACATTTTGTCCTGGGTGAATTTGTTTGTTGCTGTGTTTTCATAACCCTGGTGTCTCAAACCATTATTAACTCAAATATTTTGCTCTGTCTAGTGTTGACTGTGCCAATAGGAAGCTCTTGCCAGCACAGTAAGTACACACAGAATACACTGCCATCTAGTGTTGAGATTGTGCCCCTGTAGTCCACTAACATAATGCAACCATCCTGAATTCTCACAAGCTTACATTCTGTTTAGCTCTGCAGCTGCAGTGGTAATCAGTCTGGTAATTACAAGGCTAGTAGTCCACTGCCCACCTACATAAACTGCAAACTTACAGCAAACAGGGGGTGACTAGTGGCGGTTGCGGTTCCGGTCTGGGTCGTAGTCCCCCAGACCCAGGATCCGACCACGGCGCTGGGCTGAACGCCGAGCCTGGACTGGGCACCGGCGCAGAGGAAGGATCCGACCATGGATCTGGGACAGAAGCCACACCCAGACTGGGCACCGGTGCTGAGGAAGGGTCCAGCCATGGATCTGGGTTGGACGCCGTGCCTGGACGCCGTGCCTGGACTGGGCACCGGCACAGAGGGCTCCAGCCATGGAGCTGAGCTGAAAGCTGTGCCTGGACTGGGCACCAGTGCAGAGAAAGGCTCCGGTCATAGAGCTGGGTTGGCCGCCATGCCTGGACTGGGCACCGGCACAGAGGAAGGCTCCAGCCTTGGAGCGGGACTGGCCACCATGCCTGGACTGGGCATCGGTGCAGAGGAAGGCTCCGGCCTTCGAGCGGGACTGGACGCCGTGCCTGGACTGGGCACCGGCGCAGAGGAAGGCTCCTGCCATGGAGCGGGACTGGGCGCCATGCCTGGACTGGGCACCGGCGCAGAGGAAGGCTCCTGCCATGGAGGGGGACTGGACACCGTGCCTGGACTGGGCACCGGCGCAAAGAAAGGCTCCGGTCATAGAGCTGGGTTGGCCGCCATGCCTGGACTGGGCATCGGCGCAGAAGAAGGCTCCGGCCTTGGAGCTGGACACCGTGCCTGGACTGGGCACTGGTGCAGAGGAAGGGTTCTGCCCTGGAGCGGGACTTGACACCGTACCTGGACTGGGCATCGGCGCAGAGGAAGGCTCTGGCCTTGGAGCTGGACTGGACGCCGTGCCGTGCCTGGACTGGGAACCGGCGCAGAGGAAGGCTCCGGCCATGGAGCTGAGCTGGACACCGTGCCTGGACTGGGCACCGGCCCTGAGGAAGGCTCCGGCCATGGAGCTGAGCTGGACACCGTGCCTGGACTGGGCACCGGCGCAGAGGAAGGCTCCTGCCATGGAACGGGACTGGACACCGTACCTGGACTGGGCATCGGTGCAGAGGAAGGTGCCGGCCTTTGAGCTGGACTGGACACCGTGCCTGGACTGGGCACCAGCGCAGAGGAAGGCTCCGGCCTTGAAGCTGGACTGGACACTGTGCCTGGACTGGGCACCGGCACAGAGGAAGGCTAATGCCCTGGAGCGGGACTGGGGAGGTGCACTGGAGGCCGGGTGCGGGGAGCTGTGACCAGACGTACCGGGCTGGGGAGACGCACTGGAGGCCTGATGCGTGGAGCCGGCACAGGTGGCCCCAGACTGGTGACACACATTTCAAGGAGAGTGTGGGGAGCTGGCACAGGACTTGCCGGACTGGGGAGGCGCACTGGAGGCCTGGTGCGTGGAGCTGGCACAGGTGGCACCGGACTGGTGACACACATTTCAGGGCGAGAGCGGGGAGCTGGCACAGGACGTACCGGACTGTTGACACGCACTTCAGAAAGAGTGCGGAGAGCTTGCACAGGACTCACTAGACTGCTGACAGGCTCTTCACGTCATACCGGACTGGGGAGGCGCACTGGAGGCCTGCTGCATGGAGCCGGCACAGGTGACGCGCACTTCAGGGAGAGTGCGGGGAGCTGGCACAGGATGTACCGGACTGGGGAGGCGCACTGGAGGCCTACTGCATGGAGCCGGCACAGGTGGCACCGGACTGGTGACACGCACTTCAGGGCGAGTGCGGGGAGCTGGCACAGGACGTGCCAGACTGGGGAGGCGCACTGGAGGCCTGGTGCGTGGAGCCGGCACAGGTGGCACCGGACTGGTGACACGCACTTCAGGGCGAGTGCGGGGAGCTGGCACAGGACGTGCCAGACTGGGGAGGCGCACTGGAGGCCTGGTGCATGGAGCCGGCACAGGTGGCACCGGACTGGTGACACACACCTCAAGGCGAGTGCGGGGAACTGGCACAGCACGTACCGGACTGTTGACACTCACTTCAGGAAGGGTGCGGAGAGCTGGCACAGGACTCACCAGACTGCTGACAGGCTCCTCAAGTCGGATGCCGTGCAGAACACACCTACATAACATTTCTCTTATCTCTCTCTCTCCCAACTTCTCCATCGCCTCCCTGACGGTCTCTGGCTCTTCAGGGTGAGTACGGGGAGTTCGATAAAGTCCTTCTTTATTTCCCCAAAAAAGTCTGTCTAGTTAGCACGTTTGATTCAGTAATCCACCCGTTCCACTCATTCAACATGCAGACAAAGGAATACCAAAAGTTACCGGTAACCTTCATCCAAACAAGTTCAAACAACATTTCTTATCAATCCTCAGGTACCCTAAGATGTAGATAAACGATAACATTTAAGACAGAATGTAGTATGTTCAATACCGGAGATAAATAACGAAGTGCGCGCTCTTATCCACGTGCACAACAAGACTGCAGTCCCAATAAAAGACACCTTGAAAAACGACAACTACTAGCTCATTTTTCAAAAAACATCTAGTGGAAGCCCTAGGAACTGCAATCTGGGAGGAATTCCTTTGAATATACCATAGACAAGCATTGGAATGGCCTGTGATCTCAAAATTATTCCGGATTGATTCTCCTCGGATTTTCGACCTGCCATATCAGTTCTGTTATACTCCCAGGCATTATTTTAAACATTTTAGAAACTTCAGAGTTTTCTATCCAATACTATAATTATATGCATATCCTAGCTTCTGGGCCTGAGTAACAGGCAGTTTACTTTGGGCACGTCAGTCATCTGAACTTCTGAATACTTCCCCCTAGCCTTAAGAGGTTTTAATATTGTACTTATTCACAGAGATTTCCTCCCATGCCCAGTTCACATTTTCTCACATGTACCGCGCAATTATTGGAAAATTGGTCCACCAAATGCAAGTCAAATAAAACCAACAACAAACACAAATGGGTTGTTGCATATTATCAACATTAATATGTATTTGCAGTGCCTTCAAACAAAGACACAAAGAGACTTAACCTGTTGGTGTCTACAGTGGTGGAAAAAGTACTCAATTGTCATACTTGAGTAAAAGTAAAGATATCTTAATAAAAAAAATACTGAAGTAAAAGTGAAAGTCACCAAGGAAAATACTACTTGACTAAAAGTCTAAAAGTATCTGGTTTCAATATACTTAAGTACAGTGGTGTAAAAAGTACTCAATCATCATACTTGAGTAAAAGTCAAAAGTAAAAGTAAATGTTATACATTACATTCCTTATATTAAGCAGTGGTGGAAGTACTTAAGTTTCATAAGTAAAAGTATGAAATGTAAGAGCCGTAAATCCAAAAAGCAAAACAGCCAGGCCTTTTATTTGGTTTGAGCTTTTCTGAAAGGTAACGACTTGTGTGGATTCTCAAATTGTCAGCACTTCAAAATACATCTCTTACAGACAAAATAGAATTATGGCTTAACAATTAAGGAATATAGCCAGTAAACCTAACCACTTACAAACACAGTCACTTTGCTTTAGAAAAAATAGAACCCTATTCATAGGGGAAAAAATTGAACTCATCAAAAGTACACACAACCTCACTGTAGGAATATGAGGACATCACCACTGATGGAACTGTATCAGAAATCAGTGTGACAGGTCAAGCATTTTAACAAGGACACCTATAACTTGTGAATTTTACACATAAATTAACAAAATGCATGAGGCATCCATATCCTTGTGCTTGCTAGCATTAAGCTGTCATTACTTGAAGTTGAAGAATTGAATGTTCATCATCAGTAAAAATTGTTTTTCAAAGTTTCTGGAATCCAGCCTTGCACTCCTGGGACTGAAAACAAGTCCTGCAGTGCTGAACAGCTGATGCAGGTAAGGGTGTGTTTAACCTCAGAGACAGCTTACAGACTGCCGGGAAGAACTTGAGCAACTCAATTTGATCAGCTAAACAGACCAGGTATCCGTCCAGCTGTTTGGAGCTTTCTTGTGCTTGAGACGTTTTCATGGCAGAGAAGAAGTCCTCCTCATCTGATGAACTGGTGCCATCACCTAGCTGCAGTAAGGGTTATTCCAGGTGGTCCTTGATGTAGTCCATTCCTGAACTACAAGGAAGACGGCAATATTTTTTATTTATTTTTATTTATTTTACCTTTATTTAACCAGGTAGGCAAGTTGAGAACAAGTTCTCATTTACAATTGCGACCTGGCCAAGATAAATCAAAGCAGTTCGACAGATACAACGACACAGAGTTACACATGGAGTAAAACAAATATACAGTCAATAATACAGTATAAACAAGTCTATATACAATGTGAGCAAATGAAGTGAGAAGGGAGGTAAAGGCAAAAAAGGCCATGGTGGCAAAGTAAATACAATATAGCAAGTAAAACACTGGAATGGTAGTTTTGCAATGGAAGAATGTGCAAAGTAGAAATAAAAATAATGGGGTGCAAAGCAGCAAAATAAATAAAATAATTAAATTAAATTAAATATTAAATTAAATTAAATTAAATACAGTTGGGAAAGAGGTAGTTGTTTGGGCTAAATTATATGTGGGCTATGTACAGGTGCAGTAATCTGTGAGCTGCTCTGACAGTTGGTGCTTAAAGCTAGTGAGGGAGATAAGTGTTTCCAGTTTCAGAGATTTTTGTAGTTCGTTCCAGTCATTGGCAGCAGAGAACTGGAAGGAGAGGCGGCCAAAGAAAGAATTGGTTTTGGGGGTGACTAGAGAGATATACCTGCTGGAGCGTGTGCTACAGGTGGGAGATGCTATGGTGACCAGCGAGCTGAGATAAGGGGGGACTTTACCTAGCAGGGTCTTGTAGATGACATGGAGCCAGTGGGTTTGGCGACGAGTATGAAGAGAGGGCCAGCCAACGAGAGCGTACAGGTCGCAATGGTGGGTAGAATATGGGGCTTTGGTGACAAAACGGATTGCACTGTGATAGACTGCATCCAATTTGTTGAGTAGGGTATTGGAGGCTATTTTGTAAATGACATCGCCAAAGTCGAGGATTGGTAGGATGGTCAGTTTTACAAGGGTATGTTTGGCAGCATGAGTGAAGGATGCTTTGTTGCGAAATAGGAAGCCAATTCTAGATTTAACTTTGGATTGGAGATGTTTGATATGGGTCTGGAAGGAGAGTTTACAGTCTAACCAGACACCTAAGTATTTGTAGTTGTCCACGTTTTCTAAGTCAGAGCCGTCCAGAGTAGTGATGTTGGACAGGCGGGTAGGTGCAGGTAGCGATCGGTTGAAGAGCATGCATTTAGTTTTACTTGTATTTAAGAGCAATTGGAGGCCACGGAAGGAGAGTTGTATGGCATTGAAGCTTGCCTGGAGGGTTGTTAACACAGTGTCCAAAGAAGGGCCGGAAGTATACAGAATGGTGTCGTCTGCGTAGAGGTGGATCAGAGACTCACCAGCAGCAATATAAATCATGCAGTTATGAGCCTACATTAATCCATCCCCATCCCATATCCTCTCACTGTCAACTGCGTTTATTTTCAGCAAACTTAACATGTGTAAATATTTGTATGAACATAAGATTCTACAACTGAGACATAAACTGAACAAGTCCAACAGACATGTGACTAAAATAATTGGAATAATGTGTCCCTGAACAAAGTGGGGTCAAAATCTAAAGTAACAGTCAGTATCTGGTGTGGCCACCAGCTGCATTAAGTACTGCAGTGAATCTCTTCCTCATGGACTGCACCATATTTGCCAGTTTTTGCTGTGAGATGTTACCCCACTCTTCCACCAAGGCACCTGCAAGTTCCCAGACATTTCTGGGGGGAATGACCCTAGCCCTCACCCTCCGATCCAACAGGTCCCAGACATGCTCAATGGGATTGAGACCCGGGCTCTTCGCTGGCCGTGGCAGAACACTGACATTCCTGTCTTACAGGAAATCATGCACAGAACGAGCAGTATGGCTGGTGACATTGTCTTGCTGCGAGGTCATGTCAGGATGAGCCTGCAGGAAGGGTACCACATGAGAGAGGAGGATGTCTTCCCTGTAACACATCATTGAGATTGCCTGCAATGACAACAAGCCCAGTCCGATAATGCTGTGGCACACTGCCCCAAAACATGACGGACCCTCCACCTCCAAATCGATCCCGCTCCAGAGTACAGGCCTCGGTGTAATCCTCATTCCTTCAACAATAAACGTGAATCCGACCATCACCGCTGGTGAGACAAAACCGCGACTCTCCAGTGAAGAGCACTTTTTGCCAGTCCTGTCTGGTCCAGCGACGGTGGGTTTGTGCCCATAGGCGATGTTGTTGCCGGTGATGTCTGGTGAGAACCTGCCTTACAACAGGCCTTCAATCCCTCAGTCAAGCCTCTCTCAGCCTATAGTGGACAGTCTGAGCACTGATGGAGGGATTGTGTGTTCCTGTTGTAACTCGGGCAGTTGTTGTTGCCCTCCTGTACCTGTCACGCAGGTGTGATTTTCGGATGTACCGATCCTGTGCAGGTTTTGTTACACATGGTCTGGCACTGCGAGGGTGATCAGCTGTCCGTCTTGTCTCCCTGTAGCACTGTTTTAGGCATCTCACAGTACGGACAGTGCCATTTATTGCCCTAGCCACATCTGCAGTCCTCATGCCTCCTTGCAGTATGCCTTAGGGACATTCACACAGATGAGCAAGGACCCTGGGAATCTTTCTTTTGGTGTTTTTCAGAGTCAGTAGAAAGGCCTCTTTAGTGTCCTATGTTTTCATAACTGTGACCTTAATTGCCTACCGTCTGTAAGCTGTTAGTGTCTTAACGACCGTTCCACACAGGTGCATGTTCATTAATAGTTTATGCTTCATTGAACATTGGTGTTAGCTAAAATTTGAAAGCTAACATTAGTTAGCTAGCTAGTTTGACCAGGTTTTTAGAGAAAATATATTTGTCTAGACTAACATTAGCTGACTAAAATGTGCCCAGATTCAGAAACTACCAGTTAACTAGCTTGTTAACAAGGGCACATTTTAGCATGTGAAGTTGCAACGTAAAGTTGGTTTTATATTCACACATTCTGACATTCATCAGACATTCGCCAAAAGCCATTTAAAATGGTAAAAATCAATAACTAATTCACCGTTTGTCAAAGAAACACCAAACTAGGTATGATTGAATCTATAAATGTTTTTACTTTTACAACCTTTGTTTTGAGGAAAAAAATCAAGTTTTGACTTGATATAAATACACTACAGTTCAAAAGTTTAGGGTCACTTTGAAATGTCCTTCGTTTTGAAAGAAAAACATTCAAATAACATCAAATTGCTGAGAAATACTGTGTAGACATTTTTAATGTTGTAATTGACTATTGTAGCCGGAAACAGATTTTTTTATGGAATATCTACATAGGCATACAGAGCCCCATTATCAGCAACCATCACTCCTGTGTTCCAATGGCACGTTGTGTTAGCTAATCCAAGTTTATAATTTTAAAAGGCTATAGAAACCCCTTCTGTAATTATGTTAGCACAGCTGAAAACTTTTGTCCTGATCAAAAAAGCAATAAAACTGGCCTTCTTTAGACCTGTTGAGTATCTGGAGCATCAGCATTTGTGGGTTTGACATGGTCAGAAACAAAGGCTTTCTTCTGAAACTCGTCAGTCTTTTCTTGTTCTGGGAAATGATGGCAATTTCTTGAGAGAAATTGCCAAGAAACTGAAGATCTCGTACAACTCTGTGTACTACTCCGTTCACAGAACAGTGCAAACTGGCCCTAACCAGAATAGAAAGAGGAGTGGGAGGCCCCGCAACACAAATGAGCAAGAGGACAAGTACATTAGAGTGTCTAGTTTGAGAAACAGACACCTCACAAGTCCTCAACTGGCAGCTTCATTAATTAGTACCCTAAAAACACCAGTCTCAATGTAAACAGTGAAGAGGCGACTCCGGGATGCTGGACTGCCTAGCAAAACAAGTTCCTCCATCAGCGTGCCAACTCGCCGATGTTGCTTGCATATTTTTTCCAACATAATTCATTTTTCCTTCCAGCTTCAGATTGATTTGATTTCGAAGGTAACAAAGGTGTCAGAGGAAATGTATCGGAGGAAATTATATTTTTTCAATGTTTGATGTAGTGAAGTAAAACTTAAAGTCAGCAGAAATATAAATAGAAAAGTAAAGTACCGATACCCCAAAAAACTACTTATGTACGGTAACAAAGTATTTCTACTTCATTACTTTACACAACTGGGTGTCTAAACCTCTTTCCCTTGGCGTTCAAACCTAGCTTGCTTAATGATAAGCCATAATTATGATATTAGGAAAAACTAACCAATCACATTCTGTACATTCCTGCACATTGAATACACTTAAATAGTATGTATATGCACACATTAATAAACACACTAAAATACTATGCAAATACAGTGCATTCCAAAAGTATTTTGACCCATTAACGTTTTCCACATTTTGTTACGTTACAGCATTATTCTAAAATTGATTTTTTTTTCATCGTCAATACCCCCTCACACAAAACCCCATAATGACAAAGCAAAAACAGGTTTTTAGAAATGTTTGCAAATTCTTATTTTTTTAAACACGGAAATATCACATTTACATAAGTCTTCAGACCTTTTACTCTGTACATTGTTGAAGCACCTTTGGCAGCATTTACATCCTTGAGTCTTCTTGGGTATGAAGCTACACGCTTGGCACACCTGTATTTGGGGAGTTTCTCCCATTCAACTCTGCAGATCCTCTTAAGATCTGTCAGGTTGGATGGGGAGTGTCGCTGCACAGCTATTTTCAGGTCTCTCCAGAGATGTTCGATGGGGTTCAAGTCTGGGCTCTGGCTGGATCACTCAAGGACATTCAGAGACTTGTCCCGGAGCCACTCCTGTGTTGCCTTGGCTGTGTGCCTAGGGTCGTTGTCCTGTTGGAAGGAGAACCCTCGCCCCATTCTGAGGTCCTGAGCTCTCTGGAGCAGGTTTTCATCAAGGACCTCTCTGTCCTTTGCTCCGTTCATCTTTCCCTCGATCCTGACTAGTCTCCCAGTCCCTGTCGCTGAAAAACATCCCCACAGTATGATGCTGCCACTCCCATGCTTCACTGTAGGGATTGCGCCAGGTTTCCTCCAGACGTGACGCTTGGCATTCAGGCCAAAGAGTTCAATCTTTGAAAGTCCTTTAGGTGCATCTTGGCAAACTCCAAGCGGGCTGTTGTGCCTTTTACTGAGGAGTGGCTTTGGTCTGGCCACTCTACCGTAAAGGCCTGATTGGTGGAGTTCTGCAGAGATGGTTTTCCTTCTGGAAGTTTCTCCCATCTCAACAGAGGAACTCTGGACCTCAGTCAGAGTGACCATCGGGTTCTTGGTGGGCTCAATTTCGAGTCTTGTAGCAAAGGGTCTAAATACTTATGTAAAACGTGATATTTCTGGTTTTTGTGGGGGGTTTTGCCAAAAAATCAAAAAACCTATATTTTGACTTTGTCATTTTGGGGTATTATGTGTAGATTGATGAGGGAAAAAAAATATTTAATCAATTTCAGAATAAGGCTGTAAAGTAACAAAATGTGGAAAAAGTCAAGGAGTCTGATTACTTTCTGAATGTACTGTACATGCACACAAGACACACACATGCACACACATGTACACACTCATGCACACACAAACAAACACACACAACTACACATCTTTCCATGAAAGGCCAAGTCCTAGGCCTGGTTAATGTAATTGCTTTTCATTGATCCTGTCTGATCAGGTGACTACTGTTCATCCTTTTACAGGAAGCTAATGCCAAGCTCCTCTGTCTGTGGGGACGTGAGAATGTGCTGACCTCTGTCTCCCATTCCACGTACCAGAATGATACCATTGGGCATTCAAACCTTCACTGTTAAGGCAAGGCTGCAAGCTCTTCCCGACAAATATAACCTAGCTCTCTGGTACCCTGCAAATCATGTCCCATTTTGTATTCTACAAGAGTCAAATGTCATGGAGTCTGTTGCCAATGTTGTTAATGATTGTATAAACAGCAATCATTTGTACATTGCTAGACATGACCGCCTTGTCGATCTGATAGCCAGCGAGGTGAAATAGGTAGTCTCACCAACAGCACACATCCCGAAACATTATTGTGTAAGAGGAAGCTGGTTTGAAGTTGATGATGTTTTTTCCCGTGTGCCAAGTACTCCAGATGTTGTTGTTGTTGGGGAAGGCCAGAGGGAGGTGCTCATTTTGGAAGTGGGCTGCTCATTTGATGGCTACATGGAGCATGCCTTTGCCGACAAGCTTCTTAAATATCAGCCCCTCGTGGCACTCTTGGACAGCCTCTGGTTTAGGGGCAAGCTGGTGGCACTGATATTTGGCAGTCTCGGCCATGTGTACAGGCTTGCAGTGCGTGTTCTCCAGATTGTGGGCCTGCCAAAGACTAAGGCAAAGTTGTTGGCTAGGTACTCCTCTGTTTCAGCTGTCGTGGGCAGCCTAGCTGAGCTCTTAGAAAAAAGGGTTCCAAAATAGGGGAAAGGGGAAAGGGTTCTATGTGGAACCAAGTTGTAGGTAGCACATTTTTTATAAGAGTATGTTTGGAGAAGGAGGTGCTTTCTGTACCCTTGAACCAAGCATACAGGGACCTTCTTTTTTAGTGTAAATTTGATTGATGTATTCAAATAAAGTATGAGAGAGAGAGAGAGAGCTTGCATTTGTCAGTTCTCATATGACTTCATCAACCCACAAGGCCATGTTTGTGTGTATGTAGGGTTTCATGACTTTAAACTAAACATGGAGACACTTCATACTGTGGACAGACAGATACTTTTTTTAACCAAGAGGAAGAAAGAGGGTCTCTTTGTGTTTTAGATAAGAAACAATAAAAGGAGACTTTGTAAAAGCGTATCATGCAAGACCAAGGATTTGGGGCGATACTCAAAGCTCCTCCCAGAGATCATGTGATGTCAGCATCTGAAGTGTGTGCCAGGCCAGTGTGTGTTTGCCGCCGCAGCGCAGCAGGCCGAGCTGGAAGAGTTTTAAGGATATTTCAGTTTGTTTGAATAATGCTGGCAAGTGCATACCTCCAGGAATATATCTGAAAGAGGGTTTTTAAACATACTCCTGAACCCAACTGGACTAGAGCCATTTGCCTGGAGTCTGGTACTGCCAAATGCATTTGCGCACACACACACACACGCATAATCGTACACAAGCACACACTCTGCACTGTGTAGACTAGAGCATGTACCATAGAGGGGGTTTGTTAATATGCAGTCCAATTTTTGGTGGTAGCATCGATCAGATCAGAGGTGAGGGTTTAAAATCAGACCAGGCTGCTGAGAGACTCTGAAGAGACATTCTCTGGCAGAGATTAAGATAACATTTCCCCCCTTAGAAGATCACAGTTTCCCGCTTTTGATGGAACAATAAAATAAGGCCCAATTGTCTTGTGATGCTCATTAGAAACATTGACTTTAAATGTGGGGAGAGTTTTTTTTAGCTGTAAATTGACAGATAGAGTTCCTTTGAAAGTAATTGCATTATTATTGTAACTTAGTGTATTATTTTAGTATAACCTTGACTACAAAGTATTCACTATGTCAAGCTGTGAGGCGATTTCATAAAATAATAAAGCATGATTCTGCTGTTCAGTATTTCAGTCTTTACAAAGCTTTCATGGACACAGTACAAAACAGATTGTATTCACAAAACAATTTGGCTCACCGATCACTTAGCCAGGCCTCTTGTGTGCTGAAGTATATCTTCCTGTGTGTCTAAAAGGTGTATTATGTCAGGCAATATGAAAGGTAGTCATTTATAAGCTCACTATATAGCAGAAACATCAATGTGACCCCTATTCCGATCAAATGCTGCAAGTTAGGATTAAGAGACTCATACACACTGTCATTATCTGACCTTAGTTCCTTTTGTATGTTTCTATTTTAGGTTGGTCAGGGCATGAGTTGGGGTGGGCATTCAATGTTTTTGTTCTATGTTTGGTATTTCTATGTGTTTGGCCTGGTATGGTTCCCAATCAGAGGCAGCTGTCAATCGTTGTCTCTGATTGAGAACCATACTTAGGTAGCCTGTTTTCCCACTCTTATTTGTGGGTGGTTGTTTTCTGTTTAGTGTATGTCACCTTACAGAACTGTTTCGTTTCTTCCATTTCACTTTGTTATTTTGTTTTGTGCGTTCAGTCAATAAATTATGACGGACATTTACCACGCTGCATATTGGTCCGATCCTTCTTACTCTTCCTCAGACCAAGAGGAGATTCGTTACACACACACCACTTATGTGAAACGTAAAAGAATATCAGACACTAGTGTGTGTGTGTGTTTGTGTTTGTGTGTGTGCATACAGTGATGCACATTGATAAATTATAACAACATTTCAAACTGTTTACTAATTTATTAGCTATGTAATATCAGTTTATAAGCAGTTAATTAATAAGCAGATCCTTATCTTGTGTGTTAACAATACCCTCTAATCCGTTACCGAAGCAACATCAGCCTTCCTCAACAGCAAGCAGAGCAGGGCGGCCACCGAACAAGCCACAGATAATGTGATGTAAAATGTGTGTGTATGTGTGCGTGTTCAAAGTTGAGACCTTGGGTGATATCGTGGCATAGGCTTCCTTTACCTCCTATACGCACAGAGGAGGATTTTATTTTATTTATTTAACCAGGTAGGCTAGTTGAGAACAAGTTCTCATTTGCAACTGCGACCTGGCCAAGATAAAGCATAGCAGTGTGAACAGACAACACAGAGTTACACATGGAGTAAACAATGAACAAGTCAATAACACAGTAGAAAAAAAGAGAGTCTATTTACATTGTGTGCAAAAGGCATGAGGAGGTAGGCGAATAATTACAATTTTGCAGATTAACACTGGAGTGATAATTGATCAGATGGTCATGTACAGGTAGAGATATTGGTGTGCAAAAGAGCAGAAAAGTAAATAAATATAAACAGTATGGGGATGAGGTAGGCAAAATTGGGTGGGCTATTTACCGATAGACTATGTACAGCTGCAGCGATCAGTTAGCTGCTCAGATAGCAGATGTTTGAAGTTGGTGAGGGAGATAAAAGTCTCCAACTTCAGCAATTTTTGCAATTCGTTCCAGTCACAGGCAGCAGAGAACTGGAACGAAAGGCGGCCAAATGAGGTGTTGGCTTTAGGGATGATCAGTGAGATACACCTGCTGGAGCGCGTGCTACGGGTGGGTGTTGCCATCATGACCAGTGAACTGAGATAAGGCGGAGGTTTACCTAGCATGGACTTGTAGATGACCTGGAGCCAGTGGGTCTGGCGACGAATATGTAGCGAGGGCCAGCCGACTAGAGCATACAGGTCGCAGTGGTGGGTGGTATAAGGTGCTTTAGTAACAAAACGGATGGCACTGTGATAAACTGCATCCAGTTTTCTGAGTAGAGTATTGGAAGCTATTTTGTAGATGACATCGCCGAAGTCGAGGATCGGTAGGATAGTCAGTTTTACTAGGGTAAGTTTGGCGGCATGAGTGAAGGAGGCTTTGTTGCGGAATAGAAAGCCGACTCTAGATTTGATTTTAGATTGGAGATGTTTGATATGAGTCTGGAAGGAGAGTTTACAGTCTAGCCAGACACCTAGGTACTTATAGATGTCCACATATTCTAGGTCGGAACCATCCAGGGTGGTGATGCTAGTCGGGCGTGCGGGTGCAGGCAGCGAACGGTTGAAAAGCATGCATTTGGTTTTACTAGCGTTTAAGAGCAGTTGGAGACCACGGAAGGAGTGTTGTATGGCATTGAAGCTCGTTTGGAGGTTAGATAGCACAGTGTCCAAGGATAAAAGATAACTAATATAATGACCATGGCATAATGAAGGCTTGCTGATGTCCATGATTTCCATGGTTTCCACTATCCATATGAGAGGCTAAAATAAGCTTTGTCTGGACAAACATTAGCAACCGACCGAAAGAAATTGCCCAAATACAACACAAACCCTTATTCCCATGTTCAAGTCGATATGGCCAAGATTATAATCTCCAGGCAAATTAATAAATGAAACACATTTTTCTCTTTTTTTAATGGTGACCAATTTAGGAGCAATTTCCCTAATGAAATTATTTAGAAAGTGATGTAACGTCCATTTCTTTTTATGTTGAAAGCAAAAGCAGCGTCTAGTCTTGGACCTTTCGGAGCTGCTAATGCAGCACAACAAAATCAAAGTCTTCAAAAGAGCTTTTCATTCCACTTAAAGTTGATGAAAACCCTGCGACTGACCTCAGAATATGAGTAGATTACATCTTCCGCAGGTTCACCTACGGAAACCTTGTTACGACTTTTACTTCGTCTAGATAGTCAAGTCTAGATAGTCATTCTTGATATGCCACACCTGTCAGGTGAAATGCTCACTAACAGGGATGTAAACGTGTGTGCGAACACTTCTGGGATTTTTTATTTCAGCTCATGAAACATGGGACCAACAATTTACATGTTGCAATTATATTTTTGACATAAGATAGCAGAGTGAACAGTCTATGACTTGGGTGGCTGGTGTCGTTGACAATTTTTAGGGCCTTCCTCTGACACCGCCTGGTACAGAGGTCCTGGATGGCAGGGACCTCGGCCCCAGTAATGTACTGGGCCTGTACGCACTACCCTGTAGCACCTTGCGGTGATGCTGCCAGTCAAGATGCTCTCAATGATTCTGCTGAATAACCTTTTGAGGATCTGATGACCAATGCCAAATCTTTTCAGCCCCCTGAGGCTTTGGCGTGCCCTCTTAACAACTTCACAATGTGTCTAGTCATCGTCGGCAATCAGGCCTACCACCTGACGGTGTTGGAGTCATGCGCGGCCATGCATTCGTGGGTAAACAGACAATACAGGAGGGGGTCCCCGTGTTGAGGGTCAGCGTGGCGGATGTTTTGTTGCCTACCCTCATCACCTGGGGGCATCCTGTCAGGAATTCCAGGATTAAGTTGCAGGGGAGGGCACTTTGGTGTTGAATGCTGAGCTGTAGTCAATGAACAGTATTCTCAATTAGGTGTTCCTTTTATCCAAGTGGGAAAGGGCAATGTGGAGTGCAATAGAGATTGCATCATCTGTGGATCTGTTGGGGCGGTATGCAAATTGGAGTGGGTCAAGGGTGGGACAAGCGTGTCTGAGATGATGGTGTTGATGTGAGCCAACCTTTCAAAATATTTAATGGCTACAGATGTGAGTGCTATGAGGCGATAGTAATTAAGACAGGTTATCTTGGTGTTCGTGGGCACAGGGACTATGGTGGTCTGCTTGAAACATGAAGGTATTACAGACTCAGTCAGGGAGAGGTTGAAAATGTCAGTGAAAACACTTGCCAACTTGTCAGCACATGCTCTGAGTACTTCTCCTGGTAATCCATCTGGCCCTGCAGCCTTATGAATGTTAACCTGTTTAAGGGTCTTACTCACATCATCGTCCGGAACAGCTCGTGCTCTCATGCAATATTCAGTGTTGCTTGCCTCGAAGCGAGCATAAAAAGCATTTAGCTCATCTGGTAGGCTCGCGCCACTGGGCAGCTCGCGGCTGTGTTTCCCATTGTAATCCGTGATAGTTTGCAAGCCCTGCCACATCTGATGAGCATCAGAGCCAGTTAGTAGGATTCGAGCTTAGTCCTGTATTGTTGTTTAGCCATGTTGATGGTTTGTCAGAGGGCGTAGTGTGATTTCTTATAAGTGTCCGGGTTAGTGTCTCACTCCTTGAAATTAGCAGCTCTAGCCTTTAGCTAAGTGAGTATGTTGCCTGTGATCCATGGCATCTGGTTGGGAAATGTACAGTGCATTCGTGTTTTCAGATCTCTTCCCTTTTTCCACATTTTGTTACGTTACAGCCTTATCCTAAAATGTATTAAATAAAAACATATCCTATCAATCTCCACACAATACCCCATAATTACAAAGTGAAAACAGGTTTTAGAAATACCTTATTATTCAGACCCTTTCCTATGAGACTCGAAATTGAGCTCAGGTGCATCCTGTTTGCATTGATCATCCTTGAGATGTGTCTACATCTTTATTGGAGTCCACCTGTGATAAATTCAATTGATTGAACATGATTTGGAAAGGCAAACACCTGTCTGTATATAAGGTCCCAACAGTTGACATTGCATGTCAGGGCAAAAACCAAGCTATGAGTTCGAAGTAATTGTCCTTAGAGCTTTGAGACAGGATTTTGTCGGCACAGAATTGGGGAAGGGTCCCAAAGAATGTCTGCAGCTTTGAAGGTCCCCAACGTCCACAAGTCTTAGTGCCAGCATCGGTTTGTGGTGGTAAATGGACAGCTACTCAAATACTCTCTTGGTAAATAGTATAGTCTACCATGAGGTATTCTAACTCAGTGGATCAGACTTCCTTAACATTGCACAACAGCTGTTGTTTAACAAAGAGGTACACAACACGTCAGAGCCCGTGTTGTAGGATTTGAACTTACCCGATGCTGCTTTACTGTCCTGCCGATGCATAGAAAAACCAGCTAGATGTGTATTATGCAGGTCCTTGTTCAGACAAGCTTCTAACAAACGTAGGATATTACAGTTCTTCAGGTCCCATTGACAAGATACTCTTGAACATAGCTCGTCCAGTTTTTTTCTCCAGTGAATGTACAGTGCCTTGCGAAAGTATTCGGCCCCCTTGAACTTTGCGACCTTTTGCCACATTTCAGGCTTCAAACATAAAGATATAAAACTGTATTTTTTTGTGAAGAATCAACAACAAGTGGAACACAATCATGAAGTGGATCGACATTTATTGGATATTTCAAACTTTTTTAACAAATCAATAACTGAAAAATTGGGCGTGCAAAATTATTCAGCCCCCTTAAGTTAATACTTTGTAGCGCCACCTTTTGCTGCGATTACAGCTGTAAGTCGCTTGGGGTATGTCTCTATCAGTTTTGCACATCGAGAGACTGAAATTTTTTCCCATTCCTCCTTGCAAAACAGCTCGAGCTCAGTGAGGTTGGATGGAGAGCATTTGTGAACAGCAGTTTTCAGTTCTTTCCACAGATTCTCGATTGGATTCAGGTCTGGACTTTGACTTGGCCATTCTAACACCTGGATATGTTTATTTTTGAACCATTCCATTGTAGAATTAGCTTTATGTTTTGGATCATTGTCTTGTTGGAAGACAAATCTCCATCCCAGTCTCAGGTCTTTTGCAGACTCCATCAGGTTTTCTTCCAGAATGGTCCTGTATTTGGCTCCATCCATCTTCCCATCAATTTTAACCATCTTCCCTGTCCCTGCTGAAGAAAAGCAGGCCCAAACCATGATGCTGCCACCACCATGTTTGACAGTGGGGATGGTGTGTTCAGGGTGATGAGCTGTGTTGCTTTTACGCCAAACATAACGTTTTGCATTGTTGCCAAAAAGTTCAATTTTGGTTTCATCTGACCAGACCACCTTCTTCCACATGTTTGGTGTGTCTCCCAGGTGGCTTGTGGCAAACTTTAAACAACACTTTTTATGGATATCTTTAAGAAATGGCTTTCTTCTTGCCACTCTTCCATAAAGGCCAGATTTGTGCAATATACGACTGATTGTTGTCCTATGGACAGAGTCTCCCACCTCAGCTGTAGATCTCTGCAGTTCATCCAGAGTGATCATGGGCCTCTTGGCTGCATCTCTGATCAGTCTTCTCCTTGTATGAGCTGAAAGTTTAGAGGGACGGCCAGGTCTTGGTAGATTTGCAGTGGTCTGATACTCCTTCCATTTTAATATTATCGCTTGCACAGTGCTCCTTGGGATGTTTAAAGCTTGGGAAATCTTTTTGTATCTAAATCCGGTTTTAAACTTCTTCACAACAGTATCTCGGACGTGCCTGGTGTGTTCCTTGTTCTTCATGATGCTCTCTGCGCTTTTAACGGACCTCTGAAACTATCACAGTGCAGGTGCATTTATACGGAGACTTGATTACACACAGGTGGATTGTATTTATCATCATTAGTCATTTAGGTCAACATTGGATCATTCAGAGATCCTCACTGAACTTCTGGAGAGAGTTTGCTGCACTGAAAGTAAAGGGGCTGAATAATTTTGCACGCCCAACTTTTCAGTTTTTGATTTGTTAAAAAAGTTTGAAATATTCAATAAATGTCGTTTCACTTCATGATTGTGTCCCACTTGTTGTTGATTCTTCACAAAAAAATACAGTTGTATATCTTTATGTTTGAAATGTGGCAAAAGGTAGCAAAGTTCAAGGGGGCCGAATACTTTCGCAAGGCACTGTACATATGCCAATAGACAGAGGCTAGAGGCGGTTTATTTACTTGCCGCCTTAGTTTCATCAGGGTGCCTGAATGTCGGCCTCTATAAATGCCGTCTCTTTCTCTTCCGAGTGTCGGGGATTAGTGCCTGGTCCAGGGTAAGCATTATGTCCTGCACCGCCGACTCGTTGAAGTACAAATCTTCATCCAAATCGAGGTTAGTGATCGTTGTACTGGTGTCCAGAAGTTATTTTCGGTCATAGGAACCAATGGCAGAAATATTTATGTGCAACAAAATTGAAGACCAGAGCGAAGAAACCTTAATCCGTGCCTTAACTATTTTAAATTACAATTTCAATGGGGTGATGTCAGATTTGGGAAGTGCCAAGGATTCCGTTTCAATTTTTTCCCCTTTTAGTAAGAGACCACTGTACGAATGACGGTAAGGACCATTTCAATGTAAGATTTTTTTTATGTACATTGTTAGCTCTTTTGTCAACATTGTTATTGGAGTTATTTACAGTGAGGCAAAGATGTTTTTAAATCTATTTTTTATTAAACCTTTATTTAATCAGTTAGTCTCACTGAGATCAAAATACCTCTTCCTGTAACGGATGTTGTCGGGAGAAAGAGAGGAGGACCAAAGCGCAGCGTGGTAAGTGTTCATGATGATGATTAATTAAAACTCAGAACACTAAACAATAAATGACAATGTGAATTTACAAAACCGAAACAGTACCGTGTGGCAACAAACACTCCCACGGAAACAAACACCCACAAACCAAAAGTGAAACCCAGGCTACCTAAGTATGATTCTCAATCAGGGACAACAATTGACAGCTGCCTCTGATTGAGAACCATACTAGGCCGATCTCAAAAACCCACATAGAAAAACAGACTGCCCACCCAAATCACGCCCTGACCATACTAAAACACAGACAAAAACAAAGGAACTAAGGTCAGAACGTGACACTTTCTCAAGGGAGTGTGTGCATATGTTTGTGTGAGCGAAAGACAGAGAATGAGAGAATGACAGAATGTATGTGAGTTGAGCAGCCGAGTTCAGCAGAGCCTTGAGCTGTAAACCAGGTCAAGTTTGCCCTCTACAGGTCATTGTCTTGTGTTCCAATCAAGTCACTCACTCCATTCACTTGTTTTTCTCCACAGGTACAGTATATTGGGGGGGTCAACATGTACAAATCAACCGCATGTTTTACATACAGAGATTGCTATACCCCAACGTCGTAGGTTTAAAACAATAAAACATTGCTCAAAGAAATTATACTTTATAACTAGGTTGTGGGATATCAGACAAAGGATAGAGTGACCTCATTGCTAAATAAGAATGAATTGATGTTCTAAAACATGACACATGACCTTATAATAAGGCCAAACTACCGTACACATAGAAACGTGTTACTTTATGTGGGGTGAATGTTGGAATAATGACCAGTGTCTTTAATATTATTTCAGACATAATATACTTTTTAGTGTAAAACAATTATTAAAGCAAAATGTATCTTTCATGCCAATGGTCACTATTGGTGCAAAATACTGTATTTTTCAGTAAAGGGTTGGGAATGTCAAGTTATAAAACATGTATGTGGCCAGTAGACCTAGCTTGGCTGATGCGCGACCCACGTCACTACGAGAGCCGGGGTCAGCCGGACTAAAGTAGACCTACTTAGTAGAATGTTTATTTGCTACAAAGAATTGTAAATGAATGTTATTTAAAGGCATGCATAGTAAAACTTTTGAGACATTATCCTATTTGCATTTTGTTTTTACTGAACTGTAAGAATTGTCTATTTCCCCAGCAGTTGGTTCACATTAGCCGCCTGCACAACAGAATTTCCTATTTAATCCAACCAAACCTTTATTGGAGCAGATTGCTTTCTAGCCTACTTCAGAAAGTCCATAGCTTGACAGCAGTAGGGGTAAGATGAACACATGAACCCCTCACTAACACGTTTCCACGCTAACCAGCTGTCCCCCTGCGGTTTCTGACTCGGCCAAACCTTTGAAATGTCTTTTCAAGGCATGAAAACACATGTTCACAGCTTTGGTAAAAATCCTATTTGTACACTGTAATTACACTTTGAGAAGTTGCAAAGTTTTGTGTTTCGAAACCTTTACTTTTTCTCCTCTCATTTCTGATATTTATTAGGGTGCAAATGAGGCTCTGTTGATAAGAACAAAGAGGTTTCTGATTATGTTGCTGCTGTTATCAAGGGAAGCAATCAGGAGACCTCAGTCAATAATTTTAACAAAAGTGAGACACATTTGCTCATAGCAAACAGGCCTGTGTATCAAATCAAGTTTTATTTGTCACATACACATGGTTAGCAGATGTTAATGCGAGTGTAGCGAAATGCTTGTGCTTCTAGTTCCGACAATGCAGTAATAACCAACGAGTAATCTAACCTAACAATTCCACAACTACTACCTTATACACACAAGTGTAAAGGGATAAAGAATATGTACATAAAGATATATGAATGAGTGATGGTACAGAACGGCATAGGCAAGATGCAGTAGATGGTATCGAGTACAGTATATACATATGAGATGGGTAGTTTAGTTTAAAGTGGCTAGTGATACATGTATTACATAAAGATGCAGTAGATGATATAGAGTACAGTATATACAGTGGGGAGAACAAGTATTTGACACACGCCAATTTTGCAGGTTTTCCTACTTACAAAGCATGTAGAGGTGTGTAATGTTTATCATAGGTACACTTCAACTGTGAGAGATGGAATCTAAAACAAAAATCCAGAAAATCACATTGTATGATTTTTAATAAGTAATTCATTTGCATTTTATTGCATGACATAAGTATTTGATACATCAGAAAAGCAGAACTTAATATTTGGTACAGAAACCTTTGTTTGCAATTACAGAGATCATATGTTTCCTGTAGTTCTTGACCAGGTTTGTACACACTGCAGCAGGGATTTTGGCCCACTCCTCCATACAGACCTTCTCCAGATCCTTCAGGTTTCGGGGCTGTCCGCTGGGCAATACGGACTTTCAGCTCCCTCCAAAGATTTTCTATTGGGTTCAGGTCTGGAGACTGGCTTGGCCACTCCAGGACCTTGAGATGCTTCTTACGGAGCCACTCATTAGTTGCCCTGGCTGTGTGTTTCGGGGTCGTTGTCATGCTGGAAGACCCAGCCATGACCCATCTTCAATGCTGTTCATCGACTACAGCTCGGCGTTTAACACCATAGTACCCTCCAAGCTCATCATCAATGTCGAGACCCTGGGTCTCGACCCCGCCCTGTACTCCCTGTTCACCCACGACTGCGTGGCCACGCACGCCTCCAACTGGAAGACCCAGCCATGACCCATCTTCAATGCTGTTCATCGACTACAGCTCGGCATTTAACACCATAGGCCGTTTCGTTGCTGTTGGTAATCAAGACTACCACTGTCGTGTCGTCCGCAAACTTGATGATTGAGCGAGTTGTAGGCGTGCATGGCCACGCAGTCGTGGGTGAACAGGGAGTACAGGAGAGGGCTCAGAATGCACCCTTGTGGGGCGCCAGTGGTGAGGATCAGAGGGGTGGGGATGTTGTTAACTACCCTCACCACCTGGGGGGCGGCCCGTCAGGAAGTCCAGTACCGAGTTGCACAGGGCGGGGTCGAGACCCAGGGTCGTAGTCAATGAACAGCATTCTCACATAGCTATTCCTCTTGTCCAGATGGGTTAGGGCAGTGTGGTTGTGATTGCGTCGTCTGTGGACCTATTGGGGCGGTAAGCAAATTGGAGTTGGTCTAGGGTGTCAAGTAGGGTGGAGGTGATATGGTCCTTGACTTGTCTCTCAAAACACTTCATGATTCATGAAGTGAGTGCTACGGGGCAGTAGTTGTTTAGCTCAGTTACCTTTCTTGGGAACAGGAACAATGGTGGCCCTCTTGAAGCATGTGGGAACAGCAGACTGGGATAAGGATTGATTTAATATGTCCGTAAACACACCAGCCAGCTGGTCTGCGCATGCTCTGAGGCTGGGGATGCTGTCTGGGCCTGCAGCCTTGCGAGGGTTAACACGTTCAAATGTTTTACTCACGTCGGCTGCAGTGAAGGAGGGTCCGCAGGTTGTGTAGGTGTACAGTAACAAGTTTGAAGTACATATATGGCATCCTACCTCCTTTATTGTGCTACTCATAGACCTTTCTAAATGTGGTTATATTTCCTGCTGAGAAAAGGTTCATGTGAGAGTACTGATGGGAAAAGTCTATTTGTTTTCTGTGGGGGTGTATGATGGTACCTTTTATTGGAACTGACCTCTCCCAGAGTTGCTTCCTATGCAGGGGAAGCAGTAGGGGAGATATGTTGTCTGGAAATACTCCTCTCCAGTAATCAATAAGACTGCCCAGTTCCCCTGCCCTGGCTCACCCCACAGAGTCTTCAGTATGATGAGAATGAAAGGTGGGAGAAGGATAAGAGAGCCTGGAATCAGACACAGATAAAGCATTGTTATTCATGCAAAGAGAAGCAGGATTTATACAGGCAAAAATACTTGTTTCCTGGAAATTGTACTTCAGTGAGGGGAAATTAGAGTAACTTAAAATCTGGATTATGCGTCACATATAACAAGCTGCAGTGGAATGTGATTGATATTTACAAATGGAAAGAACTATAAGTACTTTAAGGTTATGGAATATATGTGTGCGTGCATGTGTGTCCTTATTAGGTATACCACTTCCACATTGACCTGCCAACTCCAACTATACAATACAATACACCTAAATGCTGACAAGCAGTATTTTTGTGTTGATATAAACGTATACATTTGAAAAAAATACATATATATTCTCCATTATAACCACCGGTCCTGTTGATCTTTTCATTCTGTCTCGATTGATCTTAATGGTGGGCGGAGGAATAAATACAATTTAAGAATCTGATTACAACATCTTCTTACTTGCCTTGTGTTCAATTTCTCTGGTGTTGACACACTGCACATCTCAGTGAATAGGATCAGTTATTCATCATGCATGGAATCTCAATTTCATGAAAATGTTCAACAACAAAAAATATAATCAACATGTAAAGTGTTGGTCCCATGTTTCATGAGCTGAAATAAAATATTGCAGAAATGTTCCATACACAAACATCTTATTTCTTTAAATGTGTTTGTACAAATTTGTGTAGATCTCTGTTAGTGAGCATTTCTCATTTGTCAAGATAATCCATCCACCTGACAGGTGTGGCATATCAAGAAACTGATTGAACATCATGATCATTACACAGCTGCACCTTGTGCTGGAGACAAAAGGTCACTCTAAAATGTGCAGTTTGGTAACACAACACAGAAGTCTTAAGTTTTGAGGTAGTTTAATTGGCATGCTGACTGCAAAAATGTCACCCAGAGTTGTTGTTAATTTTTCTACCATAAACCCCCTCAAGTCATCTTTGAGAATTTTGCAGTACGTCCAACCGGAACTCATGTAACCATGCCAGCCCAGGACCTCCACATCCGGCTTCTTCACCTGCAGGATCGTCTGAGACCAGCCACCGGACAGCTGAGGAAACTGTGGGTTTGCACAACCAAAGAATTTCTGCACAATTTGTCAGAAACCGTCTCAGAGAAGCTCATCTGTGTGCTCGTCGTTCTCACCAGGGTCTTGAACTGACTGCATGTCGGGCATAATAACCAACTTCAATTGGCAAATTCTCACCCTCGATTGCCACTGGCATGCTGGAGAAGTGTCCTCTTCATGGATAAATCCCGGTTTCAACTGTACTGGGCAGATGGAAATAACTAAAATAAACTTTTATTGTTAAATAAAATGTACTTTTATTAATTCATTGTCCTCCTAGAGTTGCTGAATCTCCTCTCTACTTCAGTTTGCTCCTCAATTCATGCACCTTGGTTGGAAAGCGAGGTAGTGTCAATGATCCCTTCCCTTGTAAGTATGCTGCATCCCGACCATTCTGACCCATTTGTCAGACCATTCTGTCATGAGTGAGAATGTGGTCAGTGTTTTAGCTGCAGCATACTTCCAACCCATATTTCCTTCCTACTTCAGTCAGTGGATGTGAGGAAGCACAACGTGGTCTCAGAACATTTCGTATTATTCTGTACGTAAATCCTAGAAACTCCATTTAGTATGATAATCTATGTTATTTTTCTTATGGTATGTATTAACTTTTTATGGCTGCAGGGGCAGTATTGAGTAGCTTGGATCAAAAGGTGCCCATTGTAAACGGCCAGCTCCTCAGTCTCAGTTGCTAATATAAGCATATTATTATTAGTATTGGATAGGAAACACTAAAGTCATCAAAGGTAAATTATTAATTTGATTGCTTTTCTGATTTTCGTGACCTGATGCTAAATGTACTTAATGTTTATCGTGCGATCGATAAACTTACACAAACGCTTGGATTGCTTTCGCTGTAAAGCATCATTTCAAAATCTGAGACGACAGGTGGATTAACAAAGGCCACCCAAGTCATACACAGTTCTCTCTGCTACGGCACGGCTGGAGCGTGAAGTCTAGGTCCAAAAGGCTCCAGCTTCTACCCATAAACCATAAGACTGCTGAACAAATAGTCAAATGGCTACCCGGACTATTTGACTTGCCTAGTTAAATAAAGTTGAAATAAAAAAATATATATATTTAAAAAATTGCACTGCTGTTTATTATTGATGCATAGTAACTTTATTCCCCTATGTCTTCACTGTCATTTTCAACCTCTCCCTAGCTGAGTCTGTAATACCTACATGTTTCAAACAGACCACCATAGTCCCTGTGCCCAAGAAAGCGAAGGTAACTTGCCTAAATCATTACCGCCCCATAGCACTCACGTCGTTAGCCATGAAGTGCAATGAAAGGTTAGTCATGGCTCACTTCAAAACCACCATGCAAGAAACCCTACACCCACTCGAATTCGCATACCGCCCCAACAGATCCACAGATGACGCAATCTCAATCGCACCCCCACACTGCCCTTTCCCACCTGGACAAAATACATCTGCACGCTGATCTTCAACACTGGGGCCCCTCAGGGGTGTGTACTTAGTCCCCTCCTGTCCTCCCTCTTCACCCACGACTCCAACATCTTTTTTAAGTTTGCTGACGACCATAAGACTGCTGAACAGCTAATCAAATGGCCTCCTGACTATTTACATTGACCCCCCCCCAACACACACACACACACTTTTATTAACACTACTGCTACTCACTGTTTATTATCTATCCATAGTCACTTTACCAATTACCTCAACTAACCTATACCCCCACACATTGACTTGGTACCGGTACACCCTGTATACAGCCTCATTATTGTTATGTAAATAACTTTAGTTTATAATGTAAATATTTTATTAACTCTATTAATTGAACTGCATTGTTTGTTAAGGGCTTGTTAAATAAGTAAATATTTTACGGTAAGACCTACACAAAAGTTTGGATTCACGTACTCATTGCAGGGTTTTTCTTTATTTTGACTATTAATAAGCGTGCCTTGTTAATTTATGGAATTTCTTTCATTCTTAATGCATTTAAGCCCATATGTTTTGTTGTGACAAGGTAGGGGTGGTATACAGAAGCCCTATTTGGTAAAAGACCAAGTCCATATAATGGCAAAACAGCTCGAATAAGCAAAGAGAAAGGGCAGTCCATCATTACTTTGAGACATGAAGGTCAGTCAATCTGCAATTGCAGTCGCAAAAACCATCAAGCGCTATGATGAAACTGGCTCTCATGTGGACAGCCACAGGAAAGGAAGACCCAGAGTTACCTCTGGTGCAGAGGATAAGTTCATTAGAGTTACAGCCTTAGAAATTGCAGCTCAAATAAAGGCTTCCCAGAATCAGAACCGGCCGTGATTGGGAGTCCCATAGTACGATGCCCAGCGTCGTTCAGGTTTGGGCGATGTAGGCTGGTATTGTAAATAAGAATTTGTTCTTAACTGACTTGTCTAGTTAAATAAGGGTTAAATAAAAATAAATAAAATGAAATCAACTGTTCAGAGGAGACTGCGTGAATCAGGCCTCATGGTCGAATTCCTGCAAAGAAACCACTACTAAAGGATTACCAACAAGAAGAAGAAACTTGCTTGGGCCAAGAAACACAAGAAATGGACATTAGACAGGAGGAAATCTGTCATTTGGTCTGATGAGTCAAAATTTGTCTTCGTGAGATGCAGAGTAGGATGATCTCTGCATGTGTGGTTCCCACCATGAAGCATGGAGGAGGTGGTGTGGGGGTGCTTTGCTGGTGACACTGTCTGTGATTTATTTAGAACTCAAGGTACAGTTAACGAGCATGGCTACCATAGCATTCTGTAGCGAGTTTTTAGGAGCAATAGATGTTACTGTCACCACAATTGTTGATATTCCATCAATTTTGAAATGTTAAATTAAAAACCCCACTGAATGGAATGAAGTCCTGTTAAGTCATAATAACTCTGTCCTGCCCCAAAATACCTATTTCCCACCTGCCCAGCCACAAACAAACCTTTCCCTCCTTTCTGCTTTTCCCAGGAATACCGCCCATTCCCTCTCCCCAAGCTAGAATCCCCCTTTTCCCAGGTGGCTGTGTGGTGTTCTTGTACCTGTTGGAATGGAATTAAGTCCTCTTGTTCCAGGAAATTACAGCCAGGTTTGGCCAAGCAGTCCAAAAACTTAGACACATCACCGTGACAGGTCTGCAACGTTCTGGGAAGGAAAGAGGGAACAGATGGTTTCAGGGTTTCTCTCGTTCAGAGGACATTTCAGACCGAGTTTGAAATCATTCACATTTGGCGTTGCAGTGCAGGTTAATACATTCTGAAATTAGGATTTTGAATTGATGCTGCAACATTCTCAGTGTGACATCCATTATGTCATCGTCATTGTTCTTTCCAGTTTAAACCCCCTCAGAGCCACGAGGTAACGTCAGAGGATATTTGACAAATTCTCCAGAGGCTTTACAAGTTATTATAACAGTACATTTACAACAACACACAACCAAGATCACAGTCCAGTAGAGTATAGTACACGCCCTGCGTCCTTACTTTAGTGTCCAAGAGAAACACAGAAAAGGACCATACATCCATTCATACATGCAACCATCCCCACTGTTTGTTTTTTTAACTGTTTTCTTAAATAAATAAATAAAAAGACAAAACATTAGAGAAAGACACCTGTGTAGGCTTTGCCTTAGCTTTGACCATCACATGTGGATATTCGTAGTTGGTAACAAGAGAATATGGGACTATGGGGTGGCTGGTTGGGTACAAGAAGCACCATTGTCTTACTTTCTCCACTTGGCCACAAACTTGTTAACGGATACGAAGCCAGTCCTGTCACCTCCAGAACTGAACAATGGAGCTTTCCAGTAGAGAGGACACTCGCACACCTGGAGAAAGAGAGATGAGAAGGGGTAAGTGTCAGATCACTTTACTATCCTTGACAGGTCACATGTAATAGAAATGTGTCAAACAAAATATGGTCCAGCTACCCTCTTAAGTGCTCTACATTATCCTTCAATAGGGTGAGCTAAATCAGATTATTTTTCTCTCTCTCTTTCTTAAACAAACAGCTGTCAGTCATTGCTCTGTTCCCACCTAAAGAGCTTAATGGAGTCCAGGAAGATTGTTAAACATGGTCAAAATGTGACACAGCATTTCCCTGGGCTGTGAGTGATATAGCAGCGAGTCCAGTTGAGCTCCCCGGGATGACTGGCTTTGTGAATGGCCCATCTCCCACTGATAATTGCCGTGTTTCCCTCAAAGAACTCTCTGACAAAACCTGGCTGACGTTTCTTTCTCAACTCAGGTTCCACTCAGGTCAGCGGTCACATACCTGTGACCGGGGGGTTAAGAGGGGTGACAGAGATAATATTTTCAAGGGTTAAGAGAAAGAGAAAAAAATATTTGGTAAAACCAGGGGCTAATTGAGCTAATGAAAACAATTTGCTGGGTGGCTGTGGAGCTCCGGCGATACAAATCACCATCTCACCTTGGCAACCTGCTCCATCTCCTCAAAGGTGGCCCTTTCACTGGGGAATTTGGAAAATATTTTTTAGATCATGAAAATGAGGCTGTTGATGTTAAAGTTGGCTTTGGGCCAACGCCTTGGGAAGTAGAGAACTTTAGAAGGCTTTCACTCAGTGCCGTGGCAACGGACTGCTCGCTTTTCACTTGGGCCTGAAGAGAGATAGACAGGACAGAAATACATACTGTTAGCCGCCGATGCTAACACAGCACCCACTAACACTAGCGCTTTCTAAAGTAAGCAAAGCCTAACTAGACCTTATAAATACTCATCCGTCGGCCCTGTCTCCCTCTGCCCCATTAGGTAAGAGATATGGTTGCTCAGCAAATTACGCCATCCATCTACCAGTTAACTGTAATGGTTTTCAATAAAGATATGTCAAGTTATGTTGGAATGTTCAAAACACACCATTTACACGAAGAGTCATTCTGGCAGGCAGGCGCGAAACACCAGGATAGACTCCTACAGACATATAGTACCAGTCAAAAGTTTGGACACTCATTCAAGGGTTTTTCTATACTTGTACTATTTTCTACATTGTAGAATAATAGTGAAGACATCAAAACTATGAAATAACACATGGAATCATGTAATAAAACAAAAAGTGTTAAACAAATCCAAATATGTTATATTTGAGATTCTTCAAAGTAGCCACCCTTTGCCTTGATGACAGCTTTGCACACTCTTTGCATTCTTTCAACAAGCTTCACGAGGTAGTCACCTGGAATGCATTTCAATGAACAGGTGTGCCTTGTTAAAAGTTAATTTGTGGAATTTCTTTCCTTCTTAATGTGTTTGAGCCAATCACTTGTCTTGTAACAAGGTCTATTTTCTGTATACGATATATCTTCTGTACTCCCTATTTGGTAAAAGACCAAGTCCATATTAAGACATGAAGGTCAGTCAATCCGGAAGATTTCAAGAACTTTGAAAGTTTCTTCAAGTGCAGTCGCAAAAACCATTAAGCGCTATGATGAAATGATGAAGGACAGCCACAGGAAAGAAAGACCCAAAGTTACCTCTGATGCAGAGGAGAAGTTCCTTGGAGTTACCAGCCTCAGAAATTGCATCCCAATTAATTGTTTCAGAGTTCAAGTAACGGACACATCTCACCATCAACTGTTAAGAGGAGACTGCGTGAATCAGGCCTTCATGATCAAATTGCTACAAAGAAACCACTACTAAATACCCGAGCTCTGAAGCAAGCTTCCAGAAAATTGGAACGGAAATGGCGCCACACCAAACTGGAAGTCTTCCGACTAGCTTGGAAAGACAGTACCGTGCAGTACCGTAGAGCCCTTACTGCTGCTCGATCATCCTATTTTTCTAACTTAATTGAGGAAAATAAGAACAATCCGAAATTCCTTTTTGATACTGTCGCAAAGCTAACTAAAAAGCAGCATTCCCCAAGAGAGGATGACTTTCACTTTAGCAGTGATAAATTCATGAACTTCTTTGAGGAAAAGATTATGATTATTAGAAAGCAAATTACGGACTCCTCTTTAAATCTGCGTATTCCTTCAAAGCTCAGTTGTCCTGAGTCTGCACAACTCTCCCAGGACCTAGGATCAAGAGAGACGCTCAAGTGTTTTAGTACTATATCTCTTGACACAATGATGAAAATAATCATGGCCTCTAAACCTTCAAGCTGCATACTGGACCCTATTCTAACTAAACTACTGAAAGAGCTGCTTCCTGTGCTTGGCCCTCCTATGTTGAACATAATAAACGGCTCTCTATCCACCGGATGTGTACCAAACTCACTAAAAGTGGCAGTAATAAAGCCTCTCTTGAAAAAGCCAAACCTTGACCCAGAAAATATAAAAAACTATCGGCCTATATCGAATCTTCCATTCCTCTCAAATTTTAGAAAAGGCTGTTGCGCAGCAACTTACTGCCTTCCTGAAGACAAACAATGTATATGAAATGCTTCAGTCTGGTTTTAGACCCCATCATAGCACTGAGACGGCACTTGTGAAGGTGGTAAATGACATTTTAATGGCATCGGACCGAGGCTCTGCATCTGTCCTTGTGCTCCTAGACCTTAGTGCTGCTTTTGATACCATCGATCACCACATTCTTTTGGAGATTGGAAACCCAAATATGTCTACACGGACAAGTTCTGGCCTGGTTTAGATCTTATCTGTCGGAAAGATATCAGTTTGTCTCTGTGAATGGTTTGTCCTCTGACAAATCAACTGTAAATTTCGGTGTTCCTCAAGGTTCCGTTTTGGGACCACTATTGTTTTCACTATATATTTTACCTCTTGGGGATGTTATTCGAAAACATAATGTTAACTTTCACTGCTATGCGGATGACACACAGCTGTACATTTCAATGAAACATGGTGAAGCCCCAAAATTGCCCTTGCTAGAAGCATGTGTTTCAGACATAAGGAAGTGGATGGCTGCAAACGTTCTACTTTTAAACTCGGACAAAACAGAGATGCTTGTTCTAGGTCCCAAGAAACAAAGAGATCTTCTGTTGAATCTGACAATTAATCTTAATGGTTGTACAGTCGTCTCAAATAAAACTGTGAAGGACCTCGGCGTTACTCTGGACCCTGATCTCTCTTTTGAAGAACATATCAAGACCATTTCAAGGACAGCTTTTTTCCATCTACGTAACATTGCAAAAATCAGAAACTTTCTGTCCAAAAATGATGCAGAAAAATTAATCCATGCTTTTGTCACTTCTAGGTTAGACTACTGCAATGCTCTACTTTCCGGCTACCGGATAAAGCACTAAATAAACTTCAGTTGGTGCTAAATACGGCTGCTAGAATCCTGACTAGAACCAAAAAATGTGATCATCTTACTTCAGTGCTAGCCTCTCTACACTGGCTTCCTGTCAAAGCAAGGGCTGATTTCAAGGTTTTACTGCTAACCTACAAAGCATTACATGGTCTTGCTCCTACCTATCTCTCTGATTTGGTCCTGCCGTACAAACCTACACGTACGCTACGGTCACAAGATGCAGGCCTCCTAATTGTCCCTAGAATTTCTAAGCAAACAGCTGGAGGCAGGGCTTTCTCCTATAGAGCTCCATTTTTATGGAATGGTCTGCCTACCCATGTCAGAGACGCAAACTCGGTCTCAACCTTTAAGTCCTTACTGAAGACTTATCTCTTCAGTGGGTCATATGATTGAGTGTAGTCTGGCCCAGGAGTGGGAAGGTGAACGGAAAGTCTCTGGAGCAACGAACCGCCCTTGCTGTCTCTGCCTGGCCGGTTCCCCTCTTCCCACTGGGATTCTCTGCCTCCAACCCTATTACAGGGGCTGAGTCACTGGCTTACTGGGGCTCTCTCATGCCGTCCCTGGAAGGGGTGCGTCACCTGAGTGGGTTGATTCACTGATGTGGTCATCCTGTCTGGGTTGGCGCCCCCCCTTGGGTTGTGCCATGGCGGAGATCTTTGTGGGCTATACTCAGCCTTGTCTCAGGATGGTAAGTTGGTGGTTGAAGATATCCCTCTAGTGGTGTGGGGGCTGTGCTTTGGCAAAGTGGGTGGGGTTATATCCTTCCTGTTTGGCCCTGTCTGGGGGTGTCCTCGGATGGGGCCACAGTGTCTCCTGACCCCTCCTGTCTCAGCCTCCAGTATTTATGCTGCAGTAGTTAATGTGTCCGGGGGCTAGGGTCAGTTTGTTATATCTGGAGTACCTCTCCTGTCCTATTCGGTGTCCTGTGTGAATCTAAGTGTGCGTTCTCTAATTCTCTCTTTCTCTCTCTCTCTCTCTCTCGGAGGACCTGAGCCCTAGGACCATGCCCCAGGACTACCTGACATGATGACTCCTTGCTGTCCCCAGTCCACCTGGCCGTGCTGCTGCTCCAGTTTCAACTGTTCTGCCTTATTATTATTCGACCATGCTGGTCATTTATGAACATTTGAACATCTTGGCCATGTTCTGTTATAATCTCCACCCGGCACAGCCAGAAGAGGACTGGCCACCCCACATATGCTCTCTCTAATTCTCTCTCTCTTTCTCTCTCTCTCTCTCGGAGGACCTGAGCCCTAGGACCATGCCCCAGGACTACCTGACATGATGACTCCTTGCTGTCCCCAGTCCACCTGACCGTGCTGCTGCTCCAGTTTCAACTGTTCTGCCTTATTATTATACGACCATGCTGGTCATTTATGAACATTTGAACATCTTGGCCATGTTCTGTTATAATCTCCACCCGGCACAGCCAGAAGAGGACTGGCCACCCCACATAGCCTGGTTCCTCTCTAGGTTTCTTCCTAGGTTTTGGCCTTTCTAGGGAGTTTTTCCTAGCCACCGTGCTTCTACACCTGCATTGCTTGCTGTTTGGGGTTTTAGGCTGGGTTTCTGTACAGCACTTTGAGATATCAGCTGATGTACGAAGGGCTATATAAATAAATTTGATTTGATTTGATTACTAAAGGACACCAAAAAGAAGAACAGACTTGCTTGGGGCAAGAAACACGAGTAATGGACATTATACCGGTGGAAAACTGTCCTTTGGTCTGAAGAGTCCAAATTTGAGATATTTGCTTCCAATCACCTTGTCTTTGTGAGACGCAGAGTAGGTGAACGGATAATCGCCGCATGTGTGGTTCCCACCATGAAGCATGGAGGAGGTGTGATGGTGTGGGGATGCTTTTCCAGTGACACTGTCTGTGATTTATTTAGAATTCACAGCATTCTGCTGCGATACGCCATCCCATCTGGTTTGCGTGGTGGGACAATCATTCGTTTTTCAACAGGACAATGACCTAAAACACACCGCCAGGCAGTGTAATGGCTATTTGACCAAGAAGGAGAGTGATGGAGTGCTGCATCAGATGACTGCCAATTGAAATGGTTTGGGATGAGTTGGACCGCAGAGTGAAGGAAAAGCAGCCAACAAGTGCTCATCATGTGTATGAATTCCTTCAAGACTGTTGACAAAGCATTTCTCATGAAGATGGTTGAGAGAATGTCAAGTGTGCAAAGCTGTCATCAAGGCATAGGGTAGCCATTGTGAAGAATAATTTTTGGTTACTACATGATTACATAGTTTTGACATCTTTACTATTATTCTACAATGTAGAAAATAGTAAAAATAAAGAAAAACCCTTAAATGAGTAGGTGTCCAAACTTTTGACTGATACTTTATGGTCAACCCATTTTAATACACTCTTCAGCACCATGCAAATTGATGCAAACACAGAACAATGCCAAATTTATGAGAAGTTGAATGGATTAGAAAAAGCTATAAAAGGACAATTACTGAACAGAAAAATAAACTTCAGGCTCTCAAATTTTAAAAAGCATGCGGACCTGATGGAATCCTAAATGAGATCTACACATTCACTAGTAGAACATTTCACTTGGCTATATTAAAACTGTTTAATTTGATCCTGAGTGTAGGTTATTTCCCTGACATCTGAAATAATGGACTCATTACCCCAATTTTTCATAACGAAGACACATTTCACCCTAACAATTAATGAGGCATGTGTGAACAGTAACCTGGAGAAGATTTTCTGTAGTATTATAAATGTAAGATTTCCAAACTTCCTTCAGAGAAGAAACAACTTCATTGTGTATTTTATCCCCTTGATTAAAAAATAAATTGTGCCGATCACATCCCTGAGTGAGTATTACTGTGCTGGCCATTTGTATAGCCTGTCTGGTGTGTAGCGTATGTGCCCCACATTCAGCTGATTCATATTCCTTCTGGCAGAACCGTCAGGGTCTCGGCAAAATACTCGTTAGCATACCAGGAGGAGATGCCTTCTGGCATCCGCCTTTTAATTTGTATTGCGTGCCGAGCGAATGGGCTCTGACCGTTGTGATGAATGAAGAAGGGTTTGGCGCCAAGTAGATGTGACTGTCCTGGGCCGTTTCCTCACACCTGGTGATTTATGGGTTTTTCTATAATTTAATTTCTCATGGGAAGGGTCAAGGGCGGCGCACTGCCATCCGCCCCAAAATGAAGCTGTTTTGATTTCACTGCCCCCTTCGCATTTAGATCAACATTTAGTATCCTTTACTCCTTCAGCAGAGAGGGGGTCCAGTGTCGTGACTTGACTTGAACATTAACCTGAGGACTGTTATTTATCTAATCAACTAACTGTTTAACTGTTACCCGATTTCAATTAATAATGTAACAAGTAACTCATTAGGATCTAGGGCACCACGAGAGTGGTTCTTTAGAGTTGCCATCTCCCGAATTAAACTCTAAAAGGTCTCTAATTATCACATCTATAAATAGTCAACTTATTAATCATAACCTCATATCATATCATCCTTCTGAACAGTCGTAACCTCCTTGCATCTGCAAAAACAGAGCCTTACTTATGATTCAGTACAACACAAATTGGTTTAATTATATACTGTATTTACTAGCTAATTAAATGGTACCACAGAATAAACATACACACTTAATGAATTAAAAACAGGTCTTTAGCGGACTGACAACAATATGGCTGCTTGCTACAAAAGACATGGAGAGGGAGAGAGGGACAGAGACACTTAACGTTGGTACATTTAGAAACTCCTCTCACTTACAGTACTCCTATACTTTGCACACAACCGCCGCCCGCTTGGATTTAGAAATTATGAATGTATTTACGTGAAATGCCTTGGTTCGCCGTGTATCTCTCTCGGAACCGAGCTGCCTTGGAAAGGGGGTTGGGCCTTTTCGTGGCACGCTTGAAAGGCTCTGATTGTCAAAAAAAAATTCCAACAAGTCTTCTACTGTTGTTCTTCTCTGTAGTTGTCCGCTTGTCGTGTAGTCCTGAACAGAACTACAGAGTTGATTTTTCTTCCATTCGCTCCTGAAGATAGGCTAGCCAGCCGTATCGATGGTTCCCAGTGGGGTGAAGAGAGTAGCATAATACGATGGTTTTAATATAGTAGTAGAATGGTTGAGATTCAGACCCCTTTAAATGTAAGCTGCAGCTCTAAGTCTCTGGGTTGATATGTTAATTCATTTGTTCAGTCGGGCTGACACGCTCTCTGACCTCACACAGGGGCGTGACTTGTCACTTTTCTAAGTTTATGTAAAACAATTATCTTATGGCTCCTAAAATGACATCCCTCTCTTAACAAAAACACTCATAATTTTTCATATTTCATGCACAAAGCACAGGATGGACACAAAGCACAGGATGGACACTTCATGTGTGTAGTGGGCATACTTTCCAAGTTACAGTATTTCCTTTATATTATTTTTAATGACATCACAAAATAACAAACTAAATGACATTAGTGTTCTATAGATCGCCTCTGACCATTCCTCACGTTCTATGTTAGAAATATTGTTCCAGTATTCACTTTAGAACGTGTTAGAGTTTCAGCGAGAAAGGGTCTATTGAAACAAAAGACATTCCTCTGGTGAACATTGGAGAGGGAGTGCTGAATGTTCTGTCAACATAAAAAAAATCATATGACCTTCCATAATGTTTATGACCACAAATAAGAATAACTGCAGCAACCATGTGTTTATAAACGTGGGTATAAACTTTTACACTTCAGCATGCTTTTGTGGCACTGTCGATTCCTCACGGGCAAGGAAGGTTGAGGGTTTGCCGACTACAACAGACAAAGCATACTGATTTCGGGCACTTCAATATCATGGTTTGCGTTTTCAACACTGCAATAAAGACTGTCAATCTCGACCAACAGAAAATACATCCCTCCCTGGTGTTTTGTAACAGATGTCTCTTTCCAATCATCAAATGGCTGCTGCACAGATTGTTGCTAACATCCTGTGTGTGTGTTGTTCAGGATGTGGTGAACTCTCACACATGCCTGGCCTTCCTGAAGGAGACGTCTAACTTTCACTCACGCTACATCATCACAGAAAGTCAACATGCATACCACACCAAAATACCACTAAGTTTGTCTAAAGAGGTTAAAGTGTTTTGTTAAACCTGTTGGGGCTGAAAAGGTGGCGCAGGGAATTCAAAAATATTCTTTAGAAATATTTTACTTTCACACATTATCAAGTCCAATACCTCAAATGAAAGATAAACAGCTTGTTCATCTACCCATCATGTCAGATTTTCTAAATGTTTTACAGCAAAAACACAACATATATTTAAGTTAGACCACCACCAAACCAAAGAAAAAACACAGCCAAAGATAAAATCACAAAAGCAGGATTAGAAATAAAATGAATCACTAACCTCTTGAAAATCTTCATCAGATGACAGTCATATGACATGTTACACAGTACTTTTATGTTTTGTTCGATAATATTTTTTTATTTTTTTATTTTTTTATTTCACCTTTATTTAACCAGGTAGGCTAGTTGAGAAAAAGTTCTCATTTGCAACTGCGACCTGGCCAAGATAAAGCACAGCAGTGTGAACAGACAACACAGAGTTACACATGGAGTAAACAATTAACAAGTCAATAACACAGTAGGAAAAAAAGGGGAGTCTATATACATTGTGTGCAAAAGGCATGAGGAGGTAGGCGAATAATTACAATTTTGCAGATTAATAACACTGGAGTGATAAATGATCAGATGGTCATGTACAGGTAGAGATATTGGTGTGCAAAAGAGCAGAAAAGTAAATAAATAAGAAGAGTATGGGGATGAGGTAGGTAAAAATGAGTGGGCTATTTACCGATAGACTATGTACAGGTGCAGCAATCGGTTAACTGCTCAGATAGCAGATGTTTGAAGTTGGTGAGGGAGATAAAAGTCTCCAACTTTAGCGATTTTTGCAATTCGTTCCAGTCACAGGCAGCAGAGAACTGGAACGAAAGGCGGCCAAATGAGGTGTTGGCTTTAGGGATGATCAGTGAGATACACCTGCTGGAGCGCGTGCTACGGATGGGTGTTGCCATCGTGACCAGTGAACTGAGATAAGGCGGAGCTTTACCTAGCATGGACTTGTAGATGATCTGGAGCCAGTGGGTCTGGCGACGAATATGTAGCGAGGGCCAGCCGACTAGAGCATACAAGTCGCAGTGGTGGGTGGTATAAGGTGCTTTAGTGACAAAACGGATGGCACTGTGATAAACTGCATCCAGTTTGCTGAGTAGAGTGTTGGAAGCAATTTTGTAGATGACATCGCCGAAGTCGAGGATCGGTAGGATAGTCAGTTTTACTAGGGTAAGTTTGGCGGCGTGAGTGAAGGAGGCTTTGTTGCGGAATAGAAAGCCGATTCTTGATTTGATTTTCGATTGGAGATGTTTGATATGAGTCTGGAAGGAGAGTTTACAGTCTAGCCAGACACCTAGGTACTTATAGATGTCCACATATTCAAGGTCGGAACCATCCAGGGTGGTGATGCTGGTCAGGCGTGCGGGTGCAGGCAGCGAACGGTTGAAAAGCATGCATTTGGTTTTACTAGCGTTTGAGAGCAGTTGGAGGCCACGGAAGGAGTGTTGTATGGCATTGAAGCTCGTTTGGAGGTTAGATAGCACAGTGTCCAAGGACGGGCCGGAAGTATATAGAATGGTGTCGTCTGCGTAGAGGTGGATAAGGGAATCGCCCGCAGCAAGAGCAACATCATTGATATATACAGAGAAAAGAGTCGGCCCGAGGATGGAACCCTGTGGCACCCCCATAGAGACTGCCAGAGGACCGGACAGCATGCCCTCCGATTTGACACACTGAACTCTGTCTGCAAAGTAATTGGTGAACCGGGCAAGGCAGTCATCCGAAAAACCGAGGCTACTGAGTCTGCCGATAAGAATATGGTGATTGACAGAGTCGAAAGCCTTGGCAAGGTCGATGAAGACGGCTGCACAGTACTGTCTTTTATTGATGGCGGTTATGATATCGTTTAGTACCTTGAGCGTGGCTGCGGTGCACCCGTGACCGGCTCGGAAACCAGATTGCACAGCGGAGAAGGTACGGTGGGATTCGAGATGGTCAGTGACCTGTTTGTTGACTTGGCTTTGAAGACCTTAGATAGGCAGGGCAGGATTGATATAGGTCTGTAACAGTTTGGGTCCAGGGTGTCTCCCCCTTTGAAGAGGGGGATGACTGCGGCAGCTTTCCAATCCTTGGGGATCTCAGACGATATGAAAGAGAGGTTGAACAGGCTGGTAATGGGGGTTGCGACAATGGCGACGGATAGTTTCAGAAATAGAGGGTCCAGATTGTCAAGCCCAGCTGATTTGTACGGGTCCAGGTTTTGCAGCTCTTTCAGAACATCTGCTATCTGGATTTGGGTAAAGGAGAACCTGGAGAGGCTTGGGCGAGTAGCTGCGGGGGGGGGCGGAGCTGTTGGCTGAAGTTGGAGTAGCCAGGCGGAAGGCATGCACTACACAATATGCATTTTTATATCCACAAATCTCGTTTAAATTGACGCCATGTTCCAAAATTCCTCCAAAATATCAGGAGGAATTATAGAAAGCTACACCAGATAACTGAAATACTCATCATAAACTTTGACTAAAGATACATCTTCTACATATAATTAAAGATACACTGGTTCTTAATGCAAACGCTGTGTCAGATTTCTTTTAAACGTTACGGAAAAAGCCTAACATTGCAATAATCTGAGATGGCGCTCAGACGTAACCACCATGTTTGAGTCACCAGAAATACGAAATTACAACATAAATATTCCCTTACCTTTGATCTTTCATCAGAATGTAGTGCAAGGAGTCCTAGTTCCACAATAAATAGTTGTTTTGTTCCATAATGTCCAATACTAGTGTCCAAGTAGCTGTATTTGCTATCACTTTCAGCTCACGTGCCCAAAAACTGGCTGCTGGTCCAAGATAACTCGCACGAAAACTTCCAAAAGATATATTCTAGGTCGAAAAAACTGGTTAAAGTAAGTAGAGAATCAATCTTCAGGATGTTATTATCATATGTATCCAATAACGCTCCAACCGGATCATACGTTTTCATCTGGAGCCGAATGGAACAGCCGTAGCAGCCACAGAGAAATGTGCCACAGGAAAATGGCATTCTGTTGGGACACTGACTATTTTCCCTCCCATTAGGTCAAAGTTCACAGCAAATGCTCCATTACACTTTCTACTGAATGAGGATATCTAGTGGAAGGCGTAGGAAGTGCTTCCAGATCCATATCTTGTTGGGAAAGGAGGGCGCGATGACGTCAAAGTTGCCCCAACTTTCAGAATTTCACTTCTTGTTTGGGAGATTGCCTGCCCTATGAGTTCTGTTATACTCACAGACATAATTCAAACAGTTTTAGAAACTTCAGAGTGTTTTCTATCCAATAGTAATAATAATATGCATATATTAGCAATCTAGGACAGAGTTTGATGCAGTTCACTATGGGCACGCAATTCATCCAAAGTGAAAATATCATGTTTTAAATATCATGTCAAATGTGTTCCGTCTTAATTGGATTGTGTGAGTGACTCTGAAGCATTGGTGTCACATAATCTTTATTTTTTGGGTGTGTGAGGATGAGTTGAAGTGGACTTTTGAGTATAATGGAGGCTATTAATGCTGTCTGTTGTGTATGCAGGTTGTCTGTTGTTAAATCATTGTGTTGTGTACCTTGCAGGTTGTCCAGAGGATATTCTACAATGTCAACAGGTCATGGACAGGCAGGATCAGCTGTTCGGAGCTCAGGAAAAACAGATTTCTCCAGGAAGGAAGGAAGTTCTGAGGTGGAACGGATAATTTGTCAGATGAGGAGGGGCTGTTTGGAGTCTGGTTCCTCCCATGGTTTCTTCCCATCAAGGGAGGATTTCCTCATCACTGTATAGTGAAAAGTGCTAAATAAGTCACTATTAATTGATTGGTTAATTGATTGTTTGGCTGGTTGGTTGGCTGGCTGGTTGGTTGTTGAATTGATTAGTCCAACAGAATGTGTCCCTGCTAGAGCAGCAGCAGGAAGAGTATGTGAACCAGCTGAGTTCTTCTTGTATTTCTATGTCATCTACTACAAGTTCTGGGAGTTCGACGCAGACCATGACCTCTACATAGACCAGAGAGACCTGGCCATACTGTATTTATGGTATGGAGATCATTCACTTGACGTCCCGATGAGCTTGATTTATGTTGTGTGATTGTGGATCACATCTCCCCTAGTCAAAGGCTTTTTTTTCACTACCTTGACATTTTGGCTTCTACAGACATTTCTGTAATAGGCAACATCAAGTATTTTATGTCTATGGATTCAGCAAACTGTTAGCTACAATAACTATAATGTCAACAACAACAAAAACGTTGAGACACTTATGAGTGAAAATATGCCATAAAGGTAAAAAAAATATATAAAATGTTGAATTTCTTTGTATCTTGTTGTGAAAAGCACTGTAAACTATAATAGACAAGATATCCAACACCAGATAGTGAATCCCCCTGTTCTTGAGAATAATGTACCAGTGTTTAGAGGCACAAATATCAATGAAACAAACAACTATATAAAAACTTGGGACTACTGCCCACATCTGTTTTCAACAGAACATGAGCCCATTCACATATAATGGCCAAGTCTGACCCTCACATATTTTGTCACAGGTGAAAGCCATTCCTAATTTCACAGAGGGTCACCCCAGTGTTCCCACAGTCATTAGTGGGACTAGTTCCCCATCTACTGGCCTTCATGTGTATTGCACCTTAGGGAACTACTTAAGCAATAAGGCCCGAGGAGGTGTGGTATATGGCCAATATACCACGGCTAAGGGCTGTTCTTAAGCATGACGCAATGCAGAGTGCCTGGATACAGCCAATAGCCATGGTATATTTGCCATATACCACAAACTCCTTAGGGTTGCTATTATAAACAGGTGACCAATGTAATTAGAACAGTATAAAAAAATACCCATGGTATATGGTCTAATATAGTACAGCTTTCAGCCAATCACCATTCAGGGATCAAACCACCCAGTTAATAATACTGTGTGTACGCATGTACAGTTCATTTGGAAAGTATTCAGACCCCTTGACATTTTCCACATTTTATGTTACAGCCTTAACTCGACTAACAGTTGCCCCAGCGCATTGACTCTGTGCCGATACCCCCTGTATATAGCCTCGCTATTTTTATTTTACTGGTGCTCTTTAAATATTGGTTAATTGTATTTATTTTGGGGGGGAATATTTCTTAACCGCATTATTGGTTAAGAGCTTGTAAGTAAGCATTTCACTGTAAGGTGGAATTTCACTCAAGCAAAAAAACACCAGTCTCAATGTCAACAGTGAAGAGGGGACACCGGGATGCTGGCCTTCTAGGCAGAGTTCCTCTGTCCAGTGTTTGTGTTCTTTTGCCCATCTTAATCTTTTATTTTTATTGGCCAGTCTGACACATGGCTTTTTCTTTGCAACTCTGCCTAGAAGGCCAGCATCCCGGAGTCGCCTCTTCACTGTTGACGTTGAGACTGGTGTTTGCAGGTACTATTTAATGAAGCTGCCAGTTGAGGACTTGTGAGGCGTCTGTTACTCAAACTAGACACTCTAATGTACTTGTCCTCTTGATGTGCATCGTGTTGTGCATCGTGGCCTTCCACTCCTCATTCTATTGTGCTTAGAGCCAGGTTGCGCTGTTCTGTGAAGGGCGTAGTACACAGCGTGGTACCAGATCTTCAGTATCTTGGCAATTTCCAGCATGGAATAGCCTTCATTTCTCAGAACAAGTATAGACTGATGAGTTTCAGAAGAAAGTTATTTGAGCCTGTAATCGAATCCACAAATGCTGATGCTCCAGATACTCAACTAGTCTAAAGAAGGACAGTTTTATTGCTTCTTTAATCAGGACCAAAGTTTTCAGCTGTGCTAACACAATAGCAAAAGGGTTTTCTAATGATCAATTAGCCTTTTAAAATTATAAACTTGGATTAGCTAACACAACGTGCCATTGAAACACAGGAGTGATGGTTGCTGATAATGGGCCTCTGTAGATATTCCATAAAAAATCTGCCGTTTCCAGCTACAATAGTCATTTACAACATTTACAATGCTTACACTGTATTTCTGATCTATTTGATGTTATTTTAATGGACAAAACATGTGCTTTCTAAGTGACCCCAAACTTTTGAACGGTAGTGTATCAAATCAAATGTTATTGGTCACATCCCATAGGAAAGCTAAATCCAAGATGAGAGCTCGTTTATAACCTCTTTCCATCTCCTAGACAAAAAGAGCACTAGTCAATACTAAAGTGAGATGCTGTGCATTTTCTCATACATCTCAATTGTCACTCCTGAGAAGTAGACATGGATCTGTCTCACAGTGATCACTGTATGAGTTCTCTGAACTCTCTCACACGTGTCTCTTTTCTCAGTCTCAGCTACTAGATAAATGAGAGTAGTACTTAAAGATTTCAATGTGATACGAACAATTAGATGCTCTATCTCAAACATGTCTTACATTCATCCCATACAGATCTCAGTGGTAACGTCACAAAATGTGGAAAAGTCAAGGGGTCTGAATACTTTCCGAATTAACTGTAGGTACCAGGAAGCCATTTCAGGCTGTCAATCAAGTTATAGTAGCTAGGTCGTCGAACTACAGACAGTGGCGACCCGTCGTTCTGTTTTTAGCGACACCTGTTTAGCCTGTTTTGCATGTTATTTTGGCATTAGTACGTGTTACATATCAGTTTTCAAACAATGTAAAAAAATATATATAATAATTGATTTAATAAATCTGCATACAAACAGCCTAGCTCAGTGCTTTCTGTGGTGGTGTGGGAGCCAGGAGAAAATATGGAGCGTAGGGGTTGGTAATGTTCTCTAGTTGCGCCGTCATTGGCAGTCATCATCATGAATCAAGTCGACAATCTACTGGCAAATCCTTTTCGATCCTTGTCATATGAAGATAAAACATATTGATGCTCGTCGGCCATTGGACATAAACATTACACAACAAGTTAGAAATTCGCAAATTTGGCAATGAGTGATTTGTAAGGAATCAGTGGCTACCTGCAAGCATTGCAAAGCAATTACTAGCCTGCTTTTCAGTGCAGTGGGTGTTTGGTCCAAATCTGGGTTTAAGGGTCTCTTTTCCAAGCTTAAAAGGATAAATATTCATATGCAACACCATGGGCAAGAAAAGGTTGAATACTTTGGCTATGCAGTCAATCCAGTATGACTTCTGCCGCGTTCAAAAGAACTGGAAACTCGGAACTGGGAAATCTCTGACTTCAGTGAGTATAAGACAACTGGGAGCTCAGAGAAAAACGAGCTCCGACTTGGAAAATACGTTTTGAACGGTCATCCAACTTGGAATTCCAAGTCGGGAACTCAGACATTTTTCTAGAGCTCTAACCTAAAGATTCAACCTTCTTTTTTCGAGTTCCCAGTTGTATTTAAAGCACCGTAAATCCAGAGGATTCCAGACTTTGATGACAATGTTTGATTTGCCCAAAAGGACTGCCGCGCCACCTTCCTATTCAAGTGATCACAGCACAACAAAGTGAGTCCAAAAATGTCTAGTATGCTGCTGCATAAATTGTGTAATATGCCAGGGAGATATGTATACTGTACCTAAGAAAGTAATACTAAGTGTAGGTTGTGTAGTAAGCTGTAAGTAGCTCATGTGCCTCACACTAATAATTTGGTCCCTTTCCCCCTCATAACTTAGCCTACTGTTCTGACTTGGTGGTGCATATGTAGCCTATAGCCAGTTTTAGAGAAATGTAATCATTGAATAACCTTGTTGTGATTAACACCTAAGGAAATGAATTTCCATGTGTCCTAAAAAAAGATAGCAGTGTTATTGAAGTTACTCATTACGTTGGTCGTCAAAAATGTAAATATAAATTACCAAACATACACTATACAGCACATTTGGAAAGTATTCAGACCCCTTGACTTATTCCACATTTTGTTACGTTACAGCCGTATTCTAAAATGAATTAAATAGATTTTTCCCCCCTCATCAATCTACACAAAATACCCCAAAATGACAAAGCAAAAGCAGGATTAGACATTTTTTTAAATGTATAACAAAAAAAAAAAACTGATATCATAATTTACATAATTTTTCAGACCCTTTACTCAGTACTTTGTTGAAGCACCTAGCAGCGATTACATCCTTGAGTCTTCTTGGGTATGAGGCTGCAAGCTTGGCACACCTGTATTTGGGGAGTTTCTCCCATTTTTCTCTGCAGATCCTCTCAAGCTCTAAGGTTGGATGGGAAGCATTGCTGCACAGCTATTTTCAGGTCTCTCCAGAGTTCAGTTCCGGGCTCTGGCTGGGCCACTCAACAACATTCAGAGAATTGTCCCGAAGCTATGTCAGAGTTGTCTTGTCTGTGTGTTTAGGGTCGTTGTCCTGTTGGAAGGTGAACCTTCGCCCCAGTCTGAGGTCCTGAGAACTCTGGAGCAGGTTTTCATCAAGGATCTATCTGTACTTTTCTAGTCTCCCAGTACCTGCCGTTGAAAAACATCCCCACAGAATGATCCCCACCCCCCCCATGCCTCACCGTAGGGATGGTGCCAAGTCTCCTCCAGACATGACATTTGGCATTCAGGCCAAATAGTTCAATCTTGGTTTCATCAGATCAAAGAATCTTGTTTCTCATGGTCTGAGTCCTTCAGATGCCTTTTGGCAAACTCCAAGCGGGCTGTCATCTGATTCCGTTACTGAGTTTGGGTAATCCAAATGTTACGTTACTGATTACAATTTTTGGGCAGGTAACTAGTAACTGTAACAGATTACATTTAGAAAGTAACCTACCCAACCCTGTAAATCAGACATGATTACTCTTACTGTAACAAATCTTAATATACATTTTCAAAACACTATCAAGTCTCATATGCAAACATACTTAGATCAACCACATGGTGGCACTACAAGCGGAACACAATATCTATCTGTTTGACAGAGTCATGGAATTTGGCACACATGCTCGGGGATGTGAGTATAGCTAACCTGTAGAGTATGGTTGTGTTTGGCCTCATGGTGGCGCTGTTGGAAGAAGGTGAGCAACAGTTTTCACTAGAATCTTTGAAAGGAAAATTAGTTATTATTTGTATTTATTTAACATTTATTTAACTAGGCAAGTCAGTTAAGAACAAATTCTTATTTACAATGACGGCCTACAGAGGCCAAACCCGGACGGGACGACGCTGGGCCAATTGTGCACCGCCCTATGGGACTCCCAATCATGGCCGGTTGTCATACAGCCTAGAATTGAACCAGGGTGTCTGTAGTGATGCCTCAAGCACTGAGATGCAGTGCCTTAGACCGCTGCGCCACTCGGGAGGTTTGAGATGGGCCTATAATTTTTCAGATCATCTGGATCAAGATCTGTTTTGTGGTTTAGTTGCAGCCAGTTGTTTTCTAGATATTGTTGTTTATATTTTCAATATATATTATACACTGGCAACAGCCAAAATAAATAACCTAGGAATCAAGCTTAACCTGTCATATCTGAACATACACAGGTAGGGCAAGACTACACAGCCTTCCCTTAAAGGTGAAAACACATCCACCGAATTATGGCCTGGCGTTCGCTGACTGCGTGGTGTGTTTTAGGGACCACCCCACCAGTGGGCGTCTGACTGCCAAATCGGTTTGCAAATTACAGCAGGCACTCTGTTTAGACTGGTGGTAAGTACTTTCGGCCGTGCTGAGAAACCAAAAACGAATCTGAATCACAGGACTTCAAAAAGATACATATGCACTTCCAAAGATAATTTCTATATCCATCAAGGCTTGAGTATAACATTTTCTAAATTGAACACTTCATAATTTTCTTTCAACTCACAGTTTTGACCTCAATCACAACACAGAGGCCATATAGCCCTAGGCCTCTTTCTATCCATGCTCAGATGTGTGTGCTCTCAACATTAGAAAGGACAAAGAAACCAGACAAATGCAAACTTTGAGCGCTCCAAACTAACGACATTGGGGAAAATGACTGGAAACTTCTACATCGAATTCTGAGAAGTGTAGCATAGTTTGTGAGATCTGAAAACAATGTGTCCCCACTGAGAATTAGAACGGTAAATTCATATGCATATATATTTCAGGAAAGAACAAAGATTAGCGATGTGACCAAACCATAACGGTCTAGATTACTGGGAAATTATGGTGATTAACAGTAAATGCATTACTGGTGATATAATTTGCTGGGAATCAATAAACATTGAACAAACAAAGGGTATACTTAATAATTCACATAATGAAATAATGCATTTGCCCGAATTGGCAGGAGGCAGAGAGCACATTGGTGGTGAGAGGAGCCTAGCTCTTATTCCTATCTTTATGCAAGTTGCAACATTCCTTCACAAAATAAATAACCCTTTTTTTTCTTACTAAGGCCAAGATTCAATCATATTAAGCTGAGGTTTTGGCAGTGTCGGAGGTGGAACTGCATTGGAGCTGTCAAATTAGTGAGCAGCGGCTCTTGCAATCACTGTCAGGAAAGCCACACCCGCCCTACTTCCGTTAGAAGTTCAGAGCGACTGTAGGCTTTATATAAATAATTACTTTCAAATTGAAAAATCATTCAACTAAATTCTATCATCTTAAACCAGGTGTCGATTACATCTCACATTCCAGTGTTCAAACTTGTAAACGAGGCTGCAAATGATTTCTGTTAATGCGAAATCACTTTCAATGTTAATGCGAAATCACTTGCAATGTCCTCTTTAGGTTTACTGCCAGGAGCGACTTGTGGATTTGTCAGCTCTAACTCAGTTCCACCTCTGACAGCATCAAAACAACAGCTATGCCGATGTCGGCAAAAGCAGATCTGATTGAATAGAGCCCTAACTTTGGAAATGCAGAAGCACCATCTGTCCTGGTTTGTTAATCTATATACAGCACACAAAAACATTCCATCCTGTGAAATTATTGTGAAATGTAATTTGACCCAACACGAGACATTGCGACATGTCATCTCGGTTGTCATCTGCCCTCTCTCTTCACTTTACAGGCAAAGTTTTTTAACAGTGTTGTTTAACTGAAACTCTGCCGTTTTCTCCGCCCTGTCCCCCAGACACATACTGGGCAGAGTACAGGCTCTCTCGGTGCGGGTCTGTCTTCCCTGTGTCCAGACTGCTCAGTGTTCTCAGCCTTAGCATCTGCCTCAGCTTTTGACGGAACTCCCTAGAGGCAAAGTAGTAGATGAAGGGGTCGAGGCAGCTGTTGAGGCAACTGAGGGAAAGAGTCAGCTTGTAGGCCATGTAGAGGGAGTCCCCGTAGAAGAGCCTCCGGATGGTGTGAGCCAGGAGGAGAATGTTGTTGGGAGCAAAGCAAAGTGTGAAGACCGTTAGGACGGTGACGGCAAGACGGATAGCTTTCTCTTTCTGGTTGGTCTTGGAAACTCGGGCCAGCTTGCGGATGATGCCGACGTAGCAGAATACAGTGATGCAGAACGGGATGAGGAAAAGGATGACAAACAGGGTAAGGAGGAAAGCAGCCCAGGCCTCCATCGATGGAAGCATGTCCCTCTTCAGAACGTCAAAGCAGGTGGTGATCCCGAGTTCTGGAACGTGGAAAGTCAGGTCGGTTGTCATTAATGGGTACAGGACAGATAGGACGACTATCCACATGGCCAAACAGCCGATAACAGCGAATGACTTCCTTTCCCTGGTCTCACGGAAGAGCATGGGCCAACAGATGCCCAGGTAGCGGTCTCCACTGATGGCGGTCATAGTTAGAATTGAGCAGTACATGTTGGCAAAGAACACCAGGGTCAGGAGCCTATGAAAGATCAGAATATATTTAATTGTTATTCATCTGTGACAAAAGAAAGTTGTTGGCTCAGGGCATGGAAAAGACATCTTTCTCAATGAGACTAATCAGGATAAATAAATTATGATTAAAAAAATAAACAAGAATACCTGCATACGCCCGGGCCCAGGCTCCAATTATGCCCCTGCATCTGATACTTGATCTGGAACGGCAGGACGAGGCCCAAGACCAGGTCAGTCAGGGTCAGGTTTATCATGAAGATAATGGAGGGGGTTTTGGGAGAGGTACGGAAGAGGAGAAGCCACATGGAGAGGCCATTTCCTGTCAGGTTGATGACGGTGACCACGATGTAGATGATGGAGATAGCAGTGCTGGCTGTCGTGTTCTGGAACAGGGACAATGTGATGTTGTCCAGTTTGGTGCTGTTGGTACTCCATGCCATGGTGACAATGGCTTCACACAGACTACCTATGATCAGACAGACATTTAGATTATGTAAAAGGATAGAATTGTCTTGTCTGTAGCCCAATGTACTAGCTAGTGTCACGTGGGATCTGAACTTTTCTTTTAAAACAAGAATTAGCAGACAATAATGTGCCAATGAATTAAAGATCACCAATTTATTTTTTCACCACACCCTAATAGGGTAATTTATTCCTTCTTTAAGAAGGACAACAGTTTTCAGTTGTGCTAACATAATTGCAAAAGGGTTTTCTAATGATCAATTAGCCTTTTAAAATGATAAACTTGTATTCGCTAACACAACGTGCCATTTGATCACAGGAGTGATGGTTGCTGATAAAGGGCCTCTGTACGCCTATATAGATATTCCATCAAAAATCTGCTGTGTCCAGCTACAATAGTCATGTACGACATTACCAATGTCTACACTGAATTTCATGTTATTTTTAAATGGACAAAAAATGTGCTTTTCTTTCAAAACAAGAACATTTCTAAGTGACCCCAGACTTTGGAACGGTAGTGTATATAAGGTTGAAGTCAGAGGTTTACATACACCTTAGCCAAATACATTTAAACTCAGTTTTTCACAAGTCCTGACATTTAATCCTAGTAAAAATTCCCTATCTTAGGTCAGTTAGGATCACCACTTTATTTTAAGAATGTGAAATGTCAGAATAATAGTAGAGTGATTTATTTCAGCTTTTATTTATTTCCTCACATTCCCAGTGGGTCAGAAGTTTACATACACTCAATTAGTTCTTGGTAGCATCGCCTTTAAATTGTTTAACTTTGGTTAAACATTTTGGGTAGCCTTCCACAAGCTTCCCACAATAAGTTGGGTGAATTTTGGCCCATTCCTCCTGACAGAGCTGGTGTAACTGAGTCAGGTTTGTAGGCTTCCGTGCTCACCCACACTTTTTCAGTTCTGCCCTCAAAATTTCTATATGATTTTGGTCAGGGCTTGGTGATAGCCACTCCAATATCTTGACTTTGTTGTCCTTAAGTCATTTTGCCACAGCTTTGGAAGTATGCTTGGGGTAATTGTCCATTTGGAAGAACCATTTGCGACCAAGCTGTAACTTCCTGATGTCTTGAGATGTTGCTTCAATGTAGCCACATCATTTTCTTCCCTCATGATGCCATCTATTTTGTGCAGCAAAGCACCCCCACAACATGATGCTGCCACCCCTGTGCTTCACGGTTGGGATGGTGTTCTTCGGCTTGCAAGCGTCCCCCTTTTTCCTCCAAACATAACAACGGTCTTTATGGCCAAACTGTTCTATTTTTGTTTCATCAGACCAGAGGACATTTCTCCAAAAAGTATGACCTTTGTCCCATGTGCAGTTGCAAACCATAGTCTGGCTTTTTTATGGCGGGAGTAGTGGCTTCTTCCTTGCTGAGCGGCCTTTCAGGTTATGTCGATGTAGGACTCATTTTACTGTGGATATAGATACTTTTGTACCTTTTTCCTCCAGCATCTTCACAAGGTCCTGGGATTGATTTGAACTTTTCACACCAAAGTACGTTCATCTCTAGGAGACAGAACGCGTCTCTTTCCTGAGCAGGATGATGGCTGCCTGGTCCCATGGTGTTTATACTTGCGTACTATTGTTTGTACAGATGTACTTGGTACCTTGAGGCGTTTTGTCTCAGGCGTTTTGTCTGAGGTCTTGGCTGATTTCTTTTGATTTTCCCATTATGTCTAGCAAAGGGGCACTGAGTTTGAAGGTAGGCCTTGAAATACATTCACAGGTACACCTCCAATTGACTCAAATGATGTCAATTAGCCTACCAGAAGCTTCTAATGCCATGACATAATTTTCTGGAATTTTCCAAGCTGTTTAAAGGCACAGTCAACTTAGTGTTTGTAATCTTCTGACCCACTGGAATTGTGATACAGTGAAGTATAAGTGAAATAATCTGTCTGTAAACAACTGTTGGAAAAATTACTTGTGTCATGCACAAAATAGCTGTTCGAACCAACTTGCTAAAACTATAGTTTGTTTACAAGAAATGTGTGGAGTGGTTGAAAAACAAGTTTTATTGACTTCAACCGAAGTGTATGTAAACTTCCGACTTCAACTGTATTAGAAAACATTTCTAAAACCTGTTTTTGCTTTGTCATTATGGTTTATTGTGTGAAGATTGAGTAGAAAAAATGATTTAATCCATTTTAGAACAATGCTCTAACGTAACAAAATGTTGAAAAGGTCAAGGGGTCTGAAAATTTCAGAATGCACTGTATATCTAGGGATAACCACAAACAAAATCGGTGAATGCAGATGCTTCTGAAGCTGAGAAAAATGTGTGGGCATGCGGAAAGAGTCTGACTTTCTGTAAATGGCAGTCAAAGAGAAGAACAATAAATGTTGTCCACCAAACGCTTATTTAGGCCAGGGTTTCCCAAACTCTGTCCTGTGCATCCCCCCCAACACAGCTGATTCAAATAATAAAAGCTTGATGATGAGTTCATTATTTGAATCAGCTGTGTAATGCCAGGGCTAAAAACAAAATGTGCACACAAGGGGGGCCCCAGGACAGAGTTTGGGAAACTCTGATTTAGACCCAATCACGATCTCTTCAGAGCAAGTTATTACATATGGTCCCGTTTTAACATTCTCTATGAAATGGGCTTTTTTAAGTTATGTATGTACATGCAGTAAGCTTTGAAATTATAGATGAATGTCCATTTGAATGTGGTAAAAAGTAATTAAATTTTGATGATGGCAGTATGATAAACAAAAGAAAATTTTCATTTACAGCTAATTGTTGAAATGTTTATGTTTGCTTTTTAAAGTATTATTATTACATTTGCAATATGTAACTTTTTTGGTGACTTGACCAAATTCACATAAAAATGTAAGTTATAGAATTGTCATTCTTATTGAAAGCAAGTCAAAGAAGTGGTAGATCTGTTCTATGTGCTCTATTTTTATGCTTCCAGTTCTTAATTTTAATTTTGTGTCTTTTACTTTCGGTTTTGTACAAACCTTTAAAAATACAATATTTTGATGTAATTCAAATATATTTCACAGTGATTTAGATGGTACAATGATTCTCTACTCCATCTATTGCTTATTTTATCACATGAACTGAAATAAGGAAAACCTTTCAAATTATAGCAACCAGGAAATGGGGGAGCGATTTCTGCATATTGCACCTTTTAAAGGACCAAAATAACCCAAAGTCTCTAAATGTATAAGTAGTTGCAAACATGCAAATTAAGCCTAAAATGCAATGTATGTATGTATGTAATGTAATGTAATGTAATGTAATGTAATGTATGTATGTGACTGCATACAGTTTGTTTCTTCATTGAAGTGCAGTACTATTTAAACTTTCTCTTACTGAAAGCCAATATTAGGCTATACCATCGATAAGTTGAAATATCATCACGTCTTTAACAGCCTTCCACCCGAAAGTCAATTCTGCATGAAAAAAGTATTAAAGGGGACAGTTAAAAACTAAGCCTGTGCTAATAGTCCTCTGGAACCACATTAATTCTGTGAAATAACATAACTGAGAATCTCTTGTAATACTAGTCCTGTGCAAATAGGGCTTTAGGCAACAACAACTATTGTGTATGATGAACTGTATCATGTATTATAGCTGTTAGTATAAGCTGTTGTCTATAAAATCAGTTTTTTTTTGCATTGAGTGTGATATTTTTCTATTCTTGTGGTGACAATAATGTGTTTTTGGCTCTGGAGTGAACTTCCCATTGTAAAATACTACAACACTAGCACACACCACAAGGACTAAATACACTTTCACCCAAACATATTGAGGGTGTTAATAACCACATACCAAATGTGACTGTGTTTGCTGGCGCTTTCTATATACTATAGAACACATTTCCAGTGTTGTACAAAATATGAAATTCCAAAAGTGCATGAAATTCCAACAGTGCATCTTGGCTCTTGCACAGTAAATCCCCCTCCATGTGCAAGTGAAGTGGCACTCTAATCTTATATTATTTAACCAAAACACAAGCTTTGCCAAAGGTAAATAGCACAGGTACTGTATGCATCTAAACAGAATGCCTTCATTCTAACTTCAAATATAGAACGTAATATATCTGAACATTATCCCGATTTCTGAGACAAGGTACTCTGAATTGAAACAAAGAACAATGACATATTTTAGGCTAAATCTTTATCAATCTCGAATTCAGATTTTGGACATTAACAGTTCAAATTGAAGTATCTTTGTATTAAGGGCTCCCGAGTGGCGCAGCGGTCTAAGGCACTGCATCTCAGTGTTAGAGGCGTCACTACAGACACCCTGGATGAATCCAGGCTGTATCACAACCGGTCGTGAATGGGAGTCCCATAGGGCGACACACAGTTGGCCCAGCGTCGTCCAGGTTTGGCCAGTGTAGGCCGTCATTTCAAATAAGAATTTGTTCTTAACTGACTTGCCTAGTTAAATAAAGGTTACAATTAAAAATGTAAAAAGTGTAAAGCAAAGAGACAGAGCAGTACTTACCTCTGTGAATACACCGAGTTGATTCAGAGAGGGGCGGTTGGGGGATGGATGCATTGTACTGTAGCAGGTCAGGAAACGGGTGCACGTTACTGTCGAATAAGGGAAGTGCGTCATGTCTCCATATCCAACTGCCATAGGCAGGCAAAACTAGTAAACAAGGTGTAATAATGTATGTGCACTCTGTTTCTGTTTGGTATTTGCTTTCCTTTTATTAGGTAAGTTGATTCAGGATACATTCTCATTTACAACAACGACCTGGAAAAAAGTGTGCGTGTGCAATAATTAAATTCGCTCTTGCACGCCATTTCTTTTTTATAGGACTCATTTTAATGCCAAAAGGTTACTTTCACAAAACTTAGTACACTGTGTTCATAACAGATTGTAGTTTTGGGAACAGAAAACTGTATTGAGATCGGGCTTATTTCTACGAGAAAATCAGAATGTCGGCACAGTTCCATATCCAGACGCCTCACAAGTCCTCAAATGGCAGCTTCATTAAATAGTACCCGCAAAACACCAGTCTCAACGTCAACATTGAAGAGGTGACTCGGGGATGCTGGCCTTCTAGGCAGAGTTCCTCTGTCCAGTGTCTGTGTTCTTTTGCCCATCTTAATTTTTATTTTTATTAGCCAGTCTGAGATATGGATTTTTCTTTACTCTGCCTAGAAAGCCAGCATCCCGGAGTCGCCTCTTCACTGTTAACGTTGAGACTGGTGTTTTGCGGGTACTATTTAATGAAGCTGCCAGTTGGGGACTTGTGAGGCGTCTATTTCTCAAACTAGACACTCATGTACTTGTCCTCTAGCTCAGTTGTGCACCGGAGCCTCCCACTCCTGTTTCTATTCTGGTTAGAGACAGTTTGCGCTGTTCTGTGAAGGGAGTAGTAAACTGTGTTGTATTTTATCTTCAGTTTCTCGGCAATTTCTCCCATGGAATAGCCTTCATTTCTCAGAACAAGAATAGACTGATGAGTTTCAGAAGAAAGCTCTTTTGAGCCTGTAATCAAACCCATAAATGTTGATGCTCCAGATACTCAACTAGTCTAAGTAAGGACAGTTTTATTGCTTCTTTAATCAGAATAATAGTTTTCTGCTGTGGTAACATAATTGCAAAATGGTTTTCTAATGATAAATTAGCCTTTTAAAATGATAAACTTGGATTAGCTAACAACGTGCCATTGGAACACAGGAGTGATGGTTGCTGATAATGGTCCTCTACACCTATGTAGATATTCCATAAAATCAGCCATTTCTAGCTACAATAGTAATTCACAACATGAACAATGTCTACACTGTATTTCTGATCAATTGGATGTTATTTTAATGGACAAAAAGAAGAACACAGGAGTGATGATAATGGGCCTCTGTACGCCTATGTAGATATTCCTTAAAAATACCTGCAATTTCCAGCTACAATAGTCATTTACAACTTTAACACAGTCTACACTGTATTTCTGATCAATTTGATGTTATTTTAAGGTACAAAAATGAGCTTTTCTTTCACAAACAAGGACATTTCTAAGTGACTCCAAACTTTTGAATGGTAGAATATGTGTGTAGAGTGTATGTGCGTGTCTCTTCACAGTCCACACTGTTCCATAAGGTGCAGTTTTAGCAGTTAAAAAAAAAAAATCTGATTTTACTGCTTGACTGAGTTACATGATGTGGAATAGCGTTCCATGTAGTCATGGATCTATGCAGTACTGTGTGTTTCCTGTAGTCTGTTCTGGACTGTGAAGAGACCTTTGGTGGCATGTCTTGTTATTTATTTATTTATTTTTATTTATTTTACCTTTATTTAACCAGGTAGGCAAGTTGAGAACAAGTTCTCATTTACAATTGCGACCTGGCCAAGATAAAGCAAAGCAGTTCGACAGATACAACGACACAGAGTTACACATGGAGTAAAACAAACATACAGTCAATAATACAGTATAAACAAGTCTATATACAATGTGAGCAAATGAGGTGAGAAGGGAGGTAAAGGCAAAAAAGGCCATGGTGGCAAAGTAAATACAATATAGCAAGTAAAACACTGGAATGGTAGTTTTGCAATGGAAGAATGTGCAAAGTAGAAATAAAAATAATGGGGTGCAAAGGAGCAAAATAAATAAATAAATTAAAAATTAAATACAGTAGGGAAAGAGGTAGTTGTTTGGGCTAAATTATAGGTGGGCTATGTACAGGTGCAGTAATCTGTGAGCTGCTCTGACAGTTGGTGCTTAAAGCTAGTGAGGGAGATAAGTGTTTCCAGTTTCAGAGATTTTTGTAGTTCGTTCCAGTCATTGGCAGCAGAGAACTGGAAGGAGAGGCGGCCAAAGAAAAAATTGGTTCTGGGGGTGACTAGAGAGATATACCTGCTGGAGCATGTGCCACAGGTGGGAGATGCTATGGTGACCAGCGAGCTGAGATAAGGGGGGACTTTGCCTAGCAGGGTCTTGTAGATGACATGGAGCCAGTGGGTTTGGCGACGAGTATGAAGCGAGGGCCAGCCAACGAGAGCGTACAGGTCGCAATGGTGGGTAGAATATGGGGCTTTGGTGACAAAACGGATTGCACTGTGATAGACTGCATCCAATTTGTTGAGTAGGGTATTGGAGGCTATTTTGTAAATGACATCGCCAAAGTCGAGGATCGGTAGGATGGTCAGTTTTACAAGGGTATGTTTGGCAGCATGAGTGAAGGATGCTTTGTTGTGAAATAGGAAGCCAATTCTAGATTTAACTTTGGATTGGAGATGTTTGATATGGGTCTGGAAGGAGAGTTTACAGTCTAACCAGACACCTAAGTATTTGTAGTTGTCCACGTATTCTAAGTCAGAGCCGTCCAGAGTAGTGATGTTGGACAGGCGGGTAGGTGCAGGTAGCGATCGGTTGAAGAGCATGCATTTAGTTTTACTTGTATTTAAGAGCAATTGGAGGCCACGGAAGGAGAGTTGTATGGCATTGAAGCTTGCCTGGAGGGTTGTTAACACAGTGTCCAAAGAAGGGCCGGAAGTATACAGAATGGTGTCGTCTGCGTAGAGGTGGATCAGAGACTCACCAGCAGCAAGAGCGACCTCATTGATGTATACAGAGAAGAGAGTCGGTCCAAGAATTGAACCCTGTGGCACCCCCATAGAGACTGCCAGAGGTCCGGACAGCAGACCCTCCGATTTGACACACTGAACTCTATCAGAGAAGTAGTTGGTGAACCAGGCGAGGCAATCATTTGAGAAACCAAGGCTGTCGAGTCTGCCGATGAGGATGTGGTGATTGACAGAGTCGAAAGCCTTGGCCAGATCAATGAATACGGCTGCACAGTAATGTTTCTTATCGATGGCGGTTAAGATATCGTTTAGGACCTTGAGCATGGCTGAGGTGCACCCATGACCAGCTCTGAAACCAGATTGCATAGCAGAGAAGGTATGGTGAGATTCGAAATGGTCGGTAATCTTGTGGTGTAGGTATGGGTGTCTGAGCTGTGCAGTAGTTGCTTAAACAGGCACCTCTGTGATTTCAACATGTCAATACCTCTCACAAAGACAAGCAGTGATGCAATCAAGCTCTCCTCCACCCTGAGCCAGGAGAGATTGACATGCATATTATCAATTGGGTGGAGGCCGGCCTGTGGTGACTGTTTAACAGTCTCATGGCCTGGAGATAGAATCTATTTATCAGTCTCATGTGTCCAAGCTTTGGCACAACTGTACTGTCACCGCCTTCTAGATGGTAGCGGGGTGAACACACCTCCAGCCTGTCAATGATTTAACCAAGCAATAGACCAGTGAGCAACAAACCCATCCTCACAACATCAATGCTAGCCAAGATATTTAGAAATAATGTCACTATATATTAACAAACAATTATATTTACAGTATATAAAATAATAATATAATAACAAGTAGTACAAATAATAAGTAATAATGTAATAAACATTATTACAATATAGAGTTAAAAAGTAAGGTCGCTCTCACTCTAAAGATGCCGGTATTTTGCAGAGTTAAATTAACTATGTATCAGTAGACAGCTGCACACATGTACTTTCCCAGTTACAGTGAGGCATGTAATTGATGACTAGCATGACTTTATACACACGGCACAGCACACAGGTCTAAACATTGAACTGGAGGAGTGGATAAAAACACTATGAATGAAAAGAGAACCATTTAGAAATCTTAGGAGAACAGAGATATACTTAACACATTATAAAAAATATTTACCAAACATCTTAAAGTTGTCATGAAAGGTCACTCTTCTTGTGTTGTCACAATAACCCCATGATTATAGGATACAGTAAAAGCTGAACTCTTGCTATCAACAGGAAGACAGCCCATGCCTGCCCATGAGCAGGCATCTCGTGAATCTGGTGAACAACAATGAAGAAAGCACACTGTTCTCTGTTCCCACTTCAGTCTCATAACATCACATTTCACAGTTGTAAGCAGTTAGCTAGATCTTGCTCGCCAACTCTCCACACACAGATTACAGATCTGACTCACATCTGTGAAGAGGGTCATTCCACAAATAGAGTGCCTTTTGTGTACGTCTAAGATTGTGTGTGCATTTTGATGAAACACTGATGAAACACTCAAAGCACTGTTTTCTTTAAAATATATATATATATAAAATTCTCTGAAAATGTCAAACTTCTGGGAAATGTTTTATCCATTGAACCACAAGATTTTCACAATAAAAAAATAAAAAGTCAAATCATAAAATGAATAGTCAAATCATAGAGTAAAAACAGGTAAGCTGGTTTTACTTTTTCGGACATTTTCTATTCGTGTTTTGTAGTGAAAAACTGAGCGCGTCAAGTATAACATGTCAACACTGTTACCCATAAATAGACAAGCTAGACATTTTGTAACAAGTTCAAATATTGTTGTTAAGTTTGCATGCAATTTCCTCTTCCTGTGGCACACAACAAGCTTCAATGGTTGATTTAAGATGAAACTGTCAACCCTTTCACAGTCCACAATCACTCACTTTTATATACATTTCTCTTAATTTTAACTCTTGAGATGGGATGTTTGTTATGAAGTTGAACATGTGTTCTTTATGAAACAATGTTACGATTCATGAAATAAATTGTTATTTTGGGCAAAATTACACTACCCAAAAGGCACACTATTCGCAGAATGACCCAGGAGCAACGCATCACCAAATGGATTTGGCCCAGATATAGCAAAAGAGACAGAGCAGTACTTAAGTCTGAGAATACACATACTCGAATCAGATAAGGGCGGTTGGAGGATGGATGCATTGGTACTGTATAGGGTCAGAAATAGTTGCAATTTACTGTAGAAAAGGGGAGGTGCGTAATATCTTCATATCCAACTGTTTTGCCACCATCGGCAGGTAACACTAATAAACAAGGTGTACATAGTGCACTCTGTTTGTGTTTGGTATTTGCATTTCCTTTATTAGGTAAATTGATTGAGTACACGTTCTCCTTTATAATAACGACCTAGAAAAAATGGCTGCCGACAACATTGCAAATCCCTAACATTTGGGCAGCTATTGTCTAAATATTTCTTATTATATGTGTATATACAGTAAAACACTTCCCCAAAGTGTAGTTAAATATCCTGAGTTAGTCAACAATTTAGGTCTTCTCCATTAACAAACAAATATTAATGACAAGCTAGCTTGAAGTCTAACTTCTTCCCAGAGAGGTAGATAGAGACCTGGATTTGAGCCCTTATGGTGACAAAGACAGAGAAAGAAGAATCTACAGACCTCATTGGGTTGGAAAACATTGAAATTGGGAGATACACACCTGTGCACATCAATACATGAACATGCATATTCACATACAGTTGAAGTCGGACATTTACATACACCTTGGCCAACTACATTTAAACTCAGTTTTTCACAATTCCTGACATTTAATCCTAGTAAAAATTCCCTGTCTTAGGTCAGTTAGGATCACCACTTTATTTTAAGAATGTGAAATGTCAGAATAATAGTAGAGATAATTATTTATTTCAGCCTTTATTTCTTTCATCACATTCCCAGTGGGTCAGGAGTTTACATACACTCAATTAGTATTTGGTAGCTTTGCCTTTAAATTGTTTGACTTGGTCAAATGTTTTGGGTAGCCTTCCACAAGCTTCCCACAATAAGTTGGGTGAATTTTGGCCCATTCCTCCTGACAGAGCTGGTGTAAATGGGTCAGGTTTGTAGGCCTCCGTGCACGCCCACATTTTTTCAGTTCTGCCCACAAAATGTCTATAGGATTGAGGTCAGGGCTTGGTGATGGCCACACCAATACCTTGACTTTGTTGTCCTTAAGCCATTTTGCCACAACTTTGGAAGTATGCTTGGGGTCATTGTCCATTTGGAAGACCCATTTGCGACCAAGCTGTAACTTCCTGACTGATGTCTTGAGATGTTGCTTCAATATATCCACATCATTTTCTTCCCTCATGATGCCATCTATTTTGTGAAGTGCACCAATCCCTCCTGCAGCAAAGCACCCCCCAACATGATAATGCCACCCCTGTGCTTCACGGTTGGGATGGTGTTCTTCGGCTTGCAAGCCTCCCCCTTTTCCTCCAAACATAGCGATGGTCATTATGGCCAAACAGTTCTATTTCTGTTTCATCAGACCAGAGGACATTTCTCCAAAAAGTATGATCTTTGTCCCCATGTGCAGTTGCAAACTGTAGTCTGGCTTTTTTATGGCAGTTTTGGAGCAGTGGCTTCTTCCTGGCTGAGCGGCCTTTAAGGTTATGTCTATACAGGACTCGTTTTACTGTGGATATAGATACTTTGTACCGGTTTCTTCCAGCATCTTCACAAGGTCCTTTGCTGTTCTTCTGGGATTGATTTGCACTTTTCGTACCAAAGTACGTTCATCTCTAGCGGTATGACGGCTGTGTGGTCCCCAGGTGTTTACAACTTGCGTAGTATTGTTTTGTACATATGAACATGGTACCTTCAGGCGTTTGGAAATTGCTCCCAAGGTTGAACCAGACTTTTGGAGTTCTACAATTTATTTTCTGAGGTCTTGGCTAATTTCTTTTCATTTACACATTTTCCCACTGAGTTTGACGGTAGGTCTTGAAATACATCCACAGGTACACCTCCAATTGACTCAAATTATGTCAATTAGCCTATCAGAAGCTTCTAAAGCCAAATTTTCCAAACTGTTTAAAGGCACAGTCAATTTAGTGTGATACAGTGAATTATAAGTGAAATAATATGTCTGTAAACAATTGTTGGAAAAATTACTTGTGTCATGCACAAAGTAGATGTCCTAACCAACTTGCCAAAAGTATAGTTTCATAACAAGACATTTGTGGAGTGGTTGAAAAACAGGTTTTAATGACTCCAACCTAAGTGTATGTAAACTTCCGACTTCAACTGTACGTCCTACCATGCAGCTTTCACCTTTCTCACCACATCCTTTCACACCACCAGCTTGTGAGTTTTTTAACCAAGCAACACCCCAGTGAGCAACAAACCCATCTTCACAACATCAACATCAGACACAATGCTAGACAAATGATTTAGAATTGTCACTATATATTATAACAAACAATAATATTTACAATGTGTAAAATAATAATGCAACAATAAGTGATATTAAAAAGTAATAAATGTAATTATTATTACAATATACTGTAGATCCACACACTAAGGTTGCTCTCACTCTAAAGATGCCAGTATTTTGCAGAGTTAAATTAATTATGTATACGTAGACAGCTGTGTACATGTACTTTAATAGTTACAGCGAGGCAAGTCATTAATGTCTAGCATGACTTTATACGCATGGCACACCTCACAGGTCTAAACATTAAACTGGAGGAGAGCAGAGATACGCTTAACATATAATTTTAAAAGAAATGTCAAGTTGTCATGAAAGGGCACTTTGGGTTATTGTGTCGTCACAATAACCCAATGATTATAGGATACGGTAAAAGCTGCACTCTTGCTAGCAACAGGAAGACAGCCCATGCCTGCTCATGACCAGACATCTCGTGAATCTGTTGAACAACAATGAAAAAAGCACACTGTTCTCTGTTCCCACTTCAGTCTCATAACATCACATTTCATAATTGTAAGCAGTTAGGTAGATCTTGCTCGCTGACTCTCCACACACAGATTACAGATCTGACTCACATCTGTGAAGAGGGTCATTCCACAAATAGAGTGTCTTTTGTGTACCTCTGAGATGGTGTGTATATTTAGATGAAACACTCAAAATTACAATAACACTGTGATTTCTTTTCTCTGAAAAAAATTGCACTTTTCGCACCAAAGTACGTTCATCTCTAGGAGACAGAACGCGTCTCCTTCCTGAGCGGTATGACGGCTGCGTGGTCCCATGGTGTTTACTACTTGCGTACTATTGTTTGTACAGATGAATGTGGTACCTTCAGGCATTTGGAAATTGCTCCAGAGAATGAACCAGACTTGTGGAGGTCTACAATTATTTTTATGAGGTATTGGCTGATTTTTTTTATTTTCCCATGATGTTAAGCAAAGAGGCACTGAGTTTGAAGGTAGGCCTTGAAATACATCCACAGGTACACCTCCAATTGACTCAAAATATGTCAATTAGCCTATCAGAAGCATCTAAAGCCATGACATCATTTTCTGGAATTTTCCAAGCTGTTTAAAGGCACAGTCAACATAGTGTATGTAAACTTCTGACCAACTGGAATTGTTGGAACAATTACTTGTGTCATGCACAAAGTAGATGTCCTAACCGACATGCCAAAACTATTGTTTGTTAACAAGAAATTTGTGGAGTGGTTGAAAAATTTGTTTTAATGACTCCAACCTAAGTGTATGTTAACTTCCGACAACTGTAGATAAAGAACTGCATTTGAGCCCTTATGTTGATAAAGACAGAGAATCTACAGATCTCATTGTATTGGATAACATTGAAATTAGGAGATAGGCACATACACACGTGTTTACGTCAATACATGAGCACGCATGAGTTCTTTATTCCTGTCTGCACGATGTACTGAGAACCCAGATAGCTGAATAGACGGGGAAAGAATATCCAGAGGCAGCCATGTTTCCATGAAACAGAGTATGTTTACAATCCCTTTTGTCTCTCTGGATGGAGATCCTCACCCTGAGCACGTCTACTTTATTATCTAGAGATTGAACATTACCGAGTAATATACTCAGAAGCGGTGGATGGAACACTGGAGGGATTACGTTACAAGAGAGAGACTTTACATTACAAGAGAGAGATGTCATCAGAGAGCACAACAGGACACTGTACTGCTACACTCGGTTTGTTTACATTAAAACATTTTTTATTAAATCGATTTTAACCACAACTAAAGTTTTGTTACTAAGGATTCCACAACGCGGTTAGCCTTTACGGATGAGACTGCAAGTTTGTGTTCCTTTTTCTTTTGGCGTCAATTCTGCGAGTGCTAGCTGGCAGTACTACAGTCGTCGTGGGAAAGACTCATTGTTATCTTCTCGTAAAACAACTGGTTGCAGTATAGAGCCAATCTGGATACCAATCAGATCCTGAGGGAAATAGACATACCAACAGCTTTAAGCTATGTATGGAGGAACAACATACTCCTTCGTGGAAAGATCTGACCACCTCACAAAATAGCTTTAACCTGACAAAAAAATAATAACAGATTAATCTACAGACACGGACGATTTACTTACCATTGAGGTAGAGGCTAGTGCTCTGGCTGGAATCCATGCAACAGTGGAAAAGTTGTGTGAGGAGGTAGCAGGACTTGAGGGGGAGTTTGGAGTTCAGCCAGAGTGAAATTCTCAAGCTCCAAAGAGAAAACAAGGCACTCACAGCCAAGGTAAAAATACACGATTCCAACATGGATTGTCTACTCAGGGAAAACAGGGTGATGAAGGAGACGCTACTAGGCATAGAAAGTCATAGCATGCGTGAAAATATAATTTTTTCCCTGGTATTCCTGAGGACGCATCCAATAATCAAGAGGGCGCGAACAGAGAATTCATGAAATCCGCATTGAAACTTCCTATAGAGACTGTAAACAGGGTGGCTTTCCACCGAGTACACAGACTTGGAGCTCGGAGAGACATGACCAAGGGTCCCCGACCGATCATCGCCAAATTTGAACACTACCAACAAAAGGAGCTGATCAAAAGCAGAGGAAGGGAGCTTAAAAGGACCAAATTCGGTCTCAATAACCAATTTCCAAAGGAGATAAACGAACGTCTAAGGAGACTGTATAAGGTACAAAGACAACAAAGGATGGATGGTAGGCGTGCCTTTATCATTGTGGACAAACTCTTTATAGATGGACAGCTTTTCTGAGACAGTTCCATAACACCGTGGCTGTACTAAATTCTACAGGGACTTCAGGTTACGAAAAAAAAGAAGGTATGGGAACTGTTTAAATATCTGAACATTATGAAGTGAATATGAACACAAACGTACTCAATTACATGCTTGCTTCCACATACAGACTTATACACACACCTGATCTCGCTCTCTTTTCTCACTCTCTTTTCTCTCCCTCTTTATTGTCGAGAACTGTTTTAGAATTTAATGTTTTTATTGTTTGTCTCTTTTTTATGTATTTGTCTACAAGTTTATATATGTTTACAACAAGCAAGGGGAAGATATCAAAATATGGGCATTGGGGAATAATAACATATTGTACGGAATACATTTGTACTGTAGTGAAGCCGTCTCTAGAGTAATGCAAGGTCTCTCATGATCATGTGAAACGTCAATTGCTATGGAAATGCTGGGATGTGTTTTTCAATTAATGTTAAAGGTAATTATGATGCAACTATGATGGTGATACGATATGGATTACAATTATTAATATTAAGGCTATTCGCACACATAGACACTCAAACATGCAATTTGGCAGTTATTATTTATTTGGACATCACACATCATAGTCTTACTCTTATACAGACACCATACACACTCATTATATCATATCCAATATCATACACATCAACCTAGATTTGTTACACACATCATTTGTCTCAATGTTCTAACATCTGTGGCATTGGCTCACAGGCAAACAGGCAAGGGAATAAAAACAAATATTGCTAGAACCTATTTCTTGAATTCTAAATATCAGACATTTGAAAGCTCTAGTTTTGACCTTCATAATATCTCTGATGGCAGTAACTTTACAAGCACTAATTATGGTCAATTTAGACTGAGAATAGTATCTAGTTATAGTAAGGGGTGAAATAAGTACAGCTAGTTATAAATGTGACGGTCTTATAAAAAAAGATCAGTCTTTACATGGCTAAAAGAAAATGAATATAACATACTATTTACAGGAAACTCACTCTACATCCTTAGATGAAGTTGCGTGGGAAAAGGAATGGGGTGGTGAAATAATTTCCTGTCATGGACAAAGGAACTCAAAGGATATGATGATATTAATTAACAAAAATGTTGATCTGAGGGTGCAAATAATCAGGAATGATTCGCAAGGAAGGTGGATCCTTTTGAATATGAAAATGGACGAAAAAGAGATTTGGCTCATTAATCGATATGGTCCAAATCAGGATGATCCACACTTCTTTGAAAACATTTATACCAATTTGTTGAACTTACAGGCAACAAATTATCTAATCATCTAACACAGTGTTAAGTACCTCAATGGATCGTAAAGTTAATCACTCTACAAACTATCATCACCGTGCCCTTAAGGAAATCACAAATATTAAGGACACATTAGAAATAGTGCATATTTGGAGTCTAAAAAAACCCGACACAGTGAGATATACATGGAGGAGACTTAATCAAGCTAGTCGTCTTGACTATTTTCTTGTCTCTTTCTCTCTTGCATCAAAAGGTCAAAAAAGTTTTAATAGGAGATAGGATTATTTTAATAGGATCATCATCAAATTGGCATTCACATAACTCTTATAGATTTTCCACGTGGACAGGGATATTGGAAATTTAATCCAAGTTTACTGGAGGACAACATATTTTTAACTAAGACAAAATAATTTATAACTGCATTTTTCCAGTATAATATAGGTTCATCAAATCCCCTTATTGTTTGGGATACATTTAAATGTACATTCAGGGGTCATTCAATTCAATATTCATCAATAATAAAAAAGCAGTTTCTGGCTAAAGAAACAAGACTAACAAGGGAAATCTATGAACTAATAGTACAGGTAGAGAGCAATAAAAATGATACTACAGAGATACAAAATAAGTTAGAGGAAAAATAAAAAGAACTCGAGGAACTTATTCAAGAATGGTCTAATGTAATCTATTACAAAAATAAAGACAACTGGATGGAATATGGAGAAAAATGCACAAAATTCTTCCTGAATCTCCAATACAGGAACACTAACAAAAATAATTTGCAGAAACTCGTTACTGAAGACGGAGTCATCTATGATTCTCCGAATGATATTTTAATAGAGGTAACTAATTATTTTAGGCAGATGTTCTCTTATCCGTCTCATCCTCTACCACTGAATGAAGATTACGGTAAGGAATTCTTTCCAAACAATATAAAAAAATGGAAAATTAACAAAATGTACAGAAATATCAGTGCGAAGGCCAAATTACAGAGGAAGAACTTTGAGGCTATTAAATCCTTTCAGTCTGGAAAAAAACCAGGGCTTGATGGCATACCGGTAGAGGTATATCAAGTATTTTTTTTATAAAACCTCCATTGTTAGATTGTTTTAACTACTCCTATAGAAATGGTAGTCTGCCAGGTACTCAGCAGGAAGGTCTGATTTCTCTATTATTAAAACAAGACTCAGATGGCAAATATAAAGACCTGCTCTATCTAAAAAACTGGAGTAAACTACAATATTGTGATGCAAAAATACTAGCAAAATGCATAGCACTCAGAATTAAAAAGGTTTTACCAGGTATTGTTCATCTTGATCAGACAGGTTTTTCATATGGACGAAACATTGGAGATAATATACGACAACTACTAGAAATAATAGAACATAATGAAACATATAAGAAGCCAGGAATGGTATTTATAGCGGATTTTGAAAAGGTATTTGATAAAGTCAGACTGAATTTCGGTAATTCTCTTATAAAATGGGTAAAAATAAATGTATAGCAACCCCAGGTGTAAAATAGTAAGCAAGAGGAGTTAAACAAGGGTATCTGCTGTCACCATATCTATTTGTTATGGCCATCAAAATGCTAACTATTAAAATCAGATCCAATAACAACATTAGAGGATTAGAAATCCAAGGCTTAAAAACAAAGGTGTCCATGTATGCCGATGACTCAAGTTTTATGTTAAGTCCGCAAGCTAGATCCCTGCAATGTCTCGTTAAAGACCTAGATAACTTTTCTGTACTCTCTGGACTAAAACCTAATTATGATAACTGTACAATATTACATATCGGACCCTTAAAAAATACAACTTTTACATTACCTTGCAGCTTACCTATAAAATGGGCTGATGGTGAAGTAGACATACTCGGTATTCATATCACAAAATATATAAATAACCTCTCTACAATGCATTTCAATAGAAAACTTGTAAAAAGAGACAAGATCCTGCAACCACGGAGAGCTAAATACCTGTCTATTTATGGAAAAATTGCCCTTAGTCATATCTCAGTTTACTCACTTACTTATGGCACTACCTACTCCTGATGATTCATTTTTCAAATCATATGAGCAAAAAATATTTTTTCTTTATCTGGGATGCTAAACCAGAGAAAATAAAATGAGCCTATCTATATAATGAATATGAATTGGGTGGGTTGAGATGATTAAATATAAAAAGCACTAAACCTCTCTCTAAAAGCTTCACTCATTCAAAAGTTTTATTTGAACCCTAAATGGTTCTCAAGTAGATTAATAAGAAAAGCTCATCCATTGTTAAAAAAATGCATTTTTGCAGATTGCCATGTCTCATTTCCGATTAATTGAAAATTATACTTTGAAAAAAGTATCTGTCTTTTTCAAACAAGCATTACAGAGCTGGCTACAATTTCAATTTCATCCCCCTGAAAAGATAGAACAAATATTACAACAAATATAATGGCTGAACTCAAATGACATAGCAGGGGTTGATAAAATACCTGTAGTTATGGGAAAGATCTTTGAAAATTGTATTTTGTTCTTAAATGATATTGTAAATTGGAATGGTAGAGTTATGTCCTTCATGGAGTATTCAGAATTGTACGGGAAGGTCTGCTCAATCCATGAGTACAACCAATTTATTATAGCATTGCCCCAAAAAATGGAGGAGGCGGGTGGCAGCGGGAGGAGGTAGGGAACTGGTCTGTCTGCCCAATTAAAGGATCAAAACTGGAGGATGAATAAAAATAGCATAAATAGGAAAGTATACCAGTTTCATTTGAGGACCAGGATGTTGACAACTGTGCCATACAGATTGCAAAATAGTTGGGAAGAGAATTTTGATGTACCGTGTCCATGGTATAGGGTGTATGAGTTGATATATAAACCAACGCAAGATTCAAGACTTGCTTTTCAGCTAAAATTATTATATAGAATTCTTGCCACCAACAAAATGTTGAATATTTGGGGCATAAAATCATTGAAGCTCTGCAGATTGTGTTGTGAGGATACAGAATCAATAGACCATTTATTTTGGTATTGTTCTCAGGTCGCCTGTTTCTGGTCTCAGGTTCAGGAATGGCTGAAAATACATGGCATTGATCTAAAATTGACCCTAGAAATAGTACTGTTAGGAGATCTGGAGAGACCGGGTAGGTCAATTACTAATTAGTAAAAGTATTTATCTTCAACACGCACTCTGTAGATTCTATTCGATTAGATAGATTAAAATTGTATGTTAAACATCATAGCATAGTTGAAAGATATGTGTTGCGTAGAAACACGAAGTGGGTGGCCAGCAGAGATAGATGGGATGGGCTGAGGGAAGCTGAGGGTTGGTATGTGGAATTGGAGACAAGTGGGAGTGGAGTTGCTGTATGAGAGAGAGAATGATGGTCAAAAGATAAAGGGAAAAAAGTCTAAATAAAACATAATAAAAGTACATTTGTATGACACTAAGTGGCAGTGTTTTTACAACTAATGCCGGTTTGCCTGAGGCTGATGCCGTGCAGGTGTTTTTACACATGCATATACACACACTCTTCATTCAAATAAACACATACAAGAACACACACATACATGTAATCGTACCAGACATGCACACAAACATAGAAAGTAGGCATTGCTGTTATGATTTCAGTTGTCCTTGATGTCCTTTGTTTTAAATGTATTATTTGTTTTAAAAAATGGCATTGTTTTTTGCTGTTTTCTTCTGTCTTTTCCTTTTTTCTCTTTAGTTCATTCTCCTGGATGTTGGTGCATTGGCGGTTCTTGGGGATGGGGAATGGAATTCATGGAAAAAAATATCTTACAGTGGGGGGGGGTCTCGAATGGTTGAGGGACAGCTATTGGGGAACTGTGGGGGGATATTGGAGGGTTCGGGCTTCACAAGATTGTGATCATGAAAAAGGAAACTATGACATTTTATATCACTATCATGCACACGCACCCTCACACATTATACAAATAACACAGAAAAGGTAGAGGGCAGCACACGGATCCCCTACCAAATCAAACCCACTCCAACCCCCCAATGCTCTAACAGAGCCCCACCCCAAAACCAGACTTAAAGCAAGCATTAAATACAATGAGTAATATAATATAAATATATTTTTAAAATACAAAGATATTATAAAACAAAAAGTTAAGTGTCAAAATAATGATACCAATTCTAAATTTGGGTTGGTTTACGGAGTTGAAATTTGGGTTGGTTTACGGAGTGAAATTAGCTGGGTCAATGTCTTCTACAAAGGATAGGAAAGGTTGCCAGATATTATACAATGTAATTGCATATCCCCTAAATGAGTAGTGTATTTCTCTAGCTTGAGATGTTGCATATCTTCCTTTATCCAATGCTTAAAAGTAGGAGGAAACTGATCCTTCCACTCACATAGTATAAGACGTTGTGCTAGAAGAGTAGTAAATGCTAGCATGTTGCCCATAGAACTGTTTAGGGGGGCCTCCTGTGGTGCCACTCCGAATAATGCAATAAAGGCAGAAGGTTCTATAGGTTTCTTCAGTATCTTAGAAAACGTTTTTAAAAATTGATATCCAGAAATCGGTCAAGTTCAAAATATGTGTAATAAAGTAGCAGGAGCCTGCTTACATGAGTCACAAGTGGGATCTATTTCTGGTCTAATCTTGGATAATTTGGCCTATGAACAATGCAGCCGATTAATTATTTTAAACTGAATTACAGCATGTCTTAAACATATAGATGAAGTATGTATTCTCTGAAGCTGTCACGGCTTTCTTCCTGCGAAGGAGAGGCGGACCAAAACGCGCGTGGTTATAGTTCATGGTTCTTTAATAAGAAAACTCAAACATGACCAAACTACAAAACAATAAACGTGAAAACTGTAACAGTCCTAACTGGTGCATAAAACACAAAGACAGGAAACAATCACCCACAAAATACCCAAAGATTATGGCTGCCTAAATATGGTTCCCAATCAGAGACAACGATAAACACCTGCCTCTGATTGAGAACCGCTCTAGGCAACCATAGACTTACCTAGACAACTAAACTGAACACAACTCCATTAATCTAATAAACCCCTAGACAAGACAAAACACATAAATCACCCATATCACACCCTGGCCTAACCAAAATAATAAAGAAAAGAAAGTTAACTAAGGCCAGGACATGACAGAAGCGTACTCTGCCAAGTGTCGTCTGAAAGTTGTTCACCTAAATCCTCTTCCCATTGATTCTTAAGAGAGTTCAGGGAATCCAGATTGTGCGAGTTTAATAATGTATAGATCAAGCTTATGCCCCCTTTGATATAAGAGTACACTTATATATAAAACATGGAATTAGAAGGGATGTAGGTGGATGTGATGGTAAGTGGCTAGAGTATGCAGATACAAAACTACCCAATTGCTGGTATCTAAAGAAATGGGATCTAGGAATATTCAACTTTTTTTATTAACTGTTCAAAAGATGCTAAATCCATATCAATGTACAAGTCGTTCAGTGAAGAAATTCCTTTTCCGGACCAGATATGAAACGCCCGGACTAATAATGGAGAGAATGTACAGTATGGTTCTTTAATAATAATGGGGGAGAAGTTGAAAATTCACTGAGCCCAAACGATCGCCTGAACAGTTTCCAGATTTTTTGAGAATGTTTTTAGTGTATTTGGAAACAGGCTCAGCAGAGTAAGGCAGCTAAGGAGGTGGAGCCACAGCATGGGGTCTCCAAGGTCAACCATTTCGGCCATGTAATCAGGGATTTCTGTCAATATAGCATGATAGCATGATTCTTATATTAGCTGCCCAGTAATAATATTGAAAGTACATAAGTGCTAGACAACCCTGGGTACGAGATCTCTGCAATACGCTCTTACGTATCCGAGGGTTTTTCTTGTTCCAGATAAAAGCAGATATCAGTTTATCTATGGAGTTAAAAAAAAGATGTTGTTAGATAGATGGGAATACATTGAAATGAGTACAAAACTGCTGTGAGTCAGATCTGTACCGGACGGTGTATCTGTGTGTAGAGTACGTGAGCGAGATCTCAACCAGCTTCATGAGGTAGTTGCCTGGAATGCATTTCAATTAACAGCTGTGCCTTGTTAAAAGTTAAATTGATGAATTTCTTTCCTTGTTAACGCTTTTGAGCCAATTAAATTAGATTTGTCACATGCTCCAAATACGACCTTACAGTGAAATGCTTACTTACACGCACCAACAATGCAGTTCAAGGAAGAGTAAAGAAAATATCTACTAAATAAACAAATATAAAAAATTATAAAAAGAAACACAATAACATAACAATAACGAGGCTATAAACAGGGGGTACCGGTACTGAGTCAATGTACAGGTTAGTCATGGTAGTTTGTACATGTAGATTGGGGTAAAGTGACTATGCATATATAATAAACAGTAAATAGCAGCAGTGTAAAAAGAAAAGGGGGGGTCAATATATATAGTCCGGCTGGCCATTTGATTAATTGTTCAGCAGTCTTATAGCTTGGGGGTAGACTTTGGACCTAGAATTGGCACTCCTGTACCGCTTGCCGTGCGGTAGCAGAGAGAACAGTCTATGACTTGGGTGACTGGAGTCTTTGACCATTTTTGGGCCTTCCTCTGACTCTGCCTAGTATATAGGTCCTGGATGGCAGGAAGCTTGGGCTCAGTGATGTATTGGGCCATACGCACTACCCTCTGTAGCGCCTAACGGTTAGATGCCGAGCAGTTGCCAAACCAGGCGGTGATGCAACCGGCCAGGATGCTCTCGATGGTGCAGCTGTATAACTTTTTGAGGATATTTTCAGTCTCCTGAGGGGGAAAAGGTGTTGTCGTGCCCTTTTCGACTGTCTTGGTGTGTTTGGACCATGATAGTTTGTTGGTGATGTGGACACCAAGGAACTTGAAACTCTCGACAAGCTCCACTACAGGCCCAGTTGATGTTAATGGGGATCTGTTCGGCCTTCCTTTTCCTGTATTCCACGATCATCTCCTTTGTCTTGCTCACATTGAGGGAGAGGTTGTTGTCCTGGCACCACACTGCCAGGTCTCTGACCTCCTCCCTATAGGCTGTCTCATCATTGTCGGTGAGCAGGCCTACTACTGTTGTGTCGTCAGCAAACTTAATGATGGTGGAGTTGTGCTTGGCCACGCAGTCGTGTGTGAACAGGGAGTACAGGAGGGGACAAAGCACGCACCCCTGAGGGGGCCCAGCGTTGATGATCAGCGTGGCAGATTATTTGTTGCCTAAACTTACCACCTGGGGACGGCCCATCAAGAAGTCCAGGATTCAGTTGCAGAGGGAGGTTTTTAGTCCCAGGTGACCTTAGCTTAGTGATGAGCTTTGTGTGCACTATGGTGTTGAACGCTGAGCTGTAGTCAATGAACAGCATTCTCACATAGGTGTTCCTTTTGTCCAGGTGGGAAAAGGCAGCGTGGAGTGCGATTGAGATTGTGTCATCTGTGGATCTGTTGGGGAAGAGTAAAGCGATTTGGAGTGGGTTTAGGGTTTCCGGGAAGATGGTGTTGATGTGAGCCATGACCAGCCTTTCAAAGCACTTCATGGCTACCGATGTGAGTGCTACGGGTAGTCATTTAGGCAGATTACCTTTGCATTCTTGGGCACAAGGACTATGGTGGTCTGCTTGAAACATGTGGGTATTACATACTCGGTCGGGGAGAGGTTGAAAATGTCAGTGAAGACACTTACCAGTTGGTCCACGCATGCTCTGAGTACACGTCCTAGTAATCCGCCAGGCCCCGCCGCCTTGTGAATGTTGACCTGTTTAAAGGCCTTGCTCACGTCGTCTACGAAGATCGTGATCACACAGTCATCCGGAACAGCTGGTGCTCTCATGCATGCTTCAGTGTTGCTTGCAACGAAACAAACATAAAATAAATTGAGCTCATCTGGTAGGCTTTATCATGACTTTGAAAACTGAGTTTCTACTTATCATTAAACATATTCTGACTTACATGTACACAGTTGGAAACAGGCCATTTTATGCAAAGACAGTAACCTACATATGATTAAATTTTAATAGCCAGGCTTTACTTCCTGGCTATTATGACACATCTGGCAGTTCCTTCTCTTCCTAGCCTGTCACGTGGCATGGTTTCCATAGTAATATATCAGTTTTGGTTGCCAATATACATGCACATAGTACTTCAAATCACCCCAACTATCTCATACCCCAGTACACTGACAAGGTACTGGTACGCCTTGTATATAGCCTCGTTATTGTTATTTCATTGTTATTTTATTGTGTTACTATTTTACCTATTTGCACATTTTCTTTTTAACTGCATTGATGGAAAAGGGCTCGTAAGTAAGCATTTTACGGTAATGTTTACACTTGTGTGACAAATAAATGTTGATTTGATTTTGAAATGCACATCAAATAAAGTTTAATTTGATATTGGATCTTTAATTGATGATTGTATTAATGATGATGATATTAATATAATAACCTCAGTCTATAAACCCTATTCCCCCTCAGGAGACTGAAACGATTTCGCATGGTTCCTCAGATCCTCAAAAGGTTCTACAGCTGCACCATTAAGAGCATCCTGACTGGTTACATCACTGCCTGGTATGGCAACTGCTCGGCCTCCAACCGCAAAGCACGACAGAGGATAGTGCAAACGGCCCAGTACATCACTGGGGCCAAGCTTCCTGCCATCCAGGACCTCTATACCAGGCGGTGTCAGAGGAAGTCCCTAAAATTAAAGACTCCAGCCACCCTAGTCATAGAATGTTCTCTGTGCTACTGCACGGCAAGCGGTACCGGAGAGCCAAGTCGAGGTCCAAGAGTCTTCTAAACAGCTTCTACCCCAAGCCATAAGACTCCTGAACACCTAATCAAATGGCTACCCCGACTATTTGCATTGTCCCCCCCACCTCTCTTTTACACCGCTGCTACTCTCTGTTGTTATCATCTATGCATTGACACTTTAATAACTCTCCCTACACGTACATATTACCTCAAATAACTGGTGTCCCTGCACATTGACTCTGTACCGGTATCCCACCTGTATATAGTCCCGCTATTCTTTAATTACTTGTTACATTTATTTTTTATCCTTATCCATATTTTTTTCAAATGTCACACTATCCAGGTCTATGCCCAAACAGTTCGAGCTTACTTTTAAAAATCCATCTCTCCAGAAATAAGTCCTTCACTGTTGTCGCTTGTTATAGACCCAGCTCAGCTCCCAGCTGTGTCCTGGACCCCATATGTGAATTGATTGCCCTCCATCTATCGTCACAGTTCGTACTGTTAGGTGACCTAAACTGGGATATGCTTAACACCCCAGCCATCTACAATCTAAGCTAGATGCCCTCAATCTCACATAAATTATCAATGAACCTACCAGGTACAACCCCAAATCCATAGACATGGGCACCCTCATAGATATCATCCTGACCAACTTGCCCTCTAAATACACCTCTGCTATTTTCAACCGGGATCTCAGTGATCACTGCCTCATTGCCTGCGTCCGTTATAGGTCCGCGGTCAAACAACCACCCCTCAGCCCTGTCAAACGCTCCCTAAAACACTTCTGCGAGCAGGCCTTTCTAATCGACCTGGCCCGGGTATCCTGGAAGGGTATTGACCTCATCCAGTCAGTAGAGGATGCCTGGTTGTTCTCTGAATGTGCTTTCCTCACCATCTTAAATAAGCATGTCCCTTTCAAAAAATGTAGAACTAAGAACAGAAATAGCCCTTGGTTCACTCCAGACTTGACTGCACATGACAAGCACAAAAACATCCTGTGGCGTACTGCACCAGCATCGAATAGTCCCCATTATATTAAACTTGTCAGGGAAGTTAGGAACCAATATACAGTCACTTAGGAAAGCAAAGGCTAGCTTTTTCCAAACTCCCCAAATTTTAGGGACGCTGTAAAGTTCATGGAGAATAAGAGCACCTCCTCCCAGCTGCCCACTGAATTGAGGATGGGAAACACTGTCACCACCGATAAATCCACGATAATCAAGAATTTCAATAACCATTTCTCTATGGCTGGCCATTCTTTCCACCTGGCTACCCCAACCCTGGCCAACAGCTCTGCACCGCCCGCAGTAACTGGCCCAAGCCCCCCCGCTTCTCCTTCACCATAATCCAGACAGCTGATGTACTGATAGAGCTGCAAAATCTGGATCCCTACAAATCAGCTGGGCTAGACAATCTGGACTCTCTCTTTCTAAAATGATCCGCCGCCATTGTTGGACCCCCTATTACTAGTCTGTTCAACCTCTTTCGTATCGTCTGAGATTCCTAAAGATTGGAAAGAGGCCGCGGTCATCCCCCTCTTCAAAGGGGGAGACACTCTAGACCCAAACTGTTACGGACCTATATCTATCCTGCCTTGCCTTTCTAAAGTCTTTGAAAGCCAAGTGAACAAACAGATCATCGACCATTTAGAATCCCACGTACCTTCTCCGCTATGCAATCTGGTTTCTGAGCTGGTCACGGGTGCACCTCAGCCACGCTCAAGGTCCTAAACGATATCATAACCGCCATCGATAAAAGACAATACCATGCATCGACCTGGCCAAGGCTTTCGACTCTGTCAATCACTGTATTCTTATCGGCAGACTCAACAACCTTGGTTCCTCTAATGACTGCCCCATCTGGTTCACTAACTACTTCTCAGAGTTCAGTGTGTCAAATCGGAAGGCCTGTTACCCGGAACTGTGGCAGTCTCTATGGGAGTGCCACAGGGTTCAATTCTTGGGCCGACTCTTTTCCCTGTATATATCAATGATGCGGGTGATTCTCTGATCCACCTCTATGCAGACGACACCATTCTGTATACATCTGGCCCTTCTTTGGACACTGTGTTAACAAACCTCCAAACAAGCTTCAATGCCATACAACACTCCTTCCGTGGCCTCCAACTGCTCTTAAATGCTAGTAAAACGAAATGCATGCTCTTCAACCGATCGCTGCCTGCAACCACCCGCCTGACTAGCATCACTACTCTGGACAGTTCTAACTTAGAATATGTGGACAACTATAAATACCTAGGTGTCTGGCTAGACTGTAAACTCTCCTTCCAGACTCATATTAACCTTTCTGGGAAGGGGCCACAAAAAACCATACAGACATTTTCCAGCCAAGGAGAGCTGTCACAAAAGTCAGAAATAGCATTACAATTAATCACTAACCTTTGATGATCTTCATCTGGTGGCACTCCCAGGACTCCATGTTACACAATAAATGTTTGTTTTGTTCGATAAAGTAAATCTTTATGTCCAAAAACCTCAGTTTAAATTGGCGCGTTATGTTCGGTAATGCACTCAAACAAACATCTGGTGAAATTGCAGAGAGCCAAATCAAATTACAGAAATACTCATCATAAACATTGATGAAAGATACAAGTGTTATGCATAGGCTTAAAGATAAACTTCTTGTTAATCCAAACAGTGTCCAATTTCAAAAAGCCTTTATGGCGAAAGCACACCATGCGATTATGTTAGGACAGTGCATAGCCACAAAAACCATACAGACATTTTCCAGCCAAGGAGAGGTGTCACAAAAGTCAGAAATAGCGTTAAAATTAATCAGATGATCTTCATCTGGTGGCACTCCCAGGACTCAGTGTTACACAATAAATGTTTGTTTTGTTCGATAAAGTTCATCTTTATGTCCAAAAACCTCCTTTTTGTTTACGCGCTTTAGTTCAGTAATCCATATGCACAAATTGCGGGCACAACATCCAGACGAAAAGTCTAAAAAGTTCCATTAAAGTTTGTAGAAACATGTCAAACAATGTTTCTAATCAATCCTTAGGGTGATTTAATCATACATATTCAATAATGTTTCAACCGGACAATACCGTTTTCATTAGAAAAAAAAGGGAACGAATGTCGCACTCATGGCCACGTGAGATAAACAACTCATGGCTTTCAGCTGAGCCACTTACTCTGAGTGCTCTTATTCTCCCCCCTTTAACAATAGAAGCCTGAAACAACTTCTAAAGACTGTTGACATCTACTGGAAGCCTTATAGGAAGTGCAATCTGACCCCACAGACACTGGATATTCGAAACTTGGAAACTTTAGAGTGTTTTCTATCCAAATCTACTAATTATATGCATATTCTAGCTTCTGGGCCTGAGTAACAGGCAGTTTACTTTGGGCATGCTTCTCATCCAAACTTCCCAATGCTGCCCCCTATCTTAAGCATATCCAATCCAAAATTAAATCTAGAATAGGCTTCCTATTTTGCAACAAATCCTCCTTCACTCATGCTGCCAAACATACCCTTGTAAAACTGACTATCCTACTGATCCTTGACTTTGGCGATGTCATTTACAAAATAGCCTGCAACACTCTGCTCAGCAAATTGGATACAGTCTATCACAGTGCCATCTGTTTTGTCACCAAAGCCCCATATACTACCCACCACTGCGACCTGTATGCTCTCATTGGCTGGTCCTCGCTTCATATTCGTCGCCAAACCCACTGGCTCCAGGTCATCTTTTAGTCTTTGCTAGGTAAAGCCCCGCCTTATCTCAGCTCACTGGTCACCATAGCAACACCCAACTGTAGCACACGCTACTCGCTAGCCAACACCTACTTTGGCCGCCTTTCCTTACAGTTCTCTGCTGCCAATAACTGGAACGAATTGCAAAAATAACTGAAGTTGGACACATATCTCCCTCACTAACTTTAAGCATCAGCTGTCAGAGCAGCTTACCGATCTCTGCAGCTGTACACAGCCCATCTGTAAATAGCCCATCCAACCAACCAACTACCTACCTCATCCCATATGTTTTCCTGCTCTTTTGCACACCAGTATTTCTACTTGCACTTCCTCATCTGCACATCTATCACTCCAGTGTTAATTGCTAAATTGTAATTAAGTCGCCACTATGGCCTATTTATTGCCGTACCTCCTTACATCATTTGCACACACTGTATACATATTTTTCTATTGTGTTATTGACTGTAGGTTAGTTTATCCCATGTGTAACTCTGTGTTGTTGTTTTTGTCGCACAGCTTTACTTTATCTTGGCCAGGTTGCAGTTGTAAATGAGAACTTGTTCTCAACTGGCCTACCTGGTTAAATAAAGGTGAACTAAAAATAAAAACATTGTTGGTTTGGGGCTCTTAAGCTCTTAAGTAAGCTTTTCACTATTGCATGTGACTAATACATTTTGATTTGAAATGTATTAACTAGGTTGGAGGCTGACTGGTCAAGCTCTGTTTTTATCATTAAACATATTCTGATTTACATGTACACAGTCGGAAATAGGCAATTTTATGCAGTCAGTAACCTACATATAATTCCATTTTAAATTTGGCTCCCCAGTGCGGGCTTACATCCTGGCTATTTTGACGCATCTGGCAGTTTCTTCTCTTCCTAGCCTGTCACGTGGCATGGTTTCCATAGTAACGTATCAGTTTTGGTTGTTTTGATGCGTTGCTGGACTGAAGCAAACTGTGGATGTCCTAGCAACAAACAAGCACTTTACGTGTAGATATAGCTAGCGAACTAGCTAAACTATTGTTATATTGTTTACAGTAGGAAGCTTTCTAGCTAGTAAACCGTTCCTGAAACGTAGCTAGCAAGGTACTGAAAGGTAAGCCTAACGTTAGCTAGCTAGCTAGCTTTGGCTATCAGTGTCATGGTTAAGTTAGCTACGTTAGCTAACTAGCTAGCAAGCAGGCTCCTTAATAACTAATTTGTAACTAACAGTAACGTTAATCTAACTAAAGTTACCTAGCTAAATTATATAATATGCTAAGTTATCTCCAGGCTAACGTCACTGTGGTTACTCAAATTAACTAGCTAACGTAGCTAGGTCCTAATAGATTTATTTCGGTCTGGCACCATGCTATGTCGTGACCCCTTTGAAAAGTTGAGTTAATCTTGTTTCAATGTTCTAGAGTTGGTGGCCAAAGCGGGCCAGTGAGGAGGTCAGAATGTCGGGCGACCTGGTAGGAGTGTGGGAAGTGGCCCTGAGCGATGGAGTCCATCGGATTGAGTTTGAACATGGCACAACCACGGGGAAAAGGGTAATCTACATAGACGGAAAGGTAAAACTTGATAAATAATGGTTACGTTACAACCCTATTAATTAGACAAGCAGACAAAACGTCAAGCATCAACAAACTCGGAGAATCTCTCCCACTCACTCAACTCACTCCCTCTCTCTGTTTGAGATTGAGTGGTAGCTTCTCTTGATCTCCCTCAATGGCAGTCACATTCAGAGAACCATTTGACATGTCAGTCTTTGCCATGTTGTGTGTGTGTGTATATATTTATATTTGCTTACAATTACTACTCGGGTACTGTCAAAAAAGTAAATGTAGGCATTTTGAATGTAGGTCTAAATATTATAACAGTATGCCAATAACATAGAATCACACTGAATTATTGGACCTCTTGCATTTGTCCCTTTGCCCAGGAAATTGTAAGAAGAGACTGGATGTTCAAGCTGGTGGGAAAGGAGACCTTCAATGTGGGAAGTGCAGCCACCAAAGCGACCATTAACATTGACGCAGTGAGCGGCTTTGCTTACGAATACACCCTGGAGATCAATGGAAAGAGCCTGAAAACGTACATGGAGAACCGCTCCAAAGTCACCAACACTTGGCTGCTCAACCTGGACGGCATCGACTGCAGGGTCGTCCTGGGTAAGATATGTGCCCTGTGTCCATTTCCTCTCCCCAGCTTTTAATGCAAACATACAGTGTGTCAACCACTATAAGGGAGAGCTAATATTGAACACTGCCCGTCTTTTTGAGCCATTGAGATTTATTTACAAAGTGCCAAAGATTGCTGTGGCAATATTTGTATTTTGTGGATGTTTGCAAAGCACCTCCCATAAAATATAAATTACATCAAATTACTCAAGTCTGAATGCTGATTAGGCTATGTCAGCCACTCTGGAACTTCAAAGTGAAATAGATGGGTTCAAAATAAACTTCACTGTTTTTAAAATGCCCCAAGGTAATGTTAGGTCTGACTTGTCGTAACACAATGACAGGCAATGGTGCAAAAAAATCTATGAACTTGTCACAAACCCATGTGTTCGGTTATTGGTTGTTGCATTTGTTAGTTTGAGGATATGGAACTGACAATTACCATTGCATTAGCTAGGCTATAGTACCTTTGATGGTTCACTATTGAACAGAGTGGGCATGACTGTAAAAACATTCACTCCTAGTGTGGTTAGTATAGTGTTAGCCTATTTCTTTATGCTACAGCCCTTAGAACTTGCGCCCCTCAACAATCAAAACAAAGACCACCAGAATAGCAACACTTATCTTCCACTGATGGTATGTCATGGATGAGGCTGTTATTTTTACAGTGCCTTGCGAAAGTATTCGGCCCCCTTGAACTTTGCGACCTTTTGCCACATTTCAGGCTTCAAACGTAAAGATATAAAACTGTATTTTTTTGTGAAGAATCAACAACAAGTGGGACACAATCATGAAGTGGAACGACATTTATTGGATATTTCAAACTTTTTTTAACAAATCAAAAACTGAAAAATTGGACGTGCAAAATTATTCAGCCCCCTTAAGTTAATACTTTGTAGCACCACCTTTTGCTGCGATTACAGCTGTAAGTCGCTTGGGGTATGTCTCTATCAGTTTTGCACATCGAGAGACTGACATTTTTTCCCATTCCTCCTTGCAAAACAGCTTGAGCTCAGTGAGGTTGGATGGAGAGCATTTGTGAACAGCAGTTTTCAGTTCTTTCCACAGATTCTCGATTGGATTCAGGTCTGGACTTTGACTTGGCCATTCTAACACCTGGATATGTTTATTTTTGAACCATTCCATTGTAGATTTTGCTTTATGTTTTGGATCATTGTCTTGTTGGAAGACAAATCTCCGTCCCAGTCTCAGGTCTTTTGCAGACTCCATCAGAATGGTCCTGTATTTGGTTCCATCCATCTTCCCATCAATTTTAACCATCTTCCCTGTCCCTGCTGAAGAAAAGCAGGCCCAAACCATGATGCTGCCACCACCATGTTTGACAGTGGGGATGGTGTGTTCAGGGTGATGAGCTGTGTTGCTTTTACGCCAAACATAACGTTTTGCATTGTTGTCAAAAAGTTCAATTTTGGTTTCATCTGACCAGAGCACCTTCTTCCACATGTTTGGTGTGTCTCCCAGGTGGCTTGTGGCAAACTTTAAACAACACTTTATATGGATATCTTTAAGAAATGGCTTTCTTCTTGCCACTCTTCCATAAAGGCCAGATTTGTGCAATATACGACTGATTGTTGTCCTATGGACAGAGTCTCCCACCTCAGCTGTAGATCTCTGCAGTTCATCCAGAGTGATCATGGGCCTCTTGGCTGCATCTCTGATCAGTCTTCTCCTTGTATGAGCTGAAAGTTTAGAGGGACGGCCAGGTCTTGGTAGATTTGCAGTGGTCTGATACTCCTTCCATTTCAATTTTATCGCTTGCACAGTGCTCCTTGGGATGTTTAAAGCTTGGGAAATATTTTTGTATCCAAATCCGGCTTTAAACTTCTTCACAACAGTATCTCAGACCTGCCTGGTGTGTTCCTTGTTCTTCATGATGCTCTCTGCGCTTTTAACGGACCTCTGAGACTATCACAGTGCAGGTGCATTTATACGGAGACTTGATTACACACAGGTGGATTGTATTTATCATCATTAGTCATTTAGGTCAACATTGGATCATTCAGAGATCCTCACTGAACTTCTGGAGAGAGTTTGCTGCACTGAAAGTAAAGGGGCTGAATAATTTTGCACGCCCAATTTTTCAGTTTTTGATTTGTTAAAAAAGTTTGAAATATCCAATAAATGTCGTTCCACTTCATGATTGTGTCCCACTTGTTGTTGATTCTTCACAAAAAAATACAGTTTTATATTTTTATGTTTGAAGCCTGAAATGTGGCAAAAGGTCGCAAAGTTCAAGGGGGCCGAATATTTTCGCAAGGCACTGTACTAGGATTAAATGTCAGGAATTATGAAAAACTGAGTTTAAATGTATTTGGCTGAGGTGTATGTAAACTTCCGGCTTCAACTGTAGGTCATTATCTTTTCTACATACTTTATTTCTGGTTTTAGTTGTTTCAGTTTACACTGAAAGGGTCCCCCCCACTGTTTGGATTTAGGTGACCTGAAAAAAACACTTAGGTGGACCACCCAAGAATTTCAATGGCATAAAAATCCATCACCCTTGCTCTCAGAAACAATTGAAGTGTTATGCACACTACCCTTAAGTCACATCTACTTTAAATGAACAGTTTAATTGAATGTGCTCTCTAAGTAATTACATGAAAAATAACACTGAAGGAAAACACAAATTAATTTAGTTAGGCCTACTACCATAACCAACACAATGCCATCTCGATAAAGGATAGCAGGAGAGCATTTGAAAGAGACTGGAGAAATCCAGGTTAATTTTCAGTTCTATTGGTAATTTTGACTCACGCTCCTTTGAAATCACTCAAAAGCTTATCTGAACATAGCCTAAGAAAAATGCTTTACTTTGGCAGAAGCCAAGTCACAGCTAACTTAAAGGCATGTTCTCATGGTGATCATCAATCAGGAGTACAATATGCGCTGCTTACATTTTCTGTGTATCCTGAAGTATTTTATTGATGTTTGCCTAATATGTGTTATTTCTCTTTCCACAGAGAAAGACACTATGGATATTTGGTGTAATGGACAAAAAATGGAGACAGCGGTAAGCATCTTCCCTCCAATCATGCTGAGAATCACTTAGCAAAAAGATGAATAGTAGCAACGCGGATGCCCCGTCTACCAGGCAATCTGTTTATTTCCTGTGTTTGAGGGGTGCAAAATCGACTTGTCACTTAAATCTTGCTGGATCAATTGCTTTTATAATAATCAAATTATATTTGTCACATGCGCCGGATACAACAGGTGTAAACCTTACAGTGAAATGCTTACTTACAAGACCTTAACCAACAATGCAGTTGAGAAAATACGTTTTTAAAAAAGTAAGAAATAATAACAAATAATTAAAGAGCAGCAGTAAATTAAAATAGCGGGGCTATATACAGGGGGTACCTTTACAGAGTTAATGTGCGGGGGCATTGGTGTCGCGGTAACTGAGGTAATATGTACATGTATGAAGAGTTATTAAAGTGACTAAGCATAGATAATAACAGAGAGTAGCAGCAGTGTAGAGGGAGGAGGGGTGGGAAATGCACTGCGTGCACAATTTAGGCAAATTGTGTTCCTCAGGATTCATTTTATTGTTGAACAAACACAATGCTCTCAGTCAATCCAAAATGTTATTGAACCTCAAACCAGAATGTTTAACAAAGGAGAGGTGAGTTTTGTCTTTCTCGGGGAATATATAAGTGTGCACAATTATTAGGCAACTATTAGTGTGCAGAATTAGGCAACTAAATTACAAAAATAATTTCTCCCAACTCATTTGTTTATTCAACATTTGAGTAAGTGTAACAAATAAGTAACACAAAATGGCAATTAAATAACATTTTTGGCCTTTCAAAAATATTCAATGACCAATATAGCCCCCTTCTTTTCAATAACTGCCATGAGCCTTCCAGTTTCTTGATCTGTTCACGATCAACTTTCGCTGAAGCAGCAACTACAGCCTCCCAAATGCTGTTCAAAGAGGTGTATTGTATTCCCTCACTGTAAATCTCACATTTGAGAAGGGCCCACAAGTTCTCAATATAATTTAAGTCAGGTGAGGAAGGGGGCCAGGTCATTATTGGGGCATCTTTGAGGCCCTTGCTGGCTAGCCAAGCAGTGGAGTACTTGGATGCATGTGATGGAGCATTGTCCTACATAAAGATCATGGCCTTCTTGAATGCTGAGGACTTATTCCTATACCACTGCTTGAAGAAGGTATCTTCCAGAAACTGGCAGTAAGTTTGGGAGTTGAGTTTCAGTCCATCTTCAACCCGAAAAGGTCCAACTACCTCATCCTTAATGATAGCAGCCCATACCAGTACCCCTACTTCACCTTGCTGGCGCCTGACTTGAAGTGGTGCCCTGTGTCCATTACTGATCCAGCCACGGGCCCATCCATCTGGTCCATCAAGAGTCACTCTCATTTCATCTGTCCATAAAACCTTTGAAAAATTTGTCTATAGGTATTTCTTTGCCCAATCTTGACGCTTCAACTTGTGAATCTTATTCAGTGGTGGTCGTGTTTCAGCATTCTTGACCTTGGCTACGTCTCTGAGCACTTGACACCTTGTACTTCTGGACACTCCAGGTAGGTTGCAGTTCTGGAATATGGAGTTACTGGAGGATAATGGGTTCCTGGTGGCTTGACATTTAATTAAAGCTGACGATTCGCAACAAAACGTTTGATTGTCCGGTGGTCACGCCTCAATAGTTTAGCTATTTGAAGAGTGCTTCATCCGCCTGAAAGGCATTTTAAAATGTTTGACTTTTCAGTGTCAATTAAATCAATTTTTTGGCCCATTTTACCTGAGGTAATGAAGCTGCCTAATAATTATGCACAGCTTAATGTAAGTGTTATTCACTTTTGCCACACCCTCCCTTATTACACAAATACATATCACCTGAAAATGATTACATTCAATAAGCATTCAAGTTTGTATAGTTTGGAGTTGGAAAATGTGCATAGAAATAAGAAATAAGATCACAATACTCATTTGATTAGCTTGGGGGTAGAAGCTGTTTTAGAAGCCTCTTGGACCTAGACTTGGTGCTCTGGTACCGCTTGCCATGCGGTAGCAGAGAGAACAGTCTATGACTACTAGGGTAGCTTGAGTCTTTGACCATTTTTAGGGTCTTCCTCTGACACCGCCTGGTATAGATGTCCTGGATGGCAGGATGCTTGGCCCCGGTGATGTATTGGGCCGTACGCACTACCCTCTGTAGTGCCTTGCGGTTGGAGGGCGAGCAGTTGCCATACCAGGCAGTGATGCAACCTGTCAGGATGCTCTCGATGGTGCAGCTGTAAAACGTTTTGAGGATCTGAGGACCCCATGCAAATCTTTTCAGTCTCCTGAGGGGGAATAGGTTTTGTCATGCCCTCTTCACGACTGTCTTGGTGTGCTTGGACCATGTTAGTTTGTTGGTGATGTGGACGCCAAGGAACTTGAAGCTCTCAACCTGCTCCACTACAGGCCCGTTGATCAGAATGGGGGAGTGCTTGATCCTCCTTTTCCTGTAGTTCCCAATCATCTCCTTTGTCTTGATCACGTTCAGGGAGAGGTTATTGTCCTTGTATCACATGGTCAGGTCTCTGACCCCCTTCCTATAGGCTGTCTCATCGTCGTCGGTGATCAGGCCTACCACTGTTGTGTCAAACTTAATGATGGTGTTGGAGTCGTGCCTGGCAGTGCAGTCATGAGTGAACAGGGAGTACAGGAGGGGACTGAGCACGCACCCCTGAGGGGCCCCCGTGTTGAGGACCAGCATGGCGGATATGTTGTTACATACCCTTACCACCTGGGGGCGGCCCGGAAGTCCAGGATCCAGGAAGTCCAGGATCCAGTTGCAGAGGGAGGTGTTTAGTCCCAGGGTCCTTAGCTTAGTGATGAGCTTTGAGGGCACTATGGTGTTGAACACTGAGCTGTAGTCAATAAACAGCATTCTCACATGGGTGTTCCTTTTGTCCAGGTGTGAAAGGGCAGTGTGGAGTGCAATAGAGATAGCATCATCTGTGGATCTGTTGGTGCGATATGCAAATTGGGTTGGGTCTAGGGTTTCTAGGATAATGGTGTTGATTATAGCCATGACCAGCCTTTCAAAGCATTTCTTGGTTACAGACGTGTGTGCTACGGGTCGGTTGTCATTTAGGCAGGTTACATTAGTGTTCTTGGGTACAGGGACTATGGTGGTCTGCCTGAAACATGTTGGTATTACAGACTCAGACAGGGAGAGGTTGAAAATGTCAGTGAAGACACTTGCCAGTTGGTCAAATGGCAACTGTGACTCTTTCATACTCTTGTTCGTGCCTTTAGTATTTCCCCATTAACGTTACAACCGCAGACATTTTTGTAATGTCCTGTCAAGCACATCCTGTCAAGGGCTCAATGGAATGCGTTGTTTTTCTGTTGCATCGATAAGAATGTTTAAGCTTTGTTGTAGATTTAACTCATAGTCTCAACACTTACATCACAAGAAAGAGAAGAAAGTTACCTTTTTTGATGGGTGTTCATTTTATTGGAATTGAATTAAGTAATAATTTAATATAGTTGAAATGTTTACAAATTAATGTGCTGTTATGAAAGCAACTTCTGAAAATGAACACTTGGATTATAGTGATATTATGGCTGATCTTGCAAACAATGTAATGTATGTACAGATGTTATCTAGAGCCAAGTGTGTTGATTTTTAATCCAAGAGTATCTTGCTATTGACACACTTGTTGAATTATATAACAGAATGTGACAACAATGGTAATGAATGAGTCAGTCTAGACAGCACTGGCATATGCAGGTACTGTAGGCCTAGACAAAGTAATGTTTTGGTGGTTGCAGCCCTGTTCCACACCTTTATGTTAATGTATTAATATATTAAATACACCCAGTGTATTAATGCAAATGAGGCACATATAATTTTGTTTATTTTAACACAAAATATGTTTTTCAATACCTGATACCATTAGAAAATGTATGAGAGGATTCTAGGAAAAAAATTGAGGTTGCATGATTAACATGATTTGATTTTATAAACAAGACGCAATTAAAACGGAAATGCACCACTCCTAACCTCCTAGCCCACTTAAAATCAAATTGGCCCTCTATATTCCTCCATACACTCTTAATTTATGTATAATATTTACATTACCGGTACATTAAACTTTACTGAAATCTGTTCATCTCTATCTCGTTCACAGGGGGAGTTTGTGGAAGACGGTACTGAGACACACTTCACTCTAAGCGACCATGACTGTTGCATTAAGGCCGTGAGCAGTGGAAAGAGGCGAGATGGCATTATCCACACTTTGCTTGTGGACGGCACAGAGATAGCTGAAACCACAGAGTGATTGTCTGTATAGGTGTTTTGAGCACTTTGTTGGAGTGAAGAAAGCCTTTTTCAAATCAGGGACAAAATAATAGACTGAACATTGGTGCTGTGTGATATTTCACTGTCAAGCTGGAGTCCATGAGGCACCTCTGCACAATATCCATGATCTTAGATGGTTAACCACCAAAGATCATGGGCATCGTGCAGAGGTACCTCATGGGCTCCAGTTCTGTAGACATACAGTATTTTATATAATTTTATCTGGTAAACTGACATTATCACTAGTGAGTGAAAGGCAGGTTGCACAGTTGTGTCAAGAGGAGTAGTTATGTCAACTAAAGTGTTTTTCCTAAATGGGAAAACATTTCTTAATTTTGAAGTTGATTTTCCAGTCATTTTCCAGAAAGTGCACTGTGTATGAGGAATCATCCTTGTACTTGTAATTTACAAAACACACATTCTGCTTCCCAAATGGCACCCTATTCCCATTGACCAGAGGGAGCCATATGGGCCCTGGTCAAAAGTAGTGCACTACTAGTGCACTACTAGGAATAAGATGCCATTTGGGACACAGAACCTGTCCATGGGCCATGCAGCTCACTTATAATGCATTAATGTGCCAGTAATTTGCTTTTTTGTGTAGGCTGCAACATTCTAAAACAAATGAATTGTAATAACTGGAGTATTTATAAACAGATCTGTCCCGTGCATAGTTGGTAACATCAATGGTATGTTTATGTTATTGATTATTTGATGTCAGCCCTTACAATTAATTAATAAATTGAGTTTAGTCAAGTTTGGTAGGTGATAAGTGTATGTAAATACAGTATATGAACTTGTTGGCCCAAATTCTAACAGTTGCAGATAAAGGAAAACCACACTGGGGGTTCACTCAGAATGTTGATGCTGTATTGGAGGTGTTAAGTGTTAAGAATGATTCATCTCAGTTAACCCAGAACTATAGTCTCGCATAATTGGTCAGATACCTGATTATGTTCTGGGTGTTTAGAGAACGAGGATCAAAACCGGAACGAAGAGCTTCACAATCTCTCTTTGCAAGTTACAGGCAAGTCTATGGGCAAAATGTCCACTCCCCTTTGGGGAAAAAAGTGCTAACATCTGCGAAATTGTGATTTGTCCAAAGCACCAGAACTAATGCTGCTCGTTATCTCATGCATCCCGTTGTATTTTGACAGATCTACGCTACCAAGTATATTTATGTAGTCTGTCCAGGAGAGATTAAAAACTGACACTTGCCATTGGATAATGACGTGAAAATACACCTGTCCTAAGTATAACGTAAACCTGTCCATGTACCAGTTTTCCTATATCTGTGATTGATTGATTTGGGGTCAATTCAATGGAAGGGGACTTTTTTTGCTAGATTCTAGCCAGTGTCTGACATGAACGGAATAAACTGTGCTGTTACCCTCAGATTCTATTTATTTTATATCAAAAGAGCACGATATGTATTCAGGTATAGTTACTGCATTGTTAGTATTATGTACACTGCATGACCAAAAGTATGTGGACAGACACCTGCTTGTCGAACATCTCATTCCAGAATCATGGGCATTAAGTTGGTCACCCCTTTGCTGCTATAACAGCCTCATCTCTTTTGGGAAGGCTTTCCACTAGATGTTGGAACATTGCTGTGGGGACTTGCTTCCATTCAGCCACAAGAGCGTTAGAGAGGTCGGGCACTGATTAGGCCTGGCTTGCAGCCTGCGTTCCAATTCATCCCAAAGGTGTTCGATGGGGTTGAGGTCAGGGCACTGTGCACCCTAGTCAAGTTCTTCTACACCGATATCGACAAACCATTTCTGTATGGACCTCCTTTTGTGCATGGGGACATGGTGATCTTAGGCTTGTGTGTGGATGCTTGGCTATGGAAACACATTTCATGAAGCTCCCGACGAATAGGTCTTGTGCTGATGTTGCTTCGAGAGGCAGATTAGAACTCGGTAGTGAGTGTTGCAACCGAGGACAGAATATTTTTACGTTCTACACACTTTAGCACTCAGAGGTCCAGGCCTGCTACTTTTCCGCTGAGCCGTTGTCACTCTTAGACTTTCCACTTCACAATAACAGCACTCACAGTTGACCGGGGCATCTCTAGCAGGGCAGAAATTTGACAAACTGACTTGTTGAAAAGGTGCCATCCTATGACGGTTCCACGTTGAAAGTCACTGAGCTCTTCAGTAAGGCCATTCTACTGTCAATGTTTGTCTATGGAGATTGCAAGGCGGTGTGCTCGATTTTATACAGCTGTCAGCAACGGATGTGGCTGAAATAGCCGAATCCACTCATTTGAAAGTGTGCCCACATACTTTTGTATATATAGTGTATATTTTGTTTTGTGTGTCAGGTGTTTCAACATGTTTGTAATGTGTATATTTTGTTGAACTTGTCAGACATTACTTATTTTATTAAATCCATGTAATTTCACTCAAAGTTGACCCTTATTGTCTTTGTCTAGAATGTTAAAACCACTTTCAGAATCAGTGTGACCTTGCCAACCTGTGTCACATATGCTGTAGTCAACTGTGGTGGAACATGTAGCCAAGGCCTAGTTACCTAGATTAGACCCTGCAGAAAATGGATAGGTCTCTTGAAATGGTACATTACTACGTTATTTGTGAAGTGAAAGCTAAGAGATATATTTTTAATGAGAAGCCATTCTCTGGCGAGGTGTAAGGTTAGCAACCTAGGTAAAATGTGTTTTATATTGGATATTTGGTTGTTATTCAGTATTCTCTCATCAATAGGTATTGAACCAAGCCATTACTATGAAAATTATATATTCTGAATCAGGTAGGATGGAGAAACAGTCAAATTAATTTATTTTTTATGTATTTTTGACCCAGATTTTAATCTTCAATGGCTCTTAAAACCTGTTACGGCTAGAAGTTCCGCTCGACAACATCCGGTGAAATTGCAGAGCGCGAAATTAAAATTAAATTATTAGAAATATTTAACTTTCATAAAATCTCAAGTGCAATACACCAAAATAAATCTTAACATCTTGTTAATCCAGCCACCGTGTCAGATTTCAAAAAGGCTTTACGGCGAAAGCGAACCACAAGCAGACCACCATAGTCCGTGTGCCCAAGAACACTAAGATAACCTGCCTAAATGACTACCAACCCATAGCACTCACGTCTGTAGCCATGAAATTCTTTGAAACGCTGGTCAGGGCTCACAACACCATTATCACAGAAACCCTAGACCCACTCCAATTTGCATACCGCACCAACAGATCCACAGATGATGCAATCTCTATTGCACTCCACACCTGGACTAAAGGAACACCTATGTGAGAATGCTATTCATTGGCTACAGCTCAGCCTTCAACACCATAGTGCCCTCAAAGTTCTTCACTAAGCTAAGGACCCTGGAACTAAACACCTCCCTCTGCAACTGGATCCTGGACTTCTTGACGAGCCACCCCCCAAGTGGTAAGGGTAGGGAACAACATCCGCCACACTGATCCTTAACACGGGGGTCCCTCAGGGGTGTGTGCTCAGTCCCCTTCTGTACTCCCTGTTCACTCATGACTGCACAGCCAGGCACGACTCCAACCACATCATTAAGTTTGCAGATGACAACAGTGGTAGGCCTGATCAACGACGATGATGAGACAGCCTATAGGGAGGAGATCAGAGACCTGACCGTGTGGTGCAAGGACAATAACCTCTCCCTCAACGTGATCAAGACAAAGGAGATGATTGTGGACTACAGGAAAAGGAGGACCGAGCACTCCCCATTCTCATCGACGGGGCTGTAGTGGAGCAGGTTGAGAGCTTCAAGTTCCTTGGCATCCACATCACCAGCAAACTAACATGGTCCAAGCACACCAAGAGTCGTGAAGAGGGCACGACAAGCCCTATTCCCCCTCAGGAGACTGAAAAGATTTGGCATGGGTCCTCAGATCCTCAAAAGGTTTTACAGCTGCACCATCGAGAGCATCCTGACAGGTTGCATCACTGCCTGGTATGGCAACTGCACGGCCTACCGCACGACAAGCGGTACCCGGAGAGCCAAGTCTAGGTCCAAGAGGCTTCTAAACAGCTTCGACCCCAAACCATAAGACTCCTGAACAGCTTCTACCCCCAAGCCATAAGACTCCAGAACAGCTAATCAAATGGCTACCCAGACTATTTGCACCCCCCCCACCCACACCACCACCACCTCCCTTTTCTACACAGCTGCTACTCCCTGTCATTATCTATGCAAAGTCACTTTAATAACTCTACCTACATTACATATTACCACAATTACCTCGACACCTGTGCCCCAGCACATTGACTCTGTACTGGTACTCCCTGTATATAGCCCCACTATTGTTATTTACTGCTGCTCTTTCATTATTTGTTATTCTTATCTCTTACTTTTTTTGTTGTATTTTCTTAAAAACTGCATTGTTGTTTCAGTGCTTGTAAGTAAGCATTTCACTGTTGTATCCGGCGCATGCGACTAATACAGTATAATTTGATACCTTAAAAAAGGTAGGGGTGTGGATCAGAAAATCAGTCAGTTAAAAAAAATGGTGTGCCACCATTTGCCACATGCATCGCAACACATCTCCTTCGTATATAGTTGATAAGGCTGTTGATTGTGGCCTGTGGAATGTTGTCCCAATCCTCTTCAATGAATGTGCGAAGTTGCTGGATATTGGCGGGCATTGGAACACGCTGTCGTACATGTCGATCCAGAGCATCCTAAATATGCTCAATGGGGAACATGTCTGGTATGCAGGCCATGAAGAAACTTGAAAGCCCCATGTCGCAAGGATCTGTACACAATTCCTAGAAACTGAAAATGTCCCGGGTTCTTCCAAGTGCAGTCGCAAAAACCATCAAGCGCTATGATGAAACTGGGTCCCATGAGGACCGCCACAGAAAAAAAGACCCAGAGTTACCTCTGCTGCAGAGGATAAGTTCATTAGCGTTGCCAGCCTCAGAAATTGCAGCCCAAATAAATGCTTCACAGAGTTCAAGTAACGGACACATCTCAACATCAACTGTTCAGAGGAGACTGAGTGAATCAGGCCTTCATGGTTGAATTGCTGCAAAGAAACCACTACTAAAGGACACCAATAAGAAGAAGAGACTTGCTTGGGCCAAGAAACATGCAATGGACATTAGACCGGTGGAAATCTGTGCTTTGGTCTGATGAGTCCAAATTTGAGATTTTTTGGTTCAAACCGCCATGTCTTTGTGAGACGCAGAGTTGAACGGATGATCTCCGCATGTGTGGTTCCCACCGTGAAGCGTGATGGTGTGGGGGTGCTTTGCCAGTGACACTGTCAGTGATCTATTTTGAATTCAAGACACAATTAACCAGCATGGCTACCACAGCATTCTGCAGCAATACGCCATCCCATCTGGTTTGTGCTTAGTGAAATAAAGAAGAACCTTGAATGAGTAGGTGTGTGAAAAAACTACTAATTGGTACTGTATGCCTTGAGAAGTTACAGCTCACACAAAATTCTGTCACCAGCTAGACCAGAACATTTTGCTTAGGGTAATTCAGATACAATCAGATATGTATGACTAGTTTGAACGTATGCTTTCAGTAAGCCAAGTAGCTGTCCATAAAGGGCAAAATGTGATTTAAATATCATGATGTAAGAGTGTTTTGTCATGGTGGATACATGTAATGTTACCTAGCAGTTCAGCATCACCACCGGCACCTCCACTAGCAAGTTAGACTCAGCGGGAGAGGGAGACAGGAAGCTTGGGTGGAGGGGAGCAGTGCCTCCACCGACAAAGTGCTTGGAGCAGGTGCAATTTGCAGTTCAAGAACAAGCAAACATATAACCCCTGGCTTGTCATGCAGAATTCAAAGTTGGGCTGTACAACATGCAAAAATGTAGGGAGTTTTGGTCTAGAAACGACTGTAGGGATTAAACTAGCAAAAGAGTGGGTGGAATGTATAGTAAATTAACATTCTATGTGTAACGGATGTGAAATGGCTAGCTAGTTAGCGGTTGTGCACGCTAATAGCATTTCAATCGGTGACGTCACTCGCTTTGAGACCTTGAAGTAGTGGTCAAAAGGGGGTGAGCAATGTAACAGTATAGACTTTACGCCCGTCCCCTCGCCGTGAACCAGGGACGCTCTGCACACGTCAACAGTCACCCTCAAAGCATCGTAGCCCATCGGCTCCACAAAAGCAAGGGGAACCACTACTTCAAGGTCTCAGAGCAAGTGAAGTCACTGATTGAAACGCTATTAGCGCGCACCACCGCTAACTAGCTAGCCATTTCACATCGGCTACATATGCATCAGACGTAAAAAAACAAAACAAGGATCTCTCAGAAAAAAAGTTTTTGGAACATGCCTGAACCAAGGCGCATTTGGTGGCAGCAAGCCTTGTAGACAAGGCTAAAGAGGACACCCAGGTTAAGACTCAAGATGAGAAAATAAATAGACACTACAGCCAGAGTCTTCAGAACAGCCTTAGAAGGAGGCTAAACATCACATTTACATGCCCACTCATGGCTTTGAGATAGAAGTTGAATCTCAGGAGTTAAATGGACTTGACATGGGGAGTCTTTGTGGGAGGTTTTGAAAACTAAGGTTGGTCCTTTACCTTCACAGCACAGAACAAGTTTGTAATAACTCTCTCACAAGGACTCTCCCCCCCTGCACTCACTATGTGTTCCGGGACCTCCCGATTTTCAAATTAAGCGCAGAACCTACTTCAATATTGTCATGGGTCAATATACACTGAATAAAAATATAAACGTAAAATGTAAAAAGGTCATATGTTTCATGAGCTGAAATAAAAAAGATCCCAGAAATGTTCCATGTGCACAAAAAGCTTATTTCTCTCTTATTTCACAGAAATGTGTTTACATCCTTGTTAGTGAGCATTTCTCCTTTGCCAAGATAATTCATCCACCTGACAGGTGTGGCATATCAAGAAGCTGATTAAACAACATGATCATAACACAGGTGCAGCTTGTGCTGGGGACAATAAAAGACCACTCTAAAATGTGTAGTTTTGTCACACGCCACAGATGTCTCAAGTTGAGGGAGCGTGCAATTGACATGGTGACTGCAGGAATGTCCCCCAGAGTTGTTGCCAGAGAATATAATTTTCATTTTTCTACCAGAAGCCGCCACCAACATTGTTTAAAAAAATGTGTCAGTCCTTCCAACTGGCCTCACAACAGAAGATCACGTGTATGGCGTTGTGTGGGTGAACTTTTTGCTGATGTCAACATTGGAAACAGTGCCACAATGTGGCGGTGGGGTTATGGTATGGGCAGGCATATTTTAGGGACAACGAACACAGTTGCATTTTATCGATGGCAATTTGAATGCACAGAAATACCATGACGAGATACTGAGTCCCATTTTTTTAAAGGTGACCAACAGATGCATATCTGTATTTCCAGTCATGTGAAATCCATAGATTGGGGCCTAATTTATTTAAATTGAACGATTTCCCCTACTGTAACTCAGTAGACATCTTTGAAATTGTTAGGTGTTGCATTTATATTTTTATTCAGTATCTTTATACAATACTTTTCATGGTAGCGAGCGAGATTGGGTCTAAGCTTCGGGTATCGTTATGGGAATAGCTTTTTAGGGTTGTTGCTGTTTTATCTCACACGCATTCATTCACTCACTCACTCAGGGCAAACCTTTCCCTACAGCTGGCAGTAGCTAGCTGTAACATTACAGGCATGGCGTCTTGCGAGTCATTCCATTTGGCCAACAAACAAACTTCAAAATGGTGATTTAATGACAAACCATGTAATTACTTAGGTAAACATATAAATGACATCTTAAACAAGGTTCTGGGAAGTTGTTTGTAACTGGCTAGTTGGCGTGTAGTGGTGACGTCAGACCATCTGTTTAAGTAGTCAATAGAAAAAAAATCCTGTCTATCATGTTAATTGATTGGGTTAAGTTGAACCGTCACTCCAAAACTAGTGGACCAATGGAGACTCATTGTCTACGCCTCCTTCTAAACCCCACCCTTCACTGAAAAAAAGCAAAGATATGAGTAGTGTAACCAAAAGGTAGTAAATCCAGGCAAGAGCGTAGGCAAATGGATTCAATATAACTGATTTTTGGGAAAGTTGAACTGAAAATTATTTTTGCATAAAATTATTTGCTTGCAAGTTTTGCTTTTTATATCATTGTTTTTGTTTACAATTCTATACATTTTGCTTTCAATTGTTTGTTTTTTGACTTAAACATCCATTATTTCCCCCTTCCTCGAAAATATCATGTTTACATTTTCAACTATATATTTAATGTTTACAATTTATGTTATTTTAAATGTAATACATATGGTGTAAAATTGGCCACATATATATCGCTCCTGGATGCTCCGGCTCAAGTCAAGCGCCATAGACCCGCAAACGTATTAAGCTAAATATATACTTTTTTTCCTGGCGTTCGATAACTCCCCCTTGTTCTGCCAACAACTTGAGCCCATCGCGCTCTTGCGGCAATGTTTGTAAACACAGAAAGGAGTCTATTGTTAGCCGTTCTATTGCTAATCAACAAGAGAGAAACGTGCTTATAGACAACTGCCATAACTACGCTTCGCCTATGGATAATAGCATGCTTTCGAATGCTGAAGATGACGAATTCCCCTCTTTACCGGTTACTCCGTGCAAACCTCCACCCTCCAAAAAACCCAACATGAACTCTGACATCGTGGCTACCCTCTCCTTACTCATCAACTCCAGGTGTGACGCCATTGAGAAAATGGTAGGCGCGAACACCATGGTTATCGAAGGCTTGAAAAAGACTGTGGAGTTTGCATGTGGTGAAATTAATGATGTGAAAACGAGAGTGGCAAAAGTTGAAGAAAATGTGGAAAGGGTGGAAAAGAATAACAATGTCTACCATAGACGTCTCACTGATCTGGAACAATACACAAGAAAATGGAACCTGAGACTCTACGGCTTGCCAGAGGTGGAGAATGAAGATGTGCGAGGAGAGGCTATCCGTATCTGCCAAGAAGTTTTGCCTGCAGAGAAGAACAAAGTTGGTGAGACCATCGACGTTGTACATCGCCTCGGCAGGAAGCAACAGCAAAATGATTCAAGACCCAGGGGTATCATCATCCTATTCACTACCAGATTCTACAGGGATGCTGTCTGGAAAGCTGCTAGGAAGAACGCCTTCCTTCAGAGCCATGGTATGCGTTTCGCCGAGCATCTCAGCCCGGAAGACATAGAAAGAAGAAACAAGTTGTGGCCAACGATCAAGATAGCACGAAGTGAGGGGAAGGCTGCTTACTTCGTCGGGGGAGGACGAGGTTTCATCAACGGTTCAGAAATCCATATTCCTCCCTAAAATCTCACCAGAAGGAACAGGTTGATGGTTTCAGCCATGGTATTCTCATTTTCCTTTTTTACCTAACAAGCATCAGGTGACTATTTTACAGGAATACTCAGGTATTTCAATTCATTAGTTTGTTCTTGTATGACCAGAAGTCCTATTTTGTTTACAAACTTACGATTGAAAGCTGAATTTATGTATACAGTAACTAAGAAACTGTTTTAAATGGCATACAGGTCTGCTCTGACTTTACACGGTTATTGTTCTATTTAGTTATTAATACTTATTTCCAAAAAAGGTCTTAGGAATGTTTATATGTAAAACATTTTGTTATTCAATTATTTTATGATCAGTTTTCATATGTACTTAAAATAGTAGGTTCCCTTTTATTTAAATTATTATTTGTTGTTTTATTTCTCAGAATAGTTCCTGATTACACTAAAGAGGGTTTTTAGTCTCTCTTACTACAAGAACCCTTGGTTTGGTCTTGAACATAATTTCCAGTTGAGTTGAATTTCAAAGGTTATGGAATAAGCTATTTTCACTTTAAATTGACTTAAATGGTGCAGATCTCGGTTCCTTATCGTTTACGTTCACTGCTCCTACGTCTTTGACTCATCCTACTACAGTTTATACTTTTATATAATCTTTGTTGTTTTGTCTTTGTCTATATTATCTCTTAATGCTAGGGGGTTACGAAACAGTGTGAAGTGCAAGGCCTTATTTTTATTTGCTAAACAATTTTGAACAGATTTTTGCTTTTTTCAAGAGTCTCACTCAATTTTGGCTGATGCCAACTTCTGGAGGTCACAGTGGGGTAACGTTATTTGGCTTTCCCATGGATCTGAACGCTCTACTGGTGTCACTACAATGAAAAATACCTTTGGTGGTAATATTCTACACTCGGAATGTGACCCCTTTGGTCACTTTATTTGTCTTGTGATCAGTTACAATGACATTACACTCATTACTGTAAACTTCTACGGGTACAACACCAAACATGAGAATGATGAGTTGCTTGAATCTATAGAGAAACATATACTTCATTGGTTATCTAAATTTCCCAATTCGTTATTATTGATAGGAGGGGACTTTTAATACTTTTTATGGAAAAGTTTGATCTTACTGATATATGGAGAGAGAGGTTTCCGGCCGAAAGATCATTCACTTGGAGTAACAAAACAGGCTCCAGACAATCCAGAATAGATTTTTGGCTTATATCCAAATGTATTGATAGTGAGTGTGTTACTACAAATATTTGTACTACTCCCCTCACAGACCATAAGGCTAGTTACATTGATATCAAAATATTTACCCCTGATACGAACCTTGGTAGAGCATCCTACTGGAAGCTAAATAGCTCATTATTAAATAATGATATAGTTACATTTGAGGTTAAAGATCTGCTCTCACACTTTTGGGAAAGGGCTTGTGAAGAAAAATCTTATTGCAAGAACTGGGAGCTCTTTAAATTTGAGGTGTCCAAATATCTTAGAAAATATGGTAGTAATCTTGCAAAGACCAGAAGAGCTGAGGAGGAAAAGGTGATCATTAAGATAACTTCCCTTTCTCAGAGGTCCCCAGCTGACCTCTTGGGGGAGGAGAAGATGGAACTAATTGAGTTACAAAATAAACTGGATAATATATATAAATTAAAAGCAGAAGGAGCCTTTATTAGATCTAGGAAAAAATGGATTGAGGAGGGAGAACAGAATTCATCCTATTTCTTTGCCTTGAGAAATTTCACTCTAAAAATAACACTATCCATAAGTTAAACATTGATGGTGTTTAAGTTTTATTACAGATGACCAAAAATTAATCAGTAAATACTGCAGCAATTTTTACAGAAAATTGTATAGCTCTACGTACTGTCAGGAATCCACAGATATGTTTTTTAACTCACTGAATAATGTTCACTCTATCAGTGATATAGAATCTAAACAGTGTGATGAACCCATCAAAGTTGAAGAGATTATAGAGTCTATCAAACATCTAAAGAACAATAAATCACCAGGTGTTGATGGAATTACATCAGAATTTTACAAATTATTTTCTGAACAAGTAGCTCCCTTCCTATTTGAAGTCTTTTTAGAGAGTATTAAAAACAATGTTCTCCCTCCTACAATGAGTCAGGGGTTAATAACACTGATACCTAAACCTAAAAAAGAAGTGCCGCTCATCGATAACTGGCGTCCAATTTGTCTTCTTAATAATGACTATAAGATATTACCCTCACTACTTGCAAAAATAATTAAAGAAGTCCTGGATGCAATCATTGATGAAACAGTCTGGCTTCATGAGGAACAGACATATTTCTAACAATGTCAGACTAGTATTAGACGTACTTGACTACTCAGACCTAATAACTGAGGATAGCTTCATATTATTTTTAGATTTTTATAAAGCATTTTGAGTTAAAGAGAGGAATTAGGCAAGGTTGTCCTATCTCTCCGTACCTGTTTTTATTAATCACCCAACTTCTTGCAAATTCTTTAAATAATAGTCCTGTACAAGGTATTTCCATAGCTGGTAAAGAAATTATTATAAGCCAGCTGGCTGACGATACTACACTTTTTCTGAAAGACGCTAACCAAATTCCCATATCGATCAATGTGATTACAATCCTTTTCCAAAGCGTCTGGTCTATATCTTAACATTAAGAAATGTGAACTCATGGCTGTCAATGATTGTGTGACACCTTCATATTATGGTATTCCAGTAAAAGAAGAACTTACATATTTAGGCATAACCATTACAAAGGATCAGAAGTCTAGAGGCTTACTAAATTTGAACCCTCTTATTAAAAAACCCCAGAAGAAACTAAATCAATGGCTACAGAGGGACTTATCTTTAAAAGGTAGAGTCCTAATAACCAAGGCTGAAGGTATCTCTAGACTAACATATGGTGCTCTATCTTTATATCTTGACCGTAAAATAAGCAAGGAGATAGACCAGATGCTTTTCAACTTTCTTTGGAGAAACCGTACCCATTACATTAGGAAAACTGTTGTAATGAACACTTATGAGAATGGTGGGATGAATTTGCTGGATTTTACTACTTTAAATAATACTTTTAAGATCAATTGGATAAAACAATTCCTAAGAAGATCCACTTTTATCTGGAATTTTATTCCTCATCATGTCTTCTCTACTTTTGGTGGCCTTAACTTCATGTTGTTTGCAATTATAATATTGACAAAGTTCCAGTGAAACCTTCTGCATTTCATCTTGTCATGGTCCTTAATTTATAAACACAATTTTTCTCCACACAGATATTATATATGGAATAATCGGAATATATTGTATAAAAATACCTCTCTGTTTTTAGAATATTGGTTCCGAAATAATATCCTATTGGTGAGCCAACTGGTAAATGCAGAGGGTCTTTTACTCAGTTATAAAGCATTCTTATCACTTTACAAGTTCCCTGTAACACCTAAAGATTTTGCAATTGTTTTAGATGCCATTCCCTCAGGTGTTGCTATGTTATTCAGGAACATGTCAAGACCTGACCCTCAGAGCCTACCTTCTGTTGACCCTGTTGACTCATCAGTAGGAAAGATTTGTTTCTCTTTTGGTCCATTCCGCAACAGAGCGATACGATACGAAAATTATTCATAAATATTATCCTGCCAACCACTATACAGTGCCTTGCGAAAGTATTCGGCCCCCTTGAACTTTGCGACCTTTTGCCACATTTCAGGCTTCAAACATAAAGATATAAAACTGTATTTTTTTGTGAAGAATCAACAACAAGTGGGTCACAATCATGAAGTGGAACGACATTTATTGGATATTTCAAACTTTTTTAACAAACAAAAACTGAAAAATTGGGCGTGCAAAATTATTCAGCCCCCTTAAGTTAATACTTTGTAGCGCCACCTTTTGCTGCGATTACAGCTGTAAGTCGCTTGGGGTATGTCTCTATCAGTTTTGCACATCGAGAGACTGAAATCTTTTCCCATTCCTCCTTGCAAAACAGCTCGAGCTCAGTGAGGCCGTCATTGAAAATAAGAATTTGTTCTTAACTGACTTGCCTAGTTAAATAAAGGTAAAATAAAAATAAAAATCGTACCCTACAAAAAGAAATTGAACTGTATTTTAAGACGGTTAAATGCTCTACTAACAAAAAAGCTGTTAGAATTGTAAGTATATGCATGTCCCTTAAGGTCCTTGTGTAATTGTAATGTGATATTGTACCCCCTAGCTCGATTGTCTATTGTTTGTAATCTATGTACGCTTGTGTTCCCTCATGTGCTTTATGTATTGATTTGATATTAATAAAAATAAAAAATTTAAAAATGTTTAGCTCTCCAAGAATAGGGTTGGAGAGCCTGTACTAGAAGTTCTCAGGTTAAGGTTACACAAAGCAACTTTAACGCAATTTTAGTTGGTGACATCCTCTCAAGCAACTTTGCTGTAACCTGAAGCAACTCAAATGGCCTGCAACTGGCAAACAAATTGAAGCTGCGTGTTTGAGAGTTCCAAACTCACCCCAGGTCATCTGTTGCATTACGTCGTGGTTTCACAAATTATTTGTTTTTCCAACTGTTTGGTTATTGTAACAGAGATGTGTGTTCTCGAAATTACATGTATTGACTGTTAAACTATGTACACAAATTTGCATACATCTTGTTTTTATTGGCTGTTGCTGCAACTAGTTGCACAAAGTTGAAAAGTTGCAGATGAGTTACTTATTAGTTGCAAGAGGGTGTTGGTGTTTCATGAAGCAAACAAGAAGCAACTAAAATAGAATGCAAGTTGTGTCCTGTAATGGCAGCCATACAATCAACCTCATTGGTTTAATAGGAATGGGCTGGCAGTCTACACTGTTCTTCAAGGAAATGCAATGTGGCGGAAATTGTTAAAAGTAGTCCTTGTGCATAGAGTTGTATGGGTTGTGTAAATAAGCAATCATTCGTTTATGTTTTTACATACATTTTAAAGTGAAACATCTGAGTCTCGCGTAATTCCGTTACTATGGAATTGCACTGAAGCCTTCTGTACAGGAATGGGCGTGGTTGAGAGGAGGAGGAATGTCGCGTCGCTTCCTTAGCAACCAAAATGGCAAGTGGCAACAGCTCGCCGTCGAGAAATATACTTACTTGGCTGATTTTAGCTATGAAAGAAACCAGATAAACGCCACATTTGATGGGCAAACAATTGCTAGATACTTGTAAAAAAAAGTTATTAGCAGGTTTTGCAAAGAAGGGGCATGCAGGTTTCTTAGTTGTAGCGTTTTGCGAAAGTTGTGGTGACATTATTTTATGTGCTGCTAACGTTACCCCCTCTAACTAACGTTGGCTGACTTCGACCAGTTCTTGAAACGGTTACAAAGTTACATTTGTTTAAATAGCGCAATCACTAGTATGTAGAGGTAAACATTTCTTTACATTCTTCAACATGGAAACTCAGGTGAGTTTGCTCTAACATGACCCACATAATGTTAGCTAAGTTACTAAAGTTGGTTGAGATGGAACCTGAACGGAAAAAGGTTGAATCCTGTGTTAAATTGAAACAATAGCTTTTGATGACTTTGTAAATAGCATCAGGGCTGGGCCTGGTTATTAATTTGCTGCTCTGTTTAACCTACCCTTTGGCATGACTCAACAATCATTCTCACATTGGTAATATTCATTGGAAAATATCAAAGCGAAGCAGGGCTGGGCTTGGTTTAAAACCGTGGATGGGAGACCAAAAGGTAGCTTTAGATAGACATTCTCCAGTAAGAGGTGCCTCCCAGCCTATTGTTATTTTTTTTCCCTGATAGTGTACATAACGTTGAAGATCTGACGTTGTCTTAAAGGTACAAATTAAACATATTTTATACAAGGTTTGTCTATGTTAAAATTTGGTTACCATGATGACATAATCCTGTGGTTGAAATTGAATCCTGAAAACATTTGACGTCTTCTGGCTGGGGGAGTTTTGTTAAGTGCGCTAACATGCATCACTTGCGGTACCGTTTTGGAAATATAAGGTCAGAACGAATCTTTCATGTCAGCGAGAAATTGTTTTTGAAATAGGGTTTCCACGGCCATATTTCAGAGTCGACTACCTATGCTAATGATATATCTGCAACTCTGAACAGCTGTGTGTAACCAGAAGACTTATTGTCACTGAAAAATACTGTCAGCGGCAACTGTGTTAAAACAGTTAAAACAGTAAGTGTATATTCTGCTTTGTGAAATTATTTTGATGTGATATCAAAGTAGAGACCTTTATGTTTTTAGAACCATACCGCATTATTCGATTCATTTTTAGATGTAAACTCCTCTCACTGTCAACTGCATTTATTTTCAGCAAACTTAACATGTGTAAATATTTGTATGAACATAACAAGATTCAACAACTGAGACATAAACTGAACATGTTCCACAGACATGTGGCTAACAGAAATGGAATAATGTGTCCCTGAACAAAAGGGGGGTCAAAATCAAAAGTAACAGTCAGTATCTGGTGTGGCCACCAGCTGCATTAAGTACTGCAGTGCATCTCCTCCTCATGGTCTGCATCATATTTGCCAGTTCTTGCTGTGAGATGTTAATCCACTCTACCACCAAGGCACCTGCAAGTTCCCAGACATTTCAGAGGGGAATGGCACTAGCCTTCACCCTCCGATCCAACAGGTCCCAGATGTGGTTAATGGGAATGAGACCCGGGCTCATCGCTGGCCAAGGCAGAACACTGACATTCCTGTCTTGCAGGAAATCATGCACAGAACGAGCAGTATGGCTGGTGGCATTTTCATGCTGGAGGGTCATGTCAGGATGAGCCTGTAGGAAGGGTACCACATGAGGCAGGAGGATGTCTTCCCTGTAACGCACAGCATTGAGATTGCCTGCAATGACAACAAGCTCAGTCCAATGATGCTGTGACACACCGCCCCAGACCATGACGGACCCTCCACCTCCAAATCGATCCCGTTCCAGAGTACATTGCGGACAATCTGAGCACTGATGGAGGGATTGTGCATTCCTGGTGTAACGCGGGCAGTTGTTGTTGCCATCCTGTACCTGTCCCTCAGGTGTTATGTTTGGATGTACCGATCCTGTGCAGGTGTTGTTACACGTGGTTTGCCCCTGTGAGGACGATCAGCTGTCCATCCTGTCTCCCTGTAGCGTTGTCTTGGGCGTCTCACAGTACGGACATTACAATTTATTGCCCTGGCCACATCTGCAGTCATCATACCTCCTTGCAGCATGCCTAAGGCATGTTCACGCAGTTGAGCAGGGACCCTGGGCATCTTTCTTTTGGTGTTTTTCAGAGTCAGTAGAAAGGTCTCTTTAGTTGTCCTAAGTTTTCATAACTGTGACCGTAATTGCCTACCGTCTGTAAGCTGAGTGTGTTAACAACCGTTCCACAGGTGCCTGTTCATTAATTCTTTATGGTTCATTGAACAGGCATGGGAAACAGTGTTTAAACCCTTTACAATGAAGATCTGTGAAGTTATTTGGATTTTTATGGATTATCTCTGAAAGACAGGGTCCTGAAAAAGGGACGTGTCTTTTTTTGCTGAGTTTAGTATTTGGTTGTTTTGGCAGCCATAGCCAATTAGCCTCTAAACAGAACATGTATGGTCCTTGGACTATAAGGAGTAACGTTAGGCTCTTTTTGTCCATTATTCAGTTAAGGAACAGCAGGACAGACTGGCTTAAAATACGTTTTGAAGCTACATTATTTGTTTACAAAGATTGAAATTACAACAAAAACAAACATTTGCATAATATTGTTATGTACCCTATACAGTACCTTGGTACCTAGGCTGTAATTACATTCTTCAGCAATCAATGGATATACAGTCATTTGAAAAAGTAAATACACCCCCTGGAAAGTAATTATTATTTGTTTTTAACATATTTGGACACATGGATATTTGAGCTAAATTCCAACCACATTCATCGATAAAGGTAACCCAATTTAACAAATCACAAAAACAACCCAAAATTTTTGAAAATGTTATGTAATTAAAATAAACAAAAATGCAATTTCCTTATGTGGAAAAATGTAATACACCCCTACCTTTACCATCACATAAAATGGCTGAAATTAGAATCAGGTGCACCAAAACAGGTGCAAATGATTAGAAAATCATTAGAGTAACTTAGTCTGGTTGGTTTTAACCATATGGGTGTGTGATAACACATCATGCCACTATCAAAATACCTTTCCGAGGCCCTTAGAAGAAAGATTATTCATGCCCGCGAGTCTGGGAGGAATTACAAATCCAGTTCCAAGTTTTTTGAAATACATCATTCCACTGTCCGATTGATCATCTACAAATGGAGAAAATTCCAGACCACTGGCAATCTACCTAGGACAGGTCGTCCCACCAAATTCAGCCTAATAGCTGACCGAAAGATGCTCATAGACGTCTTAAAGAACCCCAGGGTAACATCAAGGGATCTACAGGCCTCTTGCCACAATCAATGTCAAAGTGCATGAGTCAACTGTCAGAAAGAGACTAGACAAACTTGGCCTACATGCGAGGTCAGGAAGGAAGAAGCCTCTGCTCTCAAAAAATAATATTAAGACACAACTGACATCTCCAGACAACGCCTGGGTAAAGGCCAAACTACTGGAACAATGTGATCTGGACAGGCGAAAACAAAACACTGCCTTTGAACAGAAGAACCTCCTACCAACAGTAAAGTGTGGAGGCGGTGGCATTATGGTTTTGGGGCTGCTTCAGGGCCTGGCCAACTTGCCATCATTGAGTCAACCATGAATTCCATATTGTACCAGAGAATTATTCAGGAGAATGCTAGGCCATCTGTCAAAAAGCTGAAGCTGAACCGTACGTGGATCTTGCAACAGGACAATGATCCAAAACAAACAGCAAAACTAAAACAGAATGTCTCAAAGAGAAGAAATGTGGGGTTATGGAATGGCCGAGTCAAAGCCCAGATCTCAATCCTGCCAAAATGCTGTGGGTGGACTTGAAGCGGGCCATGCATGCAAGAAAGCCCTCAAACATGACACAATTGAATCAGTACTGTAAAGAAGAATGCGCAAAAATTCCTCCCAGTCGATGTAAAAGACTGATACAGTTACTAGAAACGGCTACATTAAGTTATTTCAGCCAAAGCGGGCAACACCAGCTATTGAAACTAGCAATGTACTTATTTTTTCTGCATTTCTTTTGATTTTCGTTTAATAAAGTATAATCTTTCATATATTCAGTGGGGAGAACAAGTATTTGATACACTGCCTATTTTGCAGGTTTTCCTACTTACAAAACATGTAGAGGTCTGTTATTTTTTATCATAGGTACACTTTAACTGTGAGAGACGGAATCTAAAACAAAAATCCAGAAAATCACATTGTATGATTTTTAAGTAATTAATTAGCATTTTATTGCATGACATACGTATTTGATCACCTACCAACCAGTAAGAATTCCGGCTCTCACAGACCTGTTAGTTTTTCTTTAAGAAGCCCTCCTGTTCTCCACTCATTACCTGTATTAACTGCACCTGTTTGAACTTGTTCCCTGTATAAAAGACACCTGTCCACACACTCAATCAAACAGACTCCAACCTCTCCACAATGGCCAAGACCAGAGAGCTGTGTAAGGACATCAGGGTTACAATTGTAGACCTGCACAAGGCTGGGATGGACAATAGGCAAGCAGCTTGGTGAGAAGGCAACAACTGTTGGCGCAATTATTAGAAAATGGAAGAAGTTCAAGATGATGGTCAATCAACCTCATCAACCTCATCAACCTGATCAAGTCAGCACATGTACAGGCCCATCTGAAGTTTGCCAATGACCATCTGGATGATCCAGAGGGGGAATGGGAGAAGGTCATGTGGTCTGATGAGACAAAAATAGAGCTTTTTGGTCTAAACTCCACTCGCTGTGTTTGGAGGAAGAAGAAGGATTAGTACAATCCCAAGAACACCATCCCAACCGTGAAGCATGGAGGTGGAAACATCGTTCTTTGGGGATGCTTTTCTGCAAATGGGACAGGACGACTGCACCGTATTGAGGGGAGGATGGATGGGGCCATGTATCGCGAGATCTTGGCCAACAACCTCATTCCCTCAGTAAGAGCATTGAAGATGGGTCGTGGCTGGGTCTTCCAGCATGACAACGACCCGAAACACACAGCCAGGGCAACTATAAGGAGTGGCTCCGTAAGAAGCATCTCAAGGTCCTGGAGTGGCCTAGCCAGTCTCCAGACTTGAACCCAATAGAAAATCTTTGGAGGGAGCTGAAAGTCCGCATTGCCCAGCGACAGCCCCGAAACCTGAAGGATCTGGAGAAGGTCTGTATGGAGGAGTGGGTCAAAATCCCTTCTGCAGTGTGTGCAAACCTGGTCAAGAACTACAGGAAACGTATGATCTCTGTAATTGCAAGCAAAGTTTTCTGTACCAAATATTAAGGTCTTGCTTTTCTGATGTATCAAATACTTATGAAATCCTAATGAATTACTTAAAAATCATACAATGTGATTTTCTGGATTTTTGTTTTAGATTCCGTCTCTCACAGTTGAAGTGTACCTATGATAACAATTACAGACCTCTACATGCTTTGTAAGTAGGAAACACTGCAGATTTAGCAGGTTATCAAATACTTGTTCTCTCCACTGTACCAGTCAAAAGGTTGGACACATCCAGGGTTTTTCTATATTTCTACTATTTAATACATTTTAGAATCATCGTGAAGACATCAACTATGAAATAATAAATATGGAATCATGTAGTAACCAAAAAAAGTGACAAAACTAAATATATTTTATATTTTAAATTCTTCAAAGCAGCCACCCTTTGCCTTGATTAGAGCTTTGCACACTTGGCATTCTTTCAACCAGCTTCAACTGGAATGCTTTTCCAACAGTCTTGAAGGAGTTCCCACATAATATGCTGAACACTTGTTGGCTGCTTTTCCTTTACTCTGCGGTCCAACTCATCCCAAACCATCTCAATTGGTTTGAGGTCGGGTGATTGTGTAGACCAGGTCATCTGATGCAGCACTCCAACACTCTCCTTCTTGGTCAAATAGCCCTTACACAGCCTGGGGGTGGGTTGGGTCATTGTCCTGTTGAAAAACAAATGATAGTCCCACTAAGCGCAAACCAGATGGGATGGCGTATCGCTGCAGAATGCTGTGGTAGCCATGCTGGTTAAGTGTGCCTTGAATTCTAAATAAATCACTGACAGCGTCACCAGCAAAGCACCCCCACACCATCACACCTTCTCCATACTTCACGGTGGGATCCACACCTGCGGAGATCATCCATTCACCTTCTCTGCATCTCACAAAGACACTGCGGTTGGAACCAAACATCTAAAATTGGACAGATTTTCAGCTGTCTAAAGTCCATTACTCATGTTTCTTGGCCCAAGCAAGTCTCTTCTTATTATTGGTGTCCTTTCGTAGTGGTTTCTTTGCAGCAATTCGAGCATGAAGCATTCACGCAGTCTCCTCTGAACAGTTGATGTTGAGATGTATCTGTTACTTGAACTCTGTGAAGCATTTATTTTGGCTGCAATTTCTGAGGCTGGCAACTCTAATGAACTTATCCTCTGCAGCATAGGTAACTCTGGGTCTTCCTTTCCTGTGGTGGTCCTCATGAGAGCCAGTTTCATCATAGTGCTTAATGGTTTTTGTCACTGCACTTCAAGAAACGTTCAAAGTTCTTGAAATTTTCTGGATTGACTGACCTTCATTTCTTAAAGTAGTGATGGACTGTCATTTCTCTTTAGCTTATTTGAACTGTTCTTGCCATAATATAGACCTGGTATTTTACCAAATATGTTTATTTGGTAAAACTACACAACTGATTGGCTCAAACGCATCAAGAAGGAAAGAAATTCCACAAACTTTTAACTGTTCAGACCTGTTAATTGAAATGCATTCTAGGTGACCACCTTATGAAGCTGGTTGAGATATTGCCAAGAGTGTGCAAAGCTTTTTTGTTTACTACATGATTCCATGTGTGTTATTTCGTAGTTTTGATGTCTTCATTATTATTCTACAATGTCAAAAATTATTCCCATAATGTCAAGCAAAGAGGCACTGGGTTTGAAGGTAGGCTGTGAAATACATCCACAGGTACACCTCCAATTGACTCAAATAATGTCAATTAGCCTACCAGAAGCTTCTAAAGCCATGACATAATTTTCTGGAATTTTCCAAGCTGTTTAAAAGCACAGTCAACTTAGTGTATGTAAACTTATGACCCACTGGAATTGTGAAGCAGTGAATTATAAGTGAAATAATCTGTCTGTAAACAATTGTTGTAAAAAGTACATGCAAAGTAGATGTCCTCACCGACTTGCCAAAAGTATAGTTTGCTAACAAGACATTTGTGGAGTGGTTGATAAACACATTTTAATGACTCCAACCTAAGTGTTTGTAAACTCCCGACTTCAGCTGTATATATATATATATATATAGTGCTTTTGGAAAGTATTCAGACTCCTTGACTTTGTCCATATTTTGTTACATTACAGCCTTATTCTAAAATGGGTTAAAACAATTGTTAACATTTCATCAATCTATGCACTATACCCCATTATGACAAAGCAAAAACAGGTTTCATTCCCTTTCCTCAGTACTTTGTTGAAGAAACTTTGGCAGAGATTACAGTCTTGAGCCTTCTTGGATATGACACTACAAGCTTGGCACGCCTGTATTTGGGAAGTCTCTCCCATTTTTCTCTGCAGATGCTCTCAAGCTTTGTCAGGTTGGATTGGGAGCGTCGCTGTACAGCTATTTTCAGGTCTGTCCAGAGATGTTAGATCGGGTTCAAGTCCGGGCTATGGTTGGCACTCTCAAGAACATTCCGAGACATGTCCTGAAGCCACTCCTGCATTGTCTTGGCTGTGTGCTTAGGGTCGTTGTCCTGTTGGAAGGTGAACCTTCGCCCCAGTCTGAGGTCCTGAGCACTCTGGAGCAGGTTTTCCTCAATGATCTCTCTCTACTTTTCTCCGTTCATCTTTCCCTCGATCCTGACTAGGCTCCCAGTCCCTGCCTCTGAAAAACATCCTCACAGTATGATTCTTCCCCCACCATGCTTCACCGTAGGGATGGTGCAAGGTTTCCTCCAGACGTGACGCTTTGCATTCAGGAAGCCAAGTTCAATCTTGGTTTCATCAGACCAGAGAATCTTGTTTCTAATGGTCTGAGAGTCCTGTGCTCAATTTCGAGTCTCATAGCAAAGCGTCTGTATACTTATGTAAATATGGTGTTTCTGTTTCTTATTTTTAATACATTTAAATTTTTTTTTGAAGAACCTGTTTTCACTTTGTCATTCTGGGGTATTGTGTATGGATTGATGAGGGGAACATTTAATTTTAGAAAAATGATCTAACAAAATGTGGAAAAAGTCAAGGGGTCTGAATAATTTCCGATTGTTACTCAGTGACATTTGTCATGTCCAGCTAGCCACCTAGGTCCGAATGACAGTGTTCAACGTTCTCTTCACAGAAGTCTTTGCATAATAAGAAGCTGCCCAAGATCCCTGACAGTCCAAACCGCCTCCTACCACAACTTCCACAGGTACGCTGCCTAACATCAGTCTCCCAGGCTTTGGCAATTGCTAACCAGTAAGCCTATGTAACAGACGAGTTTGTCCAATATAGGCTAAGCATAATGTCTTGGTTTTGCTTCATAGAAAGTGTGGGTGGTGTAACTCAAATAACTAACCATCTAATTGTTACAATTCCAATTATTTTTTATTTATTAGTCCCATACTCTCTCGTTTTGCACTAAACTATTCATTTATATCTGTCTTCAAAGATCCGCTCCAAACCCCAGTGGCAGGAGACAGCTCCTGCCTTTGTCCTGCAGCCGCCAGTCAGAGGAGAGTCCCATGGCTTTGGGGCGGCAGTTAGACTGTCCAGTAAGTTATGTTCTCACTGATATAGGCTAGTAGCAAATAGGACATAGTTTCAAATTCGTTATAGTTTTTCAAACATAATTAACCAAAGGTGACTCAAATGGAGAACAGCATATTGTATGTTGCAATCAATGAGTAGACATAGCTCCTTACAATAACAACAATACTTTTTGAACATACACACACCCTCCACAAACTGTAAATTCAGCTGTAAAAAAATTATGGATTTTATAACTGACTTCCCTCACCATGTTTTTTTCTTAGCCTCACATACTGTAACTGCGTGGAATATAATCCCTTCACCCCAATGCCCCATATGTTTCTTTGTGACCTATATGATAAAGTCCATCCACTGTAACTGTGTGGAGAAGGCAATGCTATGCTTTATAATCCCCCCTATAAGTGTCTTATGTGACCTATAATGACGTGTCTCCACTGTAGGAGATGTGCTGGGTGGAGGGTCGGGGACCAGGCGTTACCAGAGCCTGAGCAGAGGCCTGGAGGACTCCCAGAGCAGAGAGGCCGGCCTGTCATCAGAGTCCTCCAAACATCGCAGCAGTAGCCACACTCAGCCCAAAAAAGACCGGGAGCAGTTCCGCAGTGCCCTGGTCGGCATAATCCTGTGAGTCCAATCAAATAATCAATCAATCCATACATTGCCTATTCATCCCCTTCCATCCAAGCATCCACATACCGACTCACCCGACGTTCGGTAGCACTTTTCACTGAAATACAACATTCTCCTTTCACTAAATTACCCCGTGTTTCAGGCAGCATGAATCTGCCAGTGGCAAAACCATTGTGGAGGACAGTCACCCCCCTACCTGTGGGTCCCCCACAGCTACAGAGAAGGATATCCTGGTAAGGGAAGGTGACATTTTGGTATAGATTGTTAATTAATAGGTCCAAATATGAATGTAGCAACTGTGGATTAGCTCTTTAATGTGTCTTATCTTTTTATGTCCACCTTGTCAGAGATATTACTATTACATCCGCAATGGGATCGACACAGAGCATGTGGCAGCCATGGAGGACTCCTGGCTGGAGAATGTTCTGGACCTGGTGCCCACTCACCTGAAGAGGCTGACTAGGACCATAGAGCTGCTATCAGATGAGATGAAGGAGGACTACCTGCTCAGTGTGAAGAAAGCCATCGGTACCTAACCCAACACAAATCCATCTGTGTTCTTTAAATTATCATTAAGACATATCTGTCTGTAGACTCAGATTTTTCTCTAGATTCTGTTCTAAAATGTGCATATCTATTATTAGTCTTTTGCTGCACAGTAATTAGTCATGTTGTTTTGTTGCCGCTGTTTGCAGTGGATTTCGTACTTCGGGACCCGAGGGAAAACGATGAAGACAAGGTCAAAGATGTTCCTCCTCACAGAGTTGAGTAAGTCCCATAGAATGTGACAATGTGTGCAGTACTTTGAAACACACTTGGTCCTATTACATGGACAGAAACCACATGGGCTCAGATTAATTGCCTATAGAAAAAAAGGAATGTCTCCTTAGTGTTTTGTTGCTCTCGAACTTGGTTGTTTAATAAAGAAACATTTTGACCGTCATGGTCTTCAGTTACTTGACGAAGACCATGTTGGTTGAAATGTTCTAAGTAGCCTTTTTTGTCAAATTGTATTCCTCTTAAAAATATTAAACTTCTTCTTATCCTCTTTTCCTTGCTGTACATCATTTAAGAATGGAGGTGGTCCCTAAACCATGGAACAAATCATTCCTTCATGCCCAAAAGAGGATGAGAGACAAGTTGCATTCCATCAACCCCACTATGCTATCAGTGCTGGACCTGTGGCATGTGTCTTTCAAGTGAGAACACTTCTATCATATCCTTCTATCCTATTCTTATAGTCTTATTTCTTTCTATATTTTTCTTCTCTTTCACTGTCCCAAGCCTTTATATTCAGTATTGCCATCCTTTCTGCTCTATGTCTGCCTCTCTTTTTCTTTACTCACTCACCCCCTGCATTCTCCTTGTAGGAAGATGCGTCTCATCGATGTTGAGGAGTTCCAGAACAGGCAGGAGTCTATGGAGCTCTCCATCTTCCAGCATCTAGTCACCAGACACATTGAGTGTGCCAAGGACATCCTCCTCAAAAAGTATGAGTACATATAATAGAGTAGGTCCCCACTGGGCTAGAACCAGTGACCTGCATACCAACACTTTACACTTACATTTCCTGTCACCCCACAAAAGCCATGTCCCTTGCTGAAAAAGGAAACAACTACTTCAGGTCTCAGGAGGATTGATGTCACTTGCAGGATGAATACTACAAGTGCACTGCTAACTAGCAAGCGATTCCACATGGACTTTTGTTAGGTTCTGACAAACAGTGAAAAACTAACAGACAAGTAGTCAAAGCTCAAACCATGTTTATTCACCCACTGGGACAAAAGGCTGCAAAGACAAAGACATGTTTACTCAAGCCCATATATTTATACCCTCCTAGGCGGAGTCCACTCCTTGCAACTCTAGACAGCCAATGCATCTCTGTTGCTAGGCAAGACCTTAAGTGGGGACTGTTCCTTCTCACTTCATGTGACCTGACCTCGGCCCGAATCCTCACTCCTTCTTAAATCACGGCTGTCCTACCTTATCTGTTACTGAAACCAGACGGTTAACATTTTCCTCTCCCTATAGGATCCTTGAGATTTAACAATAACATGTTCAAACAGAATATAAGCTCTCTGCACTCCTCCTTCCTCTCTCAGTAACTTTCCATACACCTAGTTGTTATCCCTCCATTGACCTCAACATATACATTCATTATACAGCAATCAAATAAATTCTAAGTTCTAATATGGTAACATGAAAAAACATATTTCATGCTATAATCCAACACTTGATACCAGTGGAGGCTGCTGAGGGGAGGACAGCTCATTATAATGGCTGGAACAGAGCAAATGGAATGGCATCATGGAAACCATAGGTGTTTCTCAAAATGCATACTACCGTGCTCTGAGCACGCAAATTGGGGCATGGCAGTGTCAGAGTATGAGTAAAAATCAAGGTATGTGAAATGGAGCACGCATTCGAGAAGCGTACTTCGTTTGTAAATATTTTAAAGCATGCATCGATACAATCTTCAATGGAAAGTATGCAAAGAAATATGACGCAGTAAAGTAAAAAATGACGCACGATTTCTTGAAATCAATGGCGGACATTATATGAGCTGAAGCGATAATGAAATGCTGACTATTCACATGTCATATGTTGCCTGACAACACTATTTTATCTTGATACGTTAATAAATACATGCTGTGTTAGTTTTGGCATGTTTACCTGCCTACGTACTATAGATCGCAAGGCCATGAGTCAATAGGGCTAACTGTCTAGCTACTACTGTTAGCTAGCCAGAAAGCCACAAAGAATTGTTAGGTAGCTACCCAAGAAGAATTGACATCTATCTTGCATAATATTTGATTTTTTGTTATTTTTTACTTGTTAAACAACCTGACTAGATAGATTTTTACGATTCACATATAGCTAGCTGATAGTTATGAAGTAAAACGGTTGCTTTGTGTATATCTTGTTTGGTCTATTGTTGCCATTGTCCTGGCTGGAAGAAGGTTCAGTGAATGGGGAGGTGAAACGTGAGGTAATACAGTAGGGGGAGTGCGAGTGCTTCTGAAATGTAATGTTTTATGCATTCTCCACACTCACGTCCTCACAAGAACTTACTCAAGAGAGCATCGTCGGAGATTACACTCGGAGCATGAGAGTGTGGCGCACAGTAGAATGCATATTGAGAAACACCCCATGTGTTTGATGTATTTGATACCATTCCACTTATTCCGCTCCAACTATTACCATGAGCCCGTCTTCCCCAATTAAGGTGCCACTAACCTCCTGTGCTTGATACAACCAAACAACTAAAAATAACTGTAGCAGGCTTCCAAGGTGGCATGTCAGTGAAAAGTAGCATCTTAGCCGGGCTGTTTCTTGTCTTCCATTTCTAACCTATACCCTAACTTTGTGCTTATGAACAGGTGGTTTCCTGAAGTTCAGCACATTTACTACCAGGGGAACAAACGCAAGCTGGTCCCCAGCAACACCAACGCAGCCAAACTGCAGTCCTTCTTCAACTGTGTGGCTGCCCTGATGGCCTCACAGCTCCAGAGTCTAGCACTGGAGTCCATCCAGGATTACACACACCTCATTTCCCAGGACCCGGTAACTACAATACACACACACACACACACTCAGTGTATGCCAGTCATTTTCATTTTGGGGTCCTATCTCCCTCCTATCTCCCAGTACTCGGTGAGGGCCTATGAGCACCCTGGCTTTGTCCTGCGTCTGATCCTGGATGAGAATGACATCAAGTTTGAGCCTGACTTCAAAGACTTTGAGGTCATCCTTCTCAACGTCTACGACATCATGCTGAAATCCATCAGCTTGGTGCCGCGCGTGGAGACCAAGCTCTACTCAGAATGGGTAATATATATATATATATATATATATATATATATATATATATGTATGTATATATATATGTATGTATGTATGTGTGTGTGTGTGTATGTTGGGATGAAAGTGTCACTGTGTATCTCTTTGGCTTGAATTGAAGAAGTAGACATCCTACTGTGTTTGTGTGTCTGTCACTTACCCTCACAATTTACTGCACGAGTATAAGACTTCACACCCACCATATCACCTCATCCACCTTCCATCCTACAACACTCTTCCCAAGCCGGGCTGCCAGAGCGGGGGCACACTCAAGCCCATCGTCCTCCCGGAGATCATGCAGGCCCAGCAGGAGGAGGTGAGGAGGGTAATCTGGGAGGAGAGCGCCGGGCCTCTGGAGCATGTGCGACTCTACGACAAGTACGCTCCCCTGGTGTCCCAGCAGGCCCAGGATGACGTGGAGCAGTTCCTCCGCGAGCAGCATTCCTTCCCAGAGATCATGATAGAGGTCACCCGTTACCAACAGCTGGCAGATGAGATCCAGTACAGCTCCAGCAAGGTGTGGATCTAGTTTATACCGAATGTTACATTTTAGTCCATTTTAAAGATACCCCATGGAAGTTGAATTGCTCACTTTGGCCTCCCCATCCCACCATACGCCTCTTTATTAACAGAGTTACGTAAAATAAGTATACCTACATTCAAAAGTAAATTAAACTAAGGAAGGTGAAACACATTTTATCTTTATTGAGGACATTTAGGCCTGGGAAATGATAAATATACAAAATGGGGATATACTCAATAGATACTGGGTGCCTGAAGGTATGGACTGTTTGGATTTGTTTGGAGGATATGCTTCACTGCAGTCATTTTGAGCAGTGATAGGCTATTGCAACCACTGCTTGTATTGAGCTTGATAAAGTGTTGCTATGATTTAGGGTTACAACACTAGTTTCAAGCAGCATTGTTAACAAGCTTTGGTCATTCAAACATTGTCTTCTCTTCCCTGCCATATTGTGCACAACAGGTGGTTCGCCTGGGTATGTTTGAAGTGCACTGCCACGAACTGGTCCGTGCCCTGGTGAAGCGTGCCGAGGGACTGCGGCAACATCTGGTCACACATATGTTGGAAAACCACCAGGAAATGAACAAGAAGTGAGTCAGTTTTCTACCCTGTGAAGATTCCCATTCTATCAGAATGAACCTTAGGTCTAAACAAAGCACACACAAAAATCATCCCTGAGGCCATTGCAGAAAGTGCTCTGTCAGAGTGAAGGTTCTCCTCAAAAAATACCTTGGGCATAAAAATACGTTCTGCAATCAAACTTCTCACTTTTGACTAGGGATGCACGATATATCGGTGAACATATCGGAATCGGACAATATTAGCTAAAAATGCCATCATCGGTATCGGCCGATGTCTAGTTTAGCACCTGATGTGAAAAACCGATGTCAAAGCTGATGTTCATACCTCTATAACGAAGGTACGTGACGTAATGACGCCACGTAAAATGTTGCGCTATACGTGCAACACAGCATTCCTAACTAGCCCACAATGTCTGCTGTGAGGATCAAGCAGTCAAGCAGTCATTTGAAAGAGTAACAACATTTTAGCGAGACAACTCAAAGGCGAAATCCATTATAGCCAAGATAATGGAATTCATTGCCCTTGACAATCAACCGTTCTCTGTTGTAGGTGATATTATTTCTTTCCGACTTGTCGAGCACCAGTTAACACTACCAAATGCGTTATTTTTCCGATGTTGTCCTACCGGAGTTACACAGTAATAGCGTCACTGCGATTAGCTTCACGACATACATACTATGGAATGCCGTTTGGATCTTTGCGTGTCAAAAAAGATACAGTAGCACTGTCAAAGCTGTACAAAAAAGTCAGCAAACAAGCAAACTTCAGCCACGAACGATGTGTTTACAATACCGCATTGGTAATAAAGCAACATTTGTTCGACCGCAACTCCTGGGGTAGCTAGCTTTAGCTTGGTACCTAGCTAGCACCAATACAACCAGCCTGAAAACAATGACCAGTAAAAACTGCAGTCATTTTCATTATTCTTAGCAATGATTTAGGAATCCTTGTGAGTATGTATTAGCTGGGTTGCCACTTGTTGTTCGCCTATTGAAATTGAACTTCAGGTCATGAAAATAAATAGCTAGCCAGCTACTTAACCCTGTTGCCCAAAGCTAACGTTATAAGCAGCCAGCTAGCTTCATCTGGCTAGTGAGGCTCGACCGGACCAGGTTGTGTGTTGGTAAGCTAGCCACAATAAGAATTAGGCACAATAGTGGAATTTTCGGTTTGCCTTCAAAATAAAAGTATGTCATTGACAGTGTTGCAAATGAATACAAATAGTATAATTATGCCATACTTTTATGAAGGCTAACCGCAAAGTCCACTATTGTGGCTAATCCTTATTGTGGCTAGCTTCACATAGATGGGTGGGACCACCATTAATCAAATAAGAACTGTATTATAAATTAGGGTTATTTTAGATGATGACACCTAGCTATATAGTTAACTAGTTAACTATAGCTACTGAAACAGATTATTTCGTTTTGCTATGTTTTTGAGGAAGAACATTGTTTGCATCCATGAGCTAGCTAGCTTTTTTTAATGAGCAGCACTGTAGGTGTGCGAGACAACTTTAACAGCATCATAGCATACGTTTCGCTGAATCGTTGTGACGTATGAAATACGAGCGATAGTGTAATCAATGTGTAATAACTACGTAAAAAATGTATGAATGCTTTAAATTATTATGTGACGTGCAGTCATATTCAGGTCCTGATTGGTCAACAAGCTTATTTGACATGTAAAATAGTGTTAAATAGTATATTTTTTGACACACAAAGACCCAAACGGCGTTCCATAGAAATCCTGGTTGAGAATGAAATGACGTTTTTTATTTTATTTTATTTTTTTTAACCTTTATTTTACTAGGCAAGTCAGTTAAGAACAAATTCTTATTTTCAATGACGGCCTAGGAACAGTGGGTTAACTGCCTGTTTAAGGGCAGAACGACAGATTTTGTACCTTGTCAGCTCGGGGAATTGAACAGGACCTTAGCTGACCCCACTTCGTGAACAAGTTTTTATTTTATTTTTTACAAAAACAAGTGTTATAGCGCTACATTATTGACCTTCAAATCCCAATACCATTCAGAGCTCCCTGTAAAGTGCTATCATTCACTAGTCAGACTTTCATGCTCTGGCCTGGCTGTGCTGCCAACGACTCTGAGTTCGCTTTAATATGGTCTGACTGCAGGCTCTGTGATGAATTACCAGATCGCATGTGTGTGTGTGTGTGTCCTGTGTGTGCCTGTGTGTGTGTGACTGCAGGCTCTGTGATGAATTTGAGAAGATCGCAGATAATGCACTGAGCACCCCTCCCAACACACAGGAACTGATGGAGCTCAAGGTAAGTTCCCCCGTTACACTCGCTGCTGTAGTGTGTATCATGAGTGATTCGAAACCCAGACATAAAATACCATGATTTGGGGGATTTCCACAGAATGTAAACTATAGAATAGTCCTTTGTAGGAATGATTGTTGACAGATTTGACATTTGTATCAAAAAGAATAATCTAAAAATAATAATACCAAAGTTACTGGAATCTTGAGTAATTTTGGTAATTAACAGAATATCTATAGCAATAGTTGCGGTAAAGAGGTCAATCGAACTCGACCAAAACAATGGAATTGCCATGGAAACACGTGGGGGGAAAGGGTCGTGGGGGAAAGATCCTGAATCTCCTCATTGCCCCCCAGAAAAAGTAGCCTACATTTAGGCTATTGTTTATATGTGAATTTCACACCATGTTGACGTAAAAATCGGAGTAAAATGATTGTATGGATGTCAACCCCAACGCATGTTCATGTCATCGTCACCAATCAACTGCATTATGGTTAAAAACGACTTTGACTACCACCAACGATTTCTGTATGCTAGCTATGCTAACCAGCTTATTGACAGGTTGGTTGTTTAGCAATAAAAACAATGTGCGCACAACCATGGGACACAACAGATGAGGTTGGCTTAGATTTTTGACAACATTTAAGCTATATTTCATCTCCAATGTTTTTTGAAAAGACAAATACATTTGCTGAATGACCACTCGTTGTTTCTCAAATACTTTGTAAGTTGTTGGTTAGCTAGCGAATTTTAGGCATATTAGCATTGACATGAAATCAGTCAAAACACCTCAAAACAAGACATGATCTCAATCGTGGACTACAGGAAAAGGAGGGTCGAACACGCCCCCATTCACATGGACGGGGTTGTAGTGGGGCGGGTCGAGAGTTTCAAGTTCCTTGGTGTCCACATCACCAACAAACTATCATGGTCTAAACACACCTAGAAAGTTGTGAACAGGGCACGACAACATATTTTCTCCCTCAGGAGACTGAAAAGTTGGGTCTCCAGATCCTCAAAATGTACCATCAAGATAATCTTGACCCGTTGCATCACCGCCTGGTATGGCAACAGCTCGGCATCCAACCAAAGGCACTACAGAGGATAGTGTGTACGGCCCGGTAGACCACTGGTGCCAAGCTTCCTGCCATCTAGGACCTATATATTAGGCAGTGTCAGAGGAAGGCCCAAAAAATGGTCAAAGACTCCAGTAACTCCAAGTCCTAGACTGTTCTCTCTGCTACTGAACGGCAAGCGGTACCGTAGTGCCAAGTCTAGGTCCAAGAGGCTCCTTAACAGCTTCTATTCCCAAGACGTAAGAGTGCTGAACAATTATTCAAATGGCCACCCCCCACTATTTACATTAATAACCCCCCTTTGTTTTTACACTGCTGCTACTCTCTGTTTATTAACTATGCTAAGAGATTGTAAGTAAGCATTTCATCCGTTGTATTCTGCGCATGTGACAAATAAAATTTGATTTGACTTGATTTGATAACAAGATGACGCAAGCCACTTATGATTCCCCACATTACAGTTTCTTGTCATTCTTGCTAGGAATCTGGCCATACAGAATCACAACAACAGGCAGACTTCTGCCCCATGGAACGCGCACATTGTTTTCGTCACGTTGTCAGCCAACCCATTTCTAGGAATGTTAGTTAGCATTTAGCAGACACTTCTTCTAAACCTGAAAAGGGACAACATCTAAATGTTTTGCACCGAAAACAGTCAAATATGAAAATCGGACTTAAGTGCCTGTTGTAATACATAAATCTTGAAGGATTTGACGAATATCTTCTTTGTTATATCAGATTGTTTGAATGTGCACCAATATGCTCAATGGAATGATCTGCGCTCCATTGACTCCTTTACTGCATCTACAGTTGAATTCGGAAATTTACATACACCTTTGCCAAATACATTTAAACTCAGTTTTTCACAATTCCTGACATTTAATCCTGGTAAGAATTCCCTGTTTTTGGTCAGTTAGGATCACCACTTTATTTTAAGAATGTGAAATGTCAGAATAATAGTAGAGAGAATTATTTATTTCAGATTTGATTTCTTTACTCACGTTCCCAGTGGGTCAGAAGTTTCCATACACTCAATTAGTATTTGGTAGAATTGTCTTTAAAATGTTTAACTTGGATGAAACGTTTCAGGTAGCCTTCCACAAGCTTCCCAGCTCCTGACAGAGCTGTTGTAAGTGAGTCAGGTTTGTAGGCCTCCATGCTCGCACATGCTTTTTCAGTTCTGCACACACATTTTCTATGGGATTGTGGTCAAGGCTTTGTGATGGCCACTCCAATACCTTGACTTTGTTGTCCTTAAGTATGCTTGGGGTCATTGTCCATTTGGAAGACCCATTTACGACCAAGCTTTTAACTTCCTGACTGTTGTCTTGAGATGTTGCTTCAATATATTGTGGCAAAGAAGGGGGTCGAGTGATAAGTGGCAGATATGTGAGAGCAGAACTAATAAACGGGCTCTGCCCGATCACTAAAATGGCCCCCCCTGTCAGAACTACAGATCACAAAATGGCCGACCGCCAAAACTACAAGTCCCAGAAGCAAGGGGAACCCTCAGAAGGTGGAGCCGACCCACAGATAAAGGGTCAAGAAAAACCAGGGAGAGAGAGTGCTGGAAGGAGCTATGAAAAATAGAGAAAGAGACTATAGAGATTGGCTGGATTTACTGTGTATGAGCTGGATTGTTTTGGACTTACCTGTTGGCGTTTGGACCTGGACCTACCGAGAACCCGATTTGTGTACCGAACCCTGCTATCCTTGACCTCGCCTACGGCCTGGGTGGACCAGGACGGAGAAACAAACACACAGGTACTGTCCTGTTCGAAAGAACTCTCATTCTTGGATGATTTGGTGACAGTTTACCACTTAGTTTGTGACAAACGCTCCTAACCTTGAAGAGGTTTGCCACAATATCCACATCATTTTCTTTCCGCATGATGCCATCTATTTTGTGAAGTGCACCAGTCCCTCCTGCAGCGAAGCACCCCCACAACATGATGCTGCCACCCCTGTGCTTCACGGTTGGGATGGTGTTCTTCGGCTTGCAAGCATCCCCCTTTTTCCTCCAAACATAACAATGTTCATTATGGCCAAACAGTTCTATATTTGTTTCATCAGACAGAAGACATTTCTCCAAAAAGTATGACCTTTGTCCCCATGTGCAGTTGCAAACCCTAGTCTGGCATTTTTGTGGCGGTTTTGGAGCAGTGGCTTCTTCTTTGCTGTGCGGCCTTTCAGGTTATGTTGATATAGGACTCGTTTTACTGTGGATATAGATACTTTTGTACCTGTTTCCTCCAGCATCTTCACAAGGTTCTTTGCTGTTGTCCTGTGATTGATTTACACTTTTCGCACCAACGTACGTTCATCTCTAGGAGACAGAATGCGTCTCCATCCTGAGCGATATAACGGCTGCGTGGTCCCATGGTGTTTATGCTTGCTTACTATTGTTTGTACAGCTGAACATGGTATCTTCAGGCGTTTGGAAATTGCTCCCAAGGATGAACCAGACTTGTGGAGGTCTACAATTTTCTTTCTGAGGTCTTGGCTGATTTCTTTTGATTTTCCTATGATGTCAAGCAAAGAGGCACTGAGTTTGAAGGTTGGCCTTGAAATACATCCACAGGTACACCTCCAATTGACTCAAATGATGTCAATTAGCCTATCAGAAGCTTCTAAAGCCATGACATAATTTTCTGGAATTTTCCAAGCTGTTTAAAGGCACAGTCAACTTAGTGTATGTAAACTTCTGACCCACTGGAATTGTGATACAGTGAATTATAATTGAAATAATCTTTGTAAACATTCTTTGGAAAAATTACTTGTGATATAATCACTCACACCTAACCGACTTGCCAAAACTATCGTTTGTTTACAAGAAATTTGTGGAGTTGTTTAAAAACTAGTTTTAATGTCTCTAACCAAAGTGTTTGTAAATTTCCGACTTCAACTGCTTGTATCATATCTTTGGTAATTTATGATTGTATATACAGTCATGGCCAAAAGTTTTTGACACAAATATTAATTACCACAAAGTTTTCTGCTTCAGTGTCTTTACATATTTTTGTCAGATGTTATTGTGGAATACTGAAGTATAATTACAAGCATTTCATAAGTGTCAAAGGCTGCTATCGACAATTTCTTGAAGTTGATGCAAAGAGTCAATATTTGCATTGTTGACCCTTCTTTTTCAAGACCTCTGCAATCTGCCCTGGCATGCTGTCAATTAACTTCTGGGCCACTGATGGCAGCCCCTTCTTGCATAATCGATGTTTGGAGTTTTTCAGAATTTGTTGGTTTTTGTTTGTCCATCCTCCTTTTGAGGATTGACCACAAGATCTCAATGGGATTAAAGTCTGGGGAGTTTCCTGGCCATGGACCCAAAATATCGATGTTTTGTTCCCCGAGCCACTTAGTTATCACTTTTGCCTTATGGCAAGGTGCTCCATCATGCTGGAAAAGGCATCGTTCGTCACCAAACTGTTCCTGGATGGTTGGGAGAAGTTGCTCTCGGAGAATGTGTTGGTACCATTCTTTATTCATGGCTGTGTTCTTAGGCAAAATTGCGAGTGAGCCCACTCCCTTGGCTGAGAAACAACCCCACACATGAATGGTCTCAGGATGCTTTACTGTTGGCATGACACAGGACTGATGGTAGCGCTCACCTTGTCTTCTACGGACAAGCTTTTTTCCGGATGCCCCAAACGATCGGAAAGGGGATTTTTCAGAGAAAATGACAGTCCTCAGCAGTCCAATCCCTGTACCTTTTGCATAAATATCAGTCTGTCCCTGATGTTTTTCCTGGAGAGAAGTGGCTTCTTTGCGGCCCTTCTTAACACCAGGCCATCCTCCAAAAGTCTTCGCCTCACTGTGCGTGCAGATGCACTCATGCTGTCATTCCTGAGCAAGCTCTGTACTGGTGGTGCCCCGATCCCGCAGCTGAATGAACTTTAGGAGACGGTCCTGATGCTTGCTGGACTTTCTTGGGCACCCTGAAGTCTTCTTCACAATAATTGAACCGCTCTCCTTTTTTTTGATGATCCGATAAATGGTTGATGTAGGTGTAATCTTACTGGCAGCAATATCCTTACCTGTGAAGCCCTTTTTGTGCAGAGCAATGATGACGGCACGTGTTTCCTTGCAGGTAACCATGGTTTACAGAGGAAGGACAATGATTCCAAGCACCACACTCCTTTTGAAGCTTCCAGTCTGTTATTCAAACTCAATCAGCATGACAGCGTGATCTCTAGCCTTGTCCTCGTCAACACTCACACCTGTGTTAACGAGAGAATCACTGACATGATGTCAGCTGGTCCTTTTGTGGCAGGGCTGAAATGCAGTGGAAATGTTTGTTGGGGATTCAGTTCATTTGCATGGCAAAGAGGGACTTTGCAATTGATCTGATCACTCTTCATAACATTCTGGAGTATATGCAAATTGCCATCATACAAACTGAGGCAGCAGACTTTGTTAAAATTAATATTTGTGTCATTTTCAAAACCTTTGGCCACGACTGTACGTATAATATGTATTTTCAATTGTAGTATGCATTGTTTATATATGTATCCATATTGTTCATGAGTGTCTAGTAGATAGAACATATGGTTGAAGAGAAAATATCCCATTTGATGAAAAAAGCATCTAATTAACAATGGCATAACCTCTGCGCCTCGTCCAACTATTTACTTTTTTCACAACTGCCACTAGTTTGACGCCAAAACATTGACAACAAATACATACTGACATAGTAAAATAAATGTGTAAAAAAATGTGAATGATTTAAGCAACGAAATATTATGACCCCTTCACTGAAAGAAAAGATAACAATGTCCATAAGCCTTATTTGAACAGAGTGCAGAAGTCCAGGCACTAAATCAGACTGGTGGAATAAGAACATCAGTCGTGATGTTCTCTTCTACACAGAAGGGCATACAAAATTATTTCCTGATGATTTTCAGAACTTCCTAATACCTTTCTGATTGATTTTAGTCACTTCAAACTAATCTTCCTTCATATTGAAATACGGCCAAAAGTACTGTCAGACTGATTTGTTAACAGACAATCATCGTCCCAATTAAAAAAGTAAACATTGGCTGTTGATTACATCCCTTTTTTTACATGGTGTTTTATATTGAAATGGGGTCGCGGGACAAAAAGGTTTGGTAGCCCCTGCTCTACGGGGCATATCAAAGTTCCAAAGTGCTGCTTTTAGAGTTAGGATCCAATTTGTAAACATTACCAACAGAGTAAATGGTTTCAGGTTTCTCCACAAAAAAAATGAGAGAGGTGGTTCGCCACATTGTGGACTGGTTGTGCCACTATGTAAGAAAAATACGTTTTTTTTTTTGTGTTTTTTTTTTTGTCATCGTATTTATTTGTTATCATACAAGGCAACATGTTTCTTTAGATTGCTGGAAATGGCAGTTACTGGTGTTCAAAAAAATCTTGAGTCCAAAGGGGCACGGCCCACCTCCGGGCCTACCCCCGGCCATACTCAGCAGCACCACCTTCTTAAAAAATCACCCTCTGCTGGTGATTTGCAGGGTGTCCAGTGATACAAGTAAAAGGAGGTCTGTAATTGGTTTTATTGCCTACTATTTCTCCATATAAAATGGGCCATAACTTTAAAACTCGCTGATATCCCACTCTGAAACTTTGATATGCCAGTAGAGTTTATTTTGTTCAACAATATATTAAAAAATGTGCCAAACCAATAGACACATTTTCAATAATAGGGATGTTTACGTTTAACCGTTAATTGTTTAGACAGCAAAAATACATTTGACCGGTCATGCTTATCAGTACAGGTTAATTTGCTAAATTTTGCGGAATTTTATTTTTCACATGCGCACAGCAGTCTAGTTTGAGGAGCGGAATAGCCTACCACCTGTCAGACAGTGAAAGTATCTCCTCAAAAAGCCTGTAGGCTACTGGAGTGAAACCTGGTGGCCACGATTAAAAATGAGCTATTTTTATTCATAAATCTCTTCTCGTAAAGCGCGCCTCCCATTCTCCATTCGGATGCATAGGTTATAGCCTTCCTACCGTTGACTATCAATCAGTTAGTCATCCACCAGTGCAGTGTTTAATATGAACAGGATCCGGCGCCTCTCAAATTTGACTTTGTTTGTTCCTGCACCTATTTGCCCAGATCCGGTACCTTTCGCAGGATGATTTATTAATTATTTCGCTATTCGCACTGTAGACATTCTAATAATAGCGATCAGCATTAAATAAAGTTGCCTCCTCGTTATTTCTCCCACCCACCAGAAAGACCATCACGTGGTAATCCTTCTATGTAATCATCCTATCCTGCCACACTGATTCCAGACCTACTCTCTTATTTGTACATAGAGGTTAATGGGGAGTGCCAGTGGGGTAAGTAACTGATCTTGACACAGATCTTGGTAGTGGTGGTCAGCTAGTGAAGAGGTCCCTACGTAATCATGTCACGTAGCCTAGTCTAGTCGTCTCCCTACTGAATTTGAATCGTGGGAAAGCCAAGTAAAAAATTAACATTTTTCAAGTCTAAAAAATCCAGAGAAAGATGGTGAATCCAGAAGGCTTCTTAACAGCTTCTACCCCCAAGCCATAAGACTGCTAATCAAAAGCCTACCTGGACTATTTGCATTTACCCCCCCCCAATCTTTTTTACACTGTTGCCACTCGCTGTTTTTACTGTGCATAGCATAGGCACTTTACCCCTACATACATGTACAGTACCAGTGAAAAGTTTGGACACACCTTCTCATTCCAGTGTTTTTCTTTATTCTTTTTCAATTTTCTACTTTGTAGAATAAAAGTAAAGACATCAAAACTATAAAATAACACATTTGGAATCATGTAGTAACCAAAAAAGTGTTGAACAAATCAAAATCTATTTTATATTAGAGATTCTTCAAAGTAGCCACCCTTTGCCAGCCAAATACCAGCAAACACATCTGTAAATAAAAGTAAGCATCACTATGACCTTCTAGTTTCCTATTCCCAGAATTTACCACATTCTATCCCACTTTACCAGGCGTTTGTGGACAAGGTGGAGGCCACGGAGATGCCCCTCCTGGAGACCAAGCTGTCAGAGTCCAAGACCCGTCTGTGTTTCCTAGTGGACTATGTCACCTTCTCCCCTCTGGACATGCGCCTCAACCGGCAGACTTTCCAGTGGCACACACGAATGCCCTCCATCTTCGAGGAGCACCGGCAGATCACCAGGGAGAAGACAGAGCAGTACCAGGGTGGCCTTAAGGTTAGTTAGACAGCAGAGGGAGGGAGAGTGAAAGTAAAAACAAAAAAACATATTGGGTGTATTCATTAGTGCACATTGTAGTACAACACTGCAACTGAAAACAAAAATGACTGTTTATTATTGGACCAGGTCCAGGTAGTCCCTCCCTGTTTCATTCTGTTTTCGTCAGTTTGGTGCCTGATGAATATGACCCTGATAATCTGTCTAAGCCACTCTTGAAAGTTAACAATACACCAAACCCTCACAATAACCGAAAACAACCAATTATCGTCCACGTCACATCAATGACATACAGTACTTTGTATTAAAATGACCTTGCAACAAAACTCCAGCATAAATCACTACAGATCACCATTAATTAAAAAAGTTGTCATGTCCAGACCATTTATTAACTTCTATTTATTCAGGGTAGCCCAATTGAGACCACAGTCTCATTCCCAATGGTGCCCTGAGTACAAACATTGTCTCACAAACAGGAAGAAAAATGTACCTTACAAATAAAACCAGAAGAATATAAATAACCACAAGGCACAACCTCAACACCACAATGTCAACAAACAAACCACTACCATCAATTGAAACAACTGCAATCCTCAATTCATTCAACACCCGAGTCCTAAACTCCCCAAGTGGCACCAGGGAACAAGATGCAAGGAATTTAGTAGGTTATTCCAACAATGTTGGCACTAAAACTAAAGGAGGATTTACCTAAATTGGTCAAGACCCGAGGGACCTCAAGAGTTAACTAATCCTGCAAGCAGATTTGGTAGCTCATTCTTTTATACGTTAGCAACACAATAGGTAAATTGGAAGCTTGTGTAGAAGAGCTTTATAAACAAAAAGATTATAATTAAGTGATCTATGGGACTTTAATGAGGACCAGCAAACCTTTTGATACAGGATGCAGTGGTTAGTATTAAAACTGTCACCTGTGATAAAGCGAAGGGCACTACCGTAGACAGCATCCAAAGTTTTAAGAGTAGTGGCTGCTGCAAACTGGTAAATGGTGTCACCATAGTCAAGAACTGTCAGGAAAGTTGACTGTACAATCTGCTTCCTGCTATTTAGGGTGAGGCAAGATCTATGTAAAAAAAAATATCTTTGCTTTAAATCTTTGCTTTTCAACTAGCTCATTAATATATATTTGTTTAAACATTAAGTCTTTGTCAATCCATGCCCAGATATTTATAGGTGGGAACCCGATCGATGGGAGAACCATCCAATTAATAAATACAGTATGTTGTCCATCTGGATTGTTTTTGTGAGAGTTAGAGAGCAACACATATTTAGACTTGCCCACTTTAAGTACAAGTCCACTGACTCATCTACTTTGATAGTGCATACGCACAATTATCTCCAAATGTGTATATCTCCCACTGTATTTCCTCTTTAGCTGCGGTGTGAGAGGTTTGTGGAGGAGCTAGAGAGCTATGCCAAGCAGGTGGAGGAGTTTGTCACCTTCGGGGACCTGTCTGAGCTCAGCAAGTACCTGAAAAAGGCACAGACTCTTAACTCCAAACTGGACACCGCCATGGAGAAGGTGAGGAGGATTGGGAACCTCAGCTTTTCGCCAGGGCTTTATGCAATTAGCATGCTTGCTGAAAGGGGTTGATCTGAAAATAACAGTGGACAATAAAATATTATTGTTCTTCTCTGAAATGACTGTAGAGGGCAGCAGAGACAGTATAATAAAGTGATCATGTGCGTTTGTGTTTACATATGGTGTGCAGGTTCAGTATCTCCAATAACACACACCCTCATGTATTTAAAAAAACTGTTTCACACTGAGTAATTTCTTTGACAATTAATTAATGATGGCTTTCTTATGTTACCACTGTAATTGCCCATGGCAGTCCACATTGCCTTGACGTCTCTGTCTCCACCTCCCTTCCCCCTACAGATCGAAGGCTTCAACCAGGAGGAAGAGGCCTTCAACTGGCCCGTGTCCCAGTACCCACAGCGCAAGAAGGTCCAGGACCGCCTGCTCCCCTTCCTCCGCCTCTACGAGACGGCTGCAGAGTTCCAGAACCAGCACCATAAATGGGTTCACGGGCCACTGTCCGCGGTCAACCCAGACAAGGTGGAGGGCGATGTGGGCAACTATTGGCGTGCTCTTTACAAGCTGGAGAAGGGTTTCGGGGATACGCCCAAGGCTCTGCACATTGCTAGCCGTGTTAAGGCTGAGGTGGAGGCCTTTAAGGAGCACATCCCCCTCGTACAGGTATGTAGCGCTTGATTGAAAATCTTTGCACTTGAAAACTTAATCTAACACCTGCCTCAGACCACTCATAGAACAGCTAAGTGTGTTGTTAATGCTTTTTTTGCCCACCAGCATCACTTAAACACAGAAGATCTCCTCAAAACTTATCCGTCTCACTGTGACCGCCGATAACTTCTGAACAAAGTTGACTACGAATACAAAGTTGCCAATGTCTTTGCAATTGATACAAACAAGCGATGTATAAAATTATGATTCAAATGAAAACCAAGATGAGTGCATTCAAATATACTGTGTACAAAATATTAGGAACACCTTCCTAATGTTGACTTGCACCCACTTTTTCCCTTAGAACATCCTCAATTCGTCGGGTGTCAAGGTTGATTCCATTGCTTCCCAGAGTTGCGTCAAGATAGCTGGATGTCCTTTGGGTGGTGGACCATTCTTATTTTTTCGGGGGGTGGATCAGCTTTAATATTGCGGCTTCCATCATTGTAATTGGCTGCATCATTTTCAACCCCCCATATATATTTTGTTGTTGTAAATATATATATATTAATTTAAAGATATATATTTTTAAAATATATTTTCCTTGTTTATTGTTTTCCCCTAACCATACCACCCCTCCCCTAATTGGGGTAAACTAATGGACAACAATACATAGGCTTCCACTTCTAGCTTATCCATACTACATACATTTCACGGACAGTATATTTTACATCAGATATCTGTTGTTTGTTTTTGGTGGACCATTCTTGATACACACGGTAAACTGTTGAGCGTGAAAAACCCAGCAATGTTGCAGTTCTTGAAAAACTCAAACCAGTGCACCTGGCACCTACTACCATACCCCGTTCAAAGGCAGCTCTGTTTATAGCTCCTAAGCAACTTCGCAGTATTTCTTTTTGTATTGTTATTTCTTTCATCATTAGTGGCCCAGAATGTTTTTTTGTGTGTTATGTGTTATTACACACAGCCTGAAAGATCCTTTATTCATACCCCCAAGGCAATTGTACTTGTCCCAGAGGCTGCTCCAAGACGCCACCGGCGGAGAAGAGGTATTCAAAGTGGACTTCTAGTCTGACTCAGGAGGAATGCACACAATCCACCGCTTCCGAGTATATTACTCGCTAAGGTTCAATCTCTTAACAATAAATTATACCAGCTCAGGGTGAGGATCTCCTTCCATAGAGACATCAGGGACTGTAACATGCTCTGTTTCACGGAATCATGGCTCTCTCCGGATATACTGTCCCCGTCCATATAGCCAGCTGTGTTCTCAGTACATGCTGGGTATATCATGCAGATAAGAATGAACTCTCCAGGAAGAAGAAAGGTGGAGATCTATGTTTCATAATTAACTACTCATGGTGTGATTGTGGTAGCGTACAGGAACTCAAGTCGTTTTGTTCACCCATCCTAGAATACCTCACAATCGAATGCTGACTGTATTACCTCTCAAGTGAATTCTCTTCGGTTATCATCACAGCCATGTATATTCCCCCTCAAGCGGATACCACGATGGCCCTCAAGGAACTACACTTGACTTTGTGCAAACTGGAAACCGCATATCCTGAGGCCGCATTTATTGTAGCTGGGAACTTTAATAAATTAATTCTGAGGTAAACGCTGACGAGGTTCTATCAACACATCAATAACTCAACCATTGTTACTCTCCCTTCCAGGAAGGCTACAAGGACCTCCTCCGCCATCTCTTCGGAAAATCAGATAACGAGTCCATTCTCCCTTCCTATAGGCAGAAACTCAAACAGGATGTTCTTGTGCTAAGGTCTATTCAATGCTGGTCTGACCAATCGTAATCCATGCTTCAAGATGCGTTTGCAAACGACACAACAGTAGTAGAACTGATTACCATCAATGACAAGACAGCCTACAGGGAGGTGAGGGCCCTGGCTGTGACATGGTGAGGTTGCACCCAGTTGAAGAGAAGAGACCAGACAAGGAATTAGTGGTTAAGGATAAACATAATACTTTACTGAGAAATGGTAACGGAAGGCTCACAGTAACACTGGGAAAACAACAAACACCAATTCTCAAACTCACTCAGGAGACCAACGCACACGGCACACAATTCAAGCTTAAGCAAAAGTCAACAGAAAACACACATCTTTTAGGGAAATCATATTGAGTAAATAGGACACACCTGACTGTCATTAATGTCTCTACGATGGTCTCTGCAGCCCTCTGGTGACAGATGGAGCCATGACACTGACTGAGTGGTGCCAGGTAAATTATCTCTCCCTCAACATTAACAAAATGAAGGAGCTGATTGTGGACTTCAGGAGACAGCAAAGGGAGCACGCCCCAATCCATGCTTCAAGATTGTTTTGATCATGTGGACTGGGATATGTTCCGGGTTGCCTATGAGAATAACATTGACATATACACTGACACACAGACTGAGTTCATCAGAAAGTTTATAGGGGATGTTGTTCCCACTGTGACTATTATAACCTACCCAAAACAAAAAACATGGATCGATGGCAGCATTCGCGGAAAACTCAAAGCACGAATCACTGAATTTAACCACGGCAAGGTGACTGGGAATATGGTTGAATACAAACACTGCAGTTATGCCCTCCATAAGGCAATCAAACAAGTACAGAGACAAAGTGGAGTTGCATATCAATGGCTCAGACACAAGACGTATATGGCAGGGAGTCTAGAAAATCACGGATTACAAAGGGAAAACCAGCTACCAGCTAAAACCAGGACACTGACGTCTTGCTCCCCGACAAGCTAAACACCTTCTTCGCCTGCTTTGAGGATAACACAGTGCCATCGACGCGGGCTGCTCTCAAGGACTGTGGGCTCTCGTTCCCCGTTGTCAACATGAGTACGGCATTTAAGCATGTTATCCCTTGCAAGTTTCCCGGCCCAGACAGCATCCTTAGCCGCGTCCTCAGAGCATGTGCAGACTAGCTGGCTGGAGTGTTTACAGACATATTCAATCTCTCCCTATCCCAGTCTGTTATGCCCACTTGCTTTAAGATGTCCACCATTACTCCTGTACCCACGAAAGCAAAGGTCACTGAACTAAATGACGATCACCCCGTAGCACCCACTTCTGTCTTCATGAATTGCTTTGAGAGGCTAGTTAAGAATCATATCACCTCAACCTTACCTAACACCTAGACCCACTTCAATTTGCATATCGTCTCAATAGATCCACGGACGAAGCAATTGCCTTCGTACTCCTCTATCCCATCTGGACAAGAGGACTAAACCTGCACCTTAAAGGCTGCTACCCTATGTACATAGACATGGAATCACTTTAATAATAGAACACCTGTCACTTTAATAAAGTTTACATAGCGCTATACTCATTTCATATGTATATACAGGGTTCTAGTCAATGCCACTCTATTAAACTACTGCTGTATATATACTATTCTATCCTACGTATTCTACAGATATACTAAATATTCTATCCGCATACCGTCCATAATGTCTATACATCCTATCAGACGCACATACAGTGTCTTCAGAAAGTATTTCAGACCCCTTGACTTTTTCCACATTTTGTTATATTACAGCCTTATTCTAAAATGGACTTTAAAAAATCATCAGAAATCTACAAACAATACCCCATAATGACAAAGCAAAAACTGGTTTTTAGACATTTTTGCAAATGTATTTAACAAAAATAACTGATACCTTATTTACATTAGCATTCAGACCCTTTGCTATGAGACTCGAAATTGAGCTCAGGTGCATCCTGTTTCCATTGATCATCCTTGAGATGTTTCTACAACTCGATTGGAGTCAACCTTTGGTAAATTCAATTGATTGGACATGATTTGGAAAGTCACACACCTGCCTATTTAAGGTCCCACAGTTACCAGTGCATGTAAGAGCAAAAACCAAGTCATGAGATCGAAGGAATTGTCCATAGAGCACCGAGGCAGGATTGTGTCGAGCCACAGACCTGGGGAAGGGTACCAAAAAATATCTGCAGCATTGAAGGTCCTGAAGAACACAGTGGCCTCCATCATTCTTAAATGGAAGAAGTTTGGAACCAATACTCTTCCCAGTGTTGGCCGCCTGGCCAAACTGACCATCGGGGGAGAAGGGCCTTGTTCAGGGAGGTAACCAAGGACCCGATGGTCACTTTGACAGAGCTCTAGAGTTCCTCTAAGGAGATGGGAGAACCTTCCAGAAGGAAAACCATCTCCAAGTTTGAGATAGTGAACGGATGATCTCTGCATGTGTAGTTGTGAAGCATGGAGAAGATGTGACCGTTGTGGGGTTCCTTTGCTGACAGTGATTTATTTAGATTTCAAGGCACACTTAACCAGCATCTATACCACAGCATTCTGCAGCGATACGCCATCCCATCTGGTTTGCGCTTAGTGGGACTATCATTTGTTTTTCAACAGGACCCAACACACCTCCAGGCTGTTTAAGGGCTATTTGACCAAGAAAGAGAATGATGGAGTGCTGCATCAGATGACATGTCCTCCACAATCACCCAACCTCAACCCAATTGAGATGGTTTGGGATGAGTTGAAAAAGCAGCCAACAAGTGCTCAGCATAACTCCTTCAAGACTATTGGAAAAGCATTCCAGGTGAAGCTGGTTGAGAGAATTTCAAGAGTGTGCAAAACTATCATCAAGGCAAAGCGTGGCTACTTTGAAGAATCTAAAATTTTAAATATATTTTGATTTGTTTAACACTTTTTAGGTTACAACATGATTCCATATGTGTTATTTCATAGTTTTGATCTCTTCACTATTATTTTACAATGTAGAAAAGTCCAAACTTTTGACTGGGTTTGTATATTTATTTTATTTAACTAGGCATATTCAGTTAAGAACACATTGCCTGTCAAAGGGCAAAAGGCCTCCTGCGGGGCCCGGGGGCTGGGATTTAAAAAAAAATATATATAGGACAAAACACACATGATATATACATTCCGGACTCCGACATTGCTCATCCTAATATTTATATATTTTTTAATTATTTTACTTTTAGCCTAAGTTCCATCGCTATCGGGAAACAGGGCCCTTTCACATCACACCGACCCTCATGATTTATGCACTGATTTACTATTATTCTGTCTATTACTGACACTGGATTAATTGATTGTATTCATGTAGCACTTTCCACTAGATCTCAAATCACTTTTACCTTGTATTACAGCGGCCAACTCATGTCACCCACACTAGTCTTTTACAGCTAGTTCTCAACAGTATAAGAATACCATCATACATTTCCCAGTAATATGAGGATACAGTACACAATACAACAGCCTGCTGCTGTTGCTGTGTAACCCTAGGTGCTGTGTAACCCAAGGCTCATTGACCCCACACTTAGCCAAGACACTGCATACTGGATGCTTCCCAAATGGCAACCTATTCCCTATGTAGTGCACTACTACTGTAGCTATGGGCTCTGGTCAATTCGGATGTAGGCACAGTATATGACACAATAGATTAACAATAAACCAAATCCCCTCCAACTAAGGTGCTGTGTAACCCGGGGCTACGTGACCGCCACTGGAACACCATGTCGGAGGTGGTGGGCTTCCCGCTGCGTCCAGCCGAGGAAGGTGCCTGCGTGGCCCGCTTCATTCCACTGCGCCTGGAGGCCCACCTGGCCAGCTTCGAGGGCGTCAGCGAAGCGGCCAGCAAGGAGCACTCGCTGGAAAAGGCCATGGAGAAGATGGCCCTGGAGTGGGGCGACATGGACTTTGCCCTGCTGCCCTACCGCGAGACTGGCACGTCCATCCTGTCGTCGGTGGACGAAGTGCAGATGCTGCTGGACGACCACATTGTCAAGACGCAGACCATGCGGGGCTCGCCCTTCATCAAGCCCTTTGAGGCTGAGATCAGGTGAGAAGGGGCACGGTATAAAATTAGGTGAGCAGGTGAGGAGTTTAAATTACAGTAAAAAAATACTGCATTTTGTACAATATTCTCCAATTGAATCGTACACATATGGCAGTACACAGTTCTTGTCTGGGTCATATTCATTTGGCATTAAACGGTAGAACATTTACTGAAACCGGAAGTTTCAATAAGAAGTGCTTGTTTTTGTTTTCTGTATAATTGTTTATTTTTGGGGGGGATACTGTGTGCACACTGAATATTCTCCCAATTACCACCTTTATTGACAACGATCGAGAAATTAATACATTTGATTTTTAATATGAATAAAGGCCCTTCATAAACCCTGTGTCTTCTAGGAATATTTCAACCCACTTAATACCAACATTACTTCCAAGTTTCACCATCATTGTAAAGGCCTCGTTATTTTGCTGCTTTGGCAAAGTAATTTCTGAAGATTATTATTATTCATATTAATGTGATTAGTGATGTATTTACGTTTGTCCCTCATTTTAAGGCCAACCCCGTTAAGCAAACAATATACCCCTTTAAAATAACGGACCATTCCACCAAGTTAAATTATTCACACCAGGAGACATTGTTTGTGGCCTCTGAATAGCATAGAAGTCTTCTCTCTCTTTTTGGTCTATTAATAATTGTTTTATCATCTTTGACTGAGAGGCTCGAGCTCAACACGTCAAGCCTGTTCGCTCAATTCACTTTAGGAAACCTGGAATTTGATTAAACTTTCATTATGTGTGGAACATGTATAATTACTAATTTCATGAATACCTTGTAGTCCCATGCTCTTCACCATATGAGGAGTAATGGCCGATTTTCACCTAAAACCTCAACCCTGTAAATCGTCAACCTTGTTAGAGGCCCAATGTTAACTTTATTAGTTTGATATTATATGTGAGTTTATTTGTACAAGGGATACTTGATCAATGAGAACATTTTGGATTTATCTCAAACATGCTTTTAAATAATAGGTAGGTAGTTAGCTACATAAGTGTCCGTAACAGGGTTGACAGACAGTGTGGTACAAGTGCAGATAAAATGCTCTTAGTTCATAGGATTTTAATCCCTGAGATGGGCAAGGCGTTTTTCCATAGGCTAAACATATCCTTCATGCAACTGAATGTTGAAAGAACAAATATTTGACAGTTAATTTCTTAAATGTTTACATGCCCAAAATGCACCCATTTCGTGGAACAACCCAACTGTTGTCAAGGTCCTAACATACACCATGACTTTTTCCACATTTTGTTATGTTAGTCTGAATTTAAAATGTATTAAATTTAGATTTTGTGTCACTGGCCTACACACAGTACCCCATAATGTCAACGTGGAATTATGTTTTTAGAAAGGTTTACAAATGAACCAAAATGAAAAGCTTAAATGTTATGGCAAGCCTAAATAAGTTCAGGAGTAAACATTTGCTTAACAAGTCACATAATGGACTCAATAATAATGTTTAACATAATTTTTGAAAGACGTCCTCATCTCTGTACCCCACACATACAATTAGCTTTAAGGTCACTTAGTCGAGCAGTGCATTTCTAACACATATTCAACCACAAAGACCAGGGAGCTTTTCCAATGCCTAGCAAAGAAGGGCAGCTATTGGTAGATGGGTAAAAAAAAAAGAAACAATCCTTCCCAACTCAGTTGCAGGAGAGGAAGGAATCCACTCATGTATTTCACAATGAGGCCAATGGTGACATTAAAACAGTTACAGAGTTTAATGGCTGTGATAGGAGAGAACTGAGGATGGATCAATAACATTGTAGTTACTCTAACCTAAGTGACAAAGTGAAAAGAAGGAAGCTTGTACAGAATACAAATATTTCAAAACATGCATCCTGTTTGCAAAAGGAACTAAAGTTAAACTGCAAAAAGTGTGGTAAAGAAATTAACTTTATGTCCTGAATACAAAGTGTTATGTTTGGGGCAAATCCAACACCTCACTGAGTACCACTCTTCATAATTTCCAGCATGGTAGTGGCTCCATCATGTTATGGTTATGCTTGTCATCAGCAAGGACCAGGGAGTTTTTTTTTAGGATAAAAAGAAAAGGAATAAATCTAAGCACAGGCAAAATCCTAGAGGAAAACCTGGTTCTGTCTACTTTCCAAAAGACACTGGGAGATACATTCATCTTTCAGCAGGACAATAGCCTAAAACATAAGGCCAAATATACACTGGAGTTGCTTACCAAGACAACATTGAATGTTCCTGAGTGGCCTAGTTACAGTTTTGACTTACATTGACTTGAAAATCTATGGCATAACTGTGTTGCAATTGTCAACAACCAACTTGACAGAGCTTGAAGAATTTTAAATGAATAATGTGCAAATATTGTACAATCCAGGTGTGCAAAGCTCTTAGAGACTTGCCTAGAAAGACTCACAGCTGTAATCGCTCCAAAAGGTGATTCTAACATATATTGTCTGGGTGTGAATACTTATGTAAGTTAGATATTTCTATATTTCACTTTCAATAAATGTGTTAACATGCTTTCACTTTGTCATTGTGGGGTGTTGGTGCATGATGCGACTCGATTGATTATTTGAAAAAAAGTTGCATGAAAGGCATGAGCTCTTCTTTGTTTCTTGCACAGGCTGCACACACTTCATCAGTCTCTCATTCACAATTTGACAAGCACTTGATAATGCCTCTAATATCCCGGCAGCATCCCCCTAGTGTGTCCGTAATGGTCCCTAAACAAATCCATGCCTTTAATGGCCGTTGTACTCTTGGGCTGAATTTAATCATCAGAATGCCCTTCTCCCGGCTGCATGTTCCGAAGCACCTCTCACTCACATGGCTCTCTCAGATATCTCAATTCTTATTAGCCAATGCCCGTCATTTGATCGGGTTCTTCTCACAGGCATCTATTTCAGCTCTGAAGTAAGCTACAAGTGAACACAGACACATCAGTGTCTGTCTTTCCGAGGCGCATATTGAAGATGCTAGAAGAACTGTCTACTTTTACTTTTCATCAGCCAAAGAGACGAGTAGGCCTAATGAACAGCAAAAGCACTAGCCAAGTCAATCTACCATCCCCCATAGTACAATAATTGAACTATTCTATTCTGTGCGATAAATCAATATTCTAAACATTGTCTGGGACAGTTGTGGGTTGCGATAGATCCCAAATGAAGACAACCACTCTCATCAAAAAAACTTTTAAAAGGAATGAGGCTTATGCAACAGATCAGAACATTTAGCTTAAAATGTTGATAAACTATTAGGCTATTTTTCACATTGAAAGCGCAGCAATGCTCACACGGGAGTAGACTATAAGCGGGAATGTTCCGAAATGCAATCAATTAGCGGGAAAACACCATTCTCAAAAGTGACCACAAATGCGATTATGGATGTAATGCTTTATTATAAAGGTGCATTTTTATGCTGAAAATGATCTTCCCCAAGCTTGAAATTCACGCGCTGCCTGTGTATGCCAGTTAGGCAGGCTTTACAGCGGCTGTAAAGCAGATTAATGTGCTTAATTTTAAGAAGTTATTTGGCCACTTGAGTTGTAATACAAACCTTATCAAAACATATAGGCCAATGGGCTAGGCTACATGAGGGGATTTGAAAATGTTGCAAAAAAAGGCATGCACTGTTTCTTTGCTTACTGTGATAATATATAGTTCAATATAATTCACAAATGATAGGCTAATATTGTCACTCATCAAACTATTCTTGATTTTTATCTTGTCTTTACATATACTAAATAAATATGTGTGAAATTAGTTTTTATTTAGAATGGACCATTATCATGCACCTGTCTCAGAACAGGGGGAAAAACTTGGAAGATTATTAGTTACCGTGACTAAACGGTCACATAGAATTTGACTGCAGTCATGACTCGGGACTGCTGGTGTGGCGGTAATACTGACACCGCAACAGCACTAGGTATGAATACTTTACTGACTTTATTGTCCGTATGGGGAAATTTTGTGGCAGTGTCATGTACACGTTTAAAGTGGCGTTTAAATACAGTAGAAACCAAATTGACAGTATAACAGTTACAGTACATACTAATAAAAAGAGGCTAGCCTGCTGGCCTTAGTGAGTCGATAGGAACATTAGCCCGAGCTGTTTAGGAGGGATATCACACCTAGCACAAATTATTGTGTAGTTCCTGTGTTTCCTGCTGGGGTGTGCCCTATAACTGCACCCAGAGGGGAGTAGCTCAAAGTCCGGGTACAGAGGGTGGCTTGTGTCTCAAATAATTTTGTGAGCTTTGCTGGGGGGCCCTGACCTTAAAGGTCTGTTTGACTCCCAATACCTTACTTGCTGTGATGATAATCCTTCTCAGTATATTTTTCTGACTGACAGTGGAATTTCCAAACCAACAAACAATTCAAAAAGTTAAAATACTCTCAATGAAAGATTTGTAAAACAGAGTCAGTATAGTAAAGTCAACATTAAAATATCCCAACTATTAGTAAACAAGATGTACAGGAGTGGGCATAAAACACATCCGTGTGGGGAGCCTATGTTGGTGGTGCGTATGTCCGAGACGTGGGGACCCACCTTGACCTGCTGTGACCTCTGCCTCAGGAAATCCAACAGCCACAAAACCAGCCCCCCCATCTAAGAAGTCCCTTACATGCTGACTAGACCAAGCACGTGCATGCGCAATCGCACGCATGTTGATTTTGTCCATTCACAGCAGGACTGGTGGAGTTATGTCACACGTGCAGCTAACAGACATATGGAAATGTCTGCTCTACCCAAAATTACAACCAACTAATTGCAGAATTACCACAAAAATGGAAGAGGCAATTGGAAGGGGGAAAAAGTAAGGAACATGTCTGTCGGCCCTGCATTAAAGACCAAAAATGGTTAAGGAAAATTGTGATAAATAAAAATATATACAATCTTCATTTAAGGACCAAAAAATTTACAGCTGTGTCATATAAATTGCAAAACAGTTGGGAAGAGATTTTCGATGGTTTATGAATTGGCACGCAAAACGACACATGATACAAAACTTCAAATTTTTCATTTAAAATTATTATTCAAAATTCTTGCAACCAATAGAATGTAATGTATATAGGGGATACAATCTTCCCAGCTCTGCGTATTGTTTTGTGAGGAGGAAAGTCATTAGATCATTTATTTTGACAGTGTCCATACGTAGCATGTTTTTGGTCACAGGTCCAGGAATGCCTGAAGTCTGAAGTTTGCATATAGATAGGTTGGAGTCATTAAACTAGTTTTTCAACCACTCCACAAATGTCTTGTAAACAAACTGAAGTTTTTGCAAGTCGGTTAGGCCATCTACTTTGCATGACACAAATCATTTTTTCAACAAATGTTTAACAGACAGATTATTTCACTTATAATTCACTGTATCAGAATTCCAGTGGGTCAGAAGTTTACATACACTAAGTTGAGTGTGCCTTTAAACAGCTTAGAATATTCCAGAAAATGTCATGGCTTTAGAAGCTTCTGATAAATTATGTCAATTAGCCTGAGTCAACTGGAGGTGTACCTGTGGATGTATTTCAAAGCCTACCTTCAAACTCAGTACCTCTTTGCTTGACATCATGGGAAAATGAAAATAAATTAGCCAAGACCTCAGCATCCCGGAGTCGCCTATTCACTGTTGACGTTGAGACTGGTGTTTTGCGAGTACTATTTAATTAAGCTGCCAGTTGGGTACTTGTGAGGCGCCTGTTTCTCAAACTAGACACTCTAATGTACTTGTCCTCTTGCTCAGTTGTGCACCGGGGCCTCCCACTCCTCTTTCTATTCTGGTTAGAGACAGTGTGCTCTGTTCTGTGAAGGAAGTAGTACACAGCGTTGTACGAGATCTTCAGTTTCTTGGCAATTTCTCTCATTGAATAGCCTTGATTTCTCAGAACAAGAATAGACTGATGAGTTTCAGAAGAAAGTTATTTGTTTCTGGCCATTTTGAGCCTGTAATCGAACCCACAAATGCTGATGCTCCAGATACTCAATTAGTCTAAAGATGGCCAGTTTTATTGCTTCTTTAATCGGAACAAGTTTTCAGCTGTGCTAACATAATTGAAAAGGTGATTTCTAATGATCAATTAGCCTTTTAAAATGTTGTTTAAAATGTTCCATTGGAACACAGGAGTGATGGTTGCCTATAATGGACCTCTGTATATAGATATTCCATAAAAAATCAGCCATTTCCAGCTACAATAGTCATTTACAACATTAACAATGTCTACACTGTATTTCTGATCAATTTGATGTTATTTTAATGGACAAAAAAATTGCTTTTCTTACAAAAAGGACATTTTCTAAGTGACCCCAAACTTTTGAACGGTATTGTATATATATATTTTTTACACATATTTAACTTCTTTTTTTTGAGTAGGCACAAAACTACCCCCATACTTCCATTCAGTTTTTAAACCAGTACCGGTTACCATCAGACGAGTCCTGGGACACTTGTAATCTGACAGACAACGCCGTAGCTCGGCCACCTTCCACCACAAATGCGGAAGGCCGCCGTAGGCGGATGTGGTGGTAGATGGTCGATTGAGCCCATGCAAAAAAATATATATCTAGCTTAAACTGACAGATTTTGATGAGGATTTTTTTATTACGTTTCTTAGATTGATGCAACAGTGGGTCAATAGACTGTAGGGGCTTAAGATCATTTTTACTCCTGAACTTACTTAGGCTTTCCATAACAAAGGGGTTGAATACTTATTGACTCAAGACATTTCAACTTTACATTTGAATGAATTTGTAAAAAAAATTGAAAAAACATCATCCCACTTTGACATTATGGGGTGTTGTATGTAGGCCAGTGACAACAATTTTCAATTTTAACCCATTTTAAATTCAGCCTGTAACACAACAAAATGTAGAAAATCTGGATTGTGAATACTTTCTGAAGGCACAGTATAAATTACCAAAGTTACGATAGATTGCTTTAACAAACTTACTGAAGCTTTTCAACCCTAACTACTGTATGACTGGTGGAAAAGTTTGACTCATTATTTTTCATTATATCTGCCTGTAGTATGTTATTCTTAGTAGAGTGTTTTGCTTCAAAATAGATTGAATGACAGTTCGACAAGCTGGGAAAAGCCTCAAGTCGATAGGTGTAAGTGTTACAGATACAGTATTGCTGTATCTACAGATACAAAAAAAATGCTTTTCTTTCACAAATAAGGACATTTCTGAACGACCCCAAACTTTTGAACGATAGGGTAAATGTATATTGGTATGTGTATGTATATACATATATTTATCCCCAAAATATATGGGGGATTGGAAATTATGCAGACAATTACATTGATGGGAGCAACAATCTAACCGCAATATTAAAGCTGATCTACCCTCTTAAAAAAAAAAAGTACAGAGCTGCTGTCCTCAAATACCTCCCACATAGTACAGTCAAAACACCCTTGGAGACGAGTGATACTTTTGTCGTTCCAGATCTGGACAGTTTTAACTGTAGGTTTCTCCCTCTCCAGGAGCTGACATTAGGTTGGCTGGAGGTAGACAACATTGTGGTCTGATGTTCCTAGGAAGGTCTGGTGGTGGCAGGGAAATCATTTGGTATTGTCTCATTGCACAAATCAAGAGTCTTGTTTTTCGTAGCGTGACATTTCACATACAGGTGGTACGTGCGCGGGACCTTGTGCAAAGTGCAGTTAAAATACCCTAAAATAAATTTGGGTGCGTCGGGGAAAATGGATTCCAGTGTTTTGTGACGGATTATAGATAATATTTGATGCCTTTGTTATATTAGCTTTTTGTTGAATATACACAACGGTAACAAACAATTGGGGGAACTCACGGGGCAGATAGTAGGGTTGCAGTGACTTAAAAAGCAGTTCAATGTCAGGGGTACAGAGTCTCTCTCTTACCAGGATCGATTTACACCACTGGTCCCTGACAAGCAGGCAGGTGCCCCCTCCGTGATGTTTCCCTGTGATGGTCAGATCATGGTCCGCTCTGACCAGTGTGAACCCGGCCGGCCTCACTTCCCTGTCCAGGACTCTGTCATCCAGCCAAGTCTCAGTAAACGCCAGCATACAGGCCTCCCGGTATTCATGTTGCTGCTGACAGCGCATCCGCTTTCCCCCTCAGTGACTGGGCGTTGATCAGCAAGGTGGTGTGTAAGGGAAGTTTGTTCTTCATTTTTTAAAGTCTGTCTGATTCCCCTGCGTTTTCCGCTTTTGCATTTGGGTTTGTAATCCACTCGCAGATAATAGGAGATTGGATGGGCCATTGGGATATCCATTGCATTTGTGTGTGAGTTGCATTGCATTGCATCTCTTTACCGTGTTGGATTCCGCTGTGAGCAGCATTTTCAAAACTTAATCCGTTTGTAGAGGGTATGTACACGATCAACAAGATCAGTCTAACACCCCGTCACTGTAAAGCAATCGTTGACAGATGGTTTACAAACAAAGTGTAAAAACAACAAAGAACACCACACCAAACGTCACACACACTGCTGGATGCAACAGCCATGCCCCCAGAGCCTTGACGCACTGTACTTATGACACCTTCAAATGGACTAGATACATAACGTGCTTTAATTTCTAAACGGTAAAACAGATATGTAAATACCCTCAAATAAAAGGTAACCTTCTGTACTTTCACCAAATATAAAACATTTTATCTCAAATCCCAAATAATTATTTGATACGGTGTGCCCTAATGAATATGACCCTGATGTATTAATTAATTAATTCATCCATCCATCCCCAGGGACTGGGAAGGCAAGCTTCTGCTGCTGCAGGAGATCCTGGATGAGTGGCTGAAGGTGCAGTCCACCTGGCTCTACCTAGAGCCCATATTCAGCTCCCCAGACATCATGGCCCAAATGCCAGAGGAGGGACGCCGCTTCACTGCCGTCGACAAGACCTGGAGGGACACCATGAAGCATGTCTCTCTGGTAAGTAGTAACAAACACACTCATACATCAGTTATTAAGGGATTTAATTTATAGTGTTTTTCCAGTTGGCACATAATGTAAGGCGGGTAACTCAATTTCAACTACAGACGTATGAATTCAGGGCCCTTGGTACCCTGATCTGTGCCTACATGGGTGTGGGTTTACCTGTTTTGGGCTTTTGACTGTCTAAAGAACTAGAGCTATGTGATGGTGGCCTCGGATACAGCGTGTTTGTATATCAATTTGCCCAGGCAAAAGATATGGATATTTCTGTGCATGTGCAGGATTTGACTTTTTAATTAGCTGAGTGCCGACTCCGCTGCCTGCGTAGCTGCTGTGCTGAGTGGTCCACTGCGGCTCCCCTTTCCTTTATCGCCTTTGTCTAGTCACTGGTGTAGCCTAAAAACTTCATGTTGTACACAAAACTGTTTAATAAACTATTGCATTCCCTCAATAGGCTATTATGCATAAGCACAATTTCCTACAAACTTCATGTTGTACACAACTGTTCTATTGCATTCCATGCTTCAGTAAGCATAAGCACAATTTCATGTTATTTTTCATTTAAAAAAGGAGGGGAGTAGGCTACATGCAGCTATTTACATGTTTTACACAAAATACATTATCAACATGTTTGTACAAACGTTGTTGTCAGTATTGCAAACATAAGCATGACACAAACAGGCAGTCTAGCAATTTCATGTTCTTCTTCGCTGCTTAATTACGTACAGCTATGATATCGGCATATCGTGCCTTCAGAAATTATTCCAATCCCTCTACTCATTCCACATTGTTTGTGTAACAAAGTGGGATTAAAATATATTTCATTTTCATTTTTTAACAACAATCTACACAAAATACTTTGATGTCAAAGTGGAAGAAAAATGTGATTTTGATTTAGATTAGTGTTCAACCCCCGAGTCAATACATGTTGTAATCGTTGTCAAAGGTGATTCTAACTGTAAATCCAGGTTTTCAAAGTTTAAGAGTTTTGCAAACCTGGATTGTACAATATTATTATTTTTACAATTCTTCAAGATCTGTGAAGTTGGTTGTTGATCATTGCTAGATAGACATTTTCAAATCTTGCCATAGATTTTCATGCCGATTTAAGTCAAAACTGTGTCTGTGCTTAGCTCTATTCCTTTTAATTTTATCCTAAAATCTCCAGTGTATATTTGGCCTTGTGTTTTAGGCTATTGTCCTGCTGAAAAGTGAATTTGTCTCCCAGTGTCTGTTGGAAAGCAGACTGAACCAGGGTTTCCTCTAGGATTTTTCCTGTGCTTAGCTCTATTCCTTTTCTTTTTACCCCAAAAAACTGCCTAGTCCTTGCTGATGACAAGCATGCCCATAACATGATGCAGTCACCATCATGCTTGAAAATAGTGTGACTCTGTGATGTGTTGTTAGATTTGCCCCAAACATTACACTTTGTATTCAAGACATGAAGTTCATTTATTTGCCACATTTTGTTTCTTTTTTTCTTTTGTGCCTTAATGCAAACAGGATGCATGTTTTCAAAGATGTTTTATTCTGTACAGGCTTCCTCCTTTTCACTCATTTAACTTAGTATTGTGGAGTAACTACAGTGTAATTCATCCGTCAGTTTTCTCCACAGCCATTTAACTCTTAACTGGTTCAAAATCACCATTGGCCTCATTGTGAAATCCCTGAGTGGTTTCCTTCCTCTCCATCAACTGTGTTAGAAGGACTCCTGTATCTTTATAGTGACTGGGTGTATTGATACACCATCCAAAGTGTAAGTAATTAATAGCTCAAAAGGATATTCAGTTTTTGCTTTTTTTAATGTTTAGCCATCTACCAATAGGTGCCCTTCTTTGCTAGTCATTGGAAAACCTCCCTGGTCTTTGTCGTTGAATCTGTGCTTGAAATTCACTGCTCGACTCAGGGACCGTACAGATAATTGTATGTGTGTGGGAAAGAGATGGCGTAGTCATTCAAAAATCATGTTAAACACCATTATTGCAGAGAGTCCATGGAAATAGGGCTGTTGTGCTGACCATATTACCTCCACACCGGCGATCAACGTTCATGAAGGCATTCAAATTCCACGTGACCGTTTAGTCATGGTAATTAGACTTCTCCAAGCTCTGATGCTGCTGATGGTCATAGCCTACCAAACTTGCTAACTGCATGGTATAGGCTATGCAATTGCTCAAGAAAACAGAGTGATGGCCTCTACTAAAAAGTGGAGAATCAGCTTTCTATTGGCTAGACCTACTATATTTATTTTCAAATGTCCTAATATTAAGCACATTGCTTATCTTTACAACTGGAGTATGGCCTACCTGGCTGGCAAGACAATAAACCATGGGGAAGTCATCCTTCATTCACTATTTAAGTGCATAGATTACATGTATTTTTCCCGCTGCCCCTGTTTTGCTACAGGTGCCTGAAAATGGTCCATTCTAAATCAAAACACATTTCACACACATATTATTTAGTATATGTAAAGACAATATTAAATCAAGAATAGCCTGATGGGTGACAATATTAGCCTATCACTTGTGAATTATATATTATCACTTGTGAATGATGCCTAGCATAAGACTTTTTCAACTTTTTCAAATCATAGTCCCACACCTCATCTAGCCTAGCCCATAGACATATATGTCTAGGTTTATATATGTCTAGGTTTGTATTACAACTAAAGTGACCAAATAACTTCTTAAAATTAAGCAAATGAATACACTTTACAATGGGTGTTGAGCCTAACTGGCATACATAAGCAGCATGTGAGTTTCAAGTTTGGGGAAGATAATGTTCACCATAAAAATGTACCTTTATAATAAAAGCGTTACATGCATAATTGCAGTTCTGGTCACTTTTGATAATGGGGTTTTCTTCTATTGGAACATTCGCGCTTATAGCTTACTACCACGTGCGCTTATAATGTGAATAAACATCTTAGTGGTTTTGTTAATTTGGTAGTGGTTTTATTAATTTGGGATCTATCACATCCCACAACTGTCCCAGACTATGTTTTGAATAAGTATTTCTCGCACAGAAAAGAATAGGTCAACCTTTGTACCATGGGGGATAGTAGATTGACATAAGCTAGTGCTTTTGTTGTTTGTTAGACCTACTCATCTTGTTGGCTGACGAAAAGTAAAGGTGGACAGTTCTTCCAATATCTTCAATATGCATCTTGGAATTGGATAAGGATGTGGGGAGTTGCTTCTCCGATGTGTCTGTCTTCATTTGTAGCCTGTGAGTAAGACAGGATCACTTGATGGAGTGCGCAGCACTCGGAGAAGGGCACAACTGCCACTGGCCCACACAAAGGGGATGCCGCCGTGAAATTCTAGGCATTAGAGTTGCATCATGCAGCCTTACAATGTATTAATAATCAAAACATAAAGCCCAATGTAGAACAACTGAAGTTACATTAAGAACTCTAAATTAAGCATATAGGAGTACCTTTTTCTTTGTTGACCGCCCATCACAGAATAGCTGTATGTGCACACTACCTCATTGTTTAGAGAAAATATCCCTATTTTATTCAGCTTTGTTCAATTGTATTCTTCATACTACAAAATAACGCCACGGAATTCTAAGCAAATCTTGTCTGCTAAATGAACTAGTGTAGCACACAGCCATTTGGCATAGACAGGTCAGGGCAGATCAGATCAGGACAACTCAGAGTATGCTATTTTGTTAATCTGAAATAGACTACATTTTCTTAATTTCATGCTTCTTTAGACTTGTCTAAAATAAATAAGGCATTTATTGTGAAGGTGTAGGTGTTACATTTATTAGACTTTTTCAAATGTAGACATTCCAAAGGTCAGCATCATTGGCTTGTAGGCTATGTGTGGATGCCAGGAGATGCTACATGTGTTTATGTTAATTGACAGTCAATTTTTTTGTATTTATTTTTTATTTCACCTTTATTTAACCAGGTAGGCTAGTTGAGAACAAGTTCTCATTTACAACTGTGACCTGGCCAAGATAAAGCATAGCAGTGTGAACAGACAACACAGAGTTACACATGGAGTAAACAATTGACAAGTCAATAACACAGTAGAAAAAAAGAGAGTCTATATACATTGTGTGCAAAAGGCATGAGGAGGTAGGCGAATAATACAAATTTTGCAGATTAACACTGGAGTGATAAATGATCAGATGGTCATGTACAGGTAGAGATACTGGTGTGCAAAAGAGCAGAAAAGTAAATAAATATAAACAGTATGGGGATGAGGTAGGTCAAATTGGGTGGGCTATTTACCGATAGACTATGTACAGCTGCAGCGATCGGTTAGCTGCTCAGATTAATGTGAGATCGACAGTTATTTGCTTGACAATCACCGGCTGATGAAGTTTCGTGGCATTCTCCCAACCAGCTTCACCTGGAATGCTTTTCCAACTATCTTGAAGGAGTTCCCACAAATGCTGAGCACTTGTTGGCTGCTTTTCCTTCACTCTGCGGTCCAACTCATCCCAAACCATCTCAATTGGGTTGAGGTCGGGTGATTGTGTAGACCAGGTCATCTGATGCAGCACTCCAACACTCTCCTTCTTGGTCAAATAGCCCTTACACAGCCTGGGGGTGGGTTGGGCCATTGTCCTGTTGAAAAACAAATGATAGTCCCACTAAGCGCAAACCAGATGGGATGGCATATTGCTGCAGTATGCTGTGGTAGCCATGCTGGTTAAGTGTGCCTTGAATTGAAGTAAATCACAGACAGTGTCACCATTAAAGCACCCCCACACCACCTCCCCCATGCTTCACGGTGGTAACTACCCATGTGGAGATCATCCGTTTACCTACTCTGCGTCTCACAAGGACACAGCGGTTGGACTCATCAGACCAAAAGACAGATGTCCATTGCTCGTGTATTTTGGTCATTTTTATTGGCCCAAGCAAGTCTCCTCTTCTTATTGGTGTCCTTTAGTAGTGGTTATTTTGCAGCAATTTGACCACGAAGGCCTGATTCATGCAGTCTCCTCTGAACAGTTGATGTTGAGATATGTCTGTTACTTAAACTCTTCAAAGTATTTATTTGGGCTGCAATTTCTGAGGCTGGTAACTCTAATAAACTTATCCTCTGCAGCAGAAGTAACTCTGGGTCTTCCTTTCCTGTTGCGGTCTTCATGGGAGCCAGTTAAATAGTGCTTGATGGTTTTTGCGACTGCACTTTAAGAAACTTTCAATGTGTCCGAAAGTAATGATTTACTGTCATTTCTCTTTGCTTATTTGAGCTGTTCTTGCCATAATTTGGACTTGGTCTTTTACCAAATAGGGTTATCTTCTGTATAACGCATTAAGAAAGGAAAGAAATTCCACAAATTAACTTATAACAAGGCACACCTGTTAATTGAAATGCATTCCAGGCTACCAGACTACCTCATGAAGCTGGTTGAGAGAATGCCAATAGTGTGCAAAGTTGTCATCAAGGCAAAGGGTGGCTACTTTGAAGAATCTCAAATATGAAATATATAAATATGAAATACACTTTTTTGGTTACTATATGATTCCATATGTGTTATTTCATAGTTTTGATGTCTTCAATATTATTCTACAATGTAGAAAATAGTAGAAATAAAGAACAACCCTGGAATGTGTAGGTGTGTCCAAACTTTATACTGTATATGTAGGTAGGCGTATAATGACTATGCATAGATAATAAACAGCGAGTGGCAGCAGCGTAAAAAAAGTGGGGGGGGGGGTGTCAATGCAAATGATCCGGGTAGCCATTTGATTAGCTGATTATTTGTAACCCTAACCCTAATTTTAAACCCAACCCCTAAGCTTTGTGCTCATGTGGACATGGTAAATGTCCATGCGAGGGATAATTTTCCTTATTTTACTAGCCATGCAGACTTTTGGTCCCCACATGGATAGAATAACCAACCCACGCAAAACACGTACACACACACACACACACACACACACACACAGACGGTCACACACAAACACGTACACCAGTAGCCCTTTCCTAGAGACTCTCGAAAGGGTAATTGGTGTCCCCAGCAGACCCGAAATGAGACACATCAATATCAGCCCAGCGTCCTCCAGAAACTCGGCTGGCTGCGCCATCAAATAGAAATTATGGATTTTGTCTGGAAAGAGCGGGCCAGGTGGAGTCTCAAAGAAAATGAGGTTGCAAAGGGACAGAGGGCCTATAGTCTGTCTTAATGTATTTTTGTGGGATATGTGGGTCCATGTGGTGTGATGTTATGTGTAGACCTACTAGCAACTGTCTTCAAAATTGATAAAAGGTCAAAAATACAGTTCTGACAATTGTAGCCTAACAGCTGCATAATGGAGTAAGATTATCAAACCTTATTATAAAAAAAATTCCACCAAATATTGACTGAATTAGGCTGAAGCACATAAACAAACAAAAAACTGACACAGCATTCATTTTGGTAGGAATTTCTGTATTCAATTTGGTAGGAATGTATGTATTCAATTGAATTCTGTTCAATATTCATGTAATTTTCTTCTTTGAAACAACACATGCCAACATTTGAAAACCATGGCCTATTTTTGTGTTTTGTTGCTTGGATAAATGTTTTAGAATGAAAGCGTTTGTTCCATTTGCATATACACAGGGCATACTTTTTGTTGTTGTTTTTGCATGGTATTTACTCTATCCAACCTGCATCTTTCTAAGGTACCACCCCATTACAATCTCACATTCTACTGTACCTAATCATGATGAATTTCACTCATATTCATGATTGTTTTTGTCAAATTCTCTGGGCATATAACATTATGTGGAGAATATGTTTATAAAACAGGTGGGTATACTTTTCTTAATATTAACACCCTTCTATAGAATATACCAACACACAAATAGTTTACAGTGTGTGCAAGATCAAAACCCTTATCTACGACATTTTGTTGTTAATTTTTGGAAGCTGCTTGAGGTACTTGGTAAACATTTCAAATGAATGACATCTTTAAACTGTATTAAGAAAAATCAACACACACTTGTGCAATGATCGCATTCTCCTCTGTCTCTTATATCATCCCAGAATATTGTGTACACCGTCGTGAAGTAGGAAATTAACACCAGCCACTAGCCAAATGCTGGTACTGTAGATTTTGGCATTGGCTGGTAGAATGTCTATTCTTCACAGCCACATTGGCGGGTGGTCACACAAAGCATTTTGGAGCATTTTTACTTAAATAAAATCGAATACCCAGATTTGAGTGTGTGTGTGTGCTTTTTATGTGATTTATTTTTTATCTTCAACCACAGGGGTGCGCTCCAGATCCGTGAAGCTCACACTAGCCTCATCCCGCAAGTCATTATTTACTCTCCATTTTAATGTGTCAATTAATGTGTCAGCTTGTCCTCAGATGCAGATGGGAGTGAAAATTGTTCATGTTTTCTTTCTTATGTTTTTTCACAGTCAGTATTTCTCCCAGTTAGGGGCGGGGGTGGGGTCATGTCCTGAACTAAAACAAGTCATGATTGAGCTGTCAGGTATGCCAAGCAGAGAGAAAGAGTGTGTCTGTGTCTGTCTGTGAAGTCCCTTCCTTCCGCCCCCTCCTTCTCCTTCCTTCCTTCTCAAGGTAAAATGCTTTGACACCACACACTTGTAATTAGAGCAGCACAACGGAGATATGCATGGAGGAATGGAGGTGTAAATTGAAGAGGTTGATGAGGAGGTGGAGGAGAGGGGTGGGGGTACTGTGTGTGTGGGGGACAAGGTTATAAATGACAATGTTTTTAGTTAAGGTACTGCATTACTGCTCTTACTGTACTATAACTCTTGGTCGTGTCAATTCAACTCCCATGCTGAAGGATTTAATCTGTTTGGCCAATAAAGTTTACAATGACACATTAAACATACATTATGGCAATGTCATCCATAAATATTACCTTGGTGCGTTTAATCCCTGTCCAAGCGTCGCCTTTGAAATAGATGCAAATCAAAAACCACGTTCCATTGTTGACATTTTGAAGGGGACTTGCATGTCACACGTTCTTAACAGACGTTTGAGCGAAAAACGCATAGGACAATGCGCTTTGTACAAGCAACAGTTTGAGTGTGCGTTGCTTTTCATAAATAGATCCAGTGACAATTACTGTATGTGGCAGCTTAATTTCCACCCCACAAATACAGGGAAATAATGACTGGAAAGGGAAGATTCCTGAGGTGGGTGGGGCATGTGCATTGCTATGTGTACAGAGAGAAGGGGGATTTTCAGAGAAACGAATGTAGATTAAAAAAAAATGTGCTTACACTCAGGAGAGGACCCATTCAGTGTCTCACTCCTCACAAAGCCTTTCTGTTCACAGACTGAATAGAAATGTCCCCTTCATTATCTTGTATTATACCAAGAGATGTGCAAGAAAACTGAGTCTGATGTGAGAGCTGCCATTTTTCTGAATCCTACAATGGCTAAATCATCTGTCATGAAGAAGGAGCGAACAATTTAGCACAATCACCCAATTCAAACTCATCAAATCAGCTTTTTATTTCACTGTTTGCTTGCCAAATGAGGTTGATTTGATTTAGCCTGTTATCGTGAGTTGGTTACAGTAGCCGGAATGTCGCTAATAAAGTAATCTCGAGAAGGGAGACTATCACCTGTAAAATCCAACAAAAAAGGGATTTAATCTTAGAAAATGCAGTCTCCCCTTTCTCGCAGTAGGATCATCAAATTACTAATTTTCACGGTTACAAAAGGTGATTTAAAGAAGGCTTAGTGAGATGGGGTGCTTATTACCACTTCTTTATTACATGCTTTTAGAGTCAGTCTTCAGAAAAAGTTATTAAAGTCATTAAAGTAAAATTTCCAGCCACTGCCTCAAATAAATCAATAGCAATCAGAGTAAGAGAAGAAAGGCAATTATTATCTCTTACTAGATGCTGTGTGGGTTCTATACTTTGTGGGAGGGCAGAAAGAGAGGATAAAATAATAAAATCATGTTTTTAAATCCCCCCCATCCTCCATTATAACTCCCCTCCTTACTTCAAGAACTTAGACTTTTCCAGTGCAACCCTTAGAACAATGTGCGATACTAGATCAAATACATCACGTACTCTTCTATGCCTATTTTTTTCCATTTACATGGATAGGAATTGCCATGGATTTACATTTAGAACTCAATTAATAGTATCTCTGTGGGAATTGCTCTGTACTGTACAACTACTGTGTACATTACAAAAAGGCTAGACTAGAGTAATCTCTAAAGCCTTCAGCCGATAATGTGAATAATGTAGAATTCAAGTTCCATTAGGACTCCCTGTACTGTATTAACTTTGCTCTCTCATTTTATGAAGAAGGGGAGACTGCAGGTAGTTGGTCTACAGTATGTGGTTTAGTTGTAATTTAGTACACACAGAGATAGATATCCATTTTGGTGTTACGTGTTTGTTTAGAACTTTTATTAACATTTCCCTGAAAAAGGAAAAGCACACAGTTGATCATAGCAACAACAAAATGGTTTAGTCTCTCTTATCAGTAAACTGGATACATTTAAATATTTTCCTTGTCGTTAAGAAGACACTTTATAACTCCAAGTTTAGTTATGAGTTATGTTTCTCTGCATTATCGCTGTCTGTGCTCTTCATATTATATCAGCATGGTAGTATCCCTCAGAGCCGTGATCATGCATTCCCCATCTAACCTTGGAAGATTAGATAGACTTTAGGCCTTCCAGGGATGTCTAGAGCCAACATGTTAAATTAGTTGACAGCTGAGATCAGATCAGACCTGAATTGTACTGTGGGCCTCAAGACTTTTTAAAATCCTAGTTTTATGTTTGGCTGGAGGCTTGAATGAGGATATTGGAGTAAACTCAGAGCATGGATGCTATAAATATGGCTGGAGACAAATTGCAGAATAACAACTTAAGACACACTGTTTCTTTTGTGCAGGTCAATGCTAGATTTGCACTAAAGTTTACATTTCACAAGCATATCATAAGTAATGATTCATCTCTAAGTGAATATGATACCGTAGAAGTGTGGCAAATAGAATAAGAATGACTGCTCTATCACAGTCAGGGCCATATTCTGACATAAGACACCATGTAGCAGGGTAACTCAAATTGTTTACACACATCAGTGCCTGTATTCAAAAAGCGTCTTACTAGAAGTGCTGATCTAAGATCAGGTCCCCCCTGTCATTATAATCCTTATTATGATCTAAAAGGCAAAACTGATCCTATATCAGCACTCCTATTCGGAGACTCTTAAAGCGGCAATCAGCAGTTGAAACAATGACAAAGCATTATCCCCACCCCTGTTTATGTAAAAAGGGATGGGGCAGGAGAAATGTAACAACTCTCAAATGTATAGACAGCTATGGATGCAAGGACTGACAATCCATCTCATCAAAATTATAGTTTTAATTAACCATGTTTTGAGGTTATTTAGAGTTTGTTCAGTTTGCTTAAAATAAATACAAACAAATAGTGCTACCCTCATGGACACCCTTACACTCATGGAAATTTGCTTATATGGATAACACAATCTGAAAATGCTCTGGATACATTCAGTAACATAATACAAACATTTTGGAGTAGGTACAAGATAAGAAAAAACAATTACAAGGGTTTGAGTGAGAGATCCAACTGGTGTCTCTAAGTGGCCACACACGTCTCCAACTGTGCACAGTTACTAAGTAATTTCAATGCACTTTCATGACTTAATGAAAGCGTTTTCAACTATAAGGTGATATTTTGACCTCTCATAACTTTGCCATTGAGGAACTGAAGCAAGCACACTTGTAGTTTTTTGTTTGGAACATACCCACCATCACACAATTACTGTTGTTGTTTACGCTATCCCAAAATGTTCAATTATAAATCACAATCTGGGTCAGGTGGGCATCATTTGAAAGCTTATTCTATTGCCAACATGACTAGCTAAGTAATACATACAATCTTAGGATGTTTAGGCTTTCAAAATTCACTTCAGACAAACAAATTGTAATTTTGGTGCACATAGAATGGAGTCATGAGTGCATTCATGCGCGTGTTCCGATGCTAATTTTCTTCACAATACAACAAACAGGCTCATTCTGTTCAGGACAACCCAGGGTATAACACATGTCATCCTTGTAACTGTGGATGAAACAAAGCGATCATAAACGTTGATACTGTAAATTATGAGTTTTCACATATGGAAATGTGAGGTGCACATTTGAACTCAGGTGTGGTTTGTTTGTATGATATCAAAGCATGTATGATATCCTCTCGATTTACAGCATTTCCCTCACTCGGACAAAAAAATTAAAAGTATCCCAAGTAATGAGAGGGATGGGTCATCTTCTTGACATGCGTGGTGCTCAAGTTTATAACGGCTGCAGTCAATACCCATACAGAGTTGTGAAGCAGGGAACCAGAGCTCTGACGTCAACGATACAGTAGCATGTTAGTGTACATCCACTACGTTCCAATTTAGGTGCTTTTCAATGACAAAATCTGCCATTTTCAACCCATATCTGTGAGTGGAAAGGGGTACTACTATTCACATAACCATATTTGCAAGAGATCCCATGCATTTCAGTGGCCATATACTTAAATGGGAAAAATTCAGGTCGCTACTTATTTTCAAGGGTGTAAGATAGAAACTTTAAAACTGCTGACCGGTCTGGAATAGGTTGCTTGTATACAGCTTTTTGATACCATCTATACTTTCTGAACAATGTTTTAAATGGGCATACTTTAAAAAAAAAAGTCACATACACCAGATAAGTGCAGTGAAATGTGTTGTTTTACAGAGTCGGCCATAGAAGTACTGCGCCTCTGGAGTGCCTCAGTCAAGGGCACATCAACAGATTTTTCACCTTGTCGGGCTCGAGTATTCAAACCAGTGACCATTCGGTTACTGGCCCAACGCTCTAGACGCTAGTCTACCTACCACCTCAATCCCATTTGCATTCGCAACTGCTCTTGAACAGTTAAAGATACCAACACCAACAACTTTAACATGTGCAGACTGTCACTGGTACTGTTGCTCAAACACATTTTTGATGCTACTTGTACTATTCACACTACAACCATAGTTGCATGAATCCCAATGCATTTCGGGGATAGACTTGAATGGTAAGAATTCTGTTTGCTACTAATTTGCAACCATTTAAGATAGAAACACCATTCAAACTAAGAAAACATGCAGACTGGTCTCGAATAGCTTTTTGAAACCATTTATACTTTTTGAACTATAACCATTTTTAAATGTGTATAAAAGCTCCATATGCTTCAATGGTACATTTTTGGATTCACCACTGCTCTTGAACCATTTATGCTACAACATTGAAACCAACATTGAAATGCGAAGACTGACTAAAATTAGATTGCTTGTCAAAAGCCTCTTGATACTATATATACTTTTGCAACTATAACTCCATAGACTTCAAAGGCAACATTTGGATACACACCGCTCTAGATCTGTTTCAGCTAAAAACACCACCCAAATGTTGACATGTGCAAACTGACTCAACTTAGATGTCTTCAACACAGCTTTTTACTACTATTCATACTTCATAAACTATAAAGCTGGTTGTATCCACATTCATTTCAATGGTGGAATGCAGGCTTCAACATTCTAAACTGAAATCCACTGGCACAAAACAGAATGTTTAAACTAAAGGATTTTGAGAACTTAAAAACACATATGGCTTTTGATGATATAGTGATCACTCTAGCCTAATATACTAGGCCACTATAATTCACTATAATAACTCCACACCTACAAACTACCATCAATTGACTTTTTGGTCCAGCCACTGACAGTTGGATACAAAAAAATCTATCAGCCACTCAGATTTTCTACCAGCCCAAATATATTATTTTGCCATAATTACACCAAAAACAGATGTGTACTTTCTATTTTTCTAAAACAGGAAATATGTTACTAGTAAGACGTAATGGGGTATATTGCTTAATTTCATTAAATTTTTGTGACCTGTGTCTTTCAACCAATGTATGTTTAAAATAAATAATTTAAGGCCTCCCAAGTGGCGCAGTGGTCTAAGGCACTGTGCAGTGCTTGAGGTGTCACTACCTGGGTTTGATCCCAGGCTGTGTTATAACAGGCAATCAATTAATAATATCTGGCGCACAATTGGCCCAGTATCATCCAGGTTAGGGGAGAATTTGGCCGGGGGGCTTTAGTTGGCGGGCAGAGCACCTGCATGCCACGGTAGTCAGTTGAACAGTGTTTCGTCTCACACATTGGTGCGGCTGGCTTCTCGGGTTAAAGTGGGCGGGTGTTAAGGAGCGCAATTTGGCGGGTCATGTTTCGGGGGATGTATAACTCGACCTTTGTCTCTCCCGAGCCTGTTGAGGAGTTGCATCGATAAGACAAGATTGTAATTGGATATGAAAAAATTGGGGATTTTTTTTTTAACGTTTAGATACAATAGTAAAAACAGATGAACAACTGACCATCAAGAATCAACAAAGTGCCCTGCCACAAAAGATAGGCATATTCATTATTACAGTTCACGGCTCTATTTTTTACAAAGACTAAATGATGTGCTCCTAAGTAGCAATGTAGAAGAACACAAATAAATCTAGGACAGTGGTCCTCTTTTTTTCTTTTTTTGTACTCAGATTCTTTTTTAAAACATGACTTAACAAACGTAAGCAACATTAACCAATTAAAGACAGTTCTTTAGCAATGATGTTTGTGCAATAGGGTATGTTCTTGTTTTTTAAAAACATTTTTTTGTCACTTAAAATAACATAAAATTGATCAAAAATACAGTGTAGACATTGTTAATGTTGTAAATGACTACTGTAGCTGGAAACGGCAGATTTTTTTAATGGAATACATTGGGGCAAAAAAGTATTTAGTCAGCCACCAATTGTACAAGTTCTCCCACTTAAAAAGATGAGAGAGGCCTGTAATTTTCATCATAGGTACACTTCAACTATGACAGACAAAATGAGAAATAAAATCCAGAAAATTACATTGTAGGATTTTTTATGAATTTATTTGCAAATTATGGTGGAAAATAAGTATTTGGTCAATAACAAAAGTTTATCTCAATACTTTGTTATATACCCTTTCTTGGCAATAACAGAGGTCAAACGTTTTCTGTAAGTCTTCACAAGGTTTTCACACAGTGTTGCTGGTATTTTGGCCCAATCCTCCATGCAGATCTCCTCTAGAGCAGTGATGTTTTGGGGCTGTTGCTGGGCAACACGGACTTTCAACTCCCTCCAAAGATTTTCTATGGGGTTGAGATCTGGAGACTGGCTAGTCCACTCCAGGACCTTGAAATGCTTCTTACGAAGCCACTCCTTCGTTGCCCGGGCGGTGTGTTTGGGATCATTGTCATGCTGAAAGACCCAGCCACGTTTCATCTTCAATGCCCTTGCTGATGGAAGGAGGTTTTCACTCAATCTCACGATACATGGCCCCATTCATTCTTTCCTTTACACGGATCAGTCGTCCTGGTCCCTTTGCAGAAAAACAGCCTCAAAGCATGATGTTTCCACCCCCATGCTTCACAGTAGGTATGGTGTTCTTTGGATGCAACTCAGCATTCTTTGTCCTCCAAATACGACGAGTTGAGTTTTTACCAAAAAGTTATATTTTGGTTTCATCTGACCATATGACAGTCTCCCAATCTTCTTCTGGATCATCCAAATGCTCTCTAGCAAACTTCACACGGGCCTGGACATGTACTGGCTTAAGCAGGGGGACACGTCTGGCACTGCAGGATTTGAGTCCCTGGCGGCGTAGTGTGTTACTTTGTTACTTTGGTCCCAGCTCTCTGCAGGTCATTCAATAGATCCACCCGTGTGGATCTGGGATTTTTACTCACCGGTCTTGTGATCATTTTGACCCCACGGGGAGAGATCTTGTGTGGAGCCCCAGATCGAGGGAGATTATCAGTGGTCTTGTATGTCTTCCATTTCCTAATAATTGCTCCCACAGTTTGTTTCTTCATACCAAGCTGCTTACCTATTGCAGATTCAGTCTTCCCAGCCTGGTGCAGGTCTACAATTTTGTTTCTGGTGTCCTTTGACAGCTCTTTGGTCTTGGCCATAGTGGAGTTTGGGGTGTGTCTGTTTGAAGTTGTGGACAGGTGTCTTTTATACTGATAACAAGTTCAAACAGGTGCCATTATTACAGGTAACGAGTGGAGGACAGAGGAGCCTCTTAAAGAAGAAGTTACAGGTCTGTTAGAGCCAGAAATCTTGCTTGTTTGTAGGTGACCAAATACTTATTTTCCACCATAATTTGCAAAATAAATTCATCAAATCAAATCAAATCAAATTTTATTTGTCACACACATGGTTAGCAGATGTTAATGCGAGTGTAGCGAAATGCTTGTGCTTCTAGTTCCGACAATGCAGTAATAACGAGCAAGTAATCTAACTAACAATTCCCCCCCAAAAAAACTACTGTCATACACAGTGTAAGGGGATAAAGAATATGTACATAAGGATATATGAATGAGTGATGGTACAGAGCAGCATAGGCAAGATACAGTAGATGATATCGAGTACAGTATATACATATGAGATGTATGTAAACCAAGTGGCATAGTTAAAGTGGCTAGTGATACATGTATTACATAAGGATGCAGTCGATGATATAGAGTACAGTATCAACGTATGCATATGAGATGAACAATGTAGGGTAAGTAACATTATATAAGGTAGCATTGTTTAAAGTGGCTAGTGATATATTTACATAATTTCCCATGATTAAAGTGGCTGGAGTAGAGTCAGTGTCATTGACAGTGTGTTGGCAGTAGCCACTCAATGTTAGTGGTGGCTGTTTAACAGTCTGATGGCCTTGAGATAGAAGCTGTTTTTCAGTCTCTCGGTCCCAGCTTTGATGCACCTGTACTGACCTCGCCTTCTGGATGGCAGCGGGGTGAACAGGCAGTGGCTCGGGTGGTTGATGTCCTTGATGATCTTTATGGCCTTCCTGTAGCATCGGGTGGTGTAGGTGTCCTGGAGGGCAGGTAGTTTGCCCCCGGTGATGCGTTGTGCAGACCTCACTACCCTCTGGAGAGCCTTACGGTTGAGGGCGGTGCAGTTGCCATACCAGGCGGTGATACAGCCCGCCAGGATGCTCTCGATTGTGCATCTGTAGAAGTTTGTGAGTGCTTTTGGTGACAAGCCGAATTTCTTCAGCCTCCTGAGGTTGAAGAGGCGCTGCTGCGCCTTCCTCACGATGCTGTCTGTGTGAGTGGACCAATTCAGTTTGTCTGTGATGTGTATGCCGAGGAACTTAAAACTTGCTACCCTCTCCACTACTGTTCCATCGATGTGGATGGGGGTGTTCCCTCTGCTGTTTCCTGAAGTCCACAATCATCTCCTTAGTTTTGTTGACGTTGAGTGTGAGGTTATTTTCCTGACACCACACTCCGAGGGCCCTCACCTCCTCCCTGTAGGCCGTCTCGTCGTTGTTGGTAATCAAGCCTACCACTGTTGTGTCGTCCGCAAACTTGATGATTGAGTTGGAGGCGTGCATGGCCACGCAGTCGTGGGTGAACAGGGAGTACAGGAGAGGGCTCAGAACGCACCCTTGTGGGGCCCCAGTGTTGAGGATCAGCGGGGAGGAGATGTTGTTGCCTACCCTCACCACCTGGGGCGGCCCGTCAGGAAGTCCAGTTGCACAGGGCGGGGTCGAGACCCAGGGTCTCGAGCTTGATGACGAGCTTGGAGGGTACTATGGTGTTGAATGCCGAGCTGTAGTCGATGAACAGCATTCTCACATAGGTATTCCTCTTGTCCAGATGGGTTAGGGCAGTGTGCAGTGTGGTTGAGATTGCATCGTCTGTGGACCTATTTGGGCGGTAAGCAAATTGGAGTGGGTCAAGGGTGTCAGGTAGGGTGGAGGTGATATGGTCCTTGACTAGTCTCTCAAAGCACTTCATGATGACGGATGTGAGTGCTACGGGGCGGTAGTCGTTTAGCTCAGTTACCTTAGCTTTCTTGGGAACAGGAACAATGGTGGCCCTCTTGAAGCATGTGGGAACAGCAGACTGGTATAGGGATTGATTGAATATGTCCGTAAACACACCGGCCAGCTGGTCTGCGCATGCTCTGAGGGCGCGGCTGGGGATGCCGTCTGGGCCTGCAGCCTTGCGAGGGTTAACACGTTTAAATGTCTTACTACAATGTGATTTTCTGGATTTTTTTTTTTCTCATTTTGTCTGTCATAGTTGAAGTTGTACCTATGATGAAAATTACAGGCCTCTCATCTTTTTAAGTGGGAGAACTTGCACAATTGGTGGCTGACTAGATACTTTTTTGCCCCACTGTATCTACATAGGCGTACAGAGGCCCATTTTCATCACTCCTGTGTTCCAATAGCACGTTGTGTTAGCTAATCTAAGTTTATCATTTTAAAATGATAATTGATCATTAGAAAACCATTTTGCAATCATGTTAGCACAGCTAAAAATTGTAGTGCTGATTAAAGAAGCAATAAACCTGGCCTTCTTTAGACGAGTTGGGTATCTGCATTTATGGGTTTGTTTACAGGCTCAAAATGGCGAGACAGAGAGCTAGTAAGATTTCATTATTTTTTTTCAATTTTAATTTTCACCTACTTAGTTTAGCCTACTCAAACATCCGGCTCAAACAGAGATGCTATGTTACCTTGCTGGCTATTGCTATCCGACACTGTAACTCTTCCAAGTCAAGGTAAGCTTTTGGTTTTATTAATTGATTGCCACCAGAACCAGCTGGTTTAACTGCTAAACTGCTTTCTAACTGTACACTGTACTGCATGATTGAAGCGGTGACATGGCTGTGTGTAGCGATTAGCGTTTATAATATGAAGGTATGGCTTCATATATAGGTTTTTTTTTGCCTGGTCACAGACAGCTGATGTGTTGTGCACTGAAGTGTACAAGCGAAGGGAAACGGTGAGAGGAGGAGAGCGCATAGATGTGAGAAGGAATTATACCACGATCTGCTGCTATGAAAGTGCACTGTTTTGGTGTGTGATCAGGGGTGAATTCATTCCGCCGATTCTGTAGAAAACGTTTCTTAAACGGAACAAAACTGTTTGCAACTGTTGGACTAATAGATCATGTAGATGCAGGCAAGATTGTGGAAGGCAGTATTGAATGTGTCAATGTCATTACACCTTGATTGCTCAAATGTATCTTGACCTGTGCACCTACGTTGTAAACTTTCATTCATAGGCTAATTTGTAGCAACCTCATGATGGGTATATGGAAATGATGAGTATCATGTAGTAGCCTAAACCTATCAGTGTTAGCATTGAGCTGTAATAGAAATAAGGCCATGCTCATAATTTATTTTTATCATCCTCCCTCATCTTAAATGGCACCGATCGCCACTGATCTCATAGTATCAACGTTGCTGTGCGTTTGAGGTTTCTTTTTGCAGTCTATGGTTTGAGGAAACTGCAGACACGGTGATCTGAGCTATCGGATTGGCCAGCGGTAGGTCCTATAAGTGAACTTGACTTGCTCTACACATGAAATGGCTAAAAATGGGAACACTTTGCCTTCCCGGCGCTAGGGCTGCTGAATAAAGTTCACTTACCGCCAACAGCGGGAAAAACATTAAAGAAATAGGAACGCAAAGCTTTATCATTAGATTGCGATCGACTGGTTGGTGACCACTGATATAGGAGAATAATGAAAGTATAATGAGTGTTTTAATGATAGGAAATTACCAATATTTCATGAATATATGTTTTTAGGAGTGATCCATGCTCAATTAAGCACAATCATTAGGTGAGATAAAAATGTTCAGCTGCCCCTTTAAGGGACATGCCGTTACCGTGGTAAGTTGGACACTTGCTTGTCTGCGATGGAAAAAAACTCAGACGGCGGTGTCTTCGTAGCAGCAGACAGTTGGAGCAAACAACTTAGTGTGTGAAGAAAACAATGTCTGGCCAAGAAACAGAATGACAAAGTCACACTTTAGTAGCGTTTCTTGTCAATTCCAACTTCTACTTGTGGCCTGTTCCCAAATGCTCTGTGTGACCACCCGCCAACGTGCCTGGTGAAATAGATATTCTTACCTACCAATGCCAAATTCTACCCACATTTGGTGGGTGGCGGGTGTTAATTTCCGACCCTGCAAACCACCCCAAAATGGGTCACTATAACTAACACACAGCCTATGAAAACCGTATTACTGCCATTAATACTACTGCCATCACTGCCATTACTACTACTATTTCACAACCATAAATACTTCAAGACCAGCAAGCATACCACATTTACTTCAGGACATGTCCTTTTATAGTTATTACTAATTTAAGTCCAAAAATTGATGTTGTAACTGCAGATTGCTCCTTTAAATACAGGTCAGGCCCAGATTATTGGAAATATTCAATTTCCCTCTATTCCTGACAGGACAAGCACGTGCTGGCCGTGGTGGCCATCGACCAGATGCTGGAGAAGCTGAAGAAGTCAAACGAGTTCCTGGAGTTGATCCTGAAGGGCCTCAATGAATACTTGGAGAAGAAGCGCCTCTACTTTCCACGATTCTTCTTCCTGTCCAACGACGAGCTGCTGGAGATCCTGTCTGAAACCAAAGACCCCACAAGGTAAGAGCACTGGCATTAACCTTATACCCGTTCAGACATGGGTTCAAATACTATTTGAAAACATTTTAAATACTTAATTGGGCTTGAATGAACTTGCCTAACACAATGGAACCAATGAAATAGCCTTAAAATGGAAAACTCTGTCCATCTGGCACTCCAGGCAGGGTAAAGCAAACGCTAAAATGACTGTTACAGTCCCTGTCCGTGTGGGATTAACCCTATTTCACTAGTGCGTTACAGTGTAAATTATGCGTTGTATTGTAGCATTGATAGGTGGGTAAATGGAAGTAAACAGTATGATTTGTATTCCCTCCCGACTATGAGAGGTGCCCAAGCTTTGCAGCAATGTAAACACTTTGTAAATCTATCCCTTTAAGCCGTAAAAGTGTTATTTTTGTGGATAAAGTGTTTCTTGCCCAAGGTCCTGGAGTGTAACTCAACTGAGGCAGGCAATCACTAGCTTGATTGTGACACTGCTGAAATGAAATTGATTGCTCTTGAAAAATCACAGCTCAAGCCTTTGCTGTAAGACTTCAGGGACACACTAACCACTTGTTAGGAAGAACTGAAAAACACTGAACAAAAATATAAACGCAACATGTAAACTGTTGGTCCCATGTTTTATGAGCTAAAATTAAAGATCCCAGAAATTTTCCATACGCATAAAGAGCGTATACATCCCTGTTAGTGAGCATTTCCTCTGCCAACATAATCCTCACATGACATGTGGGGCATATCAAGAAGCTGATTAAACAGCATGATCATTAAACAGGTGTACCTTGTGCTGGGAAAAATTAAAGGCTACTCTAAAGTGTGCAATTTTGTCACACAACACAATGCCACAGATGTTTGAGGGAAAGTTCAATTGGCATGCTGACTGCATGAATGTCCACCAGAGCTGTTACCAGAAAATGTCATGTTAATTTCTCCACCGTAAGCCGCCTCCAACATCCTTTTAGAGAATTTGGCAGTTTGTCCAACTGGCCTCACAACCGCAGACCATGTTTAACCACGCCAGCCCAGGACCCCCACATCCGGCTTCAACTGTGGGAAAGTCTGAGACCATCCACCCAGATAGCTGATGAAAGTGTGGGTTTGCACAACCTAAGATTTTCTCCACGTAACCGACTTCAGTGGGCAAATGCTCACATTTGACAGCCACTGGCACGCTGGAGAAGTGTGCTCTTCACGGATTAATCCCTGTTTCAACTGGACCGGGCAGATGGATTGTTTGGCGTCGTGTGGGCGAGCGGTTTGCTGATGTCAACGTTGTGAACTAGGGCTGGGCGGTATACTGTATTTGACTATATACTGGTATTGATGCACATACCGGTTTGGGTTTTTACTTTACCTTCTATAACAATATTTGATTGTTTGGTTTGTTGACTCCGCTACTTGAGTCATCCCTCTCTGCTCTCTCTCTCTCTCTCCATGCTGCTTTCCTCACAGACCTAGTCCCACCCCCAGTCACTCAAGGAACGCATTTGTTGTTGCTTGACCACTAGACGCTTTCGTTCAGTTTTCATGGTCAATGCAGCACATGCAACAATGTTGATGACAACGATGTTGTTTCCACTTTGATCTTAATATAAATCCACAAGCATTTTATAATTGCAATATTAGTTTGTGTTTCTTACATCTGCAAACAGCTAGTTTGTATTTTCTTTGCAAGTTATGCTAACTCGTGTTAGCCCCTAATTCTAATCGCTAGTTAACTGGCTAAAAGTACTGAGGCCTAAATCAGCATGTTGTTTGTGCAACAGTATCTTCTAAATCAAAGAGGAACAGGCGAAGCATGAATATGTTGGCTATATGAATACAGTTTTAATGTAGCTAAAGATTATAGGGTCCCCTAGGAAACATGGAACATCACTTTGGTTCCTAACCTGTCACAATAACTCATCCATTGCATTTTCATTTTTGTCATGTCAAACAACACTGTATTCAAAGTGCCCACTTACTTATATTCTAACTATATAATTATAATAAACATTATATTTCCATAATTCCAAAAGTTTACCCAAGTGTTTTTAAAAAATCTAAATCACAATTGCAACATTTGGTTAAAAATAAGGTCTAGTATTTTTGCCCATATCGTGGCAGTGTGAAAATGATCTCAAATGAGTGCAGGAAATGCAGAAATTGGTGGAAATGCAGGAAATTATTTTCGGTTGAAGTTGAATTGAACAGTATAAAACAATCCGAATGGTGAAAGACCCATTTAAATAATTTTGAATATATGTGTTGCCACCCTAGGGTCACGCACTACTCATAAAGAAAATGTCGAACTTTTATTAATCAAAAACATAAAATACCGTCATACCGTCCAAAATTTTTAAAATCCCATGATATGACATTTTGGCCATATCGCCCAGCCCTATTGTGAAACAGAGTGCCACATGGTGAAGGTGGGGTGATGATATGGGTAAGCATAAGCTATGGACAACGAACACAATTGCATTTTATCTATGGAAATTTGAATGCACAGAGATACTGTGAAGAGATCCTGAGATCCATTGTTGTGCCATTCATCCACCGCCATCACATGTTTGCATGATAATGCACGACCCCATGTCGCACGGATCTGTACACAATTCCTGGAAGCTGAAAATGTCCCAGGGTCTTTTATGGCCTGCATACTCACAAGACATGTCAACCATTGATTATGTTTGGGATGCTTTGGATCGACGTGTATGACAGCGTGTTCCAGACCCGCCAATATCCAGCAACTTCACATAGCCATTGAAGAGGAGTGGGACAACATTCCACAGGCCACAATCAACAGCCTGATCAACACCATGTGAAGGAGGCCAATAATGGTGGTCAGAACCGATACTGAATGGTTTTCTAATCTACACCCCTACCGTTTTTTTAAAGGTTTCTGTGACCAATAGAAACATCTGTATTCCCTGTCATGTGAAATCCATAGATTAGGGCCTAATGAATTTATTTAATTTGACTGATTTCCTTATATGAACTGTAACTCAGTCAAATTTTTGAAATTGTTGCATGTTTGGTATATTTTTTAGTTCAGTGTATATTTCAGTATTTGTGTGGGTATGATCTTAGCTATATCAGTCATGGTATAGCTATCTGTCAGTTAGTTAGGTTAAGTGTTGGACATTGTATATGTGATATCTTTCCATTTTTATTTCTCACAAGTGCTTTATAATACTTAAATTGAAAGCCCAACATTGCAGTAGTATTCAATATCAAAATAGTTTAACTAATAAAAAACATGAGAAATAAGAAATAAGACTGGAAGCTATGCTACAGGAAGCTAAATCTCATTCCAAAATCCTGGGCATTAATATGGAGTTGGTCCCCCCTTTGCTGCTATAACAGCCTCCACTCTTCTGGGAAGGCTTTCCTCTAGACGTTGGAACAAAAGCATTGGTGAGACTGGGCACTGATGTTGAGCGATTAGGCCTGGCTCACAATCGGCGTTCCAATTCATCCCAAAGGTGTTCGATGGGGTTGAGGTCAGGGCTCTGTGCAAGCCAGTCAGTCAAGTTCTTCCACACCGATCTCGACAAAACATTTCTTTTTCGACCTCGCTTTGTGCCCGGGGGCATTGTCATGCTGAAACAGGAAAGGGCCTTCCCCAAACTGTTGCCGCAAAGTTGGAAGCAAAGAATTGCCTAGAATGTCATTCTATGCTGTAGCATTAAGATTTCCCTTCAATGGAACTAAGGGGCTTAGCCCAAACCATGAAAAACAGCCTTTCCTCCTCCACCAAACTTTACAGTTGGTACTTTGCATTGGGACAGGTAGCGTTCTTCTAGCATCTGCCAAACCAAGATTCATCTGTCGGACTGACAAATGGTGAAGCGTGATTCATCACTCCAGAGAATGCGTTTCCACTGCTCCATAGTCCAATGGCGGCGAGCTTTCCACCACTCCAGCCGACGCTTGGCATTGCGCATTGGTGAGCTTAGGCTTGTGTGTGGCTGCTCGGCCATGGAAACCCATTTCATGAAGCTCCCGACGAACAGTAATTATGCCGACGTTGCTTCCAGAGGCAGTTTGGAACTTGGTAGTGAGTGTTGCAACCAAGGACAGGCTATTTGTTACGCTCTACACGCTTCAGCACTCGGCGGTCTTGTTCTGTGAGCTTGTGTGGACTACCACTTCGCGGCTGAGCCGTTGTTGCTCCTAGATGTTTCCACTTCACAATAACAGCACTTAAAGTTCACTGGGGCAGGTCTAGCAGGGCAGACATTTGATGAACTGACTTCTTGGAAAGGTGGCATGCTATGACTGCGCCACTTTGAAAGTCACTGAGCTCTTCAGTAAGGCTGTTCTGCTGTCCATGTTTGTCTATGGAGATTGCATGGCTGTGTGCTCAATTTTATACACCTGTCTACACACTTTTGGTCATGTATTGTATATACAGGTTTTCCTCTAGGATTTTGCTTGTGCTTTGCTCCATTCTGTTTATTTTCATCCTAAAAAAAAATCCCTGGTCCTTGCCGATGACAAGCATACCCATAACGTGATGCACCCACCACCATGCTTAAAAATAAAGAAGAGTGGTCCTCAGTGATGTGTTGAGTTGGATTTGCCCAAAACATAACGCATTTTATATTCTGGACATACATTTTTTGGACACATTTTTGGCGGATTTACTTTAGTGCCTTATTGCAAACAGGATGCATGTTTTGGAATATTTGTATTCTATACAGGCTTCCTTCTTTTCACTCTGTCGTTTAGGTTAGTACAGCTTCTACCCCTGATAAGACTCCTGAACAGCCCACACCCCCTCTTTTCAGCTGCTGCTGCTCTCTGTTTATTATGTTTCCATAGTCACTTGAATTTGACCTACATGTACATATTACCTCAATTACCTCAACTAACCTGTGCCCCCCGCACATTGACTCTGTATCGGTACCCCCTGTATATAGCCTTGCTACTGTTATTTTACTGCTGCTAATGAAAGGCCTAATGAATGAATTATTAATTTATTATACTTATCTATTTTTTTTACTTAACTAACAATGCAGCTATAAGAAAAATAAGTGTTAAGTAAGCATTTCACTGTAAGGTCTTCACCTGTTGTATTCGGCACATGTGACAAATCAAATTTGATTTGATTTATTGTGGAGTAAGTACAATGTTGTTGATCCATCCTCAGTTTTCTCCTATCACAGCCATTACACTCTAACTGTTTTAATGTCAATATTGGCCTCATTGTGAAATCCCTGAGCAGTTTCCTTCCTCCCCTGCAACTGAGTTAGGAAGGACACCTGTATCTTTGTAGTGACTGGGTGTATTGATACACCATCCAAAGTGTAATTAATAACTTCACCATGCTCAAAGGGATAATTATTGTCTACTTTTTGTTTTTACCAATCTACCAATAGGTGCCCTTCTTTGCGAGGCATTGGAAAACCTCCCTGGTCTTTGTGTTTGAAATTCACAGCTCGACTGAGGGACCTTACAGATAATTGTATGTGTGGGGTACAGAGATGAGGTAGTCATTATAAAATCATGTTAAATCGCTAATATTGCACAAAGAGTGAGTTCATGCAACTTAAGTGACTTGTTAAGTACATTTTTACTCTTGAACTTTAGTGTTGCCATAACAAAGTGGTGAATACTTGTTGATTCAAGACAAAACACATTTCCACTTTGACATTATGGGGTATTTTGTGTCATCCAGTGACACAAAATATAAATGTAATCCATTTCAAATTTAGGCTGTAACACAACAAAATGTGCAACAAGTCAAGGAGTATGAATACCTTCTGAAGACACTGTATATGGAGTCAGGAATAACAACACTTTGTATTTTCTTAAATAAACAAAAATGAACTACAGTAACTGTTGGCATTTCAGTTTCCCTCTGAACTGAAACCGAACCGTGCCATGACCCCAAAACCGCAATACCTACTGAACCGTTACACCCTAGCCATCTTGTCAGAAAGCCATGTTTCAGAAAAACAGAATATTGCATTTACAAGAGTCTCTGAGGGTAGTGGTGGCCGGTTTTCTCCTCTCCTTAGTCTTACCAGGACCCCAGAACTCCTGCCTTTTTTTCGACTGCGTTTCCTCTTTTGTAGCCCGAAGATTGGGTCAGAGGTACACAAAGAGCCCAGGCAGATGAATCGAAGTTGATGCCGGAATTTCGTTTATTAACTGCCGATGTTCAAAAGTTTTTGTTAATCATAGGAAATAATAGCAGGCACATTTCGAGCAAAAAAAGTAAAGATAAATGCCAAAAGAATCACAAAATAGCAAAGTCGAGTTGGAGCACGCAAGACGGCAGACATACAGTACGGTGCCATGTCTCTTATTGTGTATCACATGTTAGGGTTATTTATACAATAGGTAGATGCATTGTAGCGGTTGGTCATACAGAGGCTTTAAATTAGTGATGGCATTTGAGTTCCTTCCATAGTGATGTATATGGGCATATTTACATTTCAGGTGTTTTTCACAACTCCTGTTCAGAGAATAACCTACCAAAGTATAATATGAACAGAGCACACAAACTTGGCCACTACATACACTTCATTCAGCAAAAAAGAAATGCTCCGAACCACCTCATCAAGACGGCTCAAAAGAGATGGGAATAAGGAGAAGGAGAAAAAGTTGGGGCTTTCGAAAATGAAAATCCTGTACTTACTGTGGGAATTGAATTATATAATGTCTTCTCCTCACGACACTCTGCCCTACTTACTCCACTGTGGCTCCCTGAGTAGGCGAAAGGCTGATAAGCATGCCTTGTCTTATTTCACCAAAGGTATGTGGTTTATAATGAATGTGATTTTAGACAAAGGAGGCTCAGCCCTTTACTCTTCTCTGTTTCTTTTTTTCCCCTTCTCATCCACTACTGCCATGAATTTCATTAGCCTCATGTCGCCTCATGCAGTCACTGACTTTTCTGAAAAGACAGAATTTTCCAAACACATACGGTAGTTTGATTTTGGCAAGGCGATGAATCTGTTGCGAGGCTGAATAGGACCTAGTGTGCCGTCTTAATGCCCATTTGAGCAAGGATGTGCCATTCTCCCATCTGTAGAGCTTTACCGCAGTTCTTTCTGTATCGAAGTTTGGCTAGACCAACCCAGTCAACCCACACAACCATTTCATGCAGCCACACATTTTCTCCAACGCTGCTTGGTTGCTTTATGATTCATTAGTATTTTTTAAATTAACGACTGTCCTTTTTTTCAGAACTGTTTTTATTTTATCTTTAGTGTTCGACTTCAATCCAACACAAAATAATGTATTGCAAAGTAATTTGTCACAGAAAGCACAACAAAACGCTTAGGTGTGGTGCGTGTGTCGTATATGAGATTTGATTAGTCTCTTTTGTGTTCCCCGACTGGTGGTTAGAGGACAATCAATAGCTGATTATCATCAGGATTAGGCCAGATGCAATAGTTTTGCGTGCGGTGTGAATAACAAACATTTGGTTGATTTTCCAGGCAAACCCTTGCATGCAATATAATAATCACAAGCAGTAGGCCTAAACGAGATGCTCCTACTGTGGCAGTGTTATACAGATAGGGAAGGACATCTAATTGTGGGAAGTGATGCATGGAAAGCAAGGACTTTGCCACCCAGGAGGGCCAAGATAAATAGGCTACCTGCTCACATTTGGATTATGCCTTCTATTAAGGGTATGATTATTCCTAAAATCTAAAGTTTGTTAGTTTTGTGACCTAGGATGATCAAGCAGTGTAAGCAGCTGTGTCCAAAAAACCTATACCGCTGCATGGGTTTGTTTACATCCCACTGCTATTTTAGCACATTCTCTCCTCTATCTTTCCTCTGTATCTATCCTATCCAATCAACATCAAAAAAACATGATTGGCAGTTTTGATACATAAAAAGTGTATCAAGGGGTCTGAAGTCAGTGTCCATGTTCCATGCAATATGTGTTGTGCGTCTGGCTGTAGGTCTACAGTACATTCGGAAAGTATTCAGACCCCTTGACTTTTTCCACATTTTGTTACATTACAGTCTTATTCTAAAATTGATTTCATTGGTTTTTCCCCTCATCAATTTACACACAATACCCCATAATAACAATGCAAAAACAGGTCGATTAGACATTTTTGCTAATTTATTACAAATAAAAAACTGAAATTTCACATTTACATATTCATATTTAGACCCTTTACTCAATACTTTGTTGAAGCACCTTTGGCAGCGATTACAGCCTTGAGTCTTCTTGGTTATGAAGCTACAAGCTTGGCACACCTGTATTTGGGGAGTTTCTCCCATTCTTCTCTGCAGATCCTCTCAAGCTCTGTCAGGTTGGATGGGGAGTGTCGCTGCACAGCTATTTTCAGGTCTCTCGAGATATTGGATCGTTTCCCTGTTGCTAGTTGAACCTTCGCCCCAGTCTGAGGTCCTAAGCACTCTAGAGCAGGTTCTTGTCAAGGATCTCTCTACTTTTCTCCGTTCATCTTTCCCTCTATGCTAATTAGTCCTCCAGTCCTTGCCGCTGAAAAACATCCCACAGTATGTTGCTGCCACCACCATGCTTCACCGTAGGGATGGTGCCAGGTTTCCTCCAGACATGACGTTTGACATTCAGGCCAAAAAGTTCAATCTTGGTTTCATCAGACCAGAGAATATTGTTTCTCATGGTCTGAGAGTATTTGGGCAAACTCCAAGCGAGCTGTCATGTGCCTTTTACTGAAAAGTGGTTTCCATCTGGCCACTCTACCATAAAGTTCTGATTTGTGGAGTGCTGCAGAGATTTTTGCCTTTCTGGAAGGTTCTCCCATCACCACAGAGGAACTCTGGTGCCCTGTCAGACTGACCGTCAGGTTTATGGTCACCTCCCTGAACAAGGCCCTTCTCCCCCGATTGCTCAGTTTGGCCGGGTGGCCAGCTCTAGGAAGAGTTGTTGTGGTTCCAAACTTCCTCAATTTTTGAGAATGATGGAGACCACTGTGTTCTTGGGGACCTTCAATGCTGCACACATTTTTTGGTACCCTTCCCCAGATCCTGTCTCGGAGATATATGGACAATTCCTTTGACATCATGGCTTGGTTTTGCTCTGACATGCACTGTTAACTGTGGAACCTTATATAGACAGGTGTGTGCCTTCCCAAATCACATCTATTCAAATGAATTTACCACAGGTGGACTCTAAGTTGTAGAGACATTTCAAGGATGATCAATGGAAACAGGATGCACCTGAACTCAATTTCGAGTCTCTTCGCAAAGGGTCTGAATACTTATGTAAATAAGGTATTTCTGTGTTTAATTTTTAATAATTTTGTTTTCGCTTTGTCATTATGGGCTATTGTGTATAGATGAGGAAAAACATTTATTTAATCAATTTTAGATTAAGGCTGTAACGCATCAAAATGTAGAAAAAGTCAAGGGGTCTGAATACTTTCCAAATGCACAGTATGTGCTCCTGACAAACTTTGTTTTTGGGGTGAACTAAGCCCATATTTTTTTACTACTTTGTGTCCCAAAAGGGTGTTACAAATGTGTGCTTGTAATGTGAGAGGAGTTACCCACACACATCCCAGTGAAAAACGCAGCATAAATGCAATCCATTATTTTTCCCTTCTTTCTTTAGGGTTCAGCCTCATCTGAAGAAGTGTTTTGAGGGCATCAACGACGTGGTGTTCACAGAAGTGCTGGACATTACCCACATGAAGAGCAGCGAGGGAGAGGTGGTGGAGCTCCTAGATATAATCTCCACCTCCAAGGCCCGCGGCCAGGTGGAGAAATGGCTCCTAGAGCTAGAGATGGGTATGATCAGCTCCCTGCATAAGGTACAGTTACAGTACTTATGGCAACTCCATTGATCGGCAAACAAGAGATCTAATATCAGTGTCTAAGGTCTGCTTAAAAATATGATTTATAAGCTAAATTGGATATCTGACCCTGGACAAGTATTTTGAGAGATAATGTACAGTGTCATCAACACCCACAATACACTGTACCATGGACTGGCATCTCGTCCAATCAGTTAGACGAGATGGAATCTACGGAGACAGAATTTTCTTAAGCCGTCAGAAATTATTAGAAGTAAAAAGTACTTGGGGAATTACTCTAGATCAAATTAAACCTGAAGATGTAACTATTTTTGCCATATAAAGGATTCAGCTCGAAGTGAATACAGTAGATTTTGGTGCAAATTATTTGAAGATACTTATTTTTCAAAAACAATTTTCTCCCATTTTTTTTGTAAAAAGAAAATAAGTTGAAAAAGATTTTTCACAACTCAGTGGCCTTGTAGTTAGTGTCCGCCCTGAGATTGGAAGGTTGGGAGTTCGATCCCAGGCTGAGTCATACCAAAGATTGTAAAAAGTAGGACCCAATGGGTCTCTTCTTGGCACTCAGCATTAAGGAGATAGATTGGGGGTAAGGCCCTGTGATAGGATCCTCTCCTGAGGTTGTACTTGGACATAACATTTGCCTCACACTACAGAAACGGGATATAGGCTTCTTACCTAGGCCATACAAACTTTATTTACTCTTTAATGGATTACATTTTTGGAAAAGTGAGGCGAGCGAGAGAATACAAATGAAACACCATTTTTTAAAAATACAATTATTTGCCTATTTAAGATTTCTCTGTTTTTCGTACGATGTACCCAATGACTAATGAAAACTTGCTATGTCCTCATTGTGATTTTACAAAGGTGTTTCATACGTCTTATTTATACACTTTTGTAATATTTATGAAATGCATATTGATATATTTGGTAGCACTTATGTTTTTCCCTTTGCCTTCAACCCCATTCGATGTGTAGAACGGATGTGGGAGGGGCTAGGTCTACATAAGGGTGCAAATTTAAAAAAATTCACAAAAGCTCTGACGAAGGCCATGAGGCCGATATGTAAGCTTATTAAATATCAGTGATACTATCAAGAGCAGTTTGCAACCACATAATCCAAAAGGAAGGCTACAGCTAATATTTTTTTCTACAATTATTTTGATTCATATCATTTGATTCACTGTGATTGACCCGAATCCCAGATACTAGAATGGCAAAGTGAATTGCTTGTTTCATCAAAATAATTATTGTTTAAAATAATCGATTCATATGAATCGTTAAAATGTATTTATTTTATTTTTGAGAAATGTTATGCAGGGCATGCGTTAAACAGAAAATCTACTTTGATAGGCCTTACTCGTGGCAATACGAGGGGCGGCAGGTAGCCTAGTGGTTAGAGCGTTGGACTAGTAACTAAATGGTTCCATGATCAAATCCCGAGCTGCCCCTGAACTAGACTGTTCCTAGGCTGTCATTGAAAATAATAATTTGTTCTTAACTGACTTGCCTAGTTAAATAAAGGTAAAATAAAATACATATTCTCTCCTAATTACAGTGTTGTTTTGATAATTATTTTCACATCCAATGGTTGTGTGCCCCAGGTGATTGGGGAGGCCATTGAGGCATACCCCAAGGACCTGAGGATCAACTGGGTGCGTACCTGGCCCGGCCAGACGGTGCTGTGTGTTTCCCAGGTGTACTGGACCAAAGACATTCACGCGGCCATCGTCTCAGGGCAGAAGGTACAAGGCCAAACTACATTGGAAAGAGTTTACCTTATATAATATAATATCTGCAGATGAAAGCTAGCCAGCTGGCATAATCTGGCACATTTTATTGATGTGTATTATCACTGTCAAATAAATACAGAAATATAGAAATCTAGGCTGATGTCATGCTGCAGAACAGAAGTGCTATCTCACACCTAACTGAGGAAGAACCACTTGACGAGCACTGGACCATGTTAAGAGAAACCTGGTGTGTGTGTGTGCGCACGTGAGTGTGTGTAAAAGCCCGCACAGATTACTGAGAGTGCATGGGTCATCATATGACCCTATGATTGACATATATTTCCCTGTCAAACCAGTGATGTCTCCCTTTTGTTTTGCAGGCCCTGGATGTCTACCTGCAGCAGAACAACAGTCAGATCGATGACATTGTGATGCTGGTGCGCGGGAAACTGTCCAAGCAGAACCGGGTCACCCTGGGTGCTCTGGTGGTACAGGACGTCCACGCCCGAGATGTGCTAGCCACACTGGTCCAGAAAGGCATCAGGGACGAGACTGACTTTGAGTGGCTCAGTCAGCTACGCTACTACTGGGTGGTAAGTGTATGCGTGTGTGTGCATGTGGGTTTTTTGGTTGTGTATGTGTGCATGCATGCATGTTTTGTGTCTTATGTATTTTACCTTTGGCTCCATTAAGTACTAACTGACCAGGTTTGTGTTGACTTGACCTCTATATATACAGGAAGACCGTCTCCAGACTAAGATGATCAACGCCGGCCTTGCTTATGGTTACGAGTATCTGGGGAACACACCACGCCTGGTCATCACTCCACTTACTGACCGCTGCTACAGGTATGGACCATTAATACTCACCGCACTCATTGGCAAGTCAGGACCCTCGACATGCTGATGTGCTGCGACTGTAATGCAATGCCCTCAAATCAGACCCAAGTACTATGTGAAATCTATATGAAATCTTTCACGCGACTTGGTCTAGAAGGATTAGAGTGCCAAGGGTGCGGGGTTTGCACTTCTTGTGACAATTCTATTGCCAGGCAAGCACAATCATGCATAGATAAAGTATTTGAAATGATTTCAAATAGCATTTGAACACAGGTCTGCCGCTTCTCCTACAGAACACTGTTTGGGGCCCTGCACTTATACTTGGGAGGGGCCCCTGAAGGTCCCGCAGGTACAGGGAAGACGGAGACCACCAAGGATCTGGCCAAGGCTGTGGCCAAACAATGTGTTGTCTTCAACTGCTCCGACGGCTTGGATTACATCGCCCTGGGGAAGTTCTTCAAGGTGGGCATATCCCTCTAGCGTGGTAAAACCAGACACTCACCATTGATAAGTGAAGTGAAATAATGGTGTGTGCAGCATTCAGTCATGTTTAACCAGGCTAAGATCCCTCACACCCATTCTTACTGTAGGGCTCAGCTTCTAGTTAGCATGGCTCTATTGATGAATGGCCTATGCTCATCAATACAGTTTTTAAATGATGATAAACGTTCCAGTTTTAAAATCTTGTATTGTAGAACAGCTGATTAAAGATATGAGATGCAGGGCTGAGACCGTTTCCATGGTAACAGTGACACTTTTGGGAATGATGTGATGAAACTTTAGCAAACCAATATCATGAAATACATGCACAACAAACAGGGCACATGTGTAACGGCTAGCTAGCTAGCTGCTTGGCTAAATACAGAACATCAGCACACTGTTCTTTGATTGGTTAAACAAATCTGTCTCTTTTGACATGTTACATCTTGGAAACTCCAGCAGCTGACATGAGACTTTCTGAAACTACATCGTTTAGATCCAGCAAACTTCATAAAACCATCTTGTCTTGGCTGTTAGATCTGTACCGGGCTTTATAGGCATTCCGTGAGGCAGTTATTTACTCAAATATGATGATAACAGTTTATAAAAACTGCTTAACAGAATTGTATACTTTTTTTTTGACCCAATGCAGGTCATTGTGATTCAGACCACTTATATAAGAGCTTAGATGATTGTTAAGAGGGTTTTTTAAGAGGGTTTTTCCTCTTTAATTTAATTCAAGTTTTAACTCAACACTTCTCTGCCCACATGAATATGGACTGACCAATTCTTAATATCCACACTTGACACATTGTTCTAACAATACTGATGGAGCCATGCAGTACAATACAGATATTGTGTTTTGGGTGGCATGCACATTGAGACTTTTAGCCTTGAGTTAAGGATTTTCATCCAAAAAAGCTGAATGTCCCTTTTTGGGGAAAAATGTAACTGATCAAATCAAATCAAATCAAATCAAATTTATTTATATAGCCCTTCGTACATCAGCTGATATCTCAAAGTGCTGTACAGAAACCCAGCCTAAAACCCCAAACAGCAAGCAATGCAGGTGTAGAAGCACGGTGGCTAGGAAAAACTCCCTAGAAAGGCCAAAACCTAGGAAGAAACCTAGAGAGGAACCAGGCTATGTGGGGTGGCCAGTCCTCTTCTGGCTGTGCCGGGTGGAGATTATAACAGAACATGGCCAAGATGTTCAAATGTTCATAAATGACCAGCATGGTCGAATAATAATAAGGCAGAACAGTTGAACTGGAGCAGCAGCACAGTCAGGTGGAAGTTGAAACTGGAGCAGCAGCATGGCCAGGTGGACTGGGGACAGCAAGGAGTCATCATGTCAGGTAGTCCTGGGGCATGGTCCTAGGGCTCAGGTCAGTTGAAACTGGAACAGCAGCATGGCCAGGTGGACTGGGGACAGCAAGGAGTCATCATGTCAGGTAGTCCTGGAGCTCAGGTCCTAGGGCTCAGGTCCTCCGAGAGAGAGAAAGAAAGAGAGAAGGAGAGAATTAGAGAACGCACACTTAGATTCACACAGGACACCGAATAGGACAGGAGAAGTACTCCAGATATAACAAACTGACCCCAGCCCCCGACACATAAACTACTGCAGCATAAATACTGGAGGCTGAGACAGGAGGGGTCAGGAGACACTGTGGCCCCATCCGAGGTCACCCCGGACAGGGCCAAACAGGAAGGATATAACCCCACCCACTTTGCCAAAGCACAGCCCCCACACCACTAGAGGGATATCTTCAACCACCAACTTACCATCCTGAGACAAGGCTGAGTATAGCCCACAAAGATCTCCGCCACGGCACAACCCAAGGGGGGCCAACCCAGACAGGATGACCACAACAGTGAATCAACCCACTCAGGTGACGCACCCCTCCAGGGACGGCATGAGAGAGCCCCAGCAAGCCAGTGACCCAGCCCCTGTAATAGGGTTAGAGGCAGAGAATCCCAGTGGAAAGAGGGGAACCGGCCAGGCAGAGACAGCAAGGGCGGTTCGTTGCTCCAGAGCCTTTCCGTTCACCTTCCCACTCCTGGGCCAGACTACACTCAATCATATGACCCACTGAAGAGATGAGTCTTCAGTAAAGACTTAAAGGTTGAGACCGAGTTTGCGTCTCTGACATGGGTAGGCAGACCGTTCCATAAAAATGGAGCTCTATAGGAGAAAGCCCTGCCTCCAGCTGTTTGCTTAGAAATTCTAGGGACAATTAGGAGGCCTGCGTCTTGTGACCGTAGCGTACGTGTAGGTATGTACGGCAGGACCAAATCAGAGAGATAGGTAGGAGCAAGCCCATGTAATGCTTTGTAGGTTAGCAGTAAAACCTTGAAATCAGCCCTTGCTTTGACAGGAAGCCAGTGTAGAGAGGCTAGCACTGGAGTAATATGATCAAATTTTTTGGTTCTAGTCAGGATTCTAGCAGCCGTATTTAGCACTAACTGAAGTTTATTTAGTGCTTTATCCGGGTAGCCGGAAAATAGAGCATTGCAGTAGTCTAACCTAGTCTAACTGCAGTAGTCTAACTGATAGCTAACATTCCCAAGGTTGAGTGCTCTCCTGTTGTCCATGATGGGTACTAAGACATAGGCTACTACTGAACCTCCTAAAGAACTTGTGGCAGCAAGATGGATATCACAACGATGCCTTGGCAACCGCAAGTGGTCCAAGTTACGCTGTGTGTATGTGTCTGTTTCAGCTGTTTCAATTTGAAGCTGGTGGACAAAACTGAAAGCAAAAGACTCAAACACTAAACTTAAGGAGGGAAGGGGGGACAGTTGTTTGAATTGAGGCTGTGTTGTTGCAAATTACCTAGTTTCCACAAGGGGGCTTCATTTTACATATAACTCCTTTAAATTACAAATGCCAAGGTATTTATATGAGTGGAGTCACTTAATTTGTGCTCCATTCTAAGTGCAAATATGTACGTCTGTGATGCCAGTGCTGTGGGCTTTAGAAAAAAAACATATATTTAGTTTGATCTGCATTCAGTACCCATTTCAGGTCAGTAAGTGAGTTTTGTATGACATTTAAAAGCAGTTTGTAGATCAGCACAGTGTCATCAGCATAAAGGTATACAGTTCTTCACTTAGGAACCAATATCGTTAATATACAATGTGAGTAGTACTGGCCCTAGAATAGACCCCTGAGGTACTCATTTTGTGACCTTGAGGAATCATTTCAGCAACTATACATTGAGATCTATCAGTTAGGTCATTATTGAACCAGTTGCAGGCATTTTGATCAAGTCCGACAGAGGACAACCAAGGCAACAACAGTGAGTGATCCAAAGTATCAAAGGCTTTAGATCTTTAACCTGTCTAGGACTGCGAACCCCGTTCCGCTAGCGGAACCCCTCGCCAACAGCCAATGAAATTGCAGGGCGCCAAATACAAATCAATAGAAATTTCAGAAATCAAATTTCTCAAACATACAAGTATTAGGCACCATTTTAAAGATACAATTCTCAATCATCCAGCCACAGTGTCTGATTTAAAAAATGCTTTACAGCGAAAGCTCCACAAACAATTGTTAGGTCACCACCAACTCACAGAAAAACCCAGCCATTTTTCCAGCCAAAGAGAGGAGTCACAAAAAGTAAAAATAGAGATAAAATGAATCACTAACCTTTGATGATCTTCATCAGATGACACTCATAGGACTTCATGTTACACAATACATGTATGTTTTGTTCGGTGAAGTTCACATTTATATCCAAAAATCTTATTTTACATTGGCGTGTTATGTTCAGTAGTTCCAAAACATGCAGTGATATTGCAGAGAGCCACATGAATTCACAGAAATACTCATTATAAACGTTGATGAAAATTCAAGTGTTATGCAGGGAACTTTAGATACACTTCTCCTTAATGCAACCGCTGTGTCAGATTTACGGAAAAAGCATAATCTGTGAAAGGCACTCAGAGCCCAAACCAGCCAAAATAAATATCCGCCATGTTGCGCAGTCAACATTAGTCATAAATAGCATTATACATATTCACTTACATTTGATGATCTTCATCAGAATGCACTCCCAGGAATCGCAGTTCCACAATAAATGTTTGTTTTGTTCGATAATGTCCATCATTTATGTCCATTTATGTCCAAATAGCTTCTTTTGTTAGGGCGTTTGGTAAACAAATCCAAAAGCGCGTTCAGGTCCAGTCGGATGAAAAGTTCATTATGAAAAGTTATATTACAGGTCAAAGAAACTTGTCAAACTAAGTATAGAATCCATCTTTAGGATGTTTATCATAAATGTTCAATAATGTTCCAGCCGGAGAATTCCATTGTCTGTAGAAAAGCAATGGAACGAGAGATACCTCTCCTGTGAAATGCGCATGACTGAGATAGAGGCTGCTGGCAGACCCCTTAGTCAAACAGCTCCCATCCAGCCCCCCTTCACAGGAGAAGCCTGAAACAACGTTGTAAAGACGGTTGACATCTAGTGGAAGCCTTAGGAAGTGCAAAATAATCCATATCCAACTGTGAATTCATTAGGGGCTGAGTTAAAAAACTTCAGATTTCCCACTTCCTGTTTGGATTTTTTCTCAGGTTTTTGCCTGCCCTATGAGTTCTGTTATACTCACAGACATCAGTCAAACAGTTAGAAACTTCAGAGTGTTTTCTATCCAATACCAATAATATGCATATATTAGCATCTGGGACTGAGTAGGAGGCAGTTCACTCTGGGTATGCTATTCATCCAAAAGTGAAAATGCTGCCCCCTATCCCAAAGAAGTTCAACGTTGCTTTTTATCTAGAGAGCATACAATAACATTGACTAAGGGATGCAGCTGAGATGGTACTATGTCCCTGTCTAAATCCTGATTGACATGTGTTTAGTATACATTTCCTAGATGTGCATAAATGAGTTTCTACTAAAATAATAACATTTTACTAATTCTCTATTTGAGGTGGATGTGCTTGCTTCTCTAGTCATATCTCTTGTTGCTTGGCAGGGTTTGCTGTCCTGTGGAGCCTGGGCCTGCTTCGACGAGTTCAACCGCATTGACCTGGAGGTTCTATCAGTGGTAGCCCAGCAGATTCTCACCATACAGAGAGGTGTGTGTAAGAGAGTCCCATAGTGTGTGTGTGTGTGTGTGTGTGAGAGAAATTCCCCATAATTTACACATTCTCACACCATACAGCTGTGTGTGTCCATTAAAAACAGATTCCCAACATACAGAGACTTGTGTGTGGGTGAGACGCCATAATACGCATTCTCACACCATACAAAGAGGTGTTTAGGTGTATAGTTCAACTGTTAGAACTTCAACTATAGCGCATTTGGCCACATGTTCTTACTTGTCGCTAGCATGGTCAGTCAATGGCACTGATCAAATGTAGTCCCGGTCTCTGTAATACAGTAATAATGATATATGCCATTTAGCAGGCACTTTTATCCAAAGTGACTTGCAGTCAAGCGTGCATACATTACAATCCATTACGTTACAATACATACATTTTCTTTCTTAGGTATTACTTCCCATGCTGAAATGCTGCTGTTTGAGGGGACGGAGCTAAAGCTAAACCCCTCCTGTGCTGTGTTCATCACCATGAACCCAGGATACGCCGGTCGCTCTGAACTGCCAGACAACCTAAAGGTACCCGTGCTAAATGTATTAGTATTATTATCTGAGATCACATTAGCACAAGCCTCAGTGACTGTACCCAAGAGCCATCTGGTTGTACGGGATCACATGATGTCACACATGACATAGGTTACATCCCAAATGGCACCCTATTCCCTACATAGTGTACTATGTACGGAGTAAGGTATCATTTGGGAAGCAGGCACAATTTTGGTGGGTTGTTTCCTTTCTCTAGGCTCTCTTCAGGACGGTGGCCATGATGGTCCCGGACTACGCCATGATATCTGAGATTGTGCTCTACTCTTGTGGGTTTGTGACTGCCCGGCCACTGTCGGTGAAGATCGTAGCTACCTACAGGCTGTGTTCAGAACAGCTGTCCATGCAGCACCACTACGACTACGGCATGAGGGCCGTCAAGTCTGTCCTGACCGCCGCCGGGAACCTGAAGGTACCTGTCACAAGTCATCACATTGACTCTTTGCCCATGTCATTCAGGTCCCTACAGTGTACCCACAATAAGTGTTTACCTCTGGCCTCTAAGTTCCCACAATGTTCACCTCTACGGCAGTGTTTCTTAATCCTGTTCCTGTGAACCCAAAAGACTACACAACTGCTTCCACTAATCAACTCACCATTAAACCTGTAATATGTGGAATCGGGTGTGTAGTGCTAGGGCAAAAAAAAAACGTACATACCTACAGGCCCCACAATGTCCCCACATTTATCCTTTGCTCCTTTTCTCTCACTTTCACGATTGTGATTTAAAAAAAAATATTGCTAGATCAATTAGACAAAAGGGGACATTATTAATAACACTTGTTGTTAGTAATGGTACAATTTGTCCTCTCAAACCAGGTTCTCATTGTCTGAAGTTGAATATGAAGTTGAACATTACTCTTTGCAGCCACATTAGATTGAAATAGTTTTTTTTGACATTGTGATGACAATGAGAAATTGGGGCGTTCGTTCCTAACACGCAATGACATAGCAGAGTACAATGAAGACAGAACCTGGAAGATTGACTTTCAAAGATAAAGATCTGAACCCAGAACCAGGTTCCCCATATAAATAGAACATATTCTTTCCCAGGCTCTAAGTGTTGTTTTCGGTGCGCCGCAATGCATTAATGTAATTTTTACATCAATTTCAGCACTGCCGCCTCCAGGACTTTACCCTGTCGCCTCTTTCAAAATTACTTTTGGAAAATAGTGGTGTGCATTTAGCCCCTGAGCTAAAGCTGCAAATACCACTGAAGGCTCCCTCGTCTGAAAGAGAACGCGTGTCAGTGCACTCAAAGGCTCCTGAATGATGCCTTTCCCCACAAGGCCCAAATGTGTCTCCCTCTCATTATGTATCTACCTCTTCATACCATTATCTCTCTCTCTCTCACGTGTCACAGCTGAAGTATCCTGATGAAAATGAAGACATCCTGTTGCTTAGGTCCATCATTGACGTCAACCTGCCCAAGTTCCTGGCTCATGATCTACCGCTCTTTGGGGTGAGATCGTTTGCAAAGTCACTTCCTGACAATATAAACTCAGCAAAAAAAATCATCCTCTCACTGTCAACTGTGTTTATTTTCAGCAAACTTAACATGTGTAAATAATTGTATGAACACAACAAATAAACAAATAAACTGAATGGGACTAACAGAAATGGAATAATGTGTCCCTGAACAAAGGGCGGGGGTTAAAATCAAAAGTAACAGTCTGGTGTGGCCACCAGCTGCATTAAGTACTGTAGTGCATCACCTCCTCATGGACTGCACCAGATTTGCTAGTTCTTGCTGTGAGATACCCCACCCCTATACGTGTGCATCTTCCCAGGGCATCACCTCTGATCTGTTCCCCGGGGTCAAACTCCCCAAACCGGACTATCGTCTCCTGCTGGAGGCCATCAAAGAGAACAGCGATAAGATGAACCTGCAGGTGACAGACTTCTTCGCAGAGAAGATCCTGCAGATCTTTGAGATGATGATCGTGCGCCACGGCTTTATGCTGGTGGGGGAGCCCTTTGGTGGGAAGACGTGCGCCTACCGGGTGCTGGCAGCAGCCCTACAAGACATCTGTGAGAAGGTAACTTTCACTTCTTACATACAGATGCCATATCTTCTTTTGATCATCCTGCTGCTGCAGGATTATTTTCCTGCTGTGTGAAACTGGATCAAATTAAGATATGGCATTTTAGTTCAATTCTGTGTCTAAAACCCCTTTAAAGGCCTTTGGCTGGGGGGCAGTATTGAGTAGCTTGGATGAATAAGGTGCCCAGAGTAACCTGCTTGCTCCTCAGTCCCAGTTGCTAATATATGCATATTATTAGTATATTTGGATAGAAACTCTGAAGTTTCTAAAACTGTTTGAATGATGTCTGTGAGTATAACAGAACTCATATGGCAGGTAAAAACCTGAGAAAAAAATCCAACCAGGAAGTGAGAAATTGGTTGGTCGATTTTCAACTCAGCCCCTATAGAAGATAGTGGGATATTGGTCATCTTGCACTTCCTAAGGCTTCCACTAGATGTCAACCATCTTTAGAAACTTGTTTGATGCTTCTACTATGAAGGGGTCTGAATGAGAGGGGAATGAGTCCGAGGTCTGCCAGCAGTCACGCACATTTCACATGTGAGGTATCTCCCGTTCCTTTGCTTTTCTGAAGACAAAGGAATTCTCCGGTTGGAATATTATTGTTAAAAACACCCTAAAGATTGTTTCCATACATCGTTTGACAAGTTTCTACGGACTGTCACGGAACTTTTTGACATTTCGTCTGCAACTACTGAAAGCGCTTTGTGAGTTTTGATTTGTTTACCAAACGCGCTAACAAAAGTAGCTATTTGGACATAAATGATGGACATTATTGAACAAATCAAACATTTTTTGTGGAACTGGGATACCTGGGAGTGCATTCTGATGAAGATCATCAAAGGTAAGTGAATATTTATAATGTTATTTCTGACTTCTGTTGAGTCCAACATGTATTTGTTGTCTGAGCGCCGTACTCAGATTTTTGCATGGTTTGCTTTTTACGTAAAGCTTTTTTGAAATCTGACACAGCGGTTGCATTAAGGAGAAGTGTATCTAAAGTTCAATGCATAGCACTTGTATTTTCATCAACATTTATAATGAGTATTTCTGTAAATTGATGTGGCTCTCTACAAAATCACCGGATGTTTTTAGAAATACTGAACATAACGCGCCAATGTATACTGATATTTTTTTATATAAATATGAACTTTATCAAACAAAACATACATGTATTGTGTAACATGAAGTCCTATGAGTGTCATCTGATGAAGATCATCAAAGGTTAGTGATTCATTTTATCTCTATTTCTGCTTTCTGTGACTCCTCTCTTTGGCTGGAAAAATGGCTGTGTTTTTCTGTGGCTTGGCTCTGACCTAACATAATTGTTTTGTGGTGCTTTCACTGTAAAGCCTATTTGAAATCGAACATTGTGGTGGGAATAACAACAAGAGTACCTTTAAAATGGTATAAGTATGTTTGAGGAATTTAAATTATGAGATCTCTGTTTTAAATTTGGCGCCCTGCACTTTCACTGGCTGTTGTCATATTGATCCCGTTTACGGGATTTCAGCCCTAAGAAGTTATTAAAGGCCCACAAGCGGAAAATCATTTTTTTCATTCTCTTTTTTTCAGCTGAAAGATGATGCCAATAACTTACCTATGAAGGTGCACAATGATTTAAGTCAATAAGTTATCTTCTTAGTTAAAGTATGATATATTTGGGCTTGAAATGGGAAAGCCGAACTGGTAACTTCGATATTTTCTGTGTCAATTGCATGTGTTTCCTCTGTGATAACGTGCTAATACTTTTTAGTCTACTTTTCTTTTCAGGGCTGGGATTCATTTGAATGTTACCATCCACCAGCATGGCATTGTTTATTAATCAGAAACACCTGCAAAGTTCTTCCCCTCCGCGAGTTGCGACAGCTGAACCAAACAGCTTTTAGCCGTAGCCTGCTTTGTCATTATGGGGTATTGTGTATACATTGACGAGGGGGGAAAAACAATTTAATCCATTTCAGAATAATGTTGTAACCTAACAATGTGGAGAAAGTTAACGTGTCTAAATCCTTCCCTTGATGGATGTGCAATTTTGCCGTATGAGTGTACAAAACATTAGGCATACCTGTCCTAATATTCAGTCGCATCCCGTTTTGCCCTCAGAACAGCCTCAATTTGTGGACTGTACAAGGCTTGGAAAGCATTCCACAGTGATGCTGGCCGGTGTTGACTACAATGCTTCCCACAGTTGTGTAAAGTTGGCTGGATGACCTTTGGGTGGTGGACCATTCTTGATACACATAGGAAACTGTTGAGTATGAAAAACCCAGCAGTGTTGCAGTTCTTGACACACTCAAACCGGTGCGTCTGTCACATATACTCCCTCTCCGACCTCTAGGTCATCAGGTAGCTGATTATTCTGCACACCTGTCACCATCGTCAAGCGCACCAGCGCCTCATGACACTCACCTGGACTCCATCACCTCCTTGATTATCTTCCCTATATCTGTCACTCCCCTTGGTACTTTCCTCAGGTGTTATTGACCCTGTTTTCATGTTTCATTTATTTATTTCAACACTCACTCCCTACACTTGCTTCCCGACTCTGAGCGCACACGTTACAGCGTCTGGCACCTACTACCATACCGCGCACAAAGACTTAAATATTTTGTCTTGCCCATTCACCCTCTGAATTGTGCACACATTCACAATCCATGTCTCAATTGTCTCAAGGCTTACAAATCCTTCTTTAACCTGCCTCCTTCCCTTCAACGTCAATTAAATTAAGTGGATTTAACAAGTGAATCAATACGTGATCATAACTTTCATCTGGATTCACCTGGTCAGCCTATGTCATGGAAATAATGTTTTGTACGGTCAGTGTATCTGAATGTAGAGAGCTGAACAGATTGTGGTGCAGTTATTTTGTGTACAGTTCAGCGATGGCTTGATGTGGTGTGCAACATAAGGTGCATAGTCCTTTAGTCTCTATGGTCCAGATGGCCGGTTGGTGAGGGCCGCAGCACTGGGAAAGAAACTGTTCAGTTGGCGGTTGGTTTTGGTCATGATTGACCTGAACCAGTCTGCCAGAGGATAATATTTGAGAGGGGGTGACCGGGTGGGAGTAGTTTGCAATGATCTTTGATATGTGGCAGCTGATGACCTTCTCTGCAGACCGGACAATGTGTTGCAGCCTGCCCTTGGAGCAGGCAGATGCAGACCCAAACCAGAGAGTGCTGGAGGATGTGAGGAAAGGACTCAATGATTGATTCTTTAAAGGGGGTGGCAGGTAGCCTAGTGGTTAGAGCGTTTGGACTAGTAACTGAAAGGTTGCAAGATTGAATCCCTGAGCTGACAAGGTAAAATAAATCTGTCGTTCTGCAGTAAATATGGTTAGTTTATTCAGTATTGAGGGGTTGTCTGCCGTCGGGGACTCGGGAGATTTTGGTTTGTAGTTTTAGTCCTTTCCAGACATACGGACGGTCGTTGTTGGAGAACTACTGCTCTAGCCTGACTTTATGCTGCTATTTGGCTACCTTAATTTTTGAGTCTGAACTTTTTCTTGGTCTTACTGGTCTTGCTCCTCTGGTCTTCTTCTTTGGCAGAACTTTGTCTAGTTAGTACATCCTTTCCCTGTAGTTGGTCCGCTTCTGCACTGTTTACTCGACATCACTGTTTCCCAGACAAGCACAGCACAGCAGTTACGTGTTTACATGCCTGAGAGGCCTTCTAGCGTTCCCTGGGAGGAGACAGAATGGCAAATGATGGAATGCTGAATGATGTCACATTTATCATCGTCCCCGGCAAATCTAGACGGCCGTCATGTCCATCCTCCTCTCATTTCCGCAAGCTTCCGCTTCCTTTTTAACACCGTCTGACAGCTCCACTCAGAAATGCCACTCGCTGTGGTTTTGGCTCTCCTTTGTTTAGAGAAGCTTTTTATCATGGAGACATTGATCTCGGAGGCAATTTATGCCTTGGCAGAGGAAGTGTGGTCAAATGAGGTGCTAGCCTAATCTACATTGTGTTCTAGCTGTCTTTGTTTTTTTTTCTGGTGCTTTCAGATGGGCTTGGATGTGTTATCTATTATAAGTACCTGGTTTCTATTGTCCACAGATAATGTTGCTAATCAGCTAATTTTGTGTGTGTGTGTCTGTGTGTGTGGTCTATGTACTGTAGGGTTTAATGGATGAAAACCGGGTCCAAATCACGGTTATAAATCCCAAGTCCATCACCATGGGCCAGCTGTACGGTCAGTTTGACCCGGTCTCTCACGAGTGGTCGGACGGCATCCTGGCGGTCAGCTACAGGGCCTTCGCCTGCTCTCAGGTAAAATGGTCATCCACGGTCAACTCCAAAAACAGAAAAAAAATGGAGAAAGTGGCACTCAGAACAAACCGAAATTACCAAACTAATTATAAACTGTGTGGTTTGAGCCATGAATTCTGATTGGTATATCAGACCGTATACCATGGGTATGACACAATATTTAATTGTACTGCTATAATTACGTTGGTAACCAGTTTATAATAGCAATAAGGCTACTCTGGAGTTTGTGATATATGTCCGATATACCACGGCTAAGGGCTGTGTCCAGGCACTCCGCATTGTGTGGTGCTTAAGAACAGCCCTTAGCCGTGGTATATTGGCCATATACCACACCTCCTCGGGCCTTATGGTTTAATTATATGGCTCTGCTGCCATGTACTGTTTCCATGGAAACAGGGATTTTAGTGACAATCTGTGGATTATAACCTTTTAAAATGAGATTAAGATGTTCACAGAGATCAATAACTCAAGGGAATTAACTTGGTGTCACTGCAGTGGGTCAAATGCTGTGAGACCTTCGTCTAGGAGGTTGTTAGAAATGACAGAATGAGAGTAAAATATCTTCATTTCCCTAATTAAACTATTTATTTCTCAGTCAACAATTGTAATTGACAGAAACAACGGGTAGCTTTGACACCTTTTGATCATACTTCTCTTCATGAGCATGTTGTTTTTTCCCAAAATATTTCACTTATCAACATGAAGTATTGAAGTACATAGGTATTTTCAATATGTTTTGACAGTTTATGTATTAAAGCAATAAAGTGCGTACCATCGAACGATGCCTGGCTTCACTAGGCTAGAAGACTTTAATTCCTGCATGTTATTTAACACACTAAATCCAGTAAATTCCAGTTTTGTTGGCACTTTAATTTGAAATCATTAACTTTGACACAGGAAGCATCTGCATACTTTGTGATTCACCCCCCCCCCGGTTCAGGGAGATCTTTTTAAGTAATGTTTTCTGTCAGATGATTACATTATGCTTTCTCGAGCACCAGATGGCCCAAGCCGATCGCATCTCGAGTTGTTTATATTATAACAAATCAATTTAACCAGAACTCCTGGCAGCTTTCTCATTTGAGAATTGATGCTTGATGTCAACCTCCATTATGCATGTGTATGTGTTAATTTACATCAGTTCTGGAATGCTACATTTGTATTTGAGGCCTGTTATGACCTTCAAAGTTGGACTTGAGGTGAATAGTGTCAGGGAAAGTATGAATATGTGCATATGATTATTGGTTAATCTATATGGGCCATCTTTAAATCAACTTGGATTTACCTAAGAATTTCTTAAAATGTACTTTTAAGCCTTTCAGAAACTTCGAGCTCCACTAATGTCTCCCCAATCCTTCAAAAAACGTTGAGCACTGCAGGATCTCCCTTTGCTGTAGTTTTCCTTACATTAGCTATTTTATTTAAGACTGAAACTGGCATGACCATAACCTGTGGTGACAGCAAAGATTGAGAGAGTGGGAGGCTTCACTTGTTAGCACCCACACAGCCACGTAATCATCTGGGTGCACATGGGTCCACTCCTCTTTTGTGCTACTTGAAAACTGATAGTGTGTGATAGTTAGAAAGTACCACACAGCACATACCTCTTTCCATCCTTAGAGTCCGGACAGGAAGTGGCTGATCTTTGACGGGCCGGTGGATGCTGTGTGGATCGAGAACATGAACACGGTGCTGGACGACAATAAGAAGCTGTGCCTGATGAGCGGAGAGATCATTCAGATGTCCCCGCAGATGAGCCTCATATTCGAGCCCATGGACCTGGAGGTGGCCTCCCCAGCCACGGTGAGACTGGGAGTTGTAGTTCTATTGAGGAAATTTTTAGTTCTCAATACATACAGCACTGATAATGGTGGGAGAATAAGTTCTGTAAGGGATAATTGAAGTATTATCAGCAAGCAATATCATTATATTTGTCACATCTTGATGCATAACTCATGGCCTCATTCAATCCCGACTATTACAGATCACAAATCTTTTAACCAACTTAAAGTCATTATCAATTATGCATTTATTATCTGCACTGTGTTATGTCAGGAAACATCAGGGGGATTTCATGAGATTTAATGGCCCAAACAAAACAAGCATCAGGTAAACATTCTCTCTGATGTCTTGGAGAAAGAAGTCAGATATGCAGTAGCATAACTGGGGCAGACTTCTTGTACAGTATTGTGTAACAGCATCAGCCTCCACACTGTCACAATGCGGGTCACTAAAGGGAGAGACCCATCCTCTTAGCGCATAATTACAGTCACAATTACAGACAAATTGACACCAGAAGGACCAATGGCACTCTATGTATGTGTCGCAGAGTTTGTGCATGTTGGTTATATAATACAGTCCACTTGGATTTTCTGTGAACACATTAAGTATGACAAGGACTGTTTCATTGATGCAGTAGACCTGTGCACAAAGTTCATATGTAGTGTTCAGCGTTTTCTCTTACCACATAACCTGACTAAGAACAACTTGGGGCTCTTATAGGGGTAGGGCTAAAACTGTACAAATAACGTATCTTAATTTGATCATTCTGTTGTTGCAGGTATTTTCATGCACAGCAGGAAATGCAAACTTGTGTATTCAAGGTTTAAAAAGGCTTCTAAAGTTGTACTTTCCACTTTAACATGTCAGACTTGATTTGCCCTAACGAAAAGTGTTCCCATGAATTATAATCCACATAATACTTTTTTTCTGGCAAGGTCATGTTATGGTCAGGAATAACCCCTTTCTGTGTTGCATATGATTTGAGCCCAGAGTTCCTGGGCAGCACAACAGTACCTTCAGAACATATTCACCCCCCTTGACTTTTCAGCCTGAATTTTCACTGGCCTACACACAATACCACATAATGTTAAAGTGGAATCATGTTTTTTAAATTTTTTAAATACAAATTAATAAGAAATGTAAAGCTGAACTGTCTTGAGTCAAGTATTCAACCCCTTTGTTGTGGCAAGCCTAAATAAGTTCAGGAGTAAAAATGTGATTTACAAGTCATATAAGTTGCATGGACTCAATTTGTGTGCAATAGTGTTTAGTGTAGTTACTCCACAACACTAACCTAAGCGACTGAGTGAAAAGTAGAAAGCATGTACAGAATACAAATATTCAAAACATGCATCCTGTTTGCAATAAGGCACAAAAGTAAAACTGATAAATATCGGGCAAAATGTTTTACTTAATGTCCTGAATACAAAGCATTATTTTTTGGGGAAATCCAACACAACACATCACTGAGTACCACTCTTCATATTTTCAAGCATGGTGGTGGCCACATTATGTTATGGGTATGCTTGTCATCGGCAAGGAAAAGGGGGTTTTCATCGTAAAGAAAATGGAATAGAGCTAAGCACAGGCAGAATCCTAGAGGAAAACCTGGCTCATTCTGCTTTCCAACAGACACTGGGAGACACATTCACCTTTTATCAGGACAATTACCTAAAACAGGCCAAATATACAGTGGAGTTGCTTACCAAGACGACATTGAATGTTCCTGAGTGGCCGAGTTACTTTTTTTTGACTTAAATTGGCTTGAAAATCAATGGCAAGACATTTTTAAGTCTTTCTAGCAATGATCAACAACCAACTTGAAGCTTGAATTATTATGATTATTATTATTTTTTAAAGAATAATGTGCATACATTGCACAATTCAGTTGTGCAAAGCTCTCGGGAAGACTTACCCAGAAAGACTCACAGCTGTAATAGCTGCCAAAGGTGATTCTAACATGTATTCACTCAGAGGTGTGAATACTCAAAAATGTCTAAAAACATGGTTTCACTTTGTCATTATGGGGTATTCTGTGAAGATGTGTAAAACATATACAGTATATAAAAAATAAAAAAAATGAATTCAGGCTGTAACCCAACAACACATGGAATAAGTCAAGGGGTATGAATACTTTAATGGCCTTGGACAACTTTGATAGCTTTCTACAACTTTAATTGATTTTAATAAAAGCAATGTTTCTTGCCAATGAGGAAGCTATTTATCACAATTATTGACCTCACAATAAGCCAGATTCGAGTAACTTACATTGTAGTGCTGAAACTTGAAGCAGCAGCCGCGGCACAATCAGTCGGAAATAGTTTCAACCTTCATTTTAATTTAACTATACTAACAACAAGAGGGCTTTGTGTTGGAGTATATTTCTTCCTATTTAATAAATAAGAGGTAGGCCTACCTGTTTGGCAGACCAAACTAGGCTATAGGCTGCTATCCATAGATTTGATGGCCAATTCCTCCACCCACCATGCACTAAAACAGATCTGATTAATATAAAGTGATCTATAACGGTGCTTCGGTCCACAATGTTCTTTGCTATAAACAAGCTGTAAGGATATCTTTTGGTTAATTTCTATGACATTCAGTGGCTGAGCTAAAACCTTCTATAGCCGAAAATACCAAATTGTTTGTGTTTTTTTTAACAGGTGTCTCGCTGTGGCATGATCTACATGGAGCCTCACATGCTGGGCTGGCGGCCCCTCATGTTGTCCTGGCTCAACACACTGCCCACCACAGTCAACGCCATGCACAAGGACCTCATCACTGGTCTCTTTGACCGGATGCTGCCGGCCTGCCTCCAGCTGATACGCAAGGCTACCCAGGTACAATTCAAAGATGTAGTCATTCTATATTGGACATTCCCATAAAGATATTTATATTAAACATCATGCACACCATGTTATCCAATGGTTTCTCAACTCTAGTCCTCCAGGACTACTGTCTCTTCTGGTTTTCATTCAAATTAGTGACTAGTGTATTTACAGTTGTATAAGTTTTTTGACCTGGCAATCATTGAAGTTGTATAGTGAATTCAGAATAGACTAGAATATATGGATATCAGAACAGCACATTACTCACTTTGAACTGGACAAATATGTTTTCTTTAATGAGTCAGACGCAAAGGATATAATGCTGCTCCCAGGCTAGTCCCAAAACCATAAAAAAAACGATCTTATGTTTCACCAAGTCGTGGCTGAACGACGACACGGATAATACACAGTTGGCTGGATTTCCCGTGCATCGGCAAGACAGAACAGCTACGTCTGGTAAGACGAGGGGTGGGGGTCTGTATTATTGTCAATAACAGCAGGTGCGCGATGTCTAATATTGAGGAAGTGTCAAGGTTTTTCGTAGCTGTCTATTTACCGCAAACCGACGCTGGCACTAAGACCGCACTCAACGAGCTGTTTGCCATAAGCAAACAAGAAAATGATCATTCAGAAGCGGTACTCGTAGCTGCAAACTTAAATCCATTTTACCTCATTTCTACCAGAATGTCACATGTGCAACCGGAGGGGAAAAACATCTCTAGACCACCTTTACTCCACACACAGAGACGTATACAAAGCTCTCCCTCGCCCATTTGGTAAATTGGAACAATTCTATCCTCCTGATTCCTGCTCACAAGTAAAAACTACCAGTGACTCACTCAATACGGAAGTGGTCAGAAGACGTGGATGCTACGCTACAGGACTGTTTTGCTATCACAGACTGGAATATGTTCCAGAATCATCCAATGGCATTGAGCAGTGTACCACCTCAGTCACCGGATTCATCAATAAGTACATTCACAACGTCGTCCCCACTGTGACCTTAACGTACATATCCCAACCAGAAGCCATGGATTACAGGCAACGTCTGCACCGAGTTTAAGGCTAGAGCTGCCGCTTTCAAGGAGTGGTACACAAAGCTCATCACTAAGCTCAGGACGCTGGGACTAAACACCTACCTCTGCAACTGGATCATGGACATCCTGACGGGCCGCCCCCAGGTGGTAAGGGTAGACAACACATCTGCCACGCTGGTCCTCAACATGGGGGCCCCTCAAGGGTGCGCGTTTAGTCCCTTCCTGTACTCCTTGTTCACCCACAACTTCGTGGCCAAGCACAACTCCAAAACCATCATTACGTTTGCTGACGACACAGCAGTGTTAGCCCTGATCACTGACAACGATTAGTCAGCCTATAGGGAGGAGGTCAAAGACCTGGCAGTGTGGTCAGAGACCTGTTAACCTCTCCCTCAATGTGAGCAAGACAAAGAAGATGATCGTGGACTACAGGAAAAGGAGGGCCGAACAGGCTGGGGCTGATGTGGAGTTGGTTGAAAGTTCCTTGGTGTCCACATCACCAACACACTGTCATGATCCTAACACACCAACAAAGTTGTGAAGAAGGCACAATACCTTTTCCCCCCTCTGGAGACTGAAAAGATTTGGCATGGGTCCCCAGATCATCAAAAAGTTCTACAGCTGCACCATTGAGAGCATCCTGACTGGTATGGCAACTACTCGGCATCCGACCGTAAGGTGCTACAGAGAGTAGTGCGTACAGCCCAGGACATCACTGGGGCCAAGCTTGCGGGTAGCAGAGAGAACAGTCACTATATCACTATATACTAGGCAAGGGAAGGCCCAAAAAATTGTCAAAGACTCCAGTCACCCAGGTCATAGACTGTTCTCTCTGCTACTGCACGGCAAGCAGTACCGGAGCGCCAAGTATAGGTCCAAAAGGCTCCCTAACAGCCACTACCCTCAAGCCATAAGTCTGCTGAACAATTAATCAAGTGGTCACCTGGACTACTTGCATTCTGCTACAAACTGTTTATTATATATGCATAGTCACTTTACACCTACCTAGTGTACAAATGACCTCAACTAACCTGTAGCCCTGCCCATATATATATATATATATATATATATATATACACACACACACACACTTTTTAAAATGAGTTTATTTCATAAACTATTTTTCAAACTGAATTTCATGGTAACCTGTTGTATTCGGGGCATGTGACAAATACGATTTGATTTGATTCAAATTACAGTGGCAAGAAAAAGTATGTGAACCCATTGCAATTGAAATCATTGGTCAATTCCTTTGACAATATATAAACTAGTCACCCCGCAGTGTTTGTCATTATACCCTGATGAAGACAGCTTATCTGTCAAAATGTTGTTTATCAATTTATTGCATCTGAGCTCCTAGAGTGCGGCTCTCCCTTAATTTTAGGTGTTCTACGCTGCTAGCCAGCACCTCGCCTAAATAGGTGTGCGTTTCTTTCGCCTCTAGATTAACCCCTTGGAATTACCTGGATTTCTGCATGTTGGTCATCAAATTTGATCTGATCTTCATCTAAGTCACAACAGACAAACAGTTTAAATACACTATAACACACAAATTATTGTATTTTTCTTGTCTGTTGAATACATCATGTAAACATTCACAGTGTAGGTTGGAAAAAGAATGTGAACCACTAGGCAAATGACTTCTCCAAAAGCTAATTGGAGTCAGGAGTCAGCTAACCTGGAGAGGTTGGTTGGAGCTGCCTTGCCCTATAAAAAACACTCACAAAAATGTGAGTTTGCTATTCACAAGGAGCGTTGCCTGATGTGAACAATGCCTCAAACAAAATAGATCTCAGAAGACCCAAGATTAAGAATGGTTGACCTCCATAAAGCTGGAAAGAGTTACAAAAGTATCTCTAAAAGCCGTGATGTTCATCAGTCCACGGTAAGACAAATTGTCTATAAATGGAGAAAGTTCAGTTCTGTTGATATTCTCCCTAGGAGTGGCCGTCCTGCAAAGATGACTGCAAGAGCACAACACAGAATGCTTAATGAGGTTAAGAAGAATCCTAGAGTGTCAGCTAAAGACTTACAGAAATCTCTTGAACATGCGAACATCGCTGTTGACGTGTCTATGATACCTCCACAAGAATCGTGTTCCTGGGAGGACACCACAAAAGAAGCCACTGCTGTCCAAAAAAAACATTGCAGCACATCTGAAGTTTGCAAAAGTGCAGCTGGGTGTTCCTCAGCGCTATTGGAAAAATATTCTGTGGACAGAAGAAACTACAGTTGAGTTGTTTGGAAGGAACACACAACATGTGGAGAAATAAAAATGCACAGCACACCAACATCAAAAACCCATCCCAACTGTAAAGTATGGTGGAAGGAGCATCGTGGTTTGCTCAACAGAAGCTGGGTGATGCAACAGGACAATGACCCAAAACACAGAATGGCTTCAACAGAAGAAAATACACCTTCTGGAATGGCCCAGTCAGAGTCCTGACCTCAACCCAAATGAGATGCTGTGGCATGACCTCAAGAGAGCAGTTCACACCAGACATCCCTATTAAGGCGAGACCCAAATGCAGCCACAGGAGGCAGATGTAGTCTTAAAATGTTTATTAATCCAAAGGGATAGGCAAAAAGGTCAAAACCAGATCAGAGTCCAGGAGGTACAGAGTGGCAGACAGGCTCGTGGTCAAGGCAGGCAGAATGGTACAAAGTCCAGAAACAGGTAAATATAGGGTCAAAACTAGGAGGACTAGAAAAAGGAGAATGCAAAACGCAGGAGAACGGGGAAAAACGCTGGTTGACTTAGAAACATACAGACGAACTGGCACAGAGAGACAGGAAACACAAGGATAAATACACTGGGGAAAATAAGCGACACCTGGAGGGGGTGGAGACAATAACGAGGACAGGTGAAACTGATCAGGGTGTGATTGCAGAATTGAAACAGTTTTGTAAAGAGGAATGGTCCAAAATTCCTCCTGACTGTTGTGCAGGTCTGATCCACAACTACAGAAAACGTTTGGTTGAGTTAATTGCTGTCAAAGGAGGGTCAAACAGTTATTAAATCCAAGGGTTCACATACTTTTCCCACCCTGCTTTGTGAATGTTTACACGGCGTGTTCAATAAAGTCATGAAAACATATAATTGTTTGTGTGTTATTAGCTTAAGCAGACTGTGTTTGTATATTGTTGTGACCTAGATGAAGATCAGATCAAATTTATGACAAATTTATGCAGAAATCCAGGTATTTCGAAAGGGTTCACATACTTTTTCTTGAAGCTGTATATTGGTTGTGTACCTGTTCCAGGAGCTCTCCCCGACATCAGACACAAACCTGGTGAACTCGCTGATGAACTTGATGGATTGCATGATGGATGAGTACAGCGAGGAGGTCAAGATGAAGGGCATGAATGAGAGGGACATCTGCTCCTGGCTAGAGGTGAGGGGTGGGAGAGGCCCTGTGGCGAGGGTCGTGTTCATTAGGGCATGGAATGGAAAACAGTTTAAACGCTCTGCTATGGAAACTGAACATGGGTGTTTCTTATTGCACAAGTATGAGAGGTTCCTGTTTTATTCTGTTCTGTGCCTAATAAACGTTACCCAGATGAAGCACTCTGTCACACACACTGTGCACAATGTAACCGTAACATTTTAAGTAGACAATTTAATAGTTGACCATTTTGAATCAATTAATAGGTGCTTCATTCTAAATGAGTTTGAAAACACTAAAGACTGTTAACTTTAAGTTCAGAGAAGTAGTTGCCACCTTCTCATGAACATGATTAAAAGAGGGTTATCTCTCTGAATGTATCCCTGATTGATATCCACTTGTTTGGTAAAATAAATGTAAAAGCTAAAAAAAAGTACCACCTCCACTGAGACCCAAAATGTTTTAGTAGATGAGCCAGTTCCTATTGATGTTTCTGTGCTGAATGAATCATATATTGTGAAAGCAGTGGTATTATCACAGATAGAACAATGAGACAGATATTTCCCCGTATGTATAAATGTGAAGCATCCACTTGGCGTTTCCACTCACTACCAAATATGATTGTAAGAGGATATATTGCTATATTCTGGCTGGTTTAGTCGAAATTCATCCTTCTGGCGTGTAGGTCGTCACCTAATTTCGTTAGATTCTTGCTGAGGTTGGCTTAGTTCTGTAGGTGGTCTTTGTCCTTTCAACATGGGGACCTCAAGTCCACACGTCCTTGGAACAGCTTATTATCTGAGCCCTTTTAACGTGGGACTTAACGTCCTCGGAACAGAAAGTTACATTTTCGTCAAGGGCTTCTATATAATATAGAAGGGGAGAGGAGGGTGTGTTTCATAGTTTATAACCAATGTCTGTTCACATGGGCAGGGCCACTGAGTTGAGCATAGTTCACTTATGAAAATCCAATCCTCTCATTTGGAAGCTAATATTACATGTAATATTTTCACAAATAGTTTCATATTTAAACATTTAAATTGCACAACAATTCCATGTGAATCTGATAACTATAATGTGTAGACTTTCCAAAATACAGTTTGTCATCCTATCATTAGTGATAATGTCTCAGATGACAACTGATCTGTCATCATATTCTTTAAGTACCAATGCATATTTTCAGCTGGTTGGATTACCGAAATGTGGTTCCTTTCCCCACACCTTTTGATGTTCCCAGACTCTCTATGTTTAACAAAGGCTTTTCAAGAGTCCTTCTGTAGATTCAAGAGATAGGAAAGGGAGAAAGGTATTTATGGTCATAAACCTCACCCACAGTCCAACCCACAGTTTTCTCATTGATTAAACATTTTGATCTCAATAGTTTTTTGTTGTCAAAACTAGAATCTGCTTTGAACAGAGTGGACTACGTTTTGTAGACTTTACCCCTTGCCAAAGTTGTAAAAAAGCTGTGCAAAGGCAAATGTAGTTATTACACACGCACACTTCACCAAGTAAGTGTTCTCTTATGGAAATATGCAGATGTGGGCTAGAATGGGCCAATAGGATCTTGTTAGCTCATGCTTGGCTCTGCCCACCTCCTTGCCTGTTCTGCCCACTATGACTAATTTGTTTCTATTGGAAACGACCGGCTGTGGTCTAACTTGGTTTAGTTATAAAACATATTTGGTATTATTCTTCCTGTGGCATACTATACTGATGATATCCTCTTTGCTTTCAGCTAGTCTTCTTATCAAAGCACCATTTTTGCTGTATGGTTTATTTTTGTTGTAGGGTTTATCGTAGGCCAGCCATTCTCAATAGGCAGACCGTTCTGGATCTGGACCCAGAACGACGTCAATACGACCGCGGGTACAATTGCAGGAAATTATCTTTAAAAATACATAATGTTCTCACTGCCAACAAGAGAGGTGCGAACAGTTTGTGTCAAGGACAGTGCTTGTATGTGTGTCAGGGCTCGACATTCAGGCCTTCCCGCTTACCCGGCAACATCTGCATTTGTATTTAATCTTTCACAATCTTCTGACACCTCACCTTTATCAACCAGCATTCGGTTTCCTAGCGGAGGCAAAAATGTCAAAGCCTTCCCTCTCCGTCTTGAGTGAGCCTCGCCTCAGTAGGCCAAGTCCTGAATACTCACGCCAAACCCACCTCTGTGGGAAATTCCCTAAAAGCACGTCACTTCGATACAGCTATGACTTTTTTGTAGCAGGTCTTAGAATTAGGTTAAGGTTAGGGTTAGCTAAAATGCTCTCATAACCTGCTACGAAAATGCACTTATATCAAAGTGAAATGTTTTTACGTAGTCCCTGTCTGTGGAGATGGGAAGCCAATCAATTCAAAGTTTAACATCAGCACACGCATTCCACAATCACAGAGTAAAAGTCCTCCACCTGCTTTTCAGTCTTTTTTCATATCAGACATCCTACACAGCATTGTCATTATTAGCAAATAAAGGTTTACTGAGGCCTACACTATGGAGCTGCTTGCTAATCAAGACATAAATATTATTTACACAAATCACTTGTTGGTTAAATAAATTAAAAAATATGAATATTGTAAAAAATTATATTCTGTAGTCAGGGTTATTCAACTCTTACCCTACTAGGTCCGGAGCCTGCTGGTTTTCTGTTCTACCTTATTGCGCTTTACTGAGTTTGTGGCGGTCTCTTGGAACTGCTACAGAAAGGATACCTCTACGTTGATTTATACTCCCTGCTTACCTGACATTGTCAGCCATGCTCGGGTGATAAAAATACAAATCTGTGTAATGGAATCCTTCCTGCATTCCATTTGTGTTTTATCACCTGATAAATCTTTATTGTGAGCATTTTGTGAGATTCTGACTCATTCTATCTTGGCACCACAGGGCATCTTCATCTTCTGCCTGGTGTGGTCGGTGGGTGCCAGCTGTACGGAGTCCGGACGGGTGAAGTTTGACAGCCTGGTTCGGGAGATGATGGAGGGTGCCTTGAGCGAAGAGACACGGGCACGCCATGGCATCCTAGAGCATGTGGAGTCTCCTGCCAAGCAGCTGACTGTGCCTCTGCCCACGGAGGGCACACTCTATGAGTATCGCTTCATTAAAGAGGTGAGATTGGTCAGGACCAGGTAAGGCCTACAATAAGCTTCACAGAGTGAGTCTCATGTTTATGTTGATTGTTGAAGAGCCAACTGTGAGTTTGACTGTAAATAAGACTCAATAGCGCAATGAAGCCAAATTAAGTCGGTTAAGACAGCATCTCATGGAGACATAATTTGCGCAGTTTGAGCTTCTCAAGGAAGTGACTCAAGTTATCTCAAGTTGAAGGCCGACCGCTTACTGCAGGTTGCCATTAGCAATTAAATTGTCCTAATAACTTTTTCTGCGTGTGATTTTAAAATAATTGGATCAAGGACATACATCTGGTGTATTAGAAGCAATTATTGGTACCATGATTGTCTTCGATTTCTGTATTTTATTTACATGAAGATTGACCATGAAGATTTTAATTGTTCTATTCACTATAATAGGGGATCCTGTTTTCTGCTAACAATGCCTTCAGTACTGTAGTGACTTGGCTCTTATTAATTATTTATATATTAAGAAAGTTTCCGAATACAAGGAATTGAAAGTGGAGCTTCACATTTACTAAAACGAGTTAGTACCAGAATATTATAGAACAACACTGCGCATGACCAAGGGTTCTCCATTCTTAAAGGGGACATCAGTAATTAACAGAACATAACAAGTACTGTGGTCGTCCTTGAACTTCCATGGTTTCAATGAGAGGGGCAGTAGTTCTCTGGTTTGTACGGTAGCCCTAAGATGCAAAGTAGCACCTTATCTGCAGGGGTCAACTGTAAGTCTTAAGGAGTGAGTACTGTGCCCAGTAATAAAATACTGTGCCACTTGCCAACATCCATTTGCTATATCACTATCACAGTAAGGCAACTTCCAATGAGCTTAATTGAATTGTGTTTCCAGTGAGTGGATATCGAGTTGCTCTCAGACATGAAATGAGTAAGCGATCACTGTAAGGCCTAAATAAATTAACAGTTTGTGGTAATTTCTTTAAAAAAAATATATATAATGTATTCTTCTACAGGGCCCAGGGAGGTGGGAGTTGTGGACAGACGAGTTGAAGATGGCACCCCCTATCCCCAAGGATGTGCATTTCAACCAGATCATTGTTCCCACGGAGAACACAGTGCGCTACACAGCTCTAATGGAGCTGCTTATCACCCACCAGAAGCCCACCATCTTCATCGGCCCCACAGGCACTGGCAAAAGTGTCTACATCATTGTGAGTGACCTCTTCTCAGTCAACCGATCAGAACATTATTTATTAATTATCTCAATCAGCCACTCAGCTGTGTCTCATTTTACACCAATTATTTCAATCAACCAATCAGTGTCTGATTTTATACCAGTCTCAACAATGGGTTTCAATAATGGCCTTGGAAGTTTTTACTTGGCTTGGTTTTAATGTTCCTTGTAAAAGCCTTTTCCAACCTCCCATTGATCCTCCAGTCCAGCTAATCGATCGATCAGATTTTCTGTACTCATTTTCTGACCCTATAGGTCTATGTGCATTTAAGTGATGAGCCTGTATTGCCTCAATGTTTGAGGTCACTTGCCTTAAACACATTACCTTCACAGTATATAAGCACTCTTACTCTACCACCAACGGCATAATCAAACATATTGAATCAACCAGACACTACTAAAAGTGGCAGGTAGAAGTTAGCCTCCCCTTAGGCAACCCTAGCAGCCCCATAGAACCTTAGGTACATCACCTGTCTGCCTGGTCTTCCTGAAGAAACATTAGCTTGTAGATCAGACACCAGCTACTCTAATACTGCTCACTGGGACTTCCTCTCCCCATCTAGCCCAGCTGTGCTCTGTCTGACAGAGCAGAACCGACTGCCCGTAACCATGCCTGGCAGAGCAGGGCATCTCCGGCATGCCAGGGGTGATAAACGAGCACCCGGCCTGGGCTCGACAGTGGGCACGCCCTGCCGACAGATACATTGTACATGCTGCCGTCACTGCCAAGCTCTCCCTCCAGCTGCGCTTCCTATTTTCGGCTCTGAGGAGGAGAGAGGTGTGACAGCGCAGGCCTCCCGATCCATCATGTTAACAGCCTCCATCCATTCTCTAGCTCGTTACACACCAACGTTCTACAAATGCTGCACTGGAATTATATATATTATATATATTATTACATATTATAATATTATATAACATTTTTTTCTGGGGGGCACTGTGTAGGGGGTCTCGGATGGTTGAGGGGCAGCTCTTGGGGAACTGTGTGGGGGGGGGTCTGTCGACGAGTCCTTGAGCGGGGCTTTGACCATGGGTCGCTCTGGATGGGAGTCTGTTAGATGACCGAATGTGATGTAGATGTTGAGCGGCTTTACTGCAAGTCATTTGTATGTTTAAAAAATATACGGATTTCATTCTTGTTTCCTGACCGATTCCGCGTTGGGGGGGTTCCACGAAGCATAAGACGTTTTTGTCGCGCAATTTTACATCTAAAGTGTGACACATGGATTTCCCAAACTCCGTTTTAGACTAAACTGAGTTCTTGAGCAAAATTATTGTATTTACACTTTGTAGTCTATTTTTACACTAGCAAAACTGTTTTGACTAATATCGATGCAGCATAGGCCGTTTTCAAAGGGATGCGTTGCTTTTTAAAGGCAGTTGCTTTTTAAGCATCAAATATGTTGTTTCAGTAATGTTTATGAATGAATCGTGAATAATGATGAGTGAGAACGTTGTAGTCTCATATCATACCCCTCCAAAAATGCTAACGTCCCCTGTTATTGTAATGGTGAGAGTTTAGCATGTCTTGGGGGTATGATATTTGTGCGTCTAACTTTCTCACCCATCATTATTCACTATTCATTCAGGATTATTCATAATCTTGGAAGCATCCACATTCATTTAGAAGTGATAAGAAACATATTATATTCTTATTGACAATACAAGTTACTGTAAGGGTTGCGGAACTGGTGGAAGTGAAGTCAGACTCAGGAGAACAGAAATAGGTAATAGCCAGAGCAGTTTATTTCAAAAGCAACAGCAATAAAAAACTAAAAATCTACATGGGTACAAAACCCGACCCGCACCAGTATCATAGTGCACAAGCACTTACAAACATACAATTCCACACAAGGACATGGGGGGAACAGAGGGTTAAATACACAACACTTAATGAGGTAAATGGAAACCAGGTGTGTGGGAAAACAAGACAAAACAAATGGAAAATGAAAAGTGGATCGACGATGGCTAGAAGACTGGTGACGCCGACCGCCGAACACCGCCCGAACAAGGAGAGGAAACGACTTCGGTGGAAGTCGTGACAGTACCCCCCCCCTTGACGCGCAGCTCCATCAGCGCGCCGACACCGGCCTCGGGGATGACCCGGAGGGTGAGGTGCAGGGCGATCCGGATAGAGACGGTGGAACCCCCGCAGCATTGAAGGGTCCAACACGTCCTCCACCGGAACACAGGATATCTCCTCCGGACCGTACCCCTCCCAGTCCACGAGGTACTGAAGGCCCCTTGCCCGACATCTCAAATCCAGTATGGATCAAACAGAGTACGCCGGGGCTCCCTCGATGTCCAGAGGGGGTGGAGGAACCTCCTGCACCTCAGACTCCTGGAGCGGGCCAGCCACCACCGGCCTGAGGAGAAACACATGGAACAAGGGGTTAATACGGTATTCGGGGGGGAGTTGTAACCTGTAACTCAACTCGTTCAGTCTCCTCAGGACATTAAATGGTCACGCGCCAGGTCCCAGTCATCCCCCACAGGAGCCTCGGTCTGACTCTGATTCCAAGGAGCCAGAACCGGTTGATACCCCAGTGCGCACTGGAAGGGGGAGGGGTTAGTGGCAGAGCGAGTTCTGGGCCATCTCTGCCCAGGGCACGAACGCTGCCCACTCCCCCGGCTGGTCCTGGCAGTAAGACCTCAGAAACCTACCCACATCCTGGTTTACTCTCTCCACCTGCCCATTACTCTCGGGGTGAAAACCCAAGGTAAGGCTGATCGAGACCCCAGATTTTCCATGAACGTCCTCCAAACCCTCGAAGTGAACTGGGGACCGCGATCAGACACTATGCCGAATAGATCAGCCGGTCACGAACAGCAGACAGAACGTACAGACGCCCAGCGGGACACAGGAGGGGAGCGGGCTCTACACGCAACGCCTGCTCAATGTCCACGTCGAGCTCCCACACTACCGGCGCCACCAGATAGGAGACCAGGAGTATGGGGGTGGGATCCATGGGCCGCTCCTCTGTGCCATACAGCCGGGACAGTGCATCTGCCTTCGCGTTCTTGGAACCTGGTCTGTAAGAAAGGGTGAAAAACATGGCCCACCTTGCCTGGCGAGGCTTCAGTCTCCTCGCCGCCTGAATGTTCTCCAGATTACGGTGGTCAGTCCAGATGAGAAAAGGGTGTTTAGCCCCTTCAAGCCAATGTCTTGGCGTACAGGTCATGCTCCAACAGTCAACCAAGCACAGAATGTCATCATTATACATCACTACACCCGGCAGCGTAGCCTAGTGGTTAGAGCGTTGGACTAGTAACCGGAAGGTTGCAAGTTCAAACCCCCGAGCTGACAAGGTACAAAATCTGTCATTCTGCCCCTGAACAGGCAGTTAACCCACTGTTCCTAGGCCTTCATTGAAAATAACAATTTGTTCTTAACTGACTTGCCTACTTAAATAAAGGTAAAAAATATATATAAAAAAAACACCCTGCCCGTGCAGGTCCCTGAAAATCTCGTCTATGGAGCATGGAGCATTCATCAACCCGTACGGCATGACGAGGTACTCATAATGCCCTGAGGTCGTACTGAACGCCGTCTTCCACTCGTCTCCCTCCCAGATACGCACCAGGTTGTAAGCACTCCTGAGATCAAGTTTGGTGATGAAGCGTGCCCCTTGTATTGACTCAATCACCATGGCGATAAGAGGTAGCGGTTAACTGTACCTCACAGTTATCTGATTAAGGCCTTGGCAATCAATACACTGGCATAGACCCCCCTCCTTCTTCTTCACAAAAAATAAAGTCGAGGAGGCGGGGGAAGTGGATGACCGAATGTACCCCTGACGCATGAATTCAGAGACATATGTTTCCATAGCCACCGCCTCCACCTGTGACAGAGGATACACGTGACTCCTGGGAAGTGCAGCATCTACCAGGAGATTTATCACACAATCCCCCCGTCGATGGGGTGGTAATTGAGTCGCCTTCTTCTTAGAGAAGGCGAGAGCCAAATCGGCATATTCGGGGAGACCTGGTCTGGACTTTCCACCGTAGTTGCACCTGGAAACCCCTAAACACCTCCCCGAGCGCACTCGCGACCACCCTGTGAGGTCCGTCTGTTGCCATGAAACAGTGGGGTAATGACAAGCTAACCAGGGTAGGCCTAGCACCACAGGAAACGCAGGAGAGTCAATGAGAATGAGACTGATTCTCTCCGTGTGACCCCCCCCTGCGTCCCCATGCCCAGAGGAGCGGTGGCCTCCCTAATCAACCCTGACCCTAATGGTCGACTATCTAAGGCGTGAACTGGGAAGGGCATAGCCACAGGAACGGTGGGGATCCCTAAACTATGGGCAAATGATCTGTCAATAAAATTGCCAGCCGCGCCTGAATCGACGAGCGCCTTATGCTGGGAATGCGAGGAGAACTCAGGAAAAGTAACAAACAAAAACATGTGTGCAACAGAGGGCTCTGGGTGAGAATGGTGCCCTCTCATCTGGGGTGACGCCAGAGTGCCCTGCCTGCTGCCTCGACCCCCAGAGGAACCAACCCGGCACCGACCTGCAGTGTGACCTCTGCGGCCACAGATGGTGCGCGAGACGGAACCTCATCCGGTCTCCCTGAGTGCAGCACCTCCCAACTCCATGGGCATCGGAGCAGTGGTGCTGGGGGATGGAACCAACAGACCCCCGATCTGGACGTCCGCTGGTAGCCAGCAGGTTATCCAGCCGAATGGACAGGTCAACCAGCTGGTCGAAGGTGAGGGTGGTCTCCCTGCAGGCCAACTCTCGACATACATCCTTGCGCAAACTGCAGTGATAGTGGTCCATCAGGGCCCTGTTGTTCCATCCCACTCCGGAGGCCAGGGTCCGAAAGTCCAAATCGAACTCCTGTGCTCTCCTCGTCCCCTGCCGTATGTGGAAAAGAGGAAACGACTTTGGTGGAAGTCCTGACAGTTACTCCAAAATGACACAATACATAATTTACCATAAATTCCTATTGGGCACAAATTAATCTGTAATACAACCAAAACAAACATCAAATGCATCTATCAAATGTGTAGTCACACCCTTGATGAGTCATAGCGTGTTATGAATATTGGACCAAATACTTAACTTTTTAAAATACTTTAATGCACATATAAGTACATTTGTCCTAAAATGGGGGGGGGGGGACTATGTATAAAAAGTGCTGTAATTTCGAAATGGTTCACCCGATATGGATAAAATACCCTAAAATTAAAGCTGACAGTCAGAACTGTAACCTCATTGTCATGGTATTATTTCCAATACAAAATGCTGGAGTACAGAGCCAAAAGAACAGAAACAGAAAAATGTGCCACTTCTGCAGACCAATTCAGATCTTGAACGTTCAATTATCTTAGAAAATAATTCACCCTATGTTTTCTTCAGTGAGTACTGAGAAAGTGCTTACTGTAGTAGGTGCAAGAAAAAGCTCATTGTAAAACCAGCTTGAGACGAGCAAAACAGAAGGGTGTTGCGTAATAAGTGTTCTTATTTTCCAGTTAAGATTCATAATATCCTAAATCTTCTGTGATCATACAATCAACTCACAATGTATTTGATTACATGACCTCAAACTCATATTTAGATACTGTAGTTTAGACCATCCCCTCAACCCCCCACTTAAAACTGTCTGTAAGGAATTGGTGCAAAGGACCATGATTCTCAAAGAACCATCTGAAACAGCTGTTATAGTCACAAAGGAAAAACGCTTTTTACACTACAGTGCCAATACGAACCGATCTGTGCTGGCTCATATATTTTCTTTTCAACTTTTCAACAGTCCTCTCCAGGACGGTTCTAGCTACTATGATGAATGTTTAACCAACAGCTCAGTAGTGTGAAACAACCCTAACTTCCCACAAACTCTCTGCAGGACTTTCTGTTGAACCGTCTGAATAAGGATGTATATAGCCCCCTGATGATTAACTTCTCAGCACAGACCACAGCCGCCCAGACACAGAACATCATCATGTCAAAGCTGGATAAGCGCCGCAAAGGGGTGTACGGCCCGCCCATGGGCAAGAGAACGGTAGGTTTGCCAGGCTGTGTGTGTGTGCACATGGATGCGTGCGTGCATGCGTGACTGACATTGTCATGCGTGTATGTGTTTAATTCTTGAATAATAATAATAATGGTGTTGATAAGCCCTCGATGTAGTTTTGTGCTGACATTGAAAAGTAGTATTGCAGCAGAGTGAAAGACATTGTAGTTTAATAAGTTCTTAATTTGTCCAGGTGGTGTTTGTGGACGACGTGAACATGCCGGCCAGGGAGACATACGGGGCCCAGCCCCCCGTGGAGCTGCTGCGTCAGTGGCTGGACCACTGGAACTGGTACGACATGAAGGACTGCTCCATGATCAAGCTGGTGGACATCCAGATCATGTGTGCCATGGGACCGCCCGGTGAGTCTAGCACGTACAGCTCAGCTGTCCCTTTACTGAGTTTATTTGCTCACACTTTTTTTCACAACACTATTCAGCAGTTGCTGTTTATTTAAAGACCCATTTTTGTTCAATGTATTATTATTAATATTTCTTAGGGGGGCATTGAATGAAGCGTTTAAAAGGTTTACATGCTATCACAGTCATTTTCCCAAGTGCGCTTTCTACGTTTTCTAACTCTGTGCCCCTATGGAAACTGATTTGAGGATTTGGGGAGGGTGAGCTGGTCTTAGATCTGAGCCTAAGGGCACCTTCTACCGAAAGCCATTTTCAAAGCATTGGATTTCTGCCCTCAGGTGGTGGGAGAAACCCAATCACAGCTCGCTACCTACGCCACTTAAACACGGTCACCATCAACGACTTTGACGAGAAGACCATGTACACAATTTTCTCCAGAATCATGGACTGGCACCTCACTATAAGGTAACAATATAGTGTTGCTGAGAAGTTAGCCCTCTCTTCAGCAACATAGATAGATAGTTCAGCCTAGATATACAGTACATATTTAGGCCTAGACCTAACCTCCTAGACAAATAAACCCTTTCGGGTCGTTCCACCTCAAATAGCACAAGAAAGAGAATTTCGACATCCACCATTTCAGATTGTTCTGAAATCGTTTCTGTAGTTAGTTACCGGTAACATTTGCATACCTGCAATTATTTTGTTGAAATATAATATGATCTCTGAGATCAAATAGGCCGTTGTAATTAATAGGATTCATATAATATTCAATAAATATAGTACCTAACATCCGATTTGGAAAACACTTCTAACAATGAGGAATTCAAATAAAATGGCCAAAAACCACCCACGGACCCCCCACACCGCTGCTGAAAAAAATCCTAGGGGAAACACTGTATTGTCACAGAACAGTTGGTGCCATATGGAGGATAGTTAGCCCAACTCTGTACCTATAAGAGGTTATAACATGGCATATACACACAGTTTTTATGAAGTGGTATGTATTTTGCAATGTTCTGTGCTTTGTCAAGTACACTCCTTGTCACGTTCGTCATAAGGAGTAGACCAAGATGCAGCGTGGTATGTTCCCATCCTTTATTTTGGAATAGAAAACTTCAAAGAACAAAACAACAAAGCGAACAAACGAAACGTGAAGCTATAATAATGCTCACAGGCAACTGTACATAGACAAGATCCCACAAAGCACAATGGGGAAATGGCTACCTAAATATGATCACCAATCAGAGACAATGATAAAAAGCTGCCTCTGATTGGGAACCATACCAGGCCAACATAGATATACAATTCCCATAGATAACGCACCCTTACTCACAACCCGACCTAACCAACATAGAGAATAAACAGCTCTCTATGGTCAGGGCGTGACAATCCTATATTCTCGTATTCACATATTAACATTACTCCCATCTTTCAACACGCATGTTTTAACGAGTAAATTGTCATGTAAATTGTTAAAACAAACCTGCATGATTGAAGGTAATGAGGATCAAAGCCTGGCTACATCTTCTCAAATTACTATATGACACTTTTATTTCCAGGTTTTGCCAAAGGATTCTGCTGATAGTATTGACAGACAGCTGTAAGAATATTAAAATATAACTATACAATGCAGAGAACTAAAGATCAATGGAACTAGTTGTTTTTCTTTAATGGGGAACTGAAGATTAATGGGTCAGGGACTTTGGTTGTTTTTCAGCTCAACAACTGTTTAGAATATGTGTAGGGGTTCCAGTCTGGGACTCATACAGTTAAAAATCAAATTAAATGTATTTATAAAGCCCTTCTTATATCAGCTGATATCTCAAAGTGTTATACAGAAATCCAGCCTAAAACCCCAAACAGCAAGCAATGCAGGTGTAGAAGCACGATGGCTAGGAAAAACTCCCTAGAAAAGCCAGAACCTAGAAAGAAACCTAGAGAGGAACCAGGCTATGAGGGGTGGCCAGTCCTCTTCTGGCTGTGCCGGGTGGAGATTTTATCAGAACATGGCCAAGATGTTCAAATGTTCATAGATGACAAGCAGGGTCAAATAATAATAATCACAGTGGTTGTCGAGGGTGCAACAGGTCAGCACCTCAAGAGTAAATGTCAGTTGGCTTTTCATAGCCGATCATGCAGAGTATCTCTACCACTCCTGCTGTCTCTAGAGAGATGAAAACAGCAAGTCTGGGACAGGTAGCACGTCCGGTGAACAGGTCAGGGTTCCATAGCCGCAGGCAGAACAGTTGAAACTGGAGCAGCAGCACGGCCAGGAGGACTGGGGACAGCAAGGAGTCATCAGGCCAGGTAGTCCTGAGGCATGGTCCTAGGGCTCAGGTCCTCCGATAGAGAAAAATAAAGAAAGAGAGAGGGAAAGAAAGAGAGAATTAGTGAGAGCATACTTAAATTTACACAGTACACCGGATAAGACAGGAGAAAAACTCCAGATATAACAGACTGACCCTAGCCCCCCGACACATGAACTACTGCAGCATAAATACTGGAGGATGAGACAGGAGGGGTCGGGAGACACTGTGGCCCCATCCGACGATACCCCCGGACAGGGCCAAACAGGCAGGATATAACCCCACCCACTTTGCCAAAGCACAGCCCCCACACCACTAGAGGGATATCTTCAACCACCAACTTACCATCTTGAGACAAGGCTGAGTATAGCCCACAATAGATTTCCGCCACGGCAAAACCCAAGGGGGCACCAACCCAGACAAAACTAGGTCCAGAGTATGACTGTGGTAGTGAGTAGGTCCGGAGACATGTTGTACAAAACCCACTGAGTCGATGATATGATGGCTCCGAAAGCCTTTTGGAGTGGGTCTGTGGACTTTTCCATGGGAATATTAAAGTCACCAAAAATGTGAATATTATCTGCCATGACTACAAGGTCTGGTAGGAATTCAGGGAACTCAGTGAGGAACGCTGTATATGGCCCAGGAGGCCTGTAAACAGTAGCTATACAAAGTGATTGAGTAGGCTGCATGGATTTTATAACTAAAAGCTCAAAAGACAAAAAAACTTTTTTTTGAAAATTGAAATTTCCTTTCATACATGTTAGCAACACCTTCGCCTTTGCGGGATGCACAGAGGATATGGTCACTAGTGTAACCAGGAGGTGAGGCCTCATTTAACACAGTAAATTCATCAGGCTTAAGCCATGTTTCAGTCAGGCCAGTGACATCAAGATTATGATCAGTGATTAGTTCATTGACTATAACTGCCTTGGAAGTGAGGGATCTAATGTTAGGTAGCCCTATTTTGAGATGTGATGTATCACAATCTTTTTCTATAATGGCAGGAATGGAGGAGGTCTTCATTCCAGTGAGGTTGCTAAGGCGAACATCGCCATGTTTAGTTTCGCCCAAACTAGGTCGAGGCACAGACACTGTCTCAATGGGGATAGCTGAGCTGACTACACTGACTGTGCTAGTGGCAGACTCCTCTAAGCTGGCAGGCTGGCTAACAGCCTGCTGAAGTCGGAAGTTTACATACACCTTAGCCAAATACATTTAAACTCAGTTTTTCACAATTCCTGACATTTAATCCTAGTAAAAATTCCCTGTTTTTGGTCAGTTAAGATCACCACTTTGTTGTAATTAAGAATGTGAAATGTCAGAATAATAGTAGAGAGAATGATTTATTTCAGCTTTTATTTCTTTCATCACATTCTCAGTGGGTCAGAAGTTTACATACCCTCAATTAGTATTTGGTAACATTGCCTTTAAATTGTTTAACTTGGGTCAAATGTTTTGGGTAGCCTTCCGCAAGCTTCCCACAGTAAATTGGTTTGAATTTTGGCCCATTCCTCCTGACAGAACTAGTGTAACTGAGTCAGGTTTGACGGCCGCCTTGCTCGCACACGCTTTTTCATTTCTGCCCACAAATGTTCTATAGGATTGAGGTCATGGCTTTGTGATTCTTTTGTACCTGTTTCCTCAAACATCTTCACAAGGTCCTTTGCTGCTGTTCTGGGATTGATTTGCACTTTTCGCACCAAAGTACGTTCATCTCTAGGAGACAGAACACGTCTCCTTCCTGAGCGGTATGACGGCTGCGTGGTCCTATGGTGTTTATACTTGCATACTATTATTTGTTAAGATGAAAGTGGTACCTTCAGGTATTTGGAAATTTCTCCCAAGGATGAACCAGAACTACAATTTTTATTCTGAGGTCTTGGCTGATTTATTTTGATTTTCCCATGATGTCAAGCAAAGAGGCACTGAGTTTGAAGGTAGGCCTTGAAATACATCCACAGGTACACCTCTAATTGTCTTAAATGCCTATCAGAAGCTTCTAAAGCCATGACGTAATTTTCTGGAATTTTACAAGCTGTTTAAAGGCACATATGTAAACTTCTGACCCACTGGAATTGTGATACAGTGAATTATAAGTGAAATAATCTGTCTGTAACAATTGTTGGAAACATTACTTGTGTCATGCGCAAAGTATATGTCCTTACCGACTTGCCAAAACTATAGTTTGATAACAAGAAATTTGTGTAGTGGTTGAAAAATGAGTTTTAATAACTCCAACCTAAGTTTATTTAAACTTCCGACTTCAACTGTAGCTATATGTGGCAAGTTGTCATTGGTCCAAATGATCTATACATTGAAGCTGACATGTGATACTTTGTATTTTCACCATTGGCCCAATTTTGCTGCAATGAATTCTAATTGGTCAACCACAGGTTAGATTTTTGTTTAAACTAAATCCTGTCTCTTTGTTCAGTGGAGAAACAATGAGAACAGAGAAGAATGAAGATCAACCATCCACTTTCCAGCATAACAACTATGATTTGTTCTCTTTTAATAAATACAGTGCCTTGCGAAAGTATTCGGCCCCCTTGAACTTTGCGACCTTTTGCCACATTTCAGGCTTCAAACACAAAGATATAAAACTGTATTTTTTTGTGAAGAATCAACAACAAGTGGGACACAATCATGAAGTAGAACGACATTTATTGGATATTTCAGACTTTTTTAACAAATCAAAAACTGAAAAATTGGGCGTGGAAAATTATTCAGCCCCTTTACTTTCAGTGCAGCAAACTCTCTCCAGAAGTTCAGTGAGGATCTCTGAATGATCCAATGTTGACCTAAATGACTAATGATGATAAATACAATCCACCTGTGTGTAATCAAGTCTCCGTATAAATGCACCTGCACTGTGATAGTCTCAGAGGTCCGTTAAAAGCGCAGAGAGCATCATGAAGAACAAGGAACACACCAGGCAGGTCCGAGATACTGTTGTGAAGACGTTTAAAGCCGGATTTGGATACAAAAAGATTTCCCAAGCTTTAAACATCCCAAGGAGCACTGTGCAAGTGATAATATTGAAATGGAAGGAGTATCAGACCACTGCAAATCTACCAAGACCTGGCCGTCCCTCTAAACTTTCAGCTCATACAAGGAGAAGACTGATCAGAGATGCAGCCAAGAGGCCCATGATCACTCTGGATGAACTGCAGAGATCTACAGTTGAGGTGGGAGACTCTGTCCATAGGACAACAATCAGTCGTATATTGCACAAATCTGGCCTTTATGGAAGAGTGGCAAGAAGAAAGCCATTTCTTAAAGATATCCATAAAAAGTGTTGTTTAAAGTTTGCCACAAGCCACCTGGGAGACACACCAAACATGTGGAAGAAGGTGGTCTGGTCAGATGAAACCAAAATTGAACTTTTTGGCAACAATGCAAAACATTATGTTTGGCGTAAAAGCAACACAGCTGAACACACCATCCCCACTGTCAAACATGGTGGTGGCAGCATCATGGTTTGGGCCTGCTTTTCTTCAGCAGGGACATGGAAGATGGTTAAAATTGATGGGAAGATGGATGGAGCCAAATACAGGACCATTCTCGAAGAAAACCTGATGGAGTCTGCAAAAGACCTGAGACTGGGACGGAGATTTGTCTTCCAACAAGACAATGATCCAAAACATAAAGCAAAATCTACAATGGAATGGTTCAAAAATAAACATGTCCAGGTGTTAGAATGGCCAAGTCAAAGTCCAGACCTGAATCTAATCGAGAATCTGTGGAAAGAACTGAAAACTGCTGTTCACAAATGCTCTCCATCCAACCTCACTGAGCTCGAGCTGTTTTGCAAGGAGGAATGGGAAAGAATTTCAGTCTCTCGATGTGCAAAACTGATAGAGACATACCCCAAGCGACTTACAGCTGTAATCGCAGCAAAAGGTGGCGCTACAAAGTATTAACTTAAGGGGGCTGAATAATTTTGCACGCCCAATTTTTCAGTTTTTGATTTGTTAAAAAAGTTTGAAATATCCAATAAATGTCGTTCCACTTCATGATTGTGTCCCACTTGTTGTTGATTCTTCACAAAAAAATACAGTTTTATATCTTTATGTTTGAAGCCTGAAATGTGGCAAAAGGTCGCAAAGTTCAAGGGGGCCGAATACTTTCGCAAGGCACTGTATATTTCTCTCCCCTTGATTTGCTTTAGGGTCTGTGTTGTTGAAGAATATCATAAATTGCTAACACGGCTGAGGCTATAGTGTGTGTGTGAGTGTGCGTGTGTGTGTGCATATGTGGAACGTTTGCACAATTGTTAATGTGTGTATATAATTTATGACTCCTCACCAGGTTTGCTTTCCCCAAGCCATTTGCAACGCTGACCGCTCAGATCATAAATGGCACAATGTCTGTGTACCAGGAGGCCACCAAGAACCTGCTGCCAACCCCGGCCAAGTCCCACTACCTTTTTAACCTGCGAGACTTCTCCCGCGTCATCCAGGGCATCTGTCTGTCCCGACCTGAAACAGCTGAGAACCCCAGCGCCATCAAGCGCCTCTGGGTGCATGAGGTATGTATACAGGGCTCAGTATTCACGCTTGCCCAGGACAGGTAAAAAAAATATATAATTCAGACAAGCAGAACATGGATGTAAAAAAAAAAATTAAAATCACAATATCAAATATTTTATCCTATCAGAATTGGATCAAAGTGTCCTCCGGATGCGATGTGTTGCGGACTTTCATCTCCCAAACTCTGCACTTGCATTACCATGGTGTTATCTATCCAAATGGGAAGTACAAATATTGGGAGAAATTAATTAAGTTGAGTGGCAAATTCATTGTAATTTTATTAACAGTAATGCAGCAAAACAAATCTAACTTTGCAAGACAGGCGTTAATCTTATGTTAGGCACAGCGCATCTTAGTAGAAACCATTGAAAAGCACAAACGGTCTTTCGATCACATTTGGTTGTGATGGAAGACTGACTGCTTCCAACAAGAGTACACAACTTGCACATTTCCAGCTATCTTTGAAAAGTGTTTTTATGTCTTAAAGGGGCAGTGTTGTTCACTACCTAACCAAAAGTGTGCACACCTTCTCCTCAAACATCTCATTCCAAAATTATGGGCATTAAGATGGAGTTGGTCCTCCCCTTTTCTGCTATAGCCTCCACTCTTCTGGGATGGCTTTCCACTAGATGCTGGAACACTGCTGTAGGGAATTGCTTCCATTCAGGGACAAGACCATTAGTGAGGTCGGGCTCTGATGTTGGCCGATTAGGCCTGGCTCGCAGTCAGCGTTCCATTTTTTCCCAAAGGTGTTTGATGGGGTTGAGGTCAGGGCTCTGTGCAGTCCAGTTAAGTTCTTCCACCCCAATCTCTAAAAATAATTTCTGTATGGACCTCGCTTTGTGCACTGGGGCATTGTCATGCTGAAACAGGAAATGGCCTTTTCCCAAATAGTTGCCACAAATTTGGAAGCACAGAATCGTGTAGAATGTTTGTAGGGTTAAGATTTTCCTTCACTGGAACTAAGGGCCTAGCCCAAACCATGAATAACGGTCCCAGACCATTATTCCTTCTCCACCAAACTTTATAGTTGGCACTATGCATTTTGGCAGGTAGTATTCTCCTGGCATCCGCCAAACCCAGATTCGTCTGTCAGACTGCCAGATGGTGAAGCGTAATTCATCACTCCAGAGAATGTGTTTCCACTGCTCCAGAGCCCAATAGCGGCGAGCTTTACACCACTTCAACCGATGCTTGGCAATGCGCATGGTGCTCTTAGGCTTGTGTGTAATAATAATAATGCATTTTATTTTGTGAAATGGTTCGTTGCATCATACAACACCAAAACAAATTTCAGTCACCTTTTTAGCCCATGGTGATAGACATTTATTTGTATTTTTGGACAAGTGACTTGAGCTTTATGAGGTATGAAGTCAAAAATCTATCCTACTTGTCCGAAGATCAAGTGGCATTAAAAAGGTTATTGTCAAGCCCTTATGAATCTACACTACACTTATTAGGTACACCCATCTAGTACCGGGTCGGACCCCCCTTTGCCTCCAGAACAGCCTGAATTATTTGTGGCATTTTACAAGTTGTCGGAAACTTTCCACAGCGATGTTGGTCTAAGCTGATGCGGTGGCATCAGGGAACATTCATGCTGCGAATAGCCCGTTCCATCTCATCCCAAATACTGTATGCTCTATTGGATTGAGGTCTGGGGACTGTGCAGGCCTCTCAAGTAAACTGAACTCGCTGTTGTATTCCAGGCAATGTTTTTCCACTCCGCAATTGTCCAGTGTTGTTGATTGCGTGCTCACTGGAGCCACTTCTTCTTGTTTTTATCTGATGGGAGTGGAACCCGGGGTGGTCATCTACTGCAGTCATCCATCGGTGACCAGGATCGAAGAGTTGTCCGCTGACTGGATGTTTTTTTGGTGTCTCGCACCATCTTCGGTGAACCCTAGACAATGTCGTGGGTGAAAATCCCAGGGCGGTGGCGATTTCTGAGATACTGGATCTGGCTCGCCTGGCACCGACGATCATACTACGATCAAAGACGCTTAGGTCACTTGTTTTGCCCATTCTGACGTGTAATCGAACAGTAACTTAAACTGTCCCATGAGTCTATTTTCTCAAGGTTCTAACAAATCATGACGTGTAAATCGTAATAATATTCAGGGTCCCGTTGAACCAGTTGGTCTTAAGTGGGTCGTAACTCTATTTCCAGCGTAAAATGTGCTCTACTCCGGGCCAAAAACGATACCTGTTGCTCCCACCTGGGTGTTAGCCCTTCTATGAGCTACGCGTGGACGTATATTCTATGCCTACTAGGGAGCAGGTGTAGGGTGTCTTTTTCATGATATGCACAGAAAATAATAGAAATCTATATTTTTTCAGGATGTGAGTCTACATTTCACAACCTCTTTTTGAGTTGCCTATGCGTGAGTCAATAGCAACATAATACACTTGATTTATATGCTACATTATAGCATGCTAAATATGTCTGATCAGATATTAGCAAACTAATAGATGAGCTGCCACCTCCACCTATTTGCCCAGCCAGAGCTCAATTAACCAAATATACAGATACAAGTCAAGGGCTTTAAGTCAGGATATAGCCTACCCTACTACGTGACTGAAGAGCAAAATAATCCACCTGTTATACTTGGCTAGTGTAGGCTACATAATATGTTAAAAAAATATTCTGATTACACTGTTAGATGAGAACTAGACTAAATATTACCATCATGATCACTCACTTCAATTTGGCTAACATTTTCCCAGCCTAATTGTAACCAAATATCCAAATGGAGATTCTGTGAAATTAAAAATCTGACGCTTATCTCAAAGCAGTGCAATAACGCTGTCCCAATCATAACAGTGCTGAAATTATAGTGACCACAAACTGATTAAACGGCTGGATGACTTTGGGAGTTTCAGTAAGCAACAATATGGTAAATGCCTTCAATGGCATTAGCCTACTTAATTACAATATGTTTGTAAGTTAGTGATATACATTTCCACAGTAATTATTGATTGATCCAGCCAGTTGTGGTTAAGAAAATGTGCATGCATAGTGGGGGGCATTGCGAAGTGATGGGACATGCCTCGCAAATTTTCGAACTGCCACTAGGATGGTAACAACCTTGTAATGTGCGGTGCCTAGCAACCATCATTATGAAGCACCAAATCTCATTACATAGCTATGCCTGCATTGCTTTCTTCAAACTTAGCTATGACTTGTCATATTTTTGGCTGGTGCAACAGGTGTAAATTATGATCCCAAAGTCAGACGTAGCTATGCCCGACCTAGCATTTAAGGCCAACTTTTTTATGCCCAACTGGTGCAACCGGCCCTAGGTGTTCAATTCTCATGCTGACAAATTGCTACTTCATTCACTCTCACAGGTCCAGAGGGTGTACTACGACCGTCTAGTGCACGACTCAGACCGGGCCTGGATGGTGGGCTACCTCCAGGAGGTGTCCCAGTCCTTCCTCAAAGAGGACTTCCACCAGCTCTTCCAGCACCTAGACCAGGACCAGGACGGGTGTGTGACGGAGGATGACCTCCGCAGCCTCATGTTCTGCGACTTCCACGACCCCAAGGGCGAGGACCGCAACTACCGCGAGGTGAACAACCTGGACCAGCTGCGGCAGGTGGTTGAGTCGCACCTGGATGAGTACAACAACGTCAGCAAGGCGCCCATGAACCTGGTGCTCTTCCGCTTCGCCATCGAGCATGTGTGCCGTATCTCGCGCGTGCTCAAGCAACCGCGCGGCCATGCCTTGCTGGTGGGGGTGGGCGGGAGTGGGAGACAGTCTGTTACCAGGTTGGCCGCCCACATGGCAGAGGCGGAGCTCTTCCAGGTGGAGAAACTGTTTTTCATTAACAATTGTATTTTGTATAAAATTACAAACTCTCAATAACAATCACAATATACTTTTTGAACAGGTGGAGATTGCAAAGAGCTACGGCATGACGGAGTGGCGTGACGACCTCAAGCTGATCATGCGCAAGTCCACGCAGGGCGACACGCACGGTGTCTTCCTCTTCACTGACACACAGATCAAGATGGAGTCCTTCCTGGAGGACGTCAGCAACCTGCTCAACACTGGAGAGGTGATGGATGGATGGACAGACAGACTGACACTTTTCTTTGTCCCCTATATAGAAATTCAGGGTCACAGACACAACAGAGACAAAGACACAGACTAGTCGTATACATTTTGTGATTTCTGTAATTTGCCTTTCTTGAACTTTTCTTAAATCATGTTAATATTGCATGAATTAATTAATGGTTTGCATGAACATTCGAGATACACACCCATATCTCAATTTACGAAATACATAAATGCAAACATTTAGGTGGTTTAAAATGTTTTATAATAATCCCCCAAAAAATGGCTACAGTGTCATGAAAAAATCCTCATTCCCTTCCTCACGCCAGGTACCCAACCTGTTTGCGACTGACGAGAAAGCAGAGATCTGCGAGCGCATGCGTGTGCTTGATCGTCAAAGGGAGCGCGACAAGCAGACGGATGGCAGCCCGCTATCGCTCTTCAACATGTTCCTGGAGCGCTGCCGCTCGCAGCTGCACGTGGTGCTGGCCATGAGCCCTATTGGAGACACCTTCCGGAGCCGCCTGAGACGCTTCCCTGCCCTCATCAACTGTTGCACCATCGACTGGTTCCAGGTAATATACACTACATGACCAAAAGTATATTGTTACCTGCTCATCGAACATCTCATTACAAAATCATGGGCATTAATATGGAGTTGGTCCACCATTTTCTGCTATTCTTCTGGGAAGGCTTTCTTCTGAGAAGGCTTGTCAATAGATGTTGGAACATTGCTGCAGGGACTTGCTTCCATTCATCCTCAAGACCATTAGTGAGGTCGGGCACTGATATTGGGCGATTAGGCCTGGCTCTCAGTCAGCGTTCCAATTCATCCCAAAGGTGTTCAATGGGGCTGAGGTCAGGGCTCTGTGCAGCCCAGTCAAGTTCTTCCACACCTTTCTCGACAAATCATTTCGGTATGGACCTCGCTTTGTGCACAGGGGCATTGTCATACTGAAACATGAAAGGTCCTTCCCCAAATTGTTGCCACAAATTTGGAAGCACATAATCGTCTAGAATGTAATTGTATGCTGTATCTTTAAGATTTCCTGGATCCTGGAGGAGTTAAACCGGGTGAACCCCCCAGGATTCGGCTGGGAATGCTGCGTAGTCTCATGGACCTGCTTCCCTATTCCCCAGCTGAGTGCTGTCGCCAGGCACGAGGTGGGAAGCATGGTCTCGGGTCCGAGGGTGTAGCCGCAGGGCTATAGCGGCGTGACAGAGCATCCGGCTTGATATTCTTGGATCCCAATCAGTAGGAGAGGGAGAAGTTAAACCGGGTGAAAAGCAGGGCCTACCTAGCTTGCGGTACGAAGATATTCCAGGTTCTTGTGATCTGTCCACACAATGAACAGATGTTCCGTCCCCTCCAAGCAGTGTCTCCACTCCTCCAACGCCATCTCCACCGCGAGAAGCTCACTATTCTCCACATCGTAATTCCTCTCTGTGGCATTGAGGCGATGGGAGAAGAAGGCGCAGAGATGTAACTGTGCGGAGATATTCCAGGTTCTTGTGACCGTCCACACAATGAACGGATGTTCCGTCCCCTCCAAGCAGTGTCTCCACTCCGCCAACGGCATCTTCAACACGAGAAGCTCACAATTCCCCACATCGTAATTCCTCTCTGTGGCATTGAGGCGATGGGAGAAAGCGCAGGGTTGTAACTTGAGGTCCAGGGTGGAACGCTGGGACAGGACAGCCCCCACTCCGACATCCGAAGCATTGGCCTCCACCACAAACTGATGGGACGGGTCAGGATGAATCAATATGGGAGCAGTGGTGAAGCGGTGCTTGAGGTGCCGGAACGCCCGGTCAGCAGCTGGTGACTATGTGAATGGAATCTTGGGAGAGCTGAGTGCAGACAGAGGGGAAGCCAGGATGCTTTAACCTCGGATTTGCACAGGGTTTTGTTTTTCTTCTCCACAAAGAAGAACCCTGCCCTGCAGGGGAGGCAGAAGGACAGATACACCCTGCAGCTAGGGAGTCCTCGATGTAGGTCTCCATAGCCTTGGTCCCCAGACCTGACAGAGAGTACTGTCGTTCCCAGAGTGGTGTGGTGCCTGGGAGAAGATCCAGCAGTCATAGGGTCGGTGTGGAGGAAGTGGCCCAGGCCTTACTGAAAACATCCCGGAGGTCCTGATACTCCTCGGGAATGGCGAAGAGCTCCGGGGCAACTTCTGAGCCCACAGGAAGATGACCCGGGGCAGGTTGCGCTGACTTCTGACAATGGCCGTGGCAGAACGGGCTGCAGCTCATGATGGCACCAGCAGTCCAGTCTATGATTGGATTGTGTCGCTGGAGCCAAGAATATTCCAGTACCATGGGAACCTGAGGAGATTGGATTGCCACTCGTAGGCTGATTGGAGTGGTATTTGGGTGACCCAGGCTATAGAGCGGCCGTCCAGCACTCTCTAACGTCCATGGGAATGGAAAGGGAATGAGTGGGGATGCCCAGCTCAGACGCCAGGGTAATGTCCAAAAAACTGTCATCGGCCCCAGAGTCGATGAGTATCCAGAGAGATTTTGACGGGTTCCCCACAGCAGGATGGTATGGAAAGGGATATGAAAAGCTCTCGCCCCTACTGGTGAGCCTGGTCTTTTAGTGGACAGGAGGACACGAAATGACCAGTAGTTCTGCAATACAGACAACTCTTCGTGTGAAGCCGGTGTAGACGTTCGGCTGGGGACAGCCCAGCTCTGCCTAATTGCATCAGCTTGGGAAGAGGTGAATCAGCAGACTTCGGAGACTTTCGGGGGAACTCGGGTAGCCTCGGGTCCTCTCGGCCATGGAAACATCGGGGACTTCAGGGATGCATAGGAGGCGAGGTGGAATCTTTCCTATGTTTCTGTAGCCTCCAGTCGATCCGGATGGTCAAGGCAATGAGCGAGTTGAGATCCGTTGGTAGTTCCCGGGCTGCTAGCTCGTCCTTCACTTCCTCCAGTAATCCGTGCCAGAACTTTCACACGGCGATTCCGGGTTCCAGGCACTCTCAGCTGCCAACGTGCGGAAATCCACCACAAAGTCTGCCACACTGCGGGAGTTTGCCAAAGCTGAAGTATCTTCCGGGCAGTCTCTCTCCCAGACAGTGGAGAATCAAAAATCTTCTTCACCTCCGTGTGGGAACAACAGTTTTTTTTGTGTGAATTGGATTCATCCCCTCTACCACACGGAACCCCACTGATCCTACCGACGGAAACGCACAAGGTGGCTAATAACAGACTATGCTAGCTTGCTACCGATGGCCCCTAGCTGTCTAAATCGGCGTGACCCCCAACCAACCTCCCTACTCACTGGACCCTTTTGAACACTCGACTAAGCATGCCTCACCTTAATGTCAATATGCCTTGTCTATTGCTGTTCTGGTTAGTGTTTATTGGCTTATTTCACTGTCGAGCCTCTAGTCCTGCTCACTATACCTTATCCAACCTATTAGTTCCACCACCCACACATGCGATGACATCTCCTGGTTTCAATGATGTTTCTAGAGACAATATCTCTCTCATCATCACTCAATACCTAGGTTTACCTCCACTGTATTCACATCCTACCATACCTTTGTCTGTACATTATACCTTGAAGCTATTTTATCGCCCCCAGAAACCTCCTTTTACTCTCTGTTCCAGACGTTCTAGACGACCAATTCTTATTGCTTTTAGCCGTGCCCTTATCCTACTCCTCTGTTCCTCTGGCGATGTAGAGGTGAATCCAGGCCCTGCAGTGCCTAGCTCCACTCCTATTCCCAGGTGCTCTCTTTTGATGACTTCTGTAACCGTAATAGCCTTGGTTTCATGCTAACATTAGAAGCCTCCTCCCTAAGTTTGTTCTATTCACTGCTTTAGCACACTCTGCCAACCCGGATGTTCTAGCTGTGTCTGAATCCTGGCTTAGGAAGACCACCAAAAATTCAGAAATGTTCATCCCAAACTACAACATTTTCAGACAAGATAGAACTGCCAAAGGGGGCGGTGTTGCAATCTACTGCAAAGATAGCCTGCAGAGTTCTGTCCTACTATCCAGGTCTGTACAAAAACAATTTGAACTTCTACTTTTAAAAACCCACCTCTCTAAAAACAAGTCTCTCACTGTTGCCGCCTGCTATGCACCACCCTCTGCCCCCAGCTGTGCTCTGGACACCATATGTGAACTGATTGCCCCCCATCTATCTTCAGAGCTCGTGCTGCTAGGCAACCTAAACTGGAACATGCTTAACACCCCAGCCATCCTACAATCTAAGCTTGATGCCCTCAATCTCACACAAATTATCAATGAACCTACCAGGTACCTCCCCAAAACCTTAAACACGGGCACCCTCATAGATATCATCCTAACCAACTTGCCCTCTAAATACACCTCTGCTGTCTTCAACCAAGATCTCAGCGATCACTGCCTCATTGCCTGCATCCGTAATAGGTCAGCGGTCAAACAACCTCCACTCATCACTGTCAAATGTTCCCTGAAACACTTCAGCGAGCAGGCCTTTCTAATCGACCTGGCCGGGGTATCCTGGAAGGATATTGATCTCATCCCGTCAGTAGAGGATGCCTGGGTATTTTTTTTAAATGCCTTTCTAACCATTTTAAATAAACATGCCCCATTCAAGAAATTTAGAACCAGGAACAGATATAGCTCTTGGTTCTCTCCAGACCTGACTGCCCTTAACCAACACAAAAACATCCTCTGGCGTTCTGCATTAGCGTCGAACAGCCCCTGTGATATGCAGCTGTTCAGGGAAGCTAGAAACCATTATACACAGGCAGTTAGAAAAGCCAAGGCTAGCATTTTCAAGCAGAAATTTGCTTCCTGCAACACTAACTCAAAAAAGTTCTGGGACACTGTAAAGTCCATGGAGAATAAGAACACCTCCTCCCAGCTGCCCACTGCACTGAAGATAGGAAACACTGTCACCACTGATAAATCACCACCATAATTGAGAATTTCAATAAGCATTTTTCTACGGCTGGCCATGCTTTCCACCTGGCTACTCCTACCCTGGTCAACAGCACTGCAACCCCCACAGCAACTCGCCCAAGCCTTCCCCATTTCTCCTTCTTCCCCCAAATCCAGTCAGCTGATGTTCTGAAAGAGCTGCAAAATCTGGACCCTACAAATCAGCCGGGCTAGACAATCTGGACCCTTTCTTTCTAAAATTATCTGCCGAAATTGTTGCCACCCCTATTACTAGCCTGTTCAACCTCTCTTTCGTGTCGTCTGAGATTCCCAAAGATTGGAAAGCAGCTGCGGTCATCCCCCTCTTCAAAGGGACACACACTCTTGACCCAAACTGCTACAGACCTATATCTAACCTACCCTGCCTTTCTAAGGTCTTCGAAAGCCAAGTCAACAAACAGATTACCGACCATTTCGAATCTCACCATACCTTCTCTGCTATGCAATCTGGTTTCAGAGCTGGTCATGGGTGCACCTCAGCCACGCTCAAGGTCCTAAACGATATCTTAACCGCCATCGATAAGAAACATTACTGTGTAGCCGTATTCATTGATCATGCCAAGGCTTTCGACTCTGTCAATCACCACATCCTCATCGGCAGACTCGACAGCCTTGGTTTCTCAAATGATTGCCTCGCCTGGTTCACCAACTACTTCTCTGATAGAGTTCAGTGTGTCAAATCGGAGGGTCTGCTGTCCGGACCTCTGGCAGTCTCTATGGGGGTGCCACAGGGTTCAATTCTTGGACCGACTCTCTCCTCTGTATACATCAATGATGTCGCTCTTGCTGCTGGTGAGTCTCTGATCCACCTCTACGCAGACGACGCCATTCTGTATACTTCTGGCCCTTCTTTGGACACTGTGTTAACAACCCTCCAGGCAAGCTTCAATGCCATACAACTCTCCTTCCGTGGCCTCCAATTGCTCTTAAATACAAGTAAAACTAAATGCATGCACTTCAACCGATCGCTGCCTGCACCTGCCCGCCTGTCCAACATCACTACTCTGGACGGCTCTGACTTAGAATATGTGGACAACTACAAATACCTAGGTGTCTGGTTAGACTGTAAACTCTCCTTCCAGACCCACATCAAACATCTCCAATCCAAAGTTAAATCTAGAATTGGCTTCCTATTTCGCAACAAAGCATCCTTCACTCATGCTGCCAAACATACCCTTGTAAAACTGACCATCCTACCAATCCTTGACTTCGGCGATGTCATTTACAAAATAGCCTCCAATACCCTACTCAACAAATTGGATGCAGTCTATCACAGTGCAATCCGTTTTGTCACCAAAGCCCCATATACTACCCACCATTGCGACCTGTACGCTCTCGTTGGCTGGCCCTCGCTTCGTACTCGTCGCCAAACCCACTGGCTCCATGTCATCTACAAGTCCCCCCTTATCTCAGCTCGCCGGTCACCATAGCATCACCCACCTGTAGCACGCGCTCCAGCAGGTATATCTCTCTAGTCACCCCCAAAACCAATTTATTCTTTGGCTGCCTCTCCTTCCAGTTCTCTGCTGCCAATGACTGGAACGAACTACAAAAATCTCTGAAACTGGAAACACTTATCTCCCTCACTAGCTATAAGCACCAACTGTCAGAGCAGCTCACAGATTACTGCACCTGTGCATAGCCCACCTATAATTTAGCCCAAACAACTACCTCTTTCCTTACTGTATTTATTATTATTTTTAGTTTTTTTTGCTCCTTTGCACCCCATTATTTTTATTTCTACTTTGCACATTCTTCCACTGCAAATCTACCATTCCGGTGTTTTACTTGCTATATTGTATTTACTTTGCCACCATGGCCTTTTTTTTGCCTTTACCTCCCTGATCTCACCTCATTTGCTCACATTGTATATAGACTTGTTTATACTGTATTATTGACTGTATGTTTGTTTTACTCCATGTGTAACTAACTCTGTGTCGTTGTATGTGTCGAACTGCTTTGCTTTATCTTGGCCAGGTCGCAATTGTAAATGAGAACTTGTTCTCAACTTGCCTACCTGGTTAAATAAAGGCGAAATAAAAATGGTAAAAAAGTGTGTATGTGTATACTCTGTTATTATTTAGTTACTTATTAAATAAATACTTAATAAATAAATAAATAAATACATTTGCGTGGTACTGAATGATTAGCAAAGGTTGGGGTTCTTGCAGATCCAAGAGGGTTACGACTGTTCAGATTTAGACTGATATGAGGTAATGATTAATAAGTGACTGTTATCGATATATAACTTATCTTACAGAGTTTAATTTGGGAGATGGTAACATGGTAAACATTTTATTACGTGGTGCCCAAATTACTAATGAGTTAATTGTTACATGATTATTTTAATTGGGTAACAATTAAACATAGTTATTTTGATTTGTTTAACACTTTTTTGCTTACTACATGATTCCATATGTGTTATTTCATAGTTTTGTTGTCTTCTCTATTATTTTACAATGTAAAAAAATAAAGAAAAACCCTGGATTGAGTAGGTGTGTCCAAACTCTTGACTGGTACTGTAAATAATTATGGAACTCAGTCAGGCTTTTCATTTACTCTGATCTAGGATCAGCTTCCCCTCCCCAATCCTAACCTTGCAAAACTAATGCAAGATCAGCTTCTCTAGGGGCAACTTCACCCTATACCCTCTCCTCTCTCCTCCCAGAGCTGGCCGGAGGACGCGCTGCAGGCGGTGGCCTCACGGTTCCTGGAGGACATCGAGATGACAGACGAGTCACGGATGGGCTGCATTAACATGTGCAAGAGCTTCCACACATCCACCATCGAGCTGTCGGCCTGTTTCCTGTCCGAGCTGCAGCGCCATAACTATGTCACGCCCACCTCCTACCTGGAGCTTATCTCCACCTTCAAGGCCCTGTTGGAGAAGAAGAGAGCGTAAGAAACATTCAAAACTATAAGGCTGTTTCTCAATCCACAAGGACGCTTCCCTTTGAGGCAGGTAGCCAACAGGCAGCTGCCTTTGGATTGAGAAACAGTCAACATCTTTTCCCCCAAATATGTGGCTTTTACATTAATTTATAGCCTGGTCCCTGATCTATTTAGGTTGTGTAGCCAACACCTGTGGTTGTTGGCAAAAGAGCACTAAACAGATCTGTGTCTGTGTTAGTAATTTTTAATATAGATACATGAGATTTTGATATTATGCCAGTGGTTATGAATATATTACTACCCATTAAACTGACATTATTAAGCTGAAACACCCAACACTCTCTGCATCCACAGAGAAGTAATGAAGCTGAAGCGCCGCTATGAAGTGGGCTTGGAGAAGCTGGAGTCTGCAGCCGCCCAGGTAGCCACCATGCAGGTGGAACTGGAGGCCCTGCAGCCGCAGCTGCGTGTGGCCAGCAAGGAGGTGGATGAGATGATGGTGGTGATTGAGCACGAGTCGGTGGAGGTTGCCAAGACGGAAAAGGTGGTGAAGGTGGATGAGGCGGTGGCCAATGAACAGGCCATGGCGGCCAAGGCCATCAAGGACGAGTGCGACGCCGACCTGGCCATCGCCATGCCCATCCTGGAGTCAGCCCTGTCCGCTCTGGACACACTAACCAACCAGGTTTGAAAACGATTGGGAGATTGGACTATAAAGTCAATGTAAAGCAATCTCCAATGGACTTGTCTTCTGCTTTATCCCAACCCCTCTCAGAATTCAGCCTTTGCCCACCTCCCTTCCAAAATAATGCAGGATATTTTTCCAATTGCCATTTAACTATATCCAGTATATTTCTTCTTCTTTGTATATAAATGTTAGGCCCAATCAATGATAGCCTGTCTCCAGATAAGTGTGTGGTTCAGCCAATTTATCTCTGTTGTATTCATTCTTTGTCAAGCCAGTCAGAAGAGTTTGCTAAAGCATATAGAGATCTGGGATGCAGCTAAGTCAATGTATAACTTTATATAAAGATGATGCTGAATGGACCAAAGCCTAACTTGAGAATCATGTGCATAGCCTAAATCTCTCATAAACATTAAAAGCACCCAAAAATGTGCACATGCACAAACAAAGTTCAGCACTAGGTGACTGTGATTGTTTGCCCCTTTGTCTAGGACATCACAGTGGTCAAGTCCATGAAGAGCCCTCCACCGGCGGTCAAGCTGGTGATGGAGGCCATCTGCATCTTGAAGGGCCTGAAGCCGGACCGCATCCCTGACCCCTCGGGCTCCGGCAAGAAGGTGGAGGACTTCTGGGGCCCGGCCAAGAAGCTCCTTGGAGACATGAAGTTTCTTCAGAGCCTTCACGAGTATGACAAGGAAAACATCCCACCCCACCTCATCGCCATTATCCGCAAACAGTACATCACCAACCCAGACTTTGTCCCAGAGAAGATCCGTACCGCCTCCACGGCCGCTGAGGGGCTGTGCAAGTGGGTGCGCGCCATGGAATCCTACGACAAGTGAGTAACGTGTAGAGCTGTGTAAGAAGAATTGTGATCACATTGAATAGTACAGTACAATATAGTCTATTCTTGAATCTCACAAGGATACTGAGTTGTTTTATTGAAGTAAATTGAAATAAGCCTTGGTGGTTATTATTAGAAAATGTTAAGTTACATTTCCTGAATGGAACCCCAACCTATATATATATTCTCTTCTCCTCTCGCTCAGAGTGGCCAAAGTGGTGGCCCCTAAGAAGGAGAAGCTATCTCAGGCCGAGGGGGAGCTGAAGGTGGCCATGGAGAGCCTGCGTAAAAAACAGGCTGCCCTCAAAGAGGTCCAGGACAAACTGGCAAAGCTGCAGCAGACACTGGAGGCCAACAAGAACAAGAAGGCTGAACTAGAGAATCAGGTCAGTGGGGTTAGGCGCAAATTACGGAGGTGAACCATCATCTCCTTCAATACACCAGCCAGCTCTGGTTAGCAGCTATCCACTTTCTTTCAAATATGTACATAATGGTTTAAGACCAAAATACAAATGTATTTGTTGTAGTATTACATCCATTAATCTAATGGAATATATAGTTGAAGTCGGAGGTTTACATACACTTAGGTTGGAGTCATTAAAACTCGTTTTTCAACCACTCCACAAATTTCTTGTAAACAAACTATAGTTTTGGCAGGTCGGTTAGGACATCTACTTTGTGTATGACACAAGTCATTTTTCCAACTATTGCTTACAGACACATTATTTCACTTATAATTCACTATATCACAATTCCAGTGGGTCAGACACTAAGTTGACTGTGCCTTTAAACAGCTTGGAAAATTCCAGAAAATGATGTCATGGCTTTAGAAGCTTCTGATAGGCTTATTGACATCATTTGAGTCAATTGGAGGTGTACCTGTGGATGTATTTCAAGGCCTACCTTCAAACTCAGTGCCTCTTTGCTTGATATCATGGGAAAATCTAAAGAAATCAGCCAAGACCTCACTAAAAAAATTGTAGACCTCCGCAAGTCTGGTTCATCTTCGTGAGCAATTTCCAAACACCTGAAGGTACCACGTGCATCTATACAAACAATAGTACGCAAGTATATACAACATGGGACCACGCAGCCGTCATTCTGCTCAGGACGGAGACACGTTCTGTCTCCTAGAGATGAACGTACTTTAGTGTGAAAAGTGCAAATCAATCCCAGAAAAACAGCATAGAACCTTGTGAAGATGCTGGAGGAAACGGGTACAAAAATTCTATATCCACTGTAAAACAAGTCCTATATCAACATAAGCCGCTCAGCCACTGCTCCAAAACCTCCATAAAATAGCCAGACTACGGTTTGCAACTGCGCATGGGGACAAAGATCATACTTTTTGGAGAAATGTCCTCTGGTCTAATAAAACAAAAATAGAACTGTTTGGCCATAATAACCATCGTTATATTTGGAGGAAAAAGGGGGAGTCTTGCAAGCCGAAGAACACCATCCCGACCATGAAGCACAGGGGTGGCATCATCATGTTGTTTGGGGGCTTTGCTGCAGGAGGGACTGGTGCACTTCACAAAATAAATGGCATCATGAGTAAAGAAAATTATGTGGATATATTGAAGCAACATCTCAAGGCATCAGTCTGGAAGTTAAAAATGGGTCTTCCAAATGGACAAAGACCCCAAGCATATTTCCAAAGTTGTTGCAAAATGGCTTAAGGAAAACAAAGTCAAGGTTTTGGAGTGGCCATCACAAAGCCCTGACCTCAATCCTATAGAACATTTGTGGGCAGAACTGAAAAAGCATGTGGGAGCAAGGAGGCCTACAAACCTGACTCAGTCATTCCAGGCGTTTCTTTATTTTTACTATTTTTTACATTGGACATTCTACATCTACAGTGAAATAACCAAAAAAGTGTTAAACAAATAAAAATATGTTTTATAATAGCCACCCTTGAGGTAGGCACCTCATATTGTTAGATTTCTTGTTAGATATTACTGCACGGTCAGAACTAGAAGCACAAGCATTTCAGTACATTCGCATTAACATCTGCTAACCATGTGTATGTGACCAATAAAATTTGATTTGATTAGAGTCACCTTGGAGATAGCCCTGTACAGAACATAGGCATATTTGGTAAAATACCAAGTCCATTTTTTGGCAAGAACAGCACAAATAAGCAAAGAGAAACAACATTCCATCATTACTTTAAGACATGAAGGCCAGTCAAAGTTTGTTCAAGTTCAGTTGCAAAAACCGTCAAGCGCAATGATGAAACTGGCTCTCATGAGGACCGCCAAAGGAAAGGAAGACCCAGAGTTACCTCTGCTGCAGAGGATACGTTCATTAGAGCTACCAGCCTCAGAAATTGCAGACCAAATAAATGCTTCAGAGTTCAAGTAACACATATCTCAACATCAACCATTCAGAGGAGACTGCATGAATCAGGCCTTCATGGTCGAATTGTTGCAACAACAAAAAACACTACTAAAGGACACCAATGAGAAGAAGACACTTGCTTGGGTCAAGAAACATGAGAAATGGATATTAGACCGGTGGAAATCTGTCCTTTGGTCTGCTGAGTCCAAATTTAAGATTTTTGGTTCCAACCACCGTGTCTTTGTGAGACGCAGAATAGGTGAATGTATGATCTCTGCATATGTGGTTCCCACCGTGAAGCATGGAGTAGGTGGTGTGATGGTGCTTTGCTGGTGACACTGTCGGTGATACGCCATCCCATCTGGTTTGTGCCTAGTGGGACTATCATTTGTTTTTCAAAAGGACAATGACCCAACACACCTCAGGGCTGTGTAGGGGCTATTTGACCAAGAAGAAGAGTGATGGAGTGCTGCAACAGATGACCTGGCCTCCACAATCACCCAACCTCAACCCAAATGTGATGGTTTGGGATGAGTTGGACGGCAGTGTGAAGGAAAAACAGCCAACAAGTGCTCAGCATATGTGGGAACTCTTTCAAGACTTTTGTGAAACCATTCCAGTTGAAGCTGGTTGGAGAATGCCAAGAGTATGCAAAGCTGTCATCAAGGCAAAGGGTGGCTACTTTGAAGAATCTAAAATATGTTTTGTTTTGTTTAACACTTTTTTTGGTTGCTACATGATTCCATATGTACAATGTAGAAAATAGTAAAAAGAAGTAGGTGTATCCAAACTTGTAATATTTTTTTACACCTTTTCCTCCCCAATTTTGTGTTATCCAATTGGTACAAGAGTCTTGTCTCCTCAAAGCAACTCCCGTACGGACTCAGGAGAGGCGATCGTCAAGAGCAGTGCCTCCTCCGAAACACAACCTAACCAAGCCTCACTGCTTCTTGACACAATGCCTACTTAACCCGGAAGCCAACCGTACCACTGTGTCGGAGGAAACACTGTACACATGGCGATGTTGTCAGTGTGCACTACGCTGAGCCCGCCACAGGAGTCGCTAGTGCGCGATGGGACAAGGACATCACTGCCGGCCAAACCCTCCCCTAACCCGAACGATGTTTGGCCAATTGTGAGCGCCGCCCCATGGGTCTCCTTGTCAGGCCGGCCTCGACAGAGCCTGGACTCGAACCCAGAATCTCTAGTGGCACAGCTAGCACTGCAATACAGTGCCTTAGACCACCACGCCACTCGGAAACACCATCCAAACCTTTGACTGGTACTGTATATATCTATATCATATTTTGGTAGTTTATTACCCCTTTTTCGTTATATCCAGTTGGTAGTTACAGTCTTGTCCCATCCCTGCAACTCCCATACGGACTCGGGAGAAGTGAAGGGCGAAGGCCATGCGTCCTCCGAAAAACGACCCTACCAAGTGGCACTGCTTCTTGACACACTGCTCGCTTAACCCGGAAGCCAGCCACACAAGTGTGTCGGAGGAAACACCATACAGCTGGCGACCGAAGTCAGCGTGCATGCGCCTGGCCCACCACATGGAGTCACTAGAGCGCGGCGGGACAAGGACATCCCGGGCCAGCCAAGCCCTTCCTTAACCCGGACGATGCTAGGCCAATAGTGCGCTGCCTCATGGGTCTTCTGGTTGCAGGCGGCTGCGACACAGCCTGGAATCAAACCCGGGTCTGCGGTGCAGTGCATTAGACTGCTGTGTCACTCGGGAGGCCCCTGAATTGTTTTAAAGTGAAATTTTCAAATGAGTTCTATAGCTCTCTCCCTGTTGGCACTTGCTTAACATGATTTGTGGTAGCTCGACTTATTGGCAGAATTTTTGGCAATAATTTTTCCCGATTTTAACATTTGCTTAAGAGCTTATACAGTGCATTTGGAAACTATTCAGATCCCTTGGCTTTTTCCACAGTTTGTTGCTTACAGCCTTATTTCAAAATGGATTCAATTAAAGCAATTCCTCATCCATCTACACACAATTCCCCATAATGACAAAGCGAAAAAAAAAACGGTTTATATTTTTTGTATTTTTGTAATTACATAAGTATTTAGACCCTTTGCTATGAGTCTCTAAATGTAGCTCAAGTGCATCCTGTTTCCATTGATCATCCTTCAAATGTTATTACATCTTGGTTGGAGTCCACCTGTGGTAAATTCAATTGACTGGACATGATTTGGAAAGGTGTACACACACCTGTCTATATAAGGTCCCACAGTTAACAGTGCATGTCAGAGCAGAAACCAAGCCATGAGGTCAAAGGAATTGTCCGTAGAGCTCCGAGACAGGATTGTGTCTAGGCACAGATTTGGGGAAAGGTACCTCTTGAACACCAAAAGACCAACAATCATATAGGGGCTATCCCAGGCGATCGGAGTAGATGCAAGTACTCTAATATAGTTTTATCTATTTTCATTTAAACTTTCTCAACATGAAAAGTAACCATACTAAGCTAAAACGGGAGAATTAAATAGCCATCAATCGACAATAATTTCTGTTCTATTTAAGATTGAACTGTTATTTTTCAAATCTCTTCCAAAAGTAACTCCTATGAACAAATGTTTGGAATGATACTGAGTGCCATTGTTGAGTGTCCTTATTAAGTAAATTGTTGGTAAAGCCCGCCTTCAATCATTCAATCAAAACAAGATGATAATTGCATTTTTATGGTGTAGTAGCCTCTGCTTTAAACAGGGCCATGTTCATGTTCAGTACAGATGAAAGGAGCCGTTTTCAAACAGTGAAGGTTCTACCCAAACTTTTTCAAAACGTTTTCCCATTTAGTGACTACTGTGAACGCGACACGGACAGGTAATGTTACAAATCCTCAGCCCTGTCCTTCCCTTCTCGACCTCTAGGTGAAATTGTGCAGCAAGAAGCTGGAGAGAGCTGAGCAGCTGATTGGTGGGCTGGGTGGCGAGAAGACTCGCTGGAGCGAGACAGCCTTTAACCTTGGGGACCTCTACACCAACCTGACAGGGGACATCCTCATTTCGTCAGCCATCGTAGCCTACCTGGGGGCATTCACCTCCAGCTATAGACAGGTAGGTACACAGTGGTGGTACACAGATGCATCATGAAAGACTGGTCCATACTGTAGGTACACACACAAATATACTGGCTCAGAATATACATACTGGTTAAAGTAGGTAAATACAAGGTAGAGACATACAAAGGATATCCTCTTTCATGACATTATCCAGTCAATACAGTAATTGAAAATAATTCCTGGAGAGAAATTCCATGTTCTTTTCAACTGCCAGGATATTAAATAGAATTGACTCCATCAATGAAATACAATAATGTAAAGGGTGATATTGGATCCCCGGTGCCAATGTGCAACAGGTCGTACTTGGACATAGAGTTACAGTGACATACAGGTAAAAACTCAGACATAAATGGATATAAAGGTGCGTATATGAACCTGCTGCCACATAGAGGGACATAAAGAAATACAGTATACAGCACAGGTAGATACTGTACGAATTAAAAAAGGTACATACAGGGACATAGAATCAGTTTGCATGTCAGTGAGCACTTGAGAGAGTGTTTATGTCTATGTGCATGTTTGCCTGTGTGTGTTTTGATGCAGTTGGCCTCAGTTAACACTAAGAGCTTTGATGTGACAAAGACGAGAGGACGCCAGATAGTTTCAATATTTAACTTGTATGCTTTTCTATGATGCTCAAAAGGAACTGCATTAAAGAGTTTCCCTCAAAATACGTTATTCTTGCTACCCCCGCATCCTCTCACGCAAGTATTTTTAACAACAAACACGAGCCGTCATGAAAAATAGATGACACTGATCAAAACATTGTTGCGATTGTGGGAAATGTTTGTGATTAAAATATTTTTTTTCATGAGCTGAAGATATTAAATTATTACTTTTTGATCTATGCTCATGGGATGGTGTGCTCCCATGTCTATTTGTATGTGCATTCCAGGCTCAGACCGAGGAGTGGATGGAGCTGTGTAAGAGCAGAGACATCCCGTGCTCCAGCAATATGTCCCTGATGAACTCACTGGGCGAGCCAGTCAAGATCCGCAGTTGGACCATCGCCGGGCTGCCATCGGACAGCTTTTCTGTAGACAATGGCATCATCATCTCGTAAGTCCACCACCTAAACGAACATATTGCCTCAGCCACCACTTAGAGTACTTTTAGCAACCCCCTCTGGTGATACATGGCAGCCATTGTATGCCAACAGCCTTGCTCAATAGCACATTGACAGATTTTTCACCTAGTTGGCTCGGGGATTCGAACCAGCAACCTTTCAGTTACTGGCCCAACGCTCTTAACCGCTAGGTTATGTTTAGGTTACGTTTCAATCCCACTCACCATGTTCTGTTACCTAATGCAAGAACCATAGGATGTCTCTCCTGCTGACTGCCTAGGTAGAGCCACACTCGGGCCTCGCAACTAACTTTTTTCCTCACCGCCCCGAAGTACAATTTCAGCATCCAAACTTAACTTGAACCGTCCCAAACAAAGATTTGCACTAAAATTACACCAACAAAATACAAAAAAAACGGATGAGTGTGCTTTGTAATGTTTCTATAACTATAAATCTATTACTAGTAAAATGTAATGTGGTTTGTTTCATTACATTTTTTGTGACCTGAGTCTTTTAACCAAAATATTACAGATGAGACAGACATTTTCACCTTCCCCTTTAAGGGTGGGAGGTTACCGTGGTAATGCGACTTCAGTCATGTTTGTGCCTGTGAGATTGAGAGTCTGTCTAGTATCGTAGTATTGTTTCTCTTCCCTAGCAGTTGGACCTCAAACATTGACAAACAACCTAGCTTGTGAACACAAATATGTAAATAGCTTAGGAACACAAGGACAAAGTCTCAGTTCCGTAGCCTTCCGTTTCAGCTCTTCATGCGGCAGGGTAGCCTAGTGGTTAGAGCGTTGGACTAGTAACCGGAAGGTTGCAAGTTCAAACCCCCGAGCTGACAAGGTACAAATCTGTCGTTCTGCCCCTGAACAGGCAGTTAACCCACTGTTCCTAGGCCATCATTGAAAATAAGAATTTGTTCTTGACTGACTTGACTAGTTAAATAAAGGTAAAATAAAAAATAAATGTGAGCACGCACAGCCCCAAGCCAAACAGTGTTGCAGCGCGAGGCAGAAATACTTTGCACGTTTTACAGTGTGCATTTGGTGCAGGTCAAGGAGACAACCATATTCTCTTGAATACCATAGTAGCTAGCCATAGCCTACAGATAATGCAAATGCCACAGCAACTCCCGACACACGAAAACCCAATTCCTGGCCGGCAGGCTGGGAGAGAGTAAAATGTGCATTCTAATAGGCCTATTTGCCCAACATTGGAATGATATTCTGATATTATACATTTCCATAACCTAAATAATTACATATGCAATGCCTAGCCAGCAATATCATTGTTTGAAACCTGGACATTTTACATAGCCTCTCTTACCTTGCTTTTAATAGCCTACAGCCAAAATCCGACCATAGACAAAAAGCTAAGATTTCCTGGTACTGTATGCCACTGAAACCAGCATTTATTTTGTCCAAAGGCAGTAAGGCAAAATCCTATTGTTGCATCTTCAGATATTCCTTCTTTCTAAGTCTATACCATTAGGCTGAATATCAGTCTCTGTCGTATTATAAGAAACGCTGGCATCAGATGTGCGTTTGAGAATGGTGTTCTCCAGTAATAGCATTTTGGAACATTCACGCATATGGCCGAGACAACACATTGCTGCGCTTGTAATGTGAATTATTCATAGTTTATCAACTTTTAAGCTACAGTTGAAGTCGGAAGTTTACATACACCTTAGCCAAATACGTTTAAACTCAGTTTTTCACAATTACAGAAATGTATTCTAGTAAAAAATCCCTGTCTTAGGTCAGTTAGGATGACCACTTTATTTTAAGAATGTGAAATGTCAGAATAATCATAGAGAATTATTTATTTCAGCTTCTATATCTTTCATCAAGTTCCCAGTGGGTCAGAAGTTTACATACACTCAATTAGTATTTGGTAGCATTCCCTTTAAATTGTTTAAATTGGGTCAAATGTTTCGGGTAGCCTTCCACAAGCTTCCCACAATAAGTTGGGAGAATTTTGGCCCATTCCTCCTGACAGAGCTGCTGTAACTGAGTCAGGTTTGTAGGCCTCCTTGCTCTCACACGCTTTTTCAGTTATGTCCACATTGTCTATAGGATTTAGGTCAGGACTTTGTGATGGCCACTCCAATACCTTGACTTTGTTGTCCTTAAGCCATTTTGTCACAACTTTAGAAGTATGCTTGGGGTCAATGTCCATTAGGAAAACCCATTTGCGACCAAGCTTTAACTTCCTGACTGATGTCTTGAAATATTGCTTCAATATATCCACATCATTTTCCTTCCTCATGATTTTGTGAAGTGCACCAGTCTCTCCTGCAACAAAGCACCCCCACAACATGATGCTGCCACCCCCGTGCTTCAAGGTTGGGATGGTGTTCTTTGGCTTGCAAGCCTCCCCTTTTTTTCTCCAAACATAACAATGGTCATTATGGCCAAACATTTCTATTTTTGTTTCATCAGACCAGAGGATATTTCTCCAAAAAGTATGATCTTTGTCCCCATGTGCAGTTGCAAACCGTAGTCTTTTCAAACTGTAGCTTTTTTATGGCGGTTTTGGAGCAGTGGCTTCTTCTTTGCTGAGCGGCCATTCAGGTTATGTCGATATAGGACAGGTTTTACTGTGGATATAGATACTTCTGTACCTGTTTCCTCCAGCATCTTCACAAGATATTTTGCTGTTGTTCTTGGATTGATTTGCACTTTTCACACCAAAGTACGTTCATCTCTAGGAGACAGAACGCGTCTCCTTCCTGAGCGGTATGACGGCTGCGTGGTCCCATGGTGTTGAAACTTGCGTACTATTGTTTGTACAGATGAACGTGGTACCTTCAGGCATTTGGAAACTGCTCCCAAGGATGAACCAGACTTTTGGAGGTTTACAATTTTTCTTCTGAGGTCTTGGCTGATTTCTTTAGATTTTCCCATGATGTCAAGCAAAGAGCCACTGAGTTTGAAGGTAGGCCTTGAAATACATCCACATGTACACCTCCAATTGACTCAAATGATGTCAATTAGCCTATCAGAAGCTTCTAAAACCATGATATAATTTCCGGAATTTTCCATGCTGTTTAAGGCATAGTCAACTTAGTGTATGTAAACGTCTGACCCACTGGAATTGTGATACAGTCAATTATATATGAAATAATCTGTCTGTAAACAATTGTTGGAAATATGACTTGTGTCATGCACAAGTAGATGTCCTAACCGACTTGCCAAACTATACTTTGTTATAGTTTGTTAACAAGAAATTTGTGGAGTGGTTGGAAAATTAGTTTTAATGACTTCAACCTAAGTGTATGTAAACTTCTGACTTCAACTGTAAATGTTGTGATCTGTTTCAACCTTGTCTTTGTGTTTAAACATTTTAGTATCGAACCACTGTTATATATTTTTTCTGGCTTATCGTCCCTCATCTGTCCCAACATCTGTTTTGAACCATCCCAGGCATAATTGTTATCGTCCCCAGAATGACGGGAATCCTTTAATTTTGAGCCCTGGCCACACTGTCCTCCCAGTGTGAGTGTGTGTGTGCCTGCGTGTGTGTGTCATGTATCAAGTGTGCCTTACTGTTCTCTTTGTGTGTGTGTGTGTGTGCAGCAATGCCCGAAGGTGGCCCCTTATGATCGACCCCCAGGGCCAGGCAAACAAGTGGGTAAAGAACATGGAGAAGGCCAACTGTCTGCACATCATCAAACTGAGCGACGGAGACTTTGTGCGCACCCTGGAGAACTGCATCCAGTTTGGCACACCAGGTGAACTCCCATAGCCTAGAATCCAAACTATATTGTGATGTGGAACTATGGTTAAACTGAGCACATGAGTTTGGATGCCAGACTAAAACTACTAGCCTCTGGTTGGTGCAGTACTCCTGGTCACCTGAAGGGGTCTCCCTTCACCACAATAACATATACAGATGTGAATCTGTATTCAGGATCAGAGAACACAGAAATGTGATGTCAAATCAAATAAAATCAAATATATTTGTCACATACACATGGTTAGCAGATGTTAATGCGAGTGTAGCGAAATGCTTGTGCTTCTAGTTCCGACAATGCAGTAATAACCAACAAGTAATCTATTCTATTCTTCTATTCTTAAGGGCAAGAGTTTTAATGATACTTACAATTTTAGATACATTTACATCTACACCCCTAGGACCCTTGGGATGGAGTAAACACAGTCTACTGCATAGAAATAGATTACATGTATATGTGCTACGGTACATAACAAATTAGATGTGTGTTCAACTAACTGTGTTGATTGAACCCTTGGTTAAATCCATGTCTCTTTGCGGGAGGAGGGAAGCTGACTATCATCTTTATGGGTAGATGGATGCAATCTTTATTAGACTAACATGTTTGGTTGGTTGTTTGTGTTGTTCTCTCTAAGAGGTCCCTTAAGGACCTTGAGTTTTAGCCCTGGGGTGGATTTGCATTGCCTCAATTTCCACCGCCATCGTATAGACTTGACTGTTGTGCCCTCAGTATTTATTAGTTTTACAAAACTGCGTAGAAAATGTAACCCTTGCAACGAAGAACCATATGTGCTTTAAAAAAAATGCTAATATTGTTAAATATTGTTTTTTAAATTGGGGTGGATGTGTATACCACATCAAATGTCATTTTTTCCTCGTACTTTTTATAATGATTCATGTAGTTTTTCATCTGTTTGATTCAATTGTTCAGAATAACAAACAAACAAGCTTTTACCAATCCAGTAGCTCTTGTAGCGGCATAGGCTGTGAGAGCGATACAAAGCAAAAATATAAAAACAAAGCCCAACTCGGGTTATCTGTCAGGTCAATATGTACTTGCAGACAACAGGAACAGCATTTACAAGTGCTTTGTCCTTGTATTTGGTATTGATATTTTTTGGTATTTTATTTGGATCCCCATTAGCTGTTGCAAAAGCAGCATCTACTCTTCCTGGGGTCCACACAAAACATGAAACATGACATAATACAGAACTTTAATAGACAAGAATGGCTCGAGGACAAAACTACATCAATTTAAAAAACACACGTAGCCTACATATCAATTCAAAGGGTACAATTAGGACAAATAGTCTAGAGAGAAACAGAACTGTGTGTTATGTTCGCCTCCTGTTTGCTCCCCCGGTATATTGCTTTTCATATATGTATTTCACTGTAAATGCCCATTCTATATCTCTCTATTCAACTAATAATCACATCCACGATAGCCTATCCAAAGGCAAAGGGCAGAAAACAAATAGGCATCCCCAGTGGAATGATGAAGACATAGGAACAAAAGTTTCTGTTTGACATAACTAATGACTAGTAATTGTCTGCTAGGAAGCAGAGTACCATGGTCCTTGAGGGTCCTATAATGGAGTGTCACAGAGCTAACCAGAGGATGTTGGAAGGGGGGTCAAAGTTGCCTATTCTTATTATGTTATTTCAGGGGTATCAGCTCAAAGCAGATGTATTAAAGAGTGGTCTATAATTTGCCTAGTGTGGTCTAACCTGGAAATAAACGTTTTACAACTAAAAGTTGCAAACACAACAATCTTCCCAGAGGGTAAAATTGGTATGTTTTTACATATTTTGTTCTAATCAGTTTTGCACTCATTTATCTGCTCAGTATTTTTTAACAAACCCCTGTTGTTTCTCAGTGCTCCTGGAGAACATTGGTGAGGAGCTGGATGCCATTCTGGAGCCCCTGCTGCTGAAGCAGACCTTCAAGCAGGGCGGTGCCATCTGCATCCGCCTGGGAGACTCCACTATCGAGTATGCCCCGGACTTCCGTTTCTACATCACCACCAAGCTACGCAACCCCCACTACCTGCCCGAAACTTCTGTTAAGGTTAGACTACCATAGAACGCACACACACATACGCGCAACACACACAGAGAGGAGGGAGGAACATATGTACACTTCCACACACGCAAACACTCACACACACACAAACTGATTTGTAACATGCCTCCGTTATACTTTATTGTTGAATTTGGATGCATTGTAAAATAATTCTTAATTACAGATGCTGTCAAATATATAGTATTGGCACCCTAGCACAATTCAGTATTTCTTATAAAATAAGTTAATATAATAAAAAATGTTTGGTGTTCACGTGTATTTGTTTGATTTTCAACTGCACAGGACCCAAAAAAGTTTTCATTCAACAATTTTTTAAGAGGAAACAGATCATTCTGCTCTCCATTGTAAAATGCAACTGTATTTGATAATATTTATAATTAGGATGATTCATCCCTTTTTAATACAATGAAATACAACACAACAGTTTTGTGAATAGGTAACAGCCGTAGATGACAACTGTTTATAATTTATGATCACTGTACTGGATTTGAGTATTACACAAAAGCATGTACACACATGGCTAAGATAACCAATTTAGGCCATTGCGTTTGAAGGAAACTAGCATTCGAGCTTCATAGGGGTTGAACTTGCAAGGCTTCATTTCAAAGCGAGGCCTCGCTAACACTTCTACCTCCCTTAGAACGACGACACCTTTTGCAGCACAAGACTTCTGCATAGACTCTGTTCTTCTCCCCATGTGTGACTTTACGGTATGTGTGTTTCTATCCATAGCCGAGCAGCACATGTGCCTGAGGCAGGTGTAAGTTTCTTCTAATGAGCCTTTACTGCTCATTCACGCTTCCCGGAGCTCACTGGCATGCAGATGCACAATCTTTTGCTGTCTGTGCTAAGTGAAGTGAAAATGATACAATGCAGAATTATAGGGGAGTCTGGCTATACCTTTATCCTCCCCATGTAGTCTTTAGAAACTGTATCTGCTCCATACAAAATGGCTGAGCATCGTCGTAGCATTGGAGCATAGTCTATGATTATAATAGGCCTCTTATTTTAAAATGAAAATTGTAACATTCAGACTTTGAAATTATGTTCTACACATCAAATATGGTACTGCTCTTAGAACAAAACTGTGCACCAGATCCACTCTACTTAATAATTGCAGTGCTTTTCAGACAGAGTTTCAGACAGCTGCTGCGAAAGTATGATATCTCTCTCAAAGAGGGAAGGGAGTGAAGATTACAGCGAGTTACGCACTGCAGTTTCAGGGTCACAGCACTTGAGCAAAGATGCATTTACCCCCCAAAACACATCAGCCAATCACTCAATATTGTCCCATTTAACAAAGCAACACCAATACAAGCAAGTGAGTATGTGTGTCCTCGGGCAGGCCCCCAGAAAAAGCAATTTTCAGAAAATGCACATATAAAGTGAATTGCATTAGGGAGAAAAAAAGGCATTACCAAGGTTCGCATTTCAAGCATCTATTTGCAGGGCCACCCGCCTGTTTTTTATATGCCCCCATTAAATAGATTCAGCTCGTTTTTTACGAGCACACTTTTTCCTGACAGCCTACAGTACACTCTCATGATAGGCTCTCATTCTTCCCATCAAGCCATATCTGAAGCACAATACCTCCAATCGGAGCAGGCCCAGCTCCGGCGCCAGAACTGATCAGTTCGATGGGCCTTTGTTTTCCATAAGCAGGCACGTTGTTTCACGGGAACTCCACATGTGTGTACGCGCTTGCGTGCCATAGGCAGCTTGTGAGTTTCAAGTTGGGGAAGCTTTCAATTTATCCTACCATTACTACCAATCTGCGTGCCAGTTTCATTTCAATAATAACATTTTAGTTTCTCAAAATCATTGTCAAATGGTTAATCATAGGCCTCCCGGGTCGCGCAGTGGTTAAGGGTGCTGTACTGCAGCGCCAGCTGTGCCATCAGAGACCCTGGGTTCGTGGCCAGGCTCTGTCGTAACCGGCCGCGACCGGGAGGTCCGTGGGGCGACGCACAATTGGCCTAGCGTCGTCCGGGTTAGGGCCGGCTTGGCCGGTAGGGATGTCCTTGTCTCATCGCGCACCAGCGACTCCTGTGGCGGACCGGGCTCAGTGCGCGCTAACCAAGGTTGCCAGGTGCACAGTGTTTCCTCTGACACATTGGTGCGGCTGGCTTCCGGGTTGGATGCGTGCTGTGTTAAGAAGCAGTGCGGCTTGGTTGGGTTGTGTATCGGAGGACGCATGACTTTCAACCTTCGTCTCTCCCGAGCCCGTACGGGAGTTGTAGCGATGAGACAAGATAGTAGCTACTAAAACAATTGGATACCATGAAATTGGGGAGAAAAGGGGGTTAAAAAAACAACAAAACAAAAAAAAAAAGGTTAATAATTAAAATCTGAAGTAAAACGATACAATGCTAAAAGTAAAAATGCAACTATGGCGAGAGCACTAGCCTCTGCCATTTGGACACATTGATACACAATTATCCATTGGCAGCTAAAGAAACGAGTGCATAGAACTCAGTTCCTGCAAATGCAGGAGTAACGCTATAACTTAAATCATCAACTAAGTAAAATACATAGGCCTACAGCCGACAAGTAAAAACAGTAGAAAATATTTCACAATCATCTCTCTACTCCGCCTGTCTGCCTCCCTTTCTTTCTGTCTTGACTTGAGCTATTGCTAGTGAAGCACAACATTGTATCAAATCATCAACTGTTTCGGCCTGAAGCTGTAGCCAGCAAACTTGCAACATTGTATCAAATAGCCTATTCACGCACCAGTGAGCTTGGGACAAACAGCAGTTTTTTTTAATGATGTTTTCACTGGATATAGGGAATCATCAGATCATGATGTTTTGCTCTTTCACACCAAGGCTTGATAAAGAAGAAGATGGCACCGAAGAACATGGCTGACGTTTTACATTCTCCCAACCAACTGTGCTATTTTGTTCATTTTTTTGCATTTTGTGTAACTTATTTTTGCACTTATTGTGTACATCTATTCTGACCGAAAATAACTTCTGGATATCAGAACAGCGATTACTCACTGCGGACTGAAATAAACCTTTTCCTTTAATGAGTCGAACAAGAAGGATATCCTGCTTTCACTGGACCAGGCCCAGATCCACGCCTTTTGCGTGAAGAAAAGAAGCAGGAAAAGGGGCCGCAGATCAGGCAGCCTTCTGAGAATCCGTAGGCGAGCGAGTAAACTCCCACTGCCATCTATTATTTTTGCTAATGTGCAATCATTGGAAAATGAAATTGATGACCTACAATTAAGATTGTTCTACCAACAGGACCTCAAAAACTGTAGCATCTTATGTTTCACCCAGACGTGGCTGAACAACGATGCGGACAATATAGAGCTAGCGGGGTTTTCCGTGCACTGGCGGAACAGAAACACTACCGCAGGGTAAGACAAGGGGTGTGTGTATATTTGTCAGTAACAGCTGGTGCGCGATGTCTGATATTAAAGAAGTCTCAAGGTATTGCTCGCCTGAGTTATAGTACCTTATGATAAGCTGTAGACCACACTACCAAGAGAGTTCTCATCTATATTATTCGTAGCCATCTATTTACCACCACAGAACGAAGCTGGCACTAAGACCACTCTCAACAAACTCTTTAAGGCCATAAGCAAAGAAGAAAATGCTCACCCAGAAGCGGTGCTCCTAGTCCCGGGGACTGTAATGCAGGCAAACCTAAATCATTTTTACCACATATTTACCAGCATGTCACATGTGCAACCAGAGAAAAATAAATCCTAGACCACCTTTACTCCACACACAGAGATGTATACAAAGCTCTCCCCCGCCCTCTATTTGGCAAATCTGACCATAATTATATCCTCCTTATTCCTGCTTACAAGCAAAAAAACTAAAGCAGGAAGTACCAGTGACTCGCTCAATATGGAAGTGGTCAGATGACGCAGATGACACCACCTCAGTCATCGGCTTCATCAATAAGTGCATTGACGACGTCGTCCCCACAGTGACTGTACGTACATATCCCAACCAGAAGCCATGGATTACAGGCAACATCCGTATCGAGCTAGAGGCAAGAGCCTTTCAAGGAGCGGTAGACTAATACGGATGCTTATAAGAAATCCCGCTATGCCCTCAGGCGAACCATCAAACAAGCAAAGCATCAATACAGGATTAAGATTGAATCCTACGAGACCGGCTCTGGTGCTCGTCGGATGTGGCAGGGCTTGAAAACTATTACGGATTACAAAGGAAAACCCAGACACGAGCTGCCCAGTGACTCGAGCCTTAGAGATGAGCTAAATGCCTTTTATGCTCGCTTCGAGGCAAGCAACACTGGAGGACGCACGAGAGCACCAGCTGTTCTGGATGACTGTGTGATAATGCTCTCGGTAGCCGATGTGAACAAAACCTTTGAACAGGTCAACATTCACAAAGCCGCTGGCCCAGATGGATCAACAGGACGTGTACTCAAAGCATGCGCGGACCAATTGTCAAGTGTCTTCACTGACATTTTCAACCTGTCCCTGACCGAGTCTGTAATACCTACATGTTTCAAGCAGACCACCATAGTCCCTGTGCCAAAGGAAGCGAAGGTAACCTGCCTAAATGATTACCGCCCCGTGGCACTCACGTCTGTAGCCATGAAGTGCTTTGAAAGGCTGGTCATGGATCACATCAACAGCATCCTCCAGGACACCCTAGATCCACTCAAATTTGCATAATGCACCACATGATCCACAGATGACACAATCTCAATCGCACTCTACACTGCCCTTTCTCACCTGGACAAAAGGAACACCTATGTGAGAATGCTGTTCATTGACTACAGCTCAGTGTTCAACAGCATAGTGCCCACGAAGCTCATCACTAAGCTAAGGACTCTAGGACTTAACACTTCCCTTTGCAACTGGATCCTGGACTGCCTGACGGGCCGCCTCCAGGCGGTAAAAGTAGGCAACAACACATCTGCCATGCTGATCCTTAACACTGGGGCCCCTCAGGTGTGTGTACTTAGTACCCTCCTGTATTCCCTGTTCACCCATGACTGCATGGCCAAACACGACTCCAACACCATAATTCATTTTGCCGATGACACAACAGTGATGGGCCTGATCACTGACAACGATGAAACGGCTTATAGGGAGGAGGTCAGAGAACTGGCAGTGTGGTGCCAGGACAACAACCAAGACAAAGGAGCTGATAGTGGACTACAGGAAAAGGAAAAAGGCAGGCCGAACATGCCCCCATTAACATCGACGGGGCTGTAGTAGAGCAGGTTGAGAGTTTCAAGTTCCTTGGTGTCCACATTACCAACAAACTATCATGGTCCAAACATACCAAGACAGTCGTGAAGAATGCATAACAAAACTTTTCCCCCTCAGGAGACTGAAAAGATTTGGCATGGGTCCCCTGATCCACAAAAGTTTCTACAGCTGCACCATGGAGAGCATCCTGACGGGTTGCATCACCCCCTATGGCAACTTCTCAGCATCTGACCGTAAGGCGCTACAGAGTGCTGTGTGTACGGCCCAGTACATCACTGGGGCCAAGCTTCCTGCCATCAAGGACCTATACAATAGGCAGTGTCAGAGGAAAGCCCATAAAATGGTCAGACTCCAGTCACCCAAGTTATAGACGGTTTTCTCTGCTACCGGAAGGCAAGCTGTACCGGAGCGCCAAGTCTAGGATCAAAAGGCTCCTCAACAGCTTCTACCCCTTAGCCATAAGACTTCTGAACAATTAATAAAATCGCCACTGGACAATTTACATTGAACCCCCCTCCCTTTTGTACACTGCTGCAACTCGCTTTTTATTATCTCTGCATAGTCACTTCACCTCGAGCTACATGGCACCGACAGAGATGAGCGCCTCGCTTTGTGTTCTAAGGAAACTATGCAGTATTTTGTTTTTATTTCTTACACTGTTACCCCAGGAAATATTAAGTCTTAGTTCTTCCCGGTTGTATGTAATATTGGATTTAAGAGCAACGTCAATATTACGACCAAGAATATGATTTTCCCGAAGCGGTCCTCTGTTTGGACTTCCACCCATGACAACGGATCGGATCAAAGTAGGCCACCCAAAACACAGAAGCCGCAGAAGGGGCAGACGCAGCGGTCTTCTGGTCAGGGTACATAGATGGGCACATCGCTCACTTTTCCCGAGTATACTTCTCGCCAATGTCCAGTCTCTTGACAACAAGGTAGACGAAATTCGAGCAAGGTTTTCCTTCCAGAGATACATCAGAGATTGTAACATGCTGTTGTTCATCAGTTGTTTCGATGTTGGAAAGAGCTTTCAAATTCTGAGGAACTAACATTCCCAATGGGAATGAGGTGAGGTGAAGAAAAAATGACTGAGAAGCTCAGCTTATTAGTGGTGGACATTGTGAGTTATGACCATCAGAATTCGAACATTGCCAAATGAGCACTTTCCTACTTTTGCACGCAGAAGGCCAGGTAGGTCTACTGCTGTGTGCTCCCTCAACATTATTAGGAAACAGAAACCAGACACGTGCTCATTGCTCTCATGGAGTACTCCAAACAAAAGACAATGAAAAAATGTCAGAAACTCTTAATGGTTGTTTCTCGCAAGTGTGGCATGTTGTGATCACCGCAAACAATGTTTCCAGTCCGAGAATTAGAAAGGTTAATTACAGTGATTTACCATTCTGGCGCAGGCGTTCCGTTAGCGACCCACCTCGACAACATCCGGTGAAATTGCAGAGCGCCAAATTCAAAATACAGAAATAGTCATAATGAACATTCATAAAAAATACAAGTGTTATGCATTAGCTTAAAGATTAACTTCTTATTAATCCAGCTGCTCTGTCAGTTTTCAAAAAGGCTTTACGGCGAAAGCATACCATGCGATGATCTGAGGACAGCGTTCCGCTTACAAAAGCATTCAAACATTTTACAACCAAGTAAAGGAATTACAAAAGTTAGAAATAGTGTTAAAAATAATCACTTACCTTTGAAGATCTTCATATGGTTACAGTCACAAGAGTCCCAGCTACACAATAAATGTTTGTTTTGTTCGATAAAGTCCCCCTTTATATCCCAAAAACTCTGTTTTGTTGGCACGTTTTGTTCAGTAATCCACTGGCTCCAAGGCGGTCAATTCACGCAGTAGAATATGTCCTAATAAAGTATAGTTCGTCGAAACATGTCAAACAATGTTTATAATTAATAATTCCTCAGGTTGTCAATTGTCTAAATAATCGACAATATTTAAACCGGACAATAGCGTATTCAATAGAAAGGAAAAACAATGAAGGACGTGCATTCGGTCATGCGTGCAAACCAGCTCTGCGTTCTTCCTCAGTCCACTGAGAGAAAGGTCTCATTCTTCTTCCTTTTTCAGAAAACAAGCCTGAAAAAATGTCTAAAGACTGTTGACATCTAGTGGAAGCCATAGGAACTTCAATCTGGGTCCTAACCCAATAGATACTCTATAGGCATTCAATTGAAAATACCCACATCACAAAAATCCCACTTCCTGGATGGATTTTCCTCAGGCGATATCAGTTCTGTTATACTCACAGACATAATTTAACAGTTTCGAAAACTTTAGAGTGTTTCCTATCCAAATCTACCAATTATATGCATATCCTAGCTTCTGGGCCTGATTAACAGGCAGTTTACTTTGGGCATGCTTCTCATCTAGATGTCGAAATACTGCCCCCAAGCCATAAGACGTTTTAATACATGCATTAACATAAATTAATGTAACCAAATGACGGGGGATTAACAGTATATGTACTAGGCCTACTGGTGACCTAGGTAATGGAGAATTGATTTAAAAAAATAAACAACCAAAGGGAAACAATTCACAAAATGAAACAATGAATACACAATAATTAGGCCTGCCTACTTGGTTGGTTAATAATCGCAGTTGAAAAAAAATCATCAAACTCATTTAGGCCTACTGGAACATGACAGCCAGTCAAAGGTAGGCTACCTCTTTTTGAACTACTTCATTGATTTATTGAAATGACCTTAGCATTTCTGTTGTCAATACTGCGACCACCATACAGTAGCCTAGTAGTTGAAAATTGGCTGTGGTGCTGAAATGTGGAGACGAGGACGCTCAAGTCTGGTCCAACAATCAGGAGAATGGCACATTTGATTTCCATGTCTAGCTATTCATTACAGTATCTAGACAAGTGAGTGCTTTGTTAACTTTATTAGAAATAGCTTACATTTTGAGAGGTTGAAAATGTGCACAGGAGATCAAGGACAAGATCCTGGAGGTGCTGCCTTCATCAGAGGGCAACATCTTCCTGTGGGCTGCCAACTCCTTTCTCTCTCTCTCTCTCTCTCTTTCTCTCTCTCTCTCTGCCTTGTTAGTGCGCTGTACTGCCCCTCCAATAATTGCTTGAATAATAGGCTAGCTAGTCCAAGGAGTTTTCTAGGCACAGACCATGGCATGTTTTCTAAGATGAGACCATGGCAGCTAGCATTCGGGAAGTATCCAGACCTCTTGACTTTTTCCACATTTTGCTACATTACGGCCTTATTCTAAAATGAAGAAGTTTGGAACCACCAAGACTCTTCCTAGAGCTCCCCCCCAGTCAAACTGAGCAATCGGGGGAGAAGGGCCTTGGTCAGGGAGGTGACCAGGAACCTGATGGTCACTCTAGAGTTGGGAGAACTTTCCAGAAGGACAACCATCTATGCAGCACTCCACCAATCAGGCCTTTTATGGTAGAGTGGCCAGACGGAAACCACTCTTCAGTAAAAGGTACAAGATTCTCTGGTTTGATGAAACAAAGATTGAACACTTTGGCCTGAATGCCAAGCGTTAGTCTGGAGGAAACCTGGCACCATCCCTACAGTGAAGCATGGTGGTGCCAGCATCATGCTGTGGGGATATTTTTCAGCGGCAGAGACTGAGAGACTAATCAGGATCGAGGCAAAGATGAACAGAGACAAGTACAGAGAGATCCTTGATGAAAACCTGCTCCAGAGCACTCAGGACCTCAGACTGGGAGAAGTTTCACCTTCCAACAGGACAATGACCCTAACCACGCAGACAAAACAATGCAGGAGTGGCTTTGGGACAAGTCTCTGAATGACCTTGAGTGGACCAGCCAGAAACCAGACTTGAACCCAATCGAACATCTCTGGAGAGACCTGAAAATAGCTGTGCAGCAACGCTCCCCATCCAACCTGACAGACCTTGAGAGGAACTGCAGAGAAGAATGGCATAAACTCCTCAAATACAGGTGTGCCAAGCTTGTACCGTCATACCCAAGAAGTCTTGATGCTGTAATCATTGCCAAGGGTTCTTCAACAAATTACTGAGTAAATGGTCTGAATACTTATGATACTTGTGGTAAATGTGATATTTCTGTTTTTTATTTTCTATAAATTAGCAAACATAAAATCAAATAAATGTTTTGTTATTATGGGGTATTGTGTGTAGATTAATGAGGGAAAAAAACAACCGTTTAATACATTTTAGAATAAGACTGTAACGGTAACAAAATGTGGAAAAAATCAAGGGGTCTGAATACTTTCCGAATGCACTGTACGTTCCCAGTCAGTAGTCTTTTGGATGTATGGGTAGGCTACTCCCGTGGATAGGCATTGAGTTGGACAGATAACAGTTTTTATATTGAATGAATATCCCTTGATCAATCCATCCCTATGTTTTTTTTATTTTTTGTTGTAAAATTACTGTGTTATTATTATGATTTTACAGCTGTTGTGATCGGCACATTTCAGTGATGAATAGGCTTTGCAAATCACCTCGTCACCTATTCATCTCTATTGACATGGACATCTGTAAATTATTTATCCAAAACATTGTAACATCTAATTTGTGTGCTGGGATATTGTGTCAGAATTCTTTTAAATAAAAATTGTGTCAGAACATTTTGTTGCAAAATAATTTCATAGGATAGCTACATGTGCACAATGTTTGCAGTGCCAGTGCACTCAGTGGTTCCCCCAGTGATGTCTCTTCAAATACACATAAAAAGTAGTTTTAGGGGTGAAATTAGATTACTATTGGTTGTGAATAGGCTACTGGGTGGTTGTTGAGTTGTTTTGTAACGGTTGTTTGCCCTGCTAAAATGTTTCATATACACCTTTTAAGCCAGGCCAAAGGAACTGCAGGGAGCACAGATTTGAAAATGATTTGAAAATGTCAGCTCTGGGATTTATACAGGCTTTGAGAGTCTTTACCACCAGCTGAGCAGGCCTTAGCATTAATATAAATTTAATTAGATGCCTGGAGAAGTGCACTCATTTATTAGAGTGGGGAGTAGATACCAGATATAGGCTTTTAACCTCTAGGATAGTAGGCCCTAAGGACTGGGTGTGTGGGTTGAGATGTGCTCACTTCTCTCACTTGTGATAGAGGAAAAAGCTTTAAAAAAAGGCTATTACAGTAGCTTAAGGTAAAAGTTACCACTGTGGGATTGGATAGTAGTGAAGTGCGAACCATTAAATGAGCACACCTAAAGGAGATATTTTTTTTCTCTCTCTCTCTCTCACTCTCATGTTAGCAGGCGCTCTCATCCACATGAGCAATTAGGGTTGTTCACCTTGTCGGCTTGGGGATTCGAACCAGCGGCCTCTTAACTGTTAGGCTAACTGCCACCCCACATACTACTGTAAACTCTATAGTGGATGTTTGTCATTTGTGAAGGTTGATGTATTGTGTTTGTTTGCACTGTAGGTGACCCTGCTGAACTTTATGATCACCCCCGAGGGCATGCAGGACCAGCTTCTGGGCATCGTGGTGGCCAGGGAGAGGCCTGACCTGGAGGAGGAGAAACAGGCCCTCATATTGCAGGGGGCCGAGAACAAGAGGTAATGGCTTAGTGCAGGGTTGTCAAGCTTATTCCATGGAGGGCCTAGTGTCTGTTGGTTTTGAGTTTTTTCTTTCAATTAAGACCTAGACAACCAGGTGAGGGGAGTTCCTTACTAACCTGAGAGCACATGTAAAGATTTGTTTTTGTTTGATAGAAATCTGCATTGCCAAAAGTTAATGTCATAGGCTACGTCACATGATCACCAGAGACGTTTGATTTAAGCAATACCAATAAATAAATACATTTTAAAAAGGAAATGATCAACAAATGGGGGAGTTCCAATCATTCAGTCTGTTCAAACAAAGGAACAGGTAGCACAGTAGACTCTGGTACTAATCACATGACCTTTTCACCCCCTCCCCCCAGGCAGCTGCAGGAGATCGAGGACAAGATCCTGGAGGTGCTGTCCTCTTCAGAGGGCAACATCCTGGAGGATGAGACGGCCGTCAAGATCCTCTCCTCGTCTAAGGTTCTGGCCAACGAGATCTCGGAGAAGCAGGCCATCGCCGAGGTGACGGAGGTGAAGATTGACGAGACACGCATGGGTTACACTCCCATTGCTGTGCACTCTGCCATCCTCTTCTTCTCCATCGCAGACTTGGCCAACATCGAGCCCATGTACCAGTACTCGCTCACCTGGTTCATCAACCTCTTCATCGCTTCCATCGACAACTCAGACAAGAGTGACATCCTGGACCAGAGGTAGCTAGCTAATTAGCAAATTGTGCTGAAAATATTTTTGGCAGAATACAAATATTGCAGATAGTGTGTTTTTGATTTCCACACATTTTTAGCGTGCCATGTGGATGCTGAAAGTTAGTAAGCGGAAGTGTTCCATTGAAGTCAATTGACATTTTTAAGATTGTCTAGCATAGGACAAATAATCTTGAATGTCAGTGCATTCATATACCCTGCATAAATCTGGCCCCAAAGAGTGGTGAAAAAGGAAATAAAAAGTGGGGGGAAAAAAGAAGAAAAAAAGTAGTGCTTGCTCCTTTAACCTAAGTGTAAACACTGAATACAAAATGGACGCCTAATGCATTGACAGACACATCAAAACACACTAGCTCGAAGCAGACTGCAGAACAGGCTACAGTCCTATAGTCTTGGCAGCCCTAATCAACAAGTATGTTTGATTTAATGCAGTGGCATCACTGAGATTTAATGGCCACTTCATAAGATAAATACAGTAGGGGGGAGGGGGTTCCATCATAACCCACTAAATATATTCTCTGTATAATGAGTAGAAGTGATGACCGATAAGAATAACTGTCAATGCAGCATGTAGCCTAACTAATAAAGTACTTGTTGCATGTCTGCTGTCAGAGTTTGCACTCCATAATTTGCATGGGCAATGTTTTAGCTCTTGCCAAATGATAGGTTTTTGGTACTGTAGCCACTTTGAATGATTGACAAAGCATTGACCAAGCTATATAATTGGCTACTGTTAAACCTATCAAATGTTTTTTTTAGTAGGGACAGATACAAGTAGGCTACATTGACATATTGTAATGAACCGTCAGAAGTGTTGAACCATAGCAGACCTTTGCAGAACATAGTTGTATTTTGTAGTCTATTTTAAAATACCAACTTTTCAAATACTGGAGGTATTTGACTATAGTGAATCAACTATTGGCAACGTTTTCCTTCGATATTCAAATATAGGTCTCAGAAAAACAAATAATATTTTAAAGTATTTGAATATATGCAAGTTATTTGAAAGCAAAACAAATATTTATGTGATGGCTGCCAAATATTTTATGAAGAACCAAAATACAGTTAGACTGATTCAACTAAATATATTATAAGCATATGGTTTGGGGGGCTCTTGAATATTAATATAGCCTAGCTAGAATTAAATGCATGATGGACAGGGATAACCTCAACATTAGAGTAGACCACTTTTGCAGCTTCAAAATGACTAACACATACATTTTCATTATGAGTGAGACATAAGGTAACACTTCACATGAAGTCCCTATACATATGTAGTAACTTTGCTTAATGCAATAGCAACGTTGTTGTTGTATAGGACTTAGGAAATTGATTTAATTGCATAATAACAGAGTTATTACATTATTACAGTGGAATAAGGAACAGTGACTATTCCTTCTGTGTACAGTAGTTGCAAAAACTCATCTCATTGCTATGCAATTAAAATGCAATTACCAAAGTATTATGTAACAACATGCTAATAAAATGTTGCTCAAAAAGTATATACAGTTTTATTACACATGCATAACAACAGTTTAATGTTGTGTTACTGAGAATGCTAACAGTAACAAAATATTGCTATTAGGAAACGAAATATCCCGAAACTGCCTTATTGAATCAACTACAACCATGGTAGGTGTAAAATCATGTTAACGTGTATTCTGAGTAAACTATCCCTTTAAAGATGGTATAGTGTTTGAAACAAGAGCACAGCCTTAGATGAACAAAGAGGTTCAAAGTAGTTTTTGCTATCTATCCAACTTGCTGTTTGCAATGTTTGCAAATGGCTTTGAATTACTCTGCAGTATTTTCAGGCATCATACAATTAATTGCAGCTTTGGACCTTTTCAGTGGCATGTTAGAAGAGTCATACAGTAGTTGAGCGTCACAACTTATTCAAACTTTCAAAATATAATTGGTTAATTGGTTTGAGTTGATTATGTTGACATAAATACATTTAGCATCCTAGGCCTCCAAGCATACAAGTGTCATGATGTTGGCCTGTTGGGGAGGTTTATGACCCCCATAAATACCTTTCCCCTTTTCTCTCTCTCTCCTCTATAGAGTTGAATTTTGTAAAGCCTTTGTAACATAGAGAGTCTGGTAACAACGAAAGGTGGGAAACACAACCATATTTCGGTAATCCAACCAGTTGAAAATACGTGTTGGTACTTAATGAATATGATCTCAGATCAGTTGTTGTCTGAGACATTACTACTAATGACAGGATGACATAAACTGTATCTTGGAAAGTCGACACATTCTAGTTATCAGATTCACATGGAATTGTTGTGCAATTTAAATGTTTAAATATGAAACTATTTGTGAAAAGATTAAATGTAATTTTAGCTTCTTAAATGAGAGAATGGTTTGTCATAGAAAAACTCTGATCACTCAGAGGCCCTGCCCAAGTGAACAGACTTTGGTTGTAAACTATGAAACACGCCCTCCTTTCACCACTATATAAACCCGTTGATGAAAATTCTACTTTCTGTTCCGAGGATGTGAGGACGACGGTCCTACGTTAAAAGGGCTCAGATAATAACCTAACGAAATTAGCATCGTGTTCAATGTGAAGGTGACTATTGACATGCCGAAAGGATGAATTTCGACTAAACCAGCCAGAATATAGCACGAGCTTAAAAGTATGGCAACTTGGTATGAACTTTGAACTCTTACCTCCTAGCCGTTCGTTGAGTTAGCAGCAGCAGCTGTAAACGTGGGCTAGGAAAGAACAGGCGACGTACCCAGTCTAACACACAACGATACTACAATGTATCAAGTTTACCACCAGAGACATTCTTCAGAGGACAAGAGATCCCTGCTGGGCAACCCGACCTTCCATCTACGACCAACCTATTAAAGCACAGCTCAGAGTAAATATTCCTTGCACTTTCCTTTTCTAAATGAGCGGTTATTTAGAATGCATAAGATACTGTATTTACGATAGCATAGCTGCCTATGGCCCGATAGACACACAAAACATTTTCTGTTCCTCAGCCTTCCCGCTCTTTCATTAAAAATCCACACATCCATTCTGTGTAGATGTAATTCTGTCTGATTATTTAGGTATTTAGTAAATGAATAATTAAACCAAATGTTGATTTGCTGATTCAACATGTTCGCCAGGGTTCGTGAAGATAACCAAGAATTTACAACCTTCAGATGTGAATGAATAAAGTGATGATTAAATATTGACTGCTACTGATGTAAAAGATTACTAGGTCTTTAAGAGTTTATTCGGAAGATAACAGCTCGATAAACATTATTTCATGGTGCCCCGACTTTCTAGTTAATTAAATTGACCTGATTTAGCTTTATCAGGTAATATTAATTACAGAGAAATTATTTTATAGAATAGCATGTCATATCACTTAATCCGGCAAAGCCAAAGACACGACACAAGCTGCATACAAGCCGCTCTCGACATTTAAAAAAGTCTAATAAATAAATGTAATATACACCATCATAATAAATCCAATATTTATTTTAGGAAGGTCTAAATAAACATGATACAGCATGAAGAAAATGTATTTCAGAAGAACAGAATATGAATTGGTCAACTGTATGTTATCTGGTTATGTGCCGTGCCATAGGCTGTAGGCTTGTTCATTTAGCTGTCAAGATATCCTAAGAAGTCCCGTGCCATTATTTTATATTATGAAGAATATAATTGTACTTAGCTCAATAGAACAGAAAGGATATTTTTCCCATTCCTGGAGCGAGTGTGAATATTGTCTTTGATAATATCTAAAATTAGTTTTGATTTAGAATGGCCCATTATTCAATGGGCTGGAACAAGAGCAGGGGAAAAAATACATGTCATCTGCATGCACTCGAATAGCAAATGGATGCTCCGCACTTTCTCGCCAGTCCATTTTTCAATGATGCCGGGTAGGCTACTTCAAGTTCCACAGACATGTAACGAAAAGAAATTGAATAATGTGTCCCTGAACAAAGTGGGGGGGGGGTGAAAATCAAAAGTAACAGTCAGTATCGGGTGTGGCCACCAGCTGCATTAAGTACTGCAGTGCATCTCCTCCTCATGGACTATGCCAGATTTGACAGTTCTTGCTGTGAGATGTTACCCCACTCTTCCACCGGACATTTCTGGGGGGGATGGCCCTAGCCCTCACCCTCCGATCCAACAGGTCCCAGACGTGCTCAATGGAATTGAGATCCGGGCTTTTCGCTGGCCAAGGCAGAACACTGACATTCCTGTCTTGCAGGAAATCACGCATAGAACGAGCAGTATGGCTGGTGGCATTGTCATGCTGGAGGGTCATGTCAGGATGAGCCTGCAGGAAGGGTACCACATGAAGGAGTAGGATGTCTTCCCTGTAACGCACAGCGTTGCGATTGCCTGCAATGACAACAAGCTGAGTCCGATGATGCACTGACACACCGCCACAGACCATGACGGATCCTCCACCTCCAAATCGTTCCTGCTCCAGAGTACAGGCCTCTGTGTAACGCTCATTCCTTTGACGATAAACGCGAATCCGATCATCACCCCTGGTGATACAAAACCGCAGGTGTTATGTTCAAATGTACCGATCCTGTGCAGGTGTTGTTACACGTAGTCTGCCACTGCGAGGACGATCAGCTGTCCATACTGTCTCCCTGAAGCGCTATCTTACGCATCTCACAGTACGGACATTGCAATTTATTGCCCTGGCCACATCTGCAGTCCTCATGCCTCCTTGCAGCATGCCTAATGCACGTACACGCAGGTGAGCAGGGACCCTGGGCATATTTCTTTTGGTGTTTGTCAGTAGAAAGGCCTCTTTAATGTCCTAAGTTTTCATAACTATGACCTTGCCTACCGTCTGTAAGCTGTTAGTGTCTTAAGGACCGTTCCTCAGGTGCATGTTCATTAATTGTTTATGGTTCATTGAACAAGCAATGTAAAGAGTATTTAAACCCTTTACAATGAAGATCTGTGAATTGATTTGTATTTTTACAAATTATCTTTAAAAGACAGGGTAGTGAAAAAGGGACTTTTCTTTTTTTGCTGAGTTTACATACCTTAAGGGAACATTTTGACATTTCGTGTATGGTTAGTGAGAAAGTCCATATGGGAAATGTACAGTCCCTTAATTGACGTCCGAAAACGTTTCTAAAATTTGCGGTCGAACGTTGGGCCGTGCGGTAGGGTCGGACCTACCGGGAAGTCATCAAATGAACTTTGTCGGACATTCGGTTTCCGTTTTATAAAATAATCAAATTTTGGTCCATTTTTCCGCTATCCCGGAAATTCCCACAAGAGGGCATAAGGAATCATATGGCAATTGTACTAAACATCACGAATCACGACGGGGCCTTATCTCGAAAATGGAAAATATTTTGAAGCCGAAACTTGGTGAGCGTAGGTTTGGCATAATGGGCAGTTGGCGCCGAACAAGATGGCGTCTAGGCCTCAACGGTTTTTGAGTTATGTTAAGGTCCAAAATGGAAATAGAGAAATTATTTTTCCACTTCACGTCAAAGTCAAGGAGCCTCCGGTGTCAATAAAAAAAGACCCAGCCATTTATCTATCGTCATTTAAGAGAAATCGTACAATGACAAATTGGGGATGTTCAAAGATAGGTGTTTTTTTTTCAACAGTTACAGATCCAGTTGCAGGGTGTTCATACAAATCTTTTTAAAGTGTGCTGCGGAGCTCTGCGAGATTTCTGTGATTTTCTATGATTTTCTGAAATAACACACACATACTAAACCCTCCGTAAATAACTCAGTTCTTAACATAAAGACTTAAAACTCAGGATTATGTAAAGGCATACCCCAATCAGGATATGAGTTTATTTATAGCTTCCTGTGCCAACCGGAAGTGCCTTAAATGGTGTCATAGTGGCTGTTTCCAAGGGTTAAAGAGGTCAGATCTTTTCAAAACTTCATAGGTGTGATTGGGCAACCTCCATGAACTGTAAGTCAGTCATTTCTCCCAACAGATGTCAAAGAAAAGCTCTCACACACACACACACAGCAAGGATGGAGTGACAAAGTGCGGTGCTTAAAGACATAGAGAGCAGGCAATGGCATTACCATAATCCCTAGGCCGTGCCGAGTTCAACGAGATATCCCGCTTGACCGTAGCTCGCTCGGTCTAGGCGCAGCGACCATTAGAAAAGTAGGCCCAAAATGAAGCTTGCCCCACAATGTCATTTGATTTTGGGTGGCAGTGAGAGAACCGTTAGGGTGAAAAGCACAATTTGACCTCAAGTACATTCCTGAGGTCCTCCCGATCCGTGCAAGCCTAACCTTGACCGTGTGGCATTAACCCTTAACAGTTAAAAGAAGGTGTTTACTTCAAACAGCTTGCTTTGACTTCTCTCCCCATAGGAATACATTGCCTGCACCTCTAAATTCAACCTGAAGCCTATGTGGGTTATGAATGCCTTATGAACCTGTCTTCTATGACAGTCCATCAGACCACTATGAGGTCTACCTGTGTCAATTCTAAGCTTCCTGAAGCAACCGGAAGTGGTTAAAATCACCCTAGAAGTGTTTTGAAAAACATAACCTGTCATTATGAAAATCACCGTATTCAAACCTGTGTAGATCAGTCAGTTCAGGATTCTGTAAAAGCATACCCCAATGAGGATATGTGTTGATTTATAGCTTCCTGTGCCAACCTGAAGTGCCATAATTGGTGTCTCAGGGGCTGTTAAAAAATTGGTGTCTCGAGGGGTTAAAAAAGTCTGATGTTTCCAAAACTTCATATGTGTGATTAGGCAACCCCCATGAACTGTAAATCAGTCATTTTTCCCATAAAATTTCTAAGGAAAACTAAATCACTCACACACACAGCTTGGAAGGAGGGACCCATTGGGGTGCGTAGAGACATACACTGCCTGCATTAGTTAACCTTGTTGGAACTTTTAAAGAACCGTCAGACCTAGAGTTCCAAAACTTTAGAAACCTGTTCTAGACCTCAGGTCGATAGTGCGTGGTGAGTTAGGTGGCTCTAGAAGGTTCTCGGACCGAGAAACAGCCTCGTACATTTGCAATGACTTCAATTCATTTTGACCATTACAAAAATGACGACATTTAGAAAATTCTCAGAGACGCAAGACTAGGTGCATTGAAACCGGCTCGGCCCATAGAGACGGACCCCAATGTTTCTGTCCGATAGCTCATTCAAGGATCCCGTAGCAAGTCATGGAAAAAAGTGGATTTTCAGCACCAATTAGGGTTTTGCTCGGACACCAAATGACCTTTCGAGCCGAAACTTGGGATTCGGGGTCGCCCCAGCTAGGCCAACACATAACATAAGAAATGGACCCACAGCTAGAACGTAACTACATGTTTTATGTTTTTTTTATGGTTTGAACCGAAAGCGTTGTGAATTTTGGGCCAGCTCTGAAGTATGTAATAGTTGGCTACTAAACGAGTTGGAAAAAGTGGGTTTGGTGTCAGTTTGTATCAGTTTGGTGTCAGAATGATATCTAATTGACTGATGGACTCTTGTCCATTTGCAATATGTTTAAACAGTGAGGTACCATCACCAAAGTGACATTCTGAAATCAACCCTAACGAGCCATTGAGATGAACCAGAATCACTGCCCAGGCATCCCGAGTTCATCGGGTCAGTCAATTTCACATTCCTGCAGGATTTTTATAGCATGACAAATTCGTGATGGTACCTGCCCATTGTACCATATTGCAAATGCACAGTGACTTTGCAAAAGTAAGAAAACATAAACAAATGGACATAATGAAATCACCATATTTTTTGGGGGGTTACCAGTTGCACAACAATGCACGTGCATTTGCAATATGATTCAATAGTGAAAAAAACATCACCAAATGGACATGATGAAATCAACACAACGAGTGATGGAAAGGAACAACTATCACTGCCCGGCCATTCTGTGTTCATCAGGTCAGTCAATTTTGCAATTCTGCAGTATTTTTGAGCATGTCAAATTTCTTTTTGCATTTGGCCAAAGAAAAAGTGACTTTTGACTTCCTATGAAATCATATTGTAAATGGACAAAACATATGCCTTGTGCACAAGTAAAAAAAAAAAAAAAAATGTGATAATACAAATTGACAAAAGTATAGTTTGAGCAAAGTATAGTTTGACTTTTGAGCATGCCAAATTCATGATGGTAAATGCCCATTGAAAAATATTGCAAATGCACGTGCACTTGCAATATGATTCTATAGTGAAAAAACATCACCAAATTGACATGATGAAATCAACACAACGAGTGATGGAAAGGAACAACTATCACTGCCCGGCCATCCTGTGTTCATCAGGTCAGTCAATTTTGCAATTCTGCAGTATTTTTGAGCATGTCAAATTTCTTTTTGCATTTGGCCAAAGAAAAACTGACTTTTGACTTTGACTTTTGACTTCCTATGAAATCATATTGCAAATGGACAAAACATATGCCTTGTGCACAAGTAAAAAAAAAAAAAATATGATAATACAAGTTGACAAAAGTATAGTTTGAGCAAAGTATAGTTTGACTTTTGAGCATGCCAAATTCGTGATGGTAAATTCCCATTGAAACATATTGCAAATGCACGTGCATTTGCAATATGTTTCAATGGGAATTTACCATCACGAATTTACCATCACGAATTTACCATCACGAACCATCACGAATTCAATAGTGAAAAAAACATCAAACAAATTGACATGATGAAATCAACAAAACGAGTGATGGAAAGGAACTATCACTGCCCGGCCATCCCGAGTTCATCAGGCCAGTCAATTTTGGCATTTGGCCCCCAAAAAAGTGACTTTTGACTTCCTATGAAATCATATTGCAAATGGACAAATCATATTCCTTATGCCCAAGTAAAAAATAAAAAAATTATGATAATAACATTTTACAAAAGTATATTCATACAGTTCTTACACATGATTAATTGACTTATAATTGAAACAATTTCGAAAAACGGTCCAGAAAGCACTTTTTTACAAGGGGGATAAGTTTTTTTTTTAAGTTCACATTTTCGACTTTTGACTTCCTATTAAATCATATTGCAAATGGACAAAACATATGCATTATGCACAAGTAAAAATAAAAATGATGATAATAAAATATGACTAAAGTACATTGATACAGTTCTTATGCATGTGTAATTGACACAAAAATCGAAAGAATTTCGAAAAACGGTCCAGAAAGCACTTTTTAAGGGTGTGTGAAGTTTTTTACAAAATTGACACTTTTGACTTTTGACTTCCTATGAAATCATATTGCAAATGGACAAAACATATGCCTTATGCGCAAGTAATATAAAATAAAAAAATATGATAATAAAATTGGACAAGAGTATATTCATACAGTTCTTACACATGTGTAATTGACAAAAAAAATCGAAAGAATTTCGAAAAACGGTCCAGAAAGCACTTTTTTAAGGGGTGATAAGTTTTTGACAAAAAAATCATTTTTTCAAAATTTTGCTTTTGGATGTTGACTTGGGTTGCATTTCCAATATGAAAAACCCCGGTGGAGCGCAATCGCCACCTGTTGGATTTTTGAGGTGTTACAACTGGCACTTGCCATATGGCATTTGCCATCAACTTTGGACGAATCAACGCCGAATTGGGTGGTATTGGGCATCGTGTATATGGTTTGTCCAATGCCAATGATTTGCCATTCATTTTTGTCCATTTCAGGGGGGTAATTCCCTTACATATAAGAACTCCAGGCATCAACCACTGTCTGAGGAGCATGCTCTCGCTGCATGACAGGTGATATTCCGGCCAAACTCTGTATGCCATGGCCTCTACAACCCTGTTCCTGTCGCTACCCAGTGCTTTTTTTTGGAAACCAAGTGAAATCTGTTCGGGAACATCGATAGTAACACATTTCCGCAACGAAACATACAGTGCCTTCGGAAAGTATTCCGACCCCTTGACTTTTTCCACAATTTGTTACGTTATAGCCTTATTCTAAAATGTATTAAATAGTTGCTTTGTTCATCAATCTACACACAATACCCATAATGACAAATCAAAAACTTTTTAAAAAATGTTTGCAAGTGTATGAAAAATAAAAAAACAAACAGATACATCGAAGTGAACATGAGAAGACCTTTCGTTGAGTTCTGCAAGTGAAACGGTAGGGAAGCCGCCTTCGAAAATTCTAAATGTAACATTGGAGGGCGATGTTTTTAAAACTATGTCTCCAGAATATAGAACATTGCTTACAAGCATGAGCGAGTAGTTGAAAAAAGCTGGATCTATTGCCTGGGCTACTGTCGGTGGCTGAGGCCTTAAAAACAGTAATGGATTATAGTAATACATTGATGGAAGAAATACGAGCGGAAAATAAGATATTGACAACTACCATGGACTCCCTAAAAGACACTACAGAGAGGCTACGTTGTGATATTAAAACAATGAAGGCCAAATTACTTGCTCTAAAGTGCAGAAGTATGAAAAAATTTGAATAAAGGAGGATATAAATTAAAAGTATCAGTCAACAGAGGACAAGTCAAGGTGTTCATGATTAATTATCAGGTATCAAGGTAATACCCAGATGCAGACTGTGTCAAAGTAAGAATGATTATTACAGCAACAGGGGCAAAGGTAGAGAACAGCAGGCATGCTCAGGGTAAGGTCAGGCAGAGGTCGGTAATCCAGAGGTGGGGCAAAGGTACAGGACGGCAGGCAGGCTCAGGGGCAGGCAGAGTGGTCAGGCGGGTGGGTACAGTGTCACAGCAGGAAAGCATCAAAAACCAGGAGGACCAGAAAAGAGAGACTGGGAAAATGCAGGAGCTGACAAAAACGCTGGTTGGCTTGACAAACAAGACGATCTGGCAACAGACAAACCGAGAACACAGGTATGAATACACAGGGGATAATGGGGAAGATGGGTGACACCTGGAGGGGGGTGGAGACAATCACAAAGACAGGTGAAATATGGATATGTTTATTTTTGAACCATTCCATTGTAGATTTTGCTTTATGTTTTGGATCATTGTCTTGTTGGAAGACAAATCTCCGTCCCAGTCTCAGGTCTTTTGCAGACTCCATCAGGTTTTCTTCCAGAATGGTCCTGTATTTGGCTCCATCCATCTTCCCATCAATTTTAACCATCTTCCCTGTCCCTGCTGAAGAAAAGCATGCCCAAACCATGATGCTGCCACCACCATGTTTGACAGTGGGGATGGTGTGTTCAGGGTGATGAGCTGTGTTGCTTTTACGCCAAACATAACGTTTTGCATTGTTGCCAAAAAGTTCAATTTTGGTTTCATCTGACCAGAGCACCTTCTTCCACATGTTTGGTGTGTCTCCCAGGTGGCTTGTGGAAAACTTTAAACAACACTTTTTATGGATATCTTTCTTCTTGCCACTCTTCCATAAAGGCCAGATTTGTGCAATATACGACTGATTGTTTTCCTATGGACAGAGTCTCCCACCTCACCTGTAGATCTCTGCAGTTCATCCAGAGTGACCATGGGCCTCTTGGCTGCATCTCTGATCAGTCTTCTCCTTGTATGAGCTGAAAGTTGAGGGACGGCCAGGTCTTGGTAGATTTGCAGTGGTCTGATACTCCTTCCATTTCAATATTATCGCTTGCACAGTGCTCCTTGGGATGTTTAAAGCTTGGGAAATCTTTTTGTATCCAAATCTGGCTTTAAACTTCTTCACAACAGTATCTCGGACCTGCCTGGTGTGTTCCTTGTTCTTCATGATGCTCTCTGAGCTTTTAACGGACCTCTGAGACTATCACAGTGCAGGTGCATTTATACGGAGACTTGATTACACACAGGTGGATTGTATTTATCATCATTAGTCATTTAGGTCAACATTGGATCATTCAGAGATCCTCACTGAACTTCTGGAGAGAGTTTGCTGCACTGAAAGTAAAAGGGCTGAATAATTTTGCACGCCCAATTTTTCAGTTTTTGATTTGTTAAAAAAGTTTGAAATATCCAATAAATGTCATTCCACTTCATGATTGTGTCCCACTTGTTGTTGATTCTTCACAAAAAAATACAGTTTTATATCTTTATGTTTGAATCCTGAAATGTGGCAAAAGGTCGCAAAGTTCAAGGGGGCCGAATACTTTCGCAAGGCACTGTATATGCTGATGCTATATTCTGGCTGGTATAGTCAAAATTCATCCTTCCGGAGTGTAGGTCGTCACCTTCACGTTGAAATTCAATGCTGGGCGGGGTTTGAGTGAAAGAGTGGGAGACTGGAGAACAAAGGGGAGAAGCTGTGCTATCGTAAATACAGTATATTATGCATTCTAAATTACCGCCCATTTGGAAAAGGAAAATGCAATAAATATTTATTCTGAGCTGCGCTCAGTAGGTTGGTGGTAGATGGAAGGCTGTGTTGCCAAACCAAGTTCTCTGTCCTTTGAAGAATGTCTCTGGTGGTCACTTGGATAAGTTGTAGTAACTTCGTTGTGTGGTAGATGGGATACTCTGTCTTTTCCTTCCTAACCTGCGTTTGCAGCTGCGGTCGCTAACTCAATGGCTAGGAGGTATCACTTCTGTCGTGAATAAGAGTTCAAAGTTCATACCATTCGCAACCAAAACTCATAATTTACAGAAACTCGTTACAAATGATGGAGTCATCCATGGTTCCACAAAATATTTTAAGCATGTTTTATTTTCAGTCTCCTCCATTTCCACTGAATGATGTTAAATGTTAGGATTTCTTTCCTAATAGTAATAATAATAATGTAAAATTAAGACATTAAGACCCGTGTGAAGGCCAACTTACAGAAGAGGAACTTTTTGATGCATTAAAAAAATGTTCAGTCTGGAAAAACACCAGGGCTTGACGGTATACCAGTAGAGGTGTATCAGACCTTTTTTGATGTACTCAAAGATCAATTATTAGCATGTTTTAATTGCTATTATACAAATGGTAGACTTTTAGGTACTCCACAAGAAGTTCTGATTTCATTACTACTAAAACAGGACCCAGGTGGTATGTATAAAGATTCAGTCCATTTAAAAAACTGGAGGCCTCTTACATTTCAATGTCGTGATGCGAAAATCCTGCCAAAATGCGTAGAACATAGAATAAAAAAGGTTTTACCAGATATTGTTCATCCTGATCAGACAGGTTTTTTACTTTGATGATATATTAAAGATAATATACGACAGTTACTTAAAACAATTGAACATTATGAAACATCAAAGATACCAGGCCGGGTCTTCATAGCAGATTTTTAAAAGGCTTTTGATAAAGTATGACTAGAATTGATATATAAATGCCTGGATTACTTTCATTTTGGTGACTCATACAATGGGTTAAAGTTATGTACAGCAACCCCAGATGTAAAACAGTAAATAATCGTTAATTCTCAGAAAGTATTTAGCTTTTGTGAGGAGTAAAACAAAGCTGTCCGTTGTTTCCATGTCTATTTATTATGGCCATTGAAATGCTAGCTATTATAATTCGATCCAACGAGACCATCAATGTGTTAGAAATCCAGGGGATAAAAACAAAAATGTCAATGTATGCCGATGACTCTATTTTTTGACTCTAAGTCCGCAATCTGGATCGCTGCACATTCTCATTGATCACTTCTAGCCTCTGGATTAAAACCTAATTATGACAAGTGTACCGTACTACGTATTGGATCGTAAAAAAAATAGTGTTTAAACTACCTTTTAGCTTACCAATTAACCTTTTTGGGATGAGGGGCAGCATTTTCACTTTTGGATGAATAGCGTGCCCAGAGTGAACTGCCTCCTACTCTGTCGCAGATGCTAATATATGCATATTATTATTAGTATTGGATAGAAAACACTATGACGTTTCTAAAACTGTTTGAATGATGTCTGTGAGTATAACAGAACTCATATGGCAGGCGAAAACCTGAGAAAAATCCAACATGGAAGTGGGATATCTGAGGTTTGTAGTTTTTCAAAGCTTGGCCTACCGAATACACAGTGTCTATGGAGTCAAGTTGCACTTCCTACGGCTTCCACTAGATGTCAACCGTCTTTAGAAACTGGTTTGAGGATTCTGCTATAAAGGAGGGGCTCATGAGACCTGTTTGAGTCAGTGGTCTGGCAGAGTGTCTCTGGCTCGTGACGTACGCTCCTGACAAAGTTACCTCTCATTCCAGTGCTTTTCTTCAGACATAGGAATTCTCCGGTTGGAAGCTTATTGATATTTTATGTTAAAAACATCCTAAAGATTGATTCCATACATCGTTTGACTTGTTTCTGCGACCTGTAACGGACCTTTTTGAGTTTTTGTCTGGACAAAGTGCTCGCGCCTCATGAAGATGGATTACTGGGCTGAACACGCTAACAACAAGTGGCTATTTGGACATAAACTATGGACTTTATGGAACTTTATGGAGCAAATTAGTCATTTATTGTCGAACTGAGATTCCTGGGAGTGCCTTCTGATGAAGATCATCAAAGGTAAGTGAATATTTATAGTGTTGTTTCTAACTTCTGTTGACTCCAAAATGGCCGATATTTCTCTGGCTGGATTGGACTCTGAGCGCCGTTCTCAGATTATGCCTTATCCGTAAAGTTTAAAAAAAATCTGACACAGCGGTTGCATTAAGGAAAAGTCTATCTTTAATTCTGTGAATAACAGTTGTATCTTTTATCAATGTTTATTATGAGTATTTCTGCAAAATCACTGGATGTTTTGGAATCAAAACATTACTGCACGTAATGTACCAATGTAAACTGAGATTTTTGGATATAAATATGCACATTATCGAACAAAACATACATGTATTGTGTAACATGATGTCCTATGAGTGTCATCTGATAAAGATCATCATTTGATCTATATTTCTGCTTTTTGTGACTCCTATCTTTGGCTGGAAAAGTGGCTGTGTTTTTTGGACTTGGCTATGACTTAACATAATCATATGTTGTGCTTTCCCTGTAAAGCATTTTTGAAATCGGACAAGATGGTTAGATTAACAAAATGTGTATCTTTCATTTGGACTTGTTAATGTGTGAAAGTTACATATTTCGGAAAAATATTTTTTTATTTCGCGCGCTGCCTTTTCAGCGGAAAGTTGTCGAGGGGTTCCGCTAGAGGAACGCCTGCGCTAGAAAGGTTAAATGGGTGGAAGGTGAAGTAGACATACTTGGTATTCACATCTCCGAAAATATAAATGAACTTGCCACAATCAATTTCAATAAACTTAGCAAACATAGACAAGATTTTGCAACCATGGAGAGGTACATTTTTAAGTAAAAATCACATTGATGAACTCTTTGGTCCTATCACAGTTTACTTACTTACTCATGGCACTGCCTACTACAGATGACTCATTTTTTTAAATCATATGAGCAAAAAATATTACATTTTATTTGGAATGCTAAGCCAGAGAAATTAAGCATGCCTATGTATATAATGAATATGAGTTTGGGGGGGCTAAAATGATGAAATATTAAAGCGTTAAACCTCATACATAAATTATACTTAAACCCAAAATGGATTATTAAGGCTCATCCTTTCTTCAAAAATTGCATTTTTGCCTTTATACAGATTACAACCTAATTTCTGACTAATTGAAAATGAAATGTTGTTTAATTGCAATCCATACAAAGCTAGTTACAATTTCAGTTTTATCCTCCAGAAAATATACAAACGCTATGGTTAAACTCAAATATACTGATTAATAAAAAATATATATTTATTAATGATATGAATATAAACGGAGGAGTTATGTCCCATATGTAGCTATTAAAATATATGGGAATGTCTACTCAATCCAAATTTACAACCAACGGATTGCGACAGGCAAGTGGAAAAGGGAGACGGTAGGGGACTTGTTTGCCTGACATATATTAAAGATACAAATTGGCTGAAAGGAACAGGCATAAAAAGACAAATCAGTTTAATTTGAGGAGAAATATGTTGACAGCTGTGCCATACAGGTTGCAAAATAAATGAGAAGAGATTTGACTTACCAATTCCATGGCACATGGTTTATGAACTGGTACAGAAAAACTACACTTGATTCAACACTTCAATTTAAATTATATAAAATTATTGCCACTAACAGAATGCTATATACAGTGCCTTGCGAAAGTATTCGGCCCCCTTGAACTTTGCGACCTTTTGCCACATTTCAGGCTTCAAACACAAAGATATAAAACTGTATTTTTTTGTGAAGAATCAACAACAAGTGGGACACAATCATGAAGTGGAATGACATTTATTGGATATTTCAAACTTTTTTAACAAATCAAAAACTGAAAAATTGGGCGTGCAAAATTATTCAACCCCTTTACTTTCAGTGCAGCAAACTCTCTCCAGAAGTTCAGTGAGGATCTCTGAATGATCCAATGTTGACCTAAATGACTAATGATGATAAATGTGCACTGTGCAAGCAATAATATTGAAATGGAAGGAGTATCAGACCACTGCAAATCTACCAAGAACTGGCCGTCCCTCTAAACTTTCAGCTCATACAAGGAGAAGACTGATCAGAGATAGAGCCAAGAGGCCCATGATCACTCTGGATGAACTGCAGAGATCTACAGCTGAGGTGGGAGACTCTGTCCATAGGACAACAATCAGTCGTATATTGCACAAATCTGGCCTTTATGGAAGAGTGGCAAGAAGAAAGCCATTTCTTAAAGATATCCATAAAAAGTGTCGTTTAAAGTTTGCCACAAGCCACCTGGGAGACACACCAAACATGTGGAAGAAGGTGCTCTGGTCAGATGAAACCAAAATTGAACTTTTTGTCAACAATGCAAAACGTTATGTTTGGCGTAAAAGCCACACAGCTCATCACCCTGAACACACCATCCCCACTGTCAAACATGGTGGTGGCAGCATCATGGTTTGGGCCTGCTTTTCTTCAGCAGGGACAGGGAAGATGGTTAAAATTGATGGGCAGATGGATGGAGCCAAATACAGGACCATTCTGGAAGAAAACCTGATGGAGTCTGCAAAAGACCTGAGACTGGGACAGAGATTTGTCTTCCAACAAGACAATGATCCAAAACATAAAGCAAAATCTACAATGGAATGGTTCAAAAATAAACATATCCAGGTGTTAGAATGGCCAAGTCAAAGTCCAGACCTGAATCCAATCGAATCTGTGGAAAGAACTGAAAACTGCTGTTCACAAATGCTCTCCATCCAACCTCACTGAGCTCGAGCTGTTTTGCAAGGAGGAATGGGAAAAAATTTCAGTCTCTCGATGTGCAAAACTGATAGAGACATACCCCAAGCGACTTACAGCTGTAATCGCAGCAAAAGGTGGTGCTACAAAGTATTAACTTAAGGGGGCTGAATAATTTTGCACGTCCAATTTTTCAGTTTTTGATTTGTTTAAAAAAGTTTGAAATATCCAATAAATGTCGTTCCACTTCATGATTGTGTCCCACTTGTTGATTCTTCACAAAAAAATACAGTTTTATATCTTTATGTTTGAAGCCTGAAATGTGGCAAAAGGTCGCAAAGTTCAAGGGGGCCGAATACTTTCGCAAGGCACTGTATATGGGGTATACAACAATCTCAGTTCTGTAGATTTTGCTGTGAAGAGACAGAATCAATAGGGGCAATACCAGAATAAATGATCTATGTAGCTTGTTTCTGGTCACAGGTTCAGGAATGTTATTATTATTTATTTTTTTAAGTAAAAAATCCACAACATACACTTAAAATTACCCCTACAAATAGCAGTGTGAGGCGATTTGGAAAGCCATAGTCAGTCAATAAATAATATAATCATACTCCTAGGAAAGGTGTTCATCTTTAGCTCACAATCTGTGGATACTATGAGATTAGAAAGGTTAAAAATGTATGTAAAACATCACAGCACAATTGAAAAATATATGGCACATGGAAACCAAACGAGTGTGTTCTGTGGTGATCGGTGGGATGGGCTGAGAGTGACTTAGGGTTAGGAATAAAGAGCTTATGTTTGGTAATGTATGATTGTTTTGTGACTCCTTTATATAAAAGTATCATGTATGTAAAAATGTGTATGCAAATTGTATGTATTGTAGTAAGATCAAGGGTGTGGGGTTTCCACATCACCAAGTTCAATAAAACAGGCACCAGTAGCACAAATAGAATGCAAAGGGGATGTTTATTATGGATTTTCGTACACATGGAAAGAAGGGGGAATTCACCAATCACCTCACATTCCACAAGCCATTCTCTTTGTCCGTTCCGTTTTCCAGGGGTTAATCTTCACACTCGGGTCATCCAACAGTCCAGGTCACAATGGGCAATCACACAGTTCTAGCCCTCATTTCGCTCACTCTTCATACCTCTCGTCTCTCCTCTGCCTTTTTGTGCAGGCTGCTTCCTCCTTTATCCCCATGCACTCCCTGTCACAGCCTTTCCTTGTTGAGGCAGGAAGTCCATATAAGGCTTGGGATGGAGCCAGCTATCTGCAAGATATCTTTCCTCAATTACCACTCCCTCACCTCTCCCTACCGTCTGCCACAGTATACGTAGCTGGAAAGCTGGAAAACAAATATAGTTTTCCTCTGAAGAGGGGGAGGGGTTAAAACATATTTTTTTTAAACGCATCACCTATATGTTCTCCCCCAGACTCATGGGTAGAAATGTTGGAGGGTAGCATAAGGTTACCAGTCCATCCAGTATGCATAATAATATAATTCACACTCAAAGGCGATTACTTGAATTTGCTTCTAGTGATATCTCCTCCTTCAGTCTTCTTCTTCTGTGGACTTTATATGGTGGTTGGCAACCAACTTCAAGGTGCATTACCAGCACCAACTGGACTGGAGTGAGGACCTCGGTTCAGCTTTCAATCATCTACGTGGGTATATACTCCTAAAAACCAATGAGGAGATGGGAGAGTCGGAACTTGCAGCACGTCAAGCATCAATCAATAATAGAACCAAGTTCTATTTTAGTGCCTGGCTTGTTGACGGCAGTTTGGATGAAATTATTGAATGACATGTATGTGAACATGTACATAGTGAAAACAATATCGGTCCTAAAATGGAACCTTGAGGAACACCGAAATTGACAGTTGAGTTGTCAGAGGACAAACCATCCACAGAGACAAACTGATATATTTCCGACAGATAAGATCTAAACCAGGCCAGAACTTGTCTGTGTAGACCAATTTGGGTTTCCAATCTCTCCAAAAGAATGTGGTGATCGACGATATCAAAAGCAGCACTAAGGTCTAGGAGCATGATGACAGATGCAGAGCCTCGGTCTGACGCCATTAAAAGGTAATTTACCACCTTCACAAGTGCAGTCTCAGTGCTATGATGGGGTCTGAAACCAAACTGAAGGCAGCTTTTTCAAAAAAAATTGAGAGGAATGGAAGATTCGACATAGGCCGATTAGTTTTTTATATTTTCTGGGTCAAGGTTAGTCTTTTTCAAGATAAGCTTTATTACTGCCACCTTTAGTGAGTTTGGTACACATCCGGTGGATAGAGAGCTGTTTATTATGTTCAACATAGGAGGGCCAAGCACAGGAAGCAGCTCTTTCAGTGGTTTAGTTGGAATAGGGTCCAGTATGCCGCTTGAAGGTTTAGAGGCCATGATTATTTTCATCATTGTGTCAAGAGATATAGTAATAAAACACTTGAGTGGCTCCCTTGATCCTAGGTCCTGTGCAGACTCAGGACAACTGAGTTTTGGAGGAATACGCAGATTTAAAGAAGAGTCCGTACTTTTCTTTCTAATGATCATGATCTTTTCCTGAAAGAAGTTCATGAATTTATCACTGCTGATGTAACGGCTCTCGTCGGGGGAAGGAAGAGTGGACCAAAGCGCAGCATGGAAAGTGTTCATGATATTTATTTTCAAGAAACACTCAAACAAAAATAACAAATTAAAAAAACGAAAGGGAACAGTTACGTCAAGCACAGACACTAAACAGAAAATAACACCCCACAAAACCCATACGGAAAATCACAACTTATATATGATCCCCAATCAGAGACAACGATAGACTGATCGGCAAAACAACAGAGAAATAGAAAACATAGATTTTCCCACCCGAGTCACACCCTGACCTAACCAAACATAGAGAATAAATAAGGATCTCTAAGGTCAGGGTGTGACAGCTGAAGTGAAAGCCATCCTCTCTTGGGGAATGCTGCTTTTTAGTTAGCTTTGTGACCTTATCAAAAATACAGTTTGGATTGTTCTTAATGTTCTCAATTAAGTTGGAAAAATAGGATGATCGAGCAGGTGTGAGGGCTCTTCGATACTGCAGTGTTCCAAGCTAGTGGGAAGACTTCCAGTTTGGTGTGGTGCCATTTCCGTTCCAATTAATAATACTCTTAGTAAAAAATCTTTAGTTTACAATCTGTAGAATCTTAGAATAGAAATATTCTGAACTTTTATGAAGCATCACAGCACAGTTGAAAAATATACTTGATGATTTTCAGTGATAGATGGTAGGGGTTGAGGGTAGCTGAGGGGTGGGACAAAAAATATATAATTAATGTAAATGTACCATGTCCATAAAATGTATATAGTATGTATACACTGGAAGTAGAAGTCTAAGTATTGTTGTCCATTAGTTTAAACCAATTACGGGAGGGGTGTCAGGGTTAGGGGAAGTGAATAAAGAAGAAAAATATATCTTTAAAAATATATTTAAACTAGTTGTTCAACCGGAAAATGTGTTACTGTTAAAACTATAGTTATTCTAGGTCTGCACTATAGTGCATATAGATGGCAAGATGTCCTGAAGAAGAGCTCCTGGCCTATCTGTCAGACTGACTTTCTCCCTGCCAAACCATCGATTCCTCTCTCTCCGCTATATCCAAAGCAGAGACATGCCTTTCCAAACTGCTTCTACCTGAAGCTGACGAGACACCATTCGCTTTCCATTTTTTTATAAGTTGTTGTGCCTGTTTTTGGGGGGTTTGCAAGCGGTTCTAGATTCTAGGTAGTAATGAAATGCTCTATAAGCTACATCAATTATTATTGTTAGGCTGTAGTTTATGCTACTGTCCCATAATGTATTACCAAAGTGACTAGATCAACATGAATTAAATTTTACTTCTCAAGCTTTATTTTACATTTTGCAACACATTTAAGAAAATCAACACTTTTAATAAAAGTTTAGTCGACAAAGGCCAAAACCTAGGCATTAATCAAATCTTTGTTATATATTTTACCCCAGGTTGCAGATTCTGAGGGACCATTTCACCTACTCTCTCTACGTCAATGTGTGCCGCTCGCTATTTGAGAAAGACAAGCTGCTCTTCTCCTTCTGCCTCAACGTCAACCTGCTAATGCACAACAAGCTGGTGGGTTAGCTTTACAACAACGTTCTCAAAATATTATTAGAACCATAGACATGAACACAGAACCTCTGTGTATGTATTGGTTTATGTTTGATGTATTGTACAGTGGGGCAAAAAAGTATTTAGCCAGCCACCAATTGTGCAAGTTCCCCCACTTAAAAAGATGAGAGAGGCCTGTCATTTTCGTCATAGGTATACTTCAACTATGACAGACAAAATTAGGGAAAAAAATCTAGAAAATCACATTGTAGGATTTTTATAGGAATTTATTTGCAAATTATGGTGGAAAATAAGTATTTGGTCACCTACAAACAAGCAAGATTTCTGGCTCTCACAGACCTGTAACTTCTTCTTTAACCTCTTGATTCTAGACATCCCGGATCCGGGATCGTGAATACAGCCTCAAGCTCATTACCATAACGCAATGTTAACTATTCATGAAAATCACAAATGAAATGAAATAAATATGCTAGCTCTCAAGCTTAGCCTTTTGTTAACAACACTGTCATCTCAGATTTTCAAAATATGCTTTTCAACCATAGCAAAACAAGCATTTGTGTAACAGTATTGATAGCTAGCATAGCATTTAGCGTAGCATTCAGCGGGCAACATTTTCACAAAAACAAGAAAAGCATTCAAATAAAATCATTTACCTTTGAAGAACTTCGGATGTTTTCAATGAGGAGACTCTTAGTTAGATAGCAAATGTTCAGTTTTTACAAAAAGTTTCTTTGTGTAGGAGAAATCGCTCCGTTTTGTTCATCACGTTTGGCTACCCAAAAAAAATGAAAATTCAGTCATCAAAACACCAAACCTTTTTCCAAATTAACTCCATAATATCGACTGAAACATGGCAAACGTTGTTTAGAATCAATCCTCAAGGTGTTTTTCACATATCTCTTCGATGATATATCGTTCGTGGAAGTCTGCTCTCTCCTCTGAATCACATAGAAGAATGCTTGCAGCTGAAGATTACGCACCAATTTCGACAAAGGACACCGGGCGGACACCTGGTAAATGTAGTCTCTTATGGCCAATCTTCCAATGATATGCCTACAAATACGTCACAATGCTGCAGACACCTTGGGAAAACGGCAGAAAGTGTAGGCTCGTTCAGGGCGCATTCACAGCCATATAAGGAGACATTGGAACACAGCGCCTTCAAAATCTGGGCCATTTCCTGTTTGAAATGTCATCTTGGTTTCGCCTGAAGCATCAGTTCTGTGGCACTCACAGATAATATCTTTGCAGTTTTGGAAACGTCAGTGTTTTCTTTCCAAACCTGTCAATTATATGCATAGTTGAGCATCAAAACGGGAACGTTTTTTTTATCCATAAATTAAAAGAGCGCCCCCTATATCCAAGAAGCTAAGAGGCTCCTCTGTCCTCCACTCGTTACCTGTATTAATGGCACCTGTTTGAACTTCTTATCACTATAAAAAACACCTGTCCACAAACTCAAACAGTCACACTCCAAACTCCACTATGGCCAGGACCAAAGAGCTGTCAAAGGACACCAGAAACAAAATTGTAGACCTGCACCAGGCTGGGAAGACTGAATCTGCAATAGGTAAGCAGCTTGGTTTGAAGACATCAACTGTGGGAGCAATTATTAGGAAATGGAAGACATACAAGACCACTGATAATCTCCCTCAATCTGGGGCTCCACACAAGATCTCACCCCGTGGGGTCAAAATGATCACAAGAACGGTGAGCAAGTGAATGACCTGCAGAGAGCTGGGACCAAAGTAACAAAGCCTACCATCAGTAACACACTACGCCGCCAGGGACTCAAATCCTGCAGTGCCAGACGTGTCCCCCTGCTTAAGCCAGTACATGTCCAGGCCCGTCTGAAGTTTGCTAGAGAGCATTTGGATGATCCAGAAGAAGATTGGGAGAATGTCATATGGTCAGATGAAACCAAAATATAACTTTTTGGTAAAAACTCAACTCGTCGTATTTGGAGGACAAAGAATGCTGAGTTGCATCCAAAGAACACCATACCTACTGTGAAGCATGGGGGTGGAAACATCATGCTTTGGGGCTGTTTTTCTGCAAAGGGACCAGGACGACTGATCCGCGTAAAGGAAAGAATGAATGGGGCCATGTATCATGAGATTTTCAGTGAAAACCTCCTTCCATCAGCAAGGGCATTGAAGATGAAACGTGGCTGGGTCTTTCAGCATGACAATGAACCCACACACACCACCCGGGCAACGAAGGAGTGGCTTCGTAAGATGCATTTCAAGGTCCTGGAGTGGCTTAGCCAGTCTCCAGATCTCAACCCCGTAGAAAATCTTTGGAGGGAGTTGAAAGTCCGTGTTGCCCATCAACAGCCCCAAAACATCACTGCTCTAGAGGAGATCTGCATGGAGGAATGGACCAAAATACCAGCAACAGTGTGTGAAAACCTTGTGAAGACTTACAGAAAACGTTTGACCTCTGTCATTGCCAACAAAGGGTCTATAACAAAGTATTGAGAAACTTTTGTTATTGACCAAATAATTATTTTCCACCATAATTTGCAAATAAATTCATTAAAAATCCTACAATGTGATTTTCTGGATTTTTTTTCTCTCATTTTGTCTGTCATAGTTGAAGTGTACCTATGATGAAAATTACAGGCCTCTCTCATCTTTTTAAGTGGGAGAACTTGCACAATTGGTGGCTGACTAAATACTTTTTTGCCCCACTGTATATGGCCACAGCTTTCCCATAGCATTATCACACCGTCACTGCAAGGTATTATTAATGCATAACCACATATTTCTTTCTCCATCAACAACTTCTCTTGACTAATATCATCAATACTCACACACACACACACACACACACACACACACACACACATGGCAAGGTCACAGTTGTAAATGAGAACTTGTTCTCAACTGGCCGACCTGGTTAAATAAAGGTGAAATAAAAAATATATGTATATCAGGACCATATGGGTCTTAGCTCTCCCAGGATCCCAAAGCCTCACATTCCCAGCAATGCTCCAGATTGACCCTTTGTCTTTCCCCCCTCTCTACCCAATCCTCCACACCAGGTGGATGAGAGCGAGTGGCGCTTCCTGCTAACAGGTGGCGTGGGCCTGGACAATCCCCACGCCAACCCTTGCACCTGGCTCCCCAAGAAGGCTTGGGATGAGCTCTGCCGCCTCGATGAGATGGACTGCTTCAAGGGCCTGCGCAAGGACATGTCCCGTATGAAAGATGCCTGGAAGGAGGTGTACGATAGCCCGGTGCGTTACTGTAGCATTGCAATAAAATATCATATGATTTTTATGTTTAATTATGTGGTCTGTAGATACACACACACACACACAGACAGGTAGGCAGACGAGAGCACGCATGCACACACACGCACACAAACAAACACACACATCCAATACAATTAACTTTCCTTTAACTTTAAATAGGTTTCAGCCACAGACAGTGAAGGTAACTACCTCTGTGGACAGATCCTTACTCAATATAACTCTTAAGAGCAAAACAACTCTCAGACGTCTGATGTAAAATTTGTTCAAAAGTATCCGGGGATTATCCCTCCTCACTCACATCATCTCCCTCCCTACCCGGCGCAGCGGTTCCACGCTTTAACCAAATACATCGGCTGGCCCCGCTGCACACCCCAGATTGCTTCTCTTACCACTTAATTACATTTGATTAATCTTGCTACAGGTCAATAAAGAACTCCCAACACACACGCACGCACACACACACAAACATACACCCACGTACCTAAAACAAATGTGATGCCAAAGCGTCTCCATTATACTTGGGGATAACCTGATTATGGGCACCGCGTAAATGCAATCCCCTCCAGATTTGCGTCTGATGAATGCAAATGGCCATGAATTCCCTCATTATTAAGGAGAGTATTAAAGCTCAAGTTTAGTTATATAAACAGCCTGTGAGGCTTGCGTCGTTTGGCTACTGTGGTTTAGACATTTGGAAGGAAACACTATGCTCCCATTGAGCTCTACTCAAAAGAAGTGCACTATGTAAGTAATAGGGTACCATTCCACTTTCAACACCCCACTTTTTTTTTCTTCGCAAAGCTGTCCCTGGACATGGGGTTTATTGGAATTCAGTTGCGTTCTAGGTAGTTCTTCCTGGTTTGTCTTAATGTTGTAAACAAGAATTAGGCTAGTTGGTAAAAAGTGAAGAATATGAGTGTGTGAAGCAAGCTTTTTAAAGTTTTTATTTCAATGCTGATGTTTAGAGAAAAAAGGGGATTAGTTATTATTAAACCATCATTTGAATATCTTTGTATGTAGTGAGTATGTGATATTGTTAATAATAATGTGTGCTCATGTGCAGACTCCCCACCACACACCTTTCCCAGCAGAGTGGCAGCAGAACCTTGGACAGTTTCAGAAGATGCTGGTTATACGCTGTCTTAGACCAGACAAGGTGAGTTACCACACGCGTGCACACACACACACACACACACACACACACACACACACACAGAGTCAAATCCACATTCTTCACTGCCTCCCAGGTCATTCCCATGGTGCAGGAGTTTGTATCGGACAGTCTGGGGCGTCAGTTCATCGAGGCGCCCCCCTTCAACTTGGGGAAAGCATTTGGGGACAGTCACTGCTGCGCCCCCCTCATCTTCATCCTCTCCCCCGGTTCTGACCCCATGGCCGCCTTACTCAAGTTTGGTGATGAGCAGGTATGGATAAGCCTGGGTACCAGTCTGTTTGTGCCATCATGCCACTCATTGCCACTCCATTGGCACATTTCTACCTAGGTTTAGCCTAAATGACAATTGTTGTGGAAAAACAACCACCCTGTATTGCTTGTCCCTAGCTGGTCTTGTTGATATAGATGTTTTACAGAAAAGACAAGAGTAGACACGCAGAGTAGATAGATCACAGATTGATAAAGCTTGTAGATTTCTATAAGGTTAAAATATCCTTAAATGTTTCAAGTCATGCCTCCCGGGTGGCGCAGTGCCACCAGAGACTCTGGGTTCGAGCCCAGGCTCTGTTGCAGCCGGCCATGACCGGGAGGTCCATGGGGCGACGCACAATTGGCCTAGGGAGGGCTTGGCCAGTAGGGATATCCTTGTCTCATCGCGCACTAGCGACTCCTGTGGCGGGCCGGGCGCAGTGCACGCTAACCAGGTCACCAGGTGCACAGTGTTTCCTCCGACACATTGGTGCGGCTGGCTCCCGGGTTGAATGCGCGCTGTGTTAAGAAGCAGTGCGGCTTGGTTGGGTTGTGTTTCGGAGGACGCATGGCTTTCGACCTTCGTCTCTACTGAGCCCTTACGGGAGTTGTAGCGATGAGACAAGATAGTAACTACTAACAATTTGATACCACGAAATTGGTGAGAAAGGGGGTAAAATGTAAAAAATGTAAATGTTTCAAGTCATTATCTAAAAAAAAAAATTAAAAAATTTTTCAAGTCATTAATTGCTAGGCAATTAATGGTACGTTTGTCACTCAATCTTTGGGTTCACCTTTTAAAGCATCCTGTTGACACGTGTGTGTGTGTGTGCGTGCGTGCATGCGTGCGTCTGTACGCGTGTGTCTGTATGTGTGTGCGTATGTCTCTGTGTCTCTCTGTGTGTTCCCCAGGGCTTCAGTGGAAACAAGTTGAGCTCTCTGTCTCTGGGCCAGGGCCAGGGCCCCATCGCCATGAGCTTGATTGAGACGGGCGTGAAGGAGGGCACCTGGGTGGTCCTACAGAACTGTCACCTGGCCACCTCATGGATGTCCACTATGGAGAGAGTGTGTGAGGTCAGAGGGCAGCTTGCACTGTGATGACACACCTAAAGTCTCAATATTATAATAATCATTTAGTTGGTTAGTTTGGTGTGGGGATTACAGAGGCACTTAACCAGTTTTTCCCTTCAATGCTGCAGGACTGTTTTGAGAATACTGATTGGAATATGTTCAACGATTTATCCACCTAGGACTCATACATCAACATTGAGGAATATACATCGTCAGTCACAGGTTGCATTAGGAAATTTGTTGATGATGTTGTACCCACAATAACAATCCGGACATACAGTACCCCAACCAAAGACCATGGATGAAGGGAGAAATCCGTACCATGCTGAGAGACCGTACTGCAGCATTCAATGTTAGTACAATGAACCGCGATGATTCGGTGGCATACAAGGCAAGTAGGTACGATTTCCGTGAATCCATTAGGCAAAAATAGACAGACTCAAATGTATGTCAATGAATGACAACTCAGACTCGACGCATGTGGCAAGGACTACAGACGATCACGGACTACAAAGGCAAATCCAGCTGTGTGGTGCCCACCGAAGCCTCCCTCCCAGACAAGCTTAACACATTATATGCTTGCTTCGAGGCAGACAATACTTAACCATCCAGGAAGTCTCTCGCAAATTTGGACGACCAGCTGCTTTCGCGACCTGAGACTGATTTGAGGAAGACTCTTCATAAAGTTTCCGGCATACATAGCACATCTGGCCACTTCCTCAGAGTCTGTGCTGACCAACTTACCGCTCTACCAGATCTACGTAAGATGTAATTTCCATCGCTATTCACTCAATCCTAACACAGCAACATTTCTCGCTAGAAAACAGTGATGGCCTCCACTAAAAAGAGGATCCCATTAGCTTTTTATAGGCTAGGCCTACTATATTTATTTATTTCTCAACTTTCCTAATATTAAGCACGTTGTTTATCTTTACAACTGGAGTACAGCCTACCTGGCTGGCATGAAAATGAACCATGGGAAAATCGTCCGACATTCGCTATTTAAGTGAATAGATTAGATGTATTTTTTCCCGCTGCCTCTGTTTCGAGACCGGTGCATGATAATGGTCCATTCTAAATAAAAACAAATTTCACACATATATTATTTAGTATATATAAAGACAAGGTTAAATCAAGAATAGTCTGATGGGTGACAATATTAGCCTATCATTTGTGAATTACAGTTGAAGTCGGAAGTTTACATACACTTAGGTTGGAGTCATTAACTTGTTTTTAAACCACTCCACACATTTCTTGTTCACAAACTATAGTTTTGGCAAGTATGTTAGGACATCTAGTTTGAGCATGACACAAGTAATTTTTTACAGAAAGATTATTTCACTTGTAATTCACTGTATCACAATTCCAGTGGAACAGAAGTTTACAAACACTAAGTTGACTATGCCTTTAAACAGCTTGGAAAATTCCAGAAAATTATGTCATGGCATCAGAAGCTTCTGATAGGCTAATTGACATAATTTGCGTCAATTGGAGGAGTACCTGTGGATGTATTTCAAGGCCTACCTTCAAACAGTGCCTCTTTGCTTGTCATCATAGGAAAATGAAAATAAATCAGCCAAGACCTCCAAACTTGTGTAGACCTCCACAAGTTTGGTTCATCCTTGGGAGCAATTTCCAAACGCCTGAAGGTACCACGTTCATCTGTACAAACAATAGTACACAAGTATAAACACCATGGGACCACGCTGCCGTCATACTGCTCAGGAAGGAAACGCGTTCTGTCTCCTAGAGATTAACGTACTTTGGTGCGAAAAGTGCAAATCCATCCCAGAACAACAGCAAAGGACCTTGTGAATATGCTGGAGGAAACAGGTACAAAAGTATCTATATCCACAGTAAAACGAGTCCTCTTTCGACATAACCTGAAAGGCCGCTCAGCAAGGAAGAAGCCACTGCTCCAAAACAGCCATAAAAGAGCCTGACTACGGTTTGCAACTGCACATGGGGACAAAGATCGTACTTTTTGGAGAAATGTCCTCTGGTTGGATGAAACAAAAATTGAACTGTTTGGCCATAATGACCATTGTTGTGTTTGGAGGAAAAAGGGGAGGCTTGAACACCATCCCAACCGTGATGCACGGGGGTGGCAGCATCATGTTGTGGGGGTACTTTGTAGCAGGAGGGACTGGTGAACTTCACAAAATAGATGGCATCATGAGGAAAGAAAATTATGTGGCTATATTGAAGCAACATCTCAAGACATCAGTCAGAAGTTAAATCTTGGTCGCAAATGGATCTTCCAAATGTACAATGACCCCAAGCATACTCAGGTATGCTTTGAGGGACTCCCATGTGGAAGTGCAGGACATAGGTGGGGTTGAATTAATTTCTAGAAATGAAATTGACACACTACTTCTCTGAGAGGAAAATGGAGTTAAGACGCCATTGACAACACATAGGTTGCTGGGGAAACTCTAGCTCAAGCACTAATGGTGAATGGTCAGCAATAACAATACTCTCATAAGTACACCTCTGAAGGTTAGGCAGAAGTTTTTTGTCCAAAAAATGCAGGAGTACATTTGATGAAATTAAAAAAAATTAAAAAGGAATAATGTCTATCTGTAGGTTGGAGGAAATGTCAGGCCTCACACACAGCATATTTCTGAAGAAAATCTTGTACAAGGCACACTTAGAAGTGACTGTAGTGAGTGCTAGTCAAGATCTGGGGATATTGTACAGTTGAAATCACCCCCTAAAATCAACAAATGGGAATCTAAATTGGGTATAGCAGATAAAAAGGTAGAAATGGAACTTGAATCATCCCAATTGGGAGCATAAACACTAGCCAAAACAAGAGGGATAGAAAACAGTTTAACAGTTCCTATGACGTATCGTCCCTTAGGATCAGGAATAGCCTCAGAAGCTATAAAGGGAGTAGATCTATCAACCAAAATGGCATCACCTCTTGATTTACTATGAAAAAGTTGACCAACTCATCAGTCCTCAAGTGAGTATTATGTAGAAATGCTACATTTGCATTCAAACCCTTTAAATGTGTCAGCGCCCTCTCCTACATTTCACAGGGTTGTTAGCGCCTTTGATGTGCCACGAAATGTCCTTGATGGTATTATTTCGGCCACCCTGAGCATTCCTGTTATACAACCCTATCATTAGAGCATAGAGTGGAAAAGCAATGAATACCCAAAAGACCCAGGATAACTTGTCTCAGGGTAATAATGTACTGTGTAAGATAAACTCAGCAAAAAAAGAAATGTCATCTCACTGTCAACTGCGTTTATTTTCAGCAAACTTAACATGTGTAAATAACATAACAAGATTCAACAACTGAGACATAAACTGAAGAAGTTCCACAGACATGTGACTAACAGAAATGGAATAATGTGCCCCTGAACAAAGGGGTGGTCAAATTCAAAAGTAACAGTCAGTATCTGGTGTGGCCACCAGCTGCATTAAGTACTGCAGTGCATCTTCTCCTCATGGACTGCACCAGATTTGGCGGTTCTTGCTGTGTAATGTTACCCCACGCTTCCACCAAGGCACCTGCAAGTTCCCAGACTTTTCTGGGGGGAATGGCCCTAGCCCTCACCCGCTGATCCAACAGGTCCCAGATGTACTCAATGGGATTGAGATCCGTGCTCTTCGCTGGCCATGGCAGAACACTGACATTCCTGTCTTGCAGAAAATCACGCACAGAACGAGAAGTATGGCTGGTGGCATTGCCATGCTGGAGGGTCATGTCAGGATGAGCCTGCAGGAAGGCTACCACATGAGGGAGGAGGATGTCTTCCCTGTAACGCACAGCGTTGAGATTGCCTGCAATGACAAGAAGCTCAGTCCGATGATGCTGTGACACACCGCCCCAGACCATGACGTACCCTCCGCCTCCAAATTGATCCCGCTCCAGAGTACAGGCCTTGGTGTAACACTCATTCCTTCGACGATAAACGCGAATCCGACCATCACCACGGGTGTGATAAACCGTGACTCATCAGTGAAGAGCACTTTTTTGCCAGTCCTGTCTGGTCCAGCGATGGTGCTTTTGTAACCATAGGCAAACATTGTTGCCGCTGGTGTCTGGTGAGGACCTGCCTTACATCAGGCCTACAAGCCCTCAGTCCAGCCTTTCTCAGCCTATTGCGGACAGTCTGAGCACTGATGGAAGGATTATGCGTTCCTGGTGTAACTCGGGCAGTTGTTGTTGCCATCATGTACCTGTCCCGCAGGTGTGATGTTCGGATGTACCGATCTTGTGCAGGTGTTGTTACATGTGGTCTGCCACTGTGAGGACGATCAGCTGTCCTTCCTGTCTCCCTGTAGCGCTGTCCTAGACGTCTCACAGTACGGACATTGCAATTTATTGCCCTGGCCACATCTGCAGTCCTCATGCCTCCTTGCAGCATGCCTAAGGCACGTTCACGCAGATGAGCAGGGACCTTGGACATCTTTCTTTTGGTGTTTTTCAGAGTCAGTAGAAAGGTCTCTTTAGTGTCCTAAGTTTTCATAACTGTGACCTTAATTGCCTACCGTCTGTAAGCTGTTAGTGTCTTAAGGACCGTTCCACAGGTGCATGTTCATGAATTATCTATGGTTCGTTGAACAAGCATGGGAACAGTGTTTAAACCTTTTACAATGAAGATCTGTGAAAAAAAAAGTTATTTGTATTTTTATTAATTATCTTTGAAAGGCAGGGTCCTGAAAAAGGGACGTTTCTTTTTTTGCTGTTTACTTGCAAAACGAAAAAGAGTGACATTAGAACTGAACAATTCAATCTCCTTCCTCCCCCCACCCCAGACAAAACCTTCCCAAACGAAGTACAAGCCTAAATAGAATTGTGTTAAAAGTTCTTCGCACAGTATATCTGTGAGATTGTGGTGTTAAACCCAAACCCATAGTCCCACCCTTTAAAGTAGTGTTCTGTTTTTGTGAATCAAGCAGCAAAAATAAGAGGAAAAAATAAAAAGTGAATCCCATGTGCAAATAATAATAGGAAAGCACCACATGTATAAAATTATATTCCCAGTCTTATAACAGGTATTGAGAGAGAAAATGTATCAAGACGCTCAGCCAAAACCTCTCATTTGAGGTAAGCAAATCGTCATGAAACGACCCAAAAAAAGTTGGGCAATGTGCAGTCAAGACCACAAAACTATGTATGTGCAACGTTGAAAGTTTGCCGTGTATAAATGACGTTAAAAACATTCAACATTGAAGTGATGACTCCCCAAAAACTCTGAACATTTACTGTTTACTGGGTCGAGACAAATGGATGTGGTAAACAAATATCCCAAAATTGTTTGGGTCATTGAGACAATATGGAAACAAACTCAATAGGTCAATGAGATAGCATTGAAACAAAGGAATGACATAAACCATTAAAGGATAAAAGGAAATAAAAATGACTGAAAGCTTTTAAGGCAAGCACACTGGATGACCAAAACATTTGATCACATCAAATAAGCCTGAGTGGGTTCGCCAACTCCCGAACTATACAGGAAGAGTACACTTATAACTAAAGATAGTTATACCACAGGTGGGCTACTTACTTACTATCCACTGTTAGCAAGCAACAGTTGCTGATCAATGAGCAAGTTCAAGACTTCTTGATGTGGCGTTGAATGTGAGCCATACCCTCCTCTGGAGAATCAACGGTGTAGTCTTTTCCATCATGAGAAAGTCATAGACTGGCCGGGAATCGCAGTCCATACTTCACACCTGGGTGGTACCATAGTAGTCGTTTGGCCTGCACGAAAGATGCGCGCTGCCTGGACAGTGGGGGAGAAGTCCTGGTAGCTCTGTCCTTGAAAGCTCAGAGTGGTATTGCGGGCTCATTGGAGAATCTCCATCTTCTCATGGAAGAAGTGCACTCGAAGAATGAGGTCACGGTGCCTCTCACCGTCCCGGGGCTTTGGGCACAGTGACCGGTGGGCACGGTCAATCAGGGGCTTCTCATCCATGGCGAGAACATCCTTCAGCAGCCCGAAGATGAAATCCACGAGGCATTTCCGCTGACTCTGGGATTGATACCAGTCTCAGACTGTTGCGGCAAGAAAATCCCTCTGAGCTCACACAGCTGTACCTTTTTCAGATCCGCAGTCAGGCGTTTTACGTCAGCCTCCAGGGAGGTAGTCAGGTCGGAGACACTGGTGGCGGAGGCCACCAGTGGTGCAATCTTCATCATGTGTAACTCTGTTGTTGTTTTGAGTGATGTGATGGCTGGCGCTGTCTTGTTTCGCAGGATAGTTAAATCTGCTTTTAAAGTCTCAGAAACCTCTTGTATTCAGGCCTCAATCGTAGCAACTACCTCCGTTTTCATTTAAACTATCTCAGAGCATAGTAGCTTGATGGCCTCAAGAATGTTCATTTCAGCGCCACCAGGTAAAGCCGCACCTCTGGGTAAAATGCTAGTATCCGGCCCTCAGACTCAGGAGAGGGTGGTGATAAAAATGGGTCTTGTAGGCCGGGTTTTCTCAAAGTCGTGTTTTTGGTTAGTCTTGGGTATTACGGAAAGGGATCACCAAACTAATATTTGAAAATAAATATGTTTTTGCTGCAAAATTCAAATACACTTTAAGAATACTGCGGGAGCAAATGGAAAACACTTCAGTTGCACGTTGCGCCCCCCCCTCGCCGATACATTTTCTAATTAAGCCGGTGACGGAGGTGGTTAGCTCGTCAATGTTAACGGCTGAGTCTCAAAGTATATTCAAATCAGCTCTAGCAAAGCAGTCCTGTAGCATAATCTTTGTTTCTGGTGACCATTTCTTAACCAAGCGAGTCACGAGTACTTCCTGTTTGAGTTTCTGCTTGTAAATAGGAAGCAGGAGTACGGCGTCATGATCCGATGGCGGATGAGGGAGGGCCTTGTATGCTTGCTTGTGGGTAGAATAACAGTGGTCTAGGACTTTTTCACCCCTGGTGGCGTTGGAGACGTGTTGATTGGAGATCATCCTTCTTGTTATCAAGTGGCCAGTAGAATGGAGAGAAGAAATGGCCGGTTTTCCCTACGTCTTAATCTCACCAGGATCCCTCCCCCTTGCCTCTGTAATGCTGGCATTTCCTCTTGGGTAGCCCGAAAATTAGGTAGCCCAACCAAATCTCGCTTAGGGCCCCCAAAAGGCTAGAGCCGGCCCTAACTACATTTTAGCATTCAACACTATTGTTCCTTCAAAGCCCAACCCCAAGCTCAGAGCCAAGGGTATAGACACCATCTTCAGGGTCTAGACACCATCCTCTGCAACTGGACTTCCTGATGGGATGTAGTAGGCTGTGAGGATTGACAACAACACCTCCTCCACACTGACCCTTAACACAGGGACCCCCCGGCAGTGTGTCATCAGCTCTCTGCTGTACTCCCTGTTTCCCCACGACTGCATGGCTTTGCATGACACCAACTCCATCATCAAGTTTGCTGATGACACCACAGTTGTAGGCCTGATAACCAACAATGATGAGTCAGCCTATAGGGTGGAGATAAGTGAACTGGCATTGTGGTGCCAGGACAAAAACCTCTCCCTCAATGTCAGTTAAACAGAGGATTTCACTATTGACTCCAAGAGGGAACATTACCCGATCCACACAAACAGGACTGCAGTAAACAGTCAGCAGTTTTAAGTTCCTCGGTGTCCATGTCACAGAGGACTTGACATGGACCAACAACACCACCCTTGGCAAGAAGGCGCAACAGCATATTTACTTCCTAAGGCATCAAAGGAAATTCGGCATGTCACCCCCGGTCCTCGTCAAATACTACCGCTGCACCATCGAGAGTGTCCTGACCGGTTGCATCATGTTCTGGTAAGAAAATTGCTCTATCCATGACTACAAGGCCCTCCCTCCGTAGGTGGTGAAGACGGCTCAGTATATCACTGGGACTGTGATCCCACCCATGGTATCAGAGCATGAGGTCTGATACCAACAGGCTCAGAGACCGTTTCTATCAACAAGCCATCAGACTGCTGAACACTTGAACTCCACTGACCACCTGCACTGACTCTCCGCACATTAGCTCACATGCACACACCCACACAGACATACACTCACAGGGCCTCCCGAGTGGTGCAGTGCTAGCTGTGCCACTAGAGATTCTGGATTCAAGTCCAGGCTCTGTCGCAGCCATCATTGACCGGGAGACCCATGGGGCGGTGCACAATTGGCCCAGGGTTGTCGGGGTAAAGGGGAGGGCTTGACCGGTAGGGATGTCCTTTTCCCATCACGCACTAGTGACTCCTGTGGCGGGCCAGGTGCAGTGCACGCTAACACGGTCACCAGGTGCATAGTGTTTTCTTCAACACATTGGTGCAACTGGCTTCCGTGTTAAGTGGGCATTGTGTCAAACAGCAGTGCGGCATGGTTGGGTTGTGTTTCGGGGGACGCACAGCCTCGACCTTCGCCTCTTCCGAGTCCGTACGGGTGTTGCAGCGACTAGACAAGACTGTAACTACCAATTGGATATCACCAAATTAGGGAGAAAAAAGGGTAGGAAAAAAAGACATTCACTCATACACACACAAATACATTCATCCTTCAAACACATTACAACTGCTGCTACCAGACTCTTATTGTTATTGCTAAACATTGCACAATTTAAACACTTGGAATATAAATTGTGGTTTCCTGTATTATAATCATGCTTAAATGTTTATTCTATTCTACTGAGCCATTTACGTTCGTATTCTTATATTTGATTTATTTTTGTTGTTGCATTGTTGTGAGTTGTTGCATGTTCAAGTGAGTATTTCGTTGGATGGTGTATACCATGTGTATACCCTGTAAATACAACTAATAAAACTTGAAAAGTCCCTAGATTGTGAAATATCAAAATGGGGGATACTCACCAAATACAATGGTGTACTACTACTGGTGCTACTGGCAACTCTGGTCCTGGAATGCCAAAACAGTTCTGGTTTTCTTTTCTACCTTGTAGTTTCACTCATTTGGTGTCCCAGGTCGGAATCAGTTCCTGATCATCAGTCCCTGATCAGTCACACCTCATGAGCTTATTTCAACTGTCCAACCCAGTGGTGTCAAATATACAGGTGGTCTGAGTAAAAATAAATACATATTTTTAAATACATAGATCCTAAAGGGATACTGCGAGATTCCGTTTTCTGTTTTTCTACTTACCGCAGAGTCAGATGAACTCGTGGATATCATTCTGCATGCAGTATGAAGGAAGTTGTAGAGGTAGTTGTTTTTTTTTCTAAATTATAGCTTTAACCATGGTTTGAGGTTAAATAGTTTGTTTACATTTACTTTGTTTACAAACATTGGAGTAAAACAAGCTTATATTTTGGGCTTTGACGGGGTACGACTGTTGAACTAAGCTCATGAGTCATTTTCTAAGTTATATTCTTCAAGAATCAATGAGTACATGCATCCAAAAATGGATGTAGCAACTGCTGATTGCCTCTTTAAGTCAGAGTCCCCAATAATAGCTTTACAGTATAAGGGGTATAATACACTGATAAACAGTTGTCTGTTAGTATACCCCAATGTCTCTACCCTGTGTGCCTCTGTTAGGAGCTGAACCCTGACACCACCCATCCAGACTTCCGTCTGTGGCTGACCAGCTACCCCTCGCCCACCTTCCCTGTGGCAGTGCTTCAGAACGGGGTGAAGATGACCAATGAGGCACCAAAAGGCCTTCGCGCCAACATCGCCCGCTCCTTCCTCATGGACCCCATCTCCGACCCCGAGTTCTTCTCCAGCAGCAGCAAGCCGGTGTGTGTGTCTGTCTGTGGATGTGTCTGTCTGCCTGTGTGTATGTATGTATGTATGTATGTATGTATGTATGTATGTATGTATATATATATATATATATATATATATATGTATATATATCTATCTACAGTACATATTTGTATGTCAGATTGTCCCTCTAAATCTATAATGATGTAGAAAGATGATCTAGTGATCTAAATGTGTGTGTGTGTTTCTCTCACAGGGTGTGTTTAAGAGGCTGCTGTATGGCCTGTGCTTCTTCCACGCGTTGATCCAGGAGAGGAAGAAGTTTGGTCCCATGGGCTGGAACATTCCGTATGAGTTCAATGAAACCGACCTGAGGATCTCTGTCCAGCAGCTCCATATGTTCCTGGAGCAGTATGAGGTACATACTATACACTACATACACCACACAAACACACACACAGAGTTTCATGACTCGCAATAAAAATGCACACACATAAACATGTGTGCTATGCACACACACATACTTTTGTGTTATTGGCCCTAATTTATTTCTACGAATTGAATTTAGCAATACGTTTAACAACTGTCCTCTATTGTGAAAGTGCAAAAATGTATCAAGCTGACCCCCTGGCATGTATTTTTATGACTTTTTAAAATATTGGTTAGTTCCCTGTTGTAGTTCCGGATGTCCATTTGTCCATTGAAAACATATTGACCCCGGCTACAGGTAACTGCTAAAATAATGGATACAAAGTATATTGGAATCAGGTGCCTCCACACAGGTGTGGTTCCAGACTTAATTAAGCAATTAACATCCCATCATGCTTGAGGTCATTATTTTCGCTACCATGGCCATGTCCCCATAGGATGGCAGTGATCATTGAATGGTTTGATGAGCATGAAAATGATGTAAACCATATGCCATGGCCGTCTCTGTCACCAGATCTCAACCGATTTGAAAACTTGTGGGAGATTCTGATAAAATGCACAATATTTGTGGAAAAAGTCATTGTCAACCACATTAAATAGTCAGTGTCAACCTAATGTGTGGGTTGTGTTTCTTGTCTCTCTCTCTCTCATATACATTATTGGCTGCTTCCCAAATGGCACTCTATTCCCCAGTGTTCTAGTACTCGAGGTCCAGTTTTCATGACTCGTTTCATGACTTGTGACTCGACTTAGACTTGAGCGTTGGTGACTTGGACTCATACTTGCCTTCTTGACCGTTGGTGACACGGACTTGGACTCGGATTCTTGGACTCGCACACACAGCCTACATCAGCTGGTGAGGTGCGGGGCAACAAGCGATGAGTGTGGGCAGACATGCAGGCAGGCTACGCTCCGGCTCCGCCTCTGATCATACATGTCGTGAAGGCGGCGCTTTTGTTTCCCGTAGCTAACCAGTCACCAGCCTTTAGTTTAGCTACCCTTTGCCTGGTTAAGAAACACAAGCTGCTTTACTAAATTAAAAAACAATACCATTGAGTTTACTCGTAAAACAACAGTATAGCTATGTTTGTCTTTCTTCCCCTTGAGTATAGAAAAGTAGGTTGTCTTTAAGTACGTTGTCTTGCTCAACCCTCCCACTTTCCCAATTGCATTCCATAGCCAGGTTCTGACACGTCTCTTTCTTTTCTACAAAGAAAACAGCTTGTTTCTAGCCCTAACCATTCAAAGGTATAACCTTTATTACCTGTGCTACATTTTGTTCTTTGTGTCGTGCATTGGCGGTCTGCATTTTACATTCATAAACCATATTGACTAAATAATTCATCTTGCCACTACACTAAATCTGACTGGGTAAATAACTACATTTTGAGTTAATGTTGACCCTGTGAATCAGACTTAAGCACGTGGACCAGGACTCGAGCACTGGGACTCGGATGTTGACTTGGACAGGAGCACAGGGGGACTTGGGACTCGACACGGACTCGAGGTTTAGTGACTCGACTACGTCACTACTACTCCTTATACAGTTGTGGCGAAATCTGCACGGAGCCTTCACCGTGCACTGCCACTTTAAGAGCGCATGAGCAGTAAGGAAGGAGGAAATAAAGAGAGCTCATTCAGCTCTTTGGGGAGGAGCTCTTGGGTGGCGCGACATTTTGATTGTGTGTGCTGCAGAAGTTTTGTTTGTTTTCAGCGTGTGTAGTTTATAAAGTTATAAAGTAACTCAATCGTTGGTGTAATCGCTCTAGGTCGTGGTTGTTTTCGTTTGGGACCGCGCCCGTTATGTATTGCATGGATTAGTAGCAACATTGTTGCGAAGCCTTAACATACAAACCAACAAACCATTGGACAGTCAGACAGTACACCGGCACGCCTGAAGACCACAGCTAAGATCTCTCTTTCTCTCTTTCTCTTCCCACTATCGTTCCAGTGCTTTACCCTGCAACAGACTCTCTATTTTTCCAATGCACTTGCCATTGAAGTTCATTAGAGCTGGACTATTATTGCCCTGCCAGAAGTATTTGGGTGGACATTTTAGTTAAAAGGGAGGTTGCTTGCAAGTTATGCATTGTTATGTGAACTGTATTGAGGTGTACTAATGACATGTATCCGAGAAGATTGTGGACATTTTTAAGGCCTTTGTTGTGTCTATGAACACCCCCTACATTCATACCCTCTGCACTCCTCCACTGGACGATAATACATATTATTGCAAATCCTCTGTTGATGACTGGGTTCTTTCTTGTATGAAGTTGCTGTTAAATTGCTCTGCCATTATTAGTATTATTATTATTTTATGAGGTATTCTTGTTGAGGTTACCCCTGTGCTGTGATGTGGGTTTTATATGGTGTGCATTCTCTTTTCTCTCCACTGGCTATCTGGTAAACAGGCTACACTCTAGGCAGTCTCTTCTGCTGATGTGTGTGGGTCTGGTAGTGGTACTCTCTCTCTTCTACTCTTTTCCTTTCGGCATGGTTAATACCTGCCTGACTCCCGAACAAAATCATTCTTTACCCCTCTCTAATAAATACCGCTACATAGTGTCTTTGGAAACTATTCAGACCCCTTGACTATTTCCACATTTTGTTACGTTACAGCCTTATTCTAAAATGTATAAAACAAATATATAATTGCAATCTACACACAATACCCCATAATGACAGTGAAAATAGGTTTTTAGAAATGTCTGCAAATGTATTAAAAATCAAAAACATAAATACCTTATTTAAATAAGTATTCAGACCCTTTGCTATGAGACTTGAAGTTGAGCTTAGGTGCATCCTGTTTCCATTGACCATCCTTGAGGTTTTTCTACAACTTGATTGGAGTCCACCTGTGGTAAATTCAATTGATTGGACATGACACACACCTGTCTATACAAGGTCCCACAGTTGACAGTGCATGTCAGAGCAAAAACCAAGCCATGAGGTCGACGGAATTGTCCGTAGAGGAAGAGTGGTACCGGAGATGGCTTCCATTTTACGGACTCCTAACCAATTCTGCTATTGTGAGTTTTCGCCTTATTTGTAATTTATTTTGTACATAATGTTTCTGCCACCATCTCTTATGACTGAAAAGAGCTTCTGGCTATTAGAACAGTGATTGCTCATCTCATACTGGACAAAGATTTTTTATTTAATGAGTCAGATGCAAAGGATTTACTTCAGACACCAGACAAGGCTCAAATCCCTGCCATTCGTATGAAGAAGAGACAGAAATATAGGGGTTGTAGGTCGGAGTGCCTTGTTAGAATCCGACAGCGAGTGTGTGACCACCTCTACCATCAGTCCTATTAGCCAATGTGCAATCATTGAATAATTAACTGGATGAGCTCCGGTCAAGACTATCCTACCAACGGGTCATTAAAAACTATCTTATGTTTCACGAGTCATGGCTGAACGATGACATACAACTGGCTGGGTTTTCCATGCATCAGCAAGAGGGAACAGCTGCCTCCGGGTAATACAAGGGGTCGTGGGTTGTGTATATTTGTCAGTAACAGCTGGTGCACAAAATCAAATATTAATGAAGTCTCAAGGTTATGCTCGCCTAAGGTAGAGTGTCTCATGATAAGCTGTAGACCACACTATCTACCAAGAGATTTTACATCTATATTTTTCATAGCTGTCTATTTACCACCACAAACCGATGCTGACACTAAGACCGCACTCAACGAGCTGTATAAGGCCATGAGCAAACAAGAAGCGGCGCTCCTAGTGGCCGGGGACTTTAATGAAGGGAAACTTAAATCAGTTTGACCTTATTTTTACCAGAATGGTACATGTGCAACCAGAGCGAGAAAAAAAAACTCTAGACAACCTTTACTCCACACACAGAGAGGCATACAAAGCTCTCCCTTGCCCTCCATTTCGGAAATCTGACCATATCTCTATCCTCCTGATTCCTGCTTACAAGCCAAAATTAAAGCAGGAAATACCAGTGACTCACTCAATACGGAAGTGGTCAGATGATGCAGATTTTAAGCCACAGGACTGTTTTGCTAGAACAGTCTGGAATATGTTCCGGGAGTTCTTCCGAGTACACCAAATCAGTCACTGACTTCATCAATAAGTGCATCGATGACGTCACCCCCACCGTGACCGTACATTCATACCCCAACCAGAAGCCATGGATTACAGGAAACATCCTCACTGAGCTAAGGGTAGGGCTACTGCTTTCAAGGAGCGGGACTCTAACCCGGACGCTTATAAGAAATGCCCTCCGATGAACCATCAAATGGACAAAGTGTCAATACAGGACTAAGATTGAATCCTACTACACTGGCTCTGACACTCGTCAGATGTGGCAGGGCTTGCAAACTACTACAGACTACAAAATGAAGCACAACCGCGAGCTGCCCAGTGACACGAGCCTACCAGACGAGCTAAATTACTTATATGCGTCCTCCAAGGCAAGCCTGCATGAGATCATCAGCTGTTTCGGACGACTGCGTGATCGTGCTCTCCGTAGCCCATGTGAATAGGACCTTTAAACAGGTCAACATTCACAAGGCCAAAGAGCCAGACGGATTACCAGGATGTGTACTTTGAGCATACGCTGAGCAACTGGCAATTGTCTTCACTGACATTTTCAACCTGTCCCTGACTGTCTGTAATACTAACAAGTTTCAAACAGACCACCATAGTCACAGTGCCCAAGAACACCAAGGTAACCTGACTAAATGACTACAGAGGGTAGCACTCTGTTGTCATAAAGTGCTTTGAAAGGCTGGTCATGGCTCACATCAACACCCTTATCCCAGAAACCCTAGACACACTCCGATTTGCATACCGCCCCAACAGATCCACAGATGACGTAATCTCTATTACACTCAACACTACCCTTTCCCACCTGGACAAAAAGAACACCTACTTGAGAATGCTATTCATTGACTACATCTTAGAGTTCAACACCATAGTGCTCTCAAAGCTCATCATTAAGCGAAGGACCCTGGGACTAAATACCTCCCTCTGCAACTGGATCCTTGACTTCCTGATGGGCCGCCCCCAGGTAGTAAGAGTAACAACACATCTGCCACGGTGATCCTCAACATGGGGGCCCCTCAGGGGTGCATGCTCAGTCCCCCCCTGTACTCCCTGTTCACCCATGACTGCATGGCAAAACACGACTCCAACACAATCATTAAGTTTGCCGACAACACAACAGTGGTGGGCCTGATCACCGACAACAATGAGACAGCCTATAGGGAGGAGGCAAGAGATCAGGCAGTGTGGTGAAACCTCTCCCTCAACGTGATCAAGACAAAAGAAATGAACGTGGACTACAGGAAAAGGAGGGCCGAGTATGCCCCCATTTTCATCGACTGGGCTGAAGGTTGAGAGCTTCAAGTTCCTTGTTGTCCACATAACCAACGAAAGGTCCAAACACACCAAGACAGTCGTGAAGAGGGCACGACAATGCCTATTCCCGCTCAGGAGACTGAAAAGATTTGGCGTGGATCCTCAGATCCTCAAAAAGTTGTACAACTGCACCACCGAGAGCATTCTGACTAGTTGGATCACCGCCTGGTATGGCAACTGCTTGGCCTTCGACCGCAAGGCACTAGAGTGTAGTGCTTCAGCCCAGTACATCACCGGGGCCACTATACCAGACTGTGTCAGAAGACCCAAGAAGGCCCAAGAAATTGTCAAAGACTCCAGCCACCATAGACTGTTCTCTCTGTTACTGCATGGCAAGCGGTACAGGAGCTCCAAGTCTAGGTCCAAAATGCTTCTTAACAGCTTCTACCCCCAAGGCATAAGACTCCTGAACAGCTAACCAAATGGCTGCCTGGACTATTTGCATTTTTACGCTGCTGCTTTTCTCTGTTTATTATCTATACATAGTCACTTTACCTCGACCAACATGTACTTATTACCTCAATTACCTTGACTAACCTGTGCCCCCGCACATTGACTCTGTACCGATACCCCCTTTATATAGCCTTGTTACTTTTATTTTATTGTTTCTTTTTAATTATTTGTTATTTTTCTATTTTCTTATTTTTATTCATTCATTGTTTACTTCAGTTTATTTAGTAAAAACTTAACACTTATGGGGTATTTTGTGTAGATTGATGAGGGGGAAAAAATGTTTTCAGCAATTTTAGAATACGGCTCGTTCTCTCACTCGTTCCAATATGATCTATATCTAAAGTAAGTGTACATGTGGGTACCAACTGACATTTACAAGTGCTTTTGCTGCACTCGAGTCTCATCAGCCCGATTCAAAACCCCCTTGACATTTAAAAACCACAGAAAGTACTCCGTTGCCCTTCTCAACTCCCTTCCTACAAAACAAGTTGTGAAGAAACTGATCAAGAGGCATCTTTGAATATGCTGACATTTTCCCTTATAACCAAAGAGCCACCTGCAACATTTGCAGGGGAAATTTTCATCCACAATGCCATGGATAGTGATTTTCCCCCTGTCTACCTGCAACATTTCTCCCAAACTTTAAAGTTCTATTCGACCTCTACTGTCACTTGTGCAACTATATCACTTATTGAAAAATTGCTGTTTTGTCACCAGCTGAAAGGAGATGTTTTCATTGGGGGACTGAATTTGAATAATTCAGTGCTTCTTTAAATACCTTCAAACACACTGCATTGAGTTGACACTGACCCATATCTAAATGTCATCCCATTGGGAATGAATGTTAGCATCTGAAATGGCACCCTATTCCATATATAGAGCACAACTGTTGTCCCTATGTGGGCCTTGGTCAAAAGTAGTGCACTATATAGGGGATATGGTTAAATTTCAGACCGCTCATGACTCCCTCTGCCCACCCTACACAGGAAGTGCCCTTTGAAGCCATCCACTACATGACTGGTGAATGTAACTACGGTGGCCGCGTGACGGATGACTGGGACCGGCGGACGCTGCGCACCATCCTGACGATCTTCTACACCCCCAAGATTCAAGACCCTGACTACAAGTTTGACCCCAGCGGCCTGTATTACTCACCACCGGAGGGAGACGTAAGGAACAACTTCTCATATGGTTGAAATGTACAGTGGGGCAAAAAAGTATTTAGTCAGCCACCAATTGTACAAGTTCTCCCACTTAAAAAGATGAGAGAGGCCTGTAATTTTCATCATACACTTAAATTATGACAGACAAAATGAGAAAAAAAAATCCAGAAAATCACATTGTATGATTTTTAATGAATTTATTTGCAAATTATGGTGGAAAATAAGTATTTGGTCACCTACAAACAAGCAAGATTTCTGGCTCTCACAGACCTGTAACTTCTTCTTTAAGAGGCTCCTCTGTCCTCCACTCGTTACCTGTATTAATGGCACCTGTTTGAACGTGTTATCAGTATAAAAGATACCTATCCACAACCTCAATCAGTCACACTCCAAACTCCACTATGGCCAAGACCAAAGAGCTGTCAATGGACACCACAATTGGTGGCTGACTAAATACGTTTTTGCCCCACTGTATTTGTGTATTTGTGAAAGCAAGAACACAAATTCCACATAGTTATTATTCCAATCGCTCTAGCTCCAAAACCTTTTTAAGTTTTAAATGTCACATTTTCTTTAGGAAATGTCCTTTTCTAGTTTATACTTTATTCATCGAGGTGAGTCCCATTGAGATCGGAATCACTTTCTCGAGGGAGCCCTGGTCAAATGAAATGGACTGTTCGCCTAAATCGCAAAGCTGTTTATTCTATGGTTGTTGCACCCCAATATCAAAACATTTACTTGAAAGTAGAGCAGGGTTCTCCATCCCTGTTCCTGGAGAGCTACCATCCTGTAGGTTTTCCAACCATAATCTAGTGCACCTGATTCTAATAATTTAACTGGTTGATAATCTGAATCAGGTTAGTTACAACTAGGGTTGGAATGAAACCTACTGAGGGTAGCATCCAGGAATAGTGTTGGAGAGCCCTGAAGTAGAGGTGAACTGTACCTTTAAGATCTGAGAAAGATCGGATATAACTCTGGGATTAATCGACACAGGCATGTTCATATGTATTATTCATGCCCATCTGTGCATGAAACATGTACATTGCTTCCACTTAATATAATGCAAAGACACATTACGTATTCATTCATTTCAGTTATGATGTATTTTGTCTTCCCTTATTAAATATGATATTTGTCCATTGGGGCGGCAGGTAGCCTAGTGGTTAGAGCGTTGGACTAGTAACTGAAACGTTGCAAGAGCGAATCCCCGAGTTGACAAGGTAAAAATCTGCTCCTGAACAAGGCAGTTAACCCACTGTTCCTAGGCTGTCATTGAAAATAAGAATTTGTTCTTAACTGATTTGCCTAGTTAAATAAAGGTAAAATAAATCAAAGTAATCTTTGTTAATGAGTAAAGAACAAATATTATGATGTGAGATTGAGGAACAGTCAACATGAAGGCATCAAATACTATGGAACTACACTTTAAATGGTCTAGCTCTGGCGAACTATAGACGTAAAGAGACAGAAGTCAAGAAAGTCAGTTGAGGTGATTTAAGTAGTACATTAACTAGTTCAAGAAAGTTAACTTTTGGAGGTACCTTTTAAGTCATTAACGAGACACGGCGGCCACTGCCAGTCGTGTCATTTAATTTATTTGTGAGAACAATTATAATATATGCACAATTTTATTTGCCATTTTCCTAAACCCCATATTTTATTCATGAACTTTCATTTACATAGTCATTATTCTAAATGTCACCAAACTACCCCCCTCCCCCCTTCTGCAGTATAACAGTTACATAGACTACACCAAGGCTCTGCCTCTGAATCCGTCTCCTGAGATTTTTGGTATGAACGCCAACGCTGATATCACCAAGGACCAGTCCGAGACGCAGCTGCTCTTCGATAGCATTCTGCTCACACAGGTATGGCCAGCAAACTCAACACAATAGATCATTGTAGTGCCTTTACACACACACACACATATTATACACACACACTTGATTTGTACTATAGGCATGCAAAGATATGGAATACAAAGTAAGCTCACCAACCATTTGGCACAGTGAATCCCAGTTTTCAGATGTGTCATGATTGTTGTCCTAATCTGCCATGTCCTACCATGGCATCCTCATGGCAGTGTTATATGCCATGCTCTCTTACAGCCATTTTCAAATGACAGTATAGGTTTTATGACAGCTACTTAGAGCAAAGTGCTAGCCATATGGTCCACCTCCATACAACTGTGAACTCACTCAAGTCATATGTAGAGTGACGCTCAATAGCAGGGAGTTTTGGCTTGGGATCTATTGAAACAGTGGCTAAAGTTAGCACATCCCTTTCTTTCCGTCGGCAGTGAATTTGGAGGTACATCATAAACCAAAGCAAAGCACACCTTCTTGTCACCTATCCCAGATGTCCCAAATCTTTGTACGTCATTTATTATCATGGCATGTTTCCAAACTCAGACCAAACCTGTGTGTGTGATGTGGTGCATGTACGCATGCATATGCACACACACACACATCTTACCTATTTTATCAGTATCTTTGCCAGACTTTAATATTTGATTACCTTCCATTAAACTGTACCATGCAATATTAATTCGGAAGAAAAGTTATTTGTACAGCGATATCTCCCTCCAAAAAACTAAACTCTCTTTCGTGTAAATGCGATGCATTGTCTGCCTTTGACGGAGTATGATAACATGGTGTGACAATCATTGGCTTTGGGGAAACTCTGTGATCCCACTAGCATGACCCAAGGCGAGGCCCAGATGCAGACACCGGAGCCATAAGGTTGGAGTCTAACTATGTTTATCAATCCAAAAGGAGTAGGTAAGAGAATGGTTGTGGACAGGCAAAAGGTCAAAACCAGATCAGAGTTCAGGAGGTACAGAGTGGCAGACAGGCTCGTGGTCAAGGCAGGCAGAATGGTCAGGCAGGCAGGTACAAAGTCTAGAAACAGGCATGGGTCAAAACTGTGAGGACTAGAAATAGGAGAAATGCAAAAAGCAGGAGAACAGGAAAACTGCTGGTTGACTTGGAAACATACAAGGTGAACTGGCACAGAGAGACTGGAAACACAGGGATAAATACAATGGGAAAAATCAGCGACACCTGGAGGGGGTGGAGACAATCACAAGGACAGGTGAAACAGATCAGGGTGTGACACTCACGTCTCATACTCCATGAAAGCTCTCTTTGAGTCGGCCCAAGTTACTAGCTCGTAGAAGCTTAGCTTACGTCTATCACAACCACTCGCAGTAGAACTCTAAAGGAGTGAACATCAAACTCAATGGGTGACAGAAATTGAGATATTTCTAGAATCTACAGCTGGAGTTAAAAAAATAAATAATTGTTTAGCTTTGCTGAAAATTAGGCAGCCAAAAGATTAGAGCTAACTGCTCAGGCATAATGGCTCACAGACACACACAGACACACAAACGCACACCACACACATACACTGAGTATGCAAAACATTAAGAACACCTGCTCTTTTTATGACCATGGACTGAGCAGGTGAACACAGGTGAAAGTTATGATCCCTTATTTATTGTTAAATCCACTTCAATCAGTGAAGATTAAGGGGAGGAGACAGGGTAAGGAAGGATTTTTAAGCCTTGAGACAATAGAGACATGGATTGTGTATGTGTGCCATTCAGAGGGTGAATGGGCAAGACAAAAGAATAGTTCACCACCCACAGGACATCCAGCCAACTTGGCACAACTGTGGAAAGCATTGGAGTCGACATGGGCCAGAATCCTTTCGACACCATGTAGTTCTGCTGTTCTGAGGGCAAAAGTGGGAGAATGCAACTCAAATATTAGGAAAATGGTCTCAGCTTAGGCTCCGCTACTTAAAAAAAAAAAGAATGTACAATTAGGACTCAGTGAAGCCTAATCTTGATTCATACTTATCGTCTTCACTAAGATTAATAATAGTTGCAGTCAAGTGTGAACTTTATTAGCAGCTAATACGGGACATTACTCTGAATGACCAATAAACAGGAAGATGCTCCATGTGGAATGAAGCAGCTATTTGTCATTCCTACTGTAACCCCAACTATCATCTAATGATTATCCATTACCGCTGGGTCGTGACAACGCTACCAGTGAGTAAATATGGCAAGCGGGAAAATAACCATTCTTTAGAATGAATTACTTTGAAAAGTTGAGGGAATTGTTTTTTATTTGTTTCCCTGGCACTCCAGACTTATGCAAGAAAGGGATTTGAAATTTCATGATGACACTTGTTGGTAACCAAACCTGTGTGTGTTTGTGTTTGCAGGGAGAGTTAACAGTAAGTACCGCTGAGGCCTTGGACCTCAGTGAGCATTACAGATAAGTAAAGCACAGGGCTTAGACTCAAGGGAGAAACCAGAGTAAGTACAGATAAATTGATGCAGTACCTGTGTGTAGTCAGAATAATCTTGAGTTGTTGAAGGTTATAGTTGGATTTTCATGATAGGGCCTTGGAAGAGACTAACACTGGTAAAATAAAAATTGAAATGTTTTTTTTTTTCACCTTCAACATACCACTAAGTAGCACACAATTGTATTTGTTGTCCAAACTCGCGCACACTAACTTCTCTGTCTCCTGTCAGTCACGTTCCTCAGGGGGTGACGCCAAGTCATCAGACGACATGGTGTATGACGTGGCTGCAGACGTCCTCAGCAAGCTGCCACCCGACTTTGACATTGAGGCATCCATGCGCCGCTTCCCCACCAGCTACAACCAGAGCATGAACACAGTGCTGGTGCAGGAGATGGGCCGCTTCAACAACCTGCTCAGGATCATCCGAGACTCCTGCATCAACATCCAGAAAGCCATCAAAGTAAGGAGAACATTAACCTAATGTACCGGTGTAAAAGAAACACTTGACCAGTGTTTCTTTGCCTCTATGCCTTTCCTCTAAACCAGATGCATAGTGCGAAATTCAAACTACAGAATTATAAATATTTAACTTTCATAAAATCACAAGTGTAATACATCAAAATAAAGCTTAACTTCTTGTTAATCAAGCCGCTGTGTCAGATTTCAAAAAGGCTTTACGGCGAAAGCATACCATGCGATTATCTGAGGACAGCGCCCTGCATACAAAAGCATGAAAAACATATTTCAACCAGGCAGGTGCGCCACTTCAAGACAGAAATAGCGCTATAATAAATGCCTTACCTTTGAGGATCTTCTTCTGTTTGCACTCCAAAAGGTCCCAGATACATCACAAATGGTCCTTTTGTTCGATAATGTCCTTATTTATATCCATAAAAAGTTTAGCTGGCGCGCTTCAGTCAATGATCCACCCAGTTTCCCTCCATCAAAATGCATACAAAATTAATCCCGAACGTTACTAATAAACTTTTGCAAACAAGTCAAACAATGTTTATAATCAAACCTTAGGTACCCTAATACGTAATTAACGATCAAATGCAAGACAGATAATCGTTATTGTCTTTAACGGAGAAAAATAACAAAGAACGCGCTCGCTTCCACGTTCTTGGAAACACTACAGCCAAAATTGGAGTCATCTAGAAAAACTAAAATTTCTGGCTCATTTTTCCCAAAACCAGCCTGAAACTCTTTCTAAAGATCTAGTGGAAGCCCTAGGAACTGCAATCTGGGAGAATTTCGCCTGATAATAAAAGTGACAGCCATTGAAATCTGTGGTAGGCTGAATTTTTTGGGAGGGGGGGTTGGTTTGTCCATGGGGTTTTGCCTGCCATATCAGTTATGTTATACTCATAGACTTACTTTTAACAGTTTTAGAAACATTAGAGTGTTTTCTGTCCAAGTCTACCAATTATATGCATATCCTAGCTTCTGGGCCTGAGTAGCAGGCAGTTTACTTTGGGCACGCTTTTCAACCATACGTGAAAATGCTGCCCCCTACCCGAGAGGTTAATGTTGTAAATTACTTGTAGCTGGAAACGGCAGATTTTTAATATTTTTTTAAATGGATATCTATATAGGCGTACAGGGGCCCATTATTAGCAACCATCGCTCCTATGACACACACGTTGTGTTAGCTACTGTCACACCCTGACCATAGTTTGCTTTGTATGTTTCTATGTTTTGGTTGGTCAGGGTGTGATCCGAGTGGGCATTCTATGTTGGATGTCTTGTTTGTCTATTTCTATGTCTGGCCTGATATGGTTCTCAATCAGAGGCAGGTGTTAGTCATTGTCTCTGATTGGGAATCATATTTAGGTAGCCTGGGTTTCACTGTGTGTTTGTGGGTGATTGTTCCTGTCTCTGTGTTTTGCACCAGATAGGGCTGTTTTTGGTTTTCCACGTTTATTGTTTTTGTTAGTTTATTCATGTCTAGTGTCTTTATTAAAGAACATGAATAACCACCACGCTGCGTTTTGGTCCACCTCTACTTCACCTAAAGAAAGCCGTTACAGCTACTCCAAGTTGATCATTTTAAAGGCTAATTGATCATTAGAAAATAATTTAGCAATTATGTTAGTACAGCTGAAATCTGTTGTTCTGATTAAAGAAGCAATAAAACTGTCCTTTTTTAGACGAGTTGAGTATCTGGAGCATCAGCATTTGTGGGTTCGATTATAGGCTCAAAATGTCCAGAAACAAAGAACTTTCTTCTGAAACCCGTCAGTCTATTCTTGTTCTGAGAAATGAAGGCTATTCCATGCGAGAAATTGCCAAGAAACTGAAGATCTCGTGCAACGCTGTGTACTACTCCCTTCACAGAACAGCGCAAACTGGCTCTAACAAGGATAGAAAGAGTGGGAGGCCCCGGTGCACAACTGAGCAAGAGGACAAGTACATTAGAGTGTCTAGTTTGAGAAACAGACACCTCACAAGTCCTCAACTGGCAGCTTCATTAAATAGTACCCGCAAAACACGTGTCTCAACGTCAACAGTGAAGAGGCGACTCCGGGATGCTGGTCTTACTCAAGGGCACATCAACAGATGTTTATATCTAGTTGGCTCAGGGATTCAAACCAGTGACCTTTCAGTTACTGACCCAACGCTCATAACCACTAGGCTACAGCTCAACACCATAGTGCCATTCAATCTCATCACTAAGCTCAAATCCCTGGGACTGAACACCTCCCTCTATAACTGGATCCTGGATGGGCCACCCCCAGGTGGTGAGGGTAGGTAACATGTCTGCCAAGCTGACCCTTAACATGGGGGCCCCTTAGGGATGAGTGCTTAGTCCCCTCCTGTAACCCCTGTTCACCCACGACTGCATTGCCCGCACGAAATCAACACCATCATTAAGTTTTCTGATGCCTATAGGGAGGAGGTCAGTGACCTGGCAGTGTGGTGCCAGGACAACCGCCTCTCCTTCAACGTCAGCAAGACAAAGGAGTTGATCGTGGACTACAGGAAACAGAGGGCCGAGCCCGCCCCCATCCACATCGAAGGGCCTATACCGGGTCGAGGGCTTCAAGTTCCTCGGTGTCCATGTCACTAAGGACAGCACATAACAACACAGTTGTGAAGAAGACATGACAATGCCTCTTCCCCATCAGGGGGCTGAAAAGATTTGGCACGGACCCTCAAATCCTCAAACAGAACCACAGCTGCACCATTGAGAGCATCTTGACTAGCTGCATCACCGCTTGGCATTGCAACTGCTTGGCATCTGTCCGCAAGGCACTACAGAGTGTAATTTATACGGCCCAGTACATCACTGGGGCCGAGCTCCCATCCAGGACGCCTATACCAGGCGGTCTCAGAGGAAGGCCCAAAAAATTGTCAAAGACTGAAGCCATCCAAATCATAGACTGTTTTCTCTGCTACCACATGGCAAGTGGTACCGATGCACCAAATCTGGAACAAACAGAACCCTGAACTGCTTCTACCCATAATCCATAAAACTGCTAAATAGTTCATCCGGGTAGCTATTTGGTTATCTCCATAGACCCCCCTTTTTCACTAACTATTTTGACTCATCACATACACTACTGCTAATTATATATATCCTGTTGCTCAGTCACTTTACCCCTTCCTGTATGTACATATCTCCCTCAATTACCTCGTACCCCTGCACATTGACTCGGTACTGGTACCCTGTGTATATAGCCAACTTATCATTACTCATTGTGCATATATTCCTCAAGTTATTCTTTTTTTATTATATTTCTTTCTACATTGTTGGAAAGGGCACGTAAGTAAGCATTTCACTCTTCGTCTACACCTGTTGTTTACGAAGCATGTGACAAATACAATTTGATAAAGTACATAAATGTGTCTTGGAAGCGCAATGACATTTCAAAGGAAGCAAATAATTTGTAGGAAAACCCTTTGTCATCATTGTGATGTCGTCAGATTGACTTTACAATAACAATAAGCAAGGGTGCAACTTTGGTTTTAGAAGTGGGTGGGACATAACCTGTCGGGGGGGTCCTCCCTCAGAATTTCTGGGCATCTAAAGCTCATTTCCAGCATTTCTACCCAATCTAATATTGGACACTCTTATTGTAAACACTTCTACATGAATGTGGATGTTACCATGATTATGATAATCCTGAATGAATTGTGAGTAATGATTAGTGAACATTATATACGCACAAATATCATACCCCCCCCAAAAAAATTCCGCTGTTAGTGTAATGGTGAGAGGTTGGCATGTCTTGGTTTGATATTCATGCGTCTAACTTTCTCACTCAGAATTATTCAGAATTATTTACTATTAATTTCTATTGGGCACAAAATAATCTGAAACACAACCAAAACAAACAGCAAATGCATCCAACAAATTTGTAGTTACAAGATTGGTGTAGTCATTGCATGCTATGAATGTGGGACCAAATATTAACTTTTTACTACCTAATGCACATAAAGTGAATTTTTCCCAATACTTTTGCTCCCCTAAAATGGAGGACAATGTTCAAAAAGTGCTGTAATTTCTAAACGGTTCACCTGATATGGATGAATACCCTCAACTGAAAGCTGGCAGTCTATACTTTAACTTCATAGTCATTGTTTGTTTTAAAATCCAAACTTTTGCGGTATAGAGCCAAAAGAAGAGAAAATGCTTCACTTTCCCAATATTACTGAGGGCACTGTAATTCATATCATAGTTGTAATAGTACTGTTGACCCTTTTTTACTTGCACATAAGGTAGCTGGATCGCCCCGTCCTGCCCCTAAGGGTCCAACGCCCTGCAGCGCCCCAAACCAAAACACTGCACTCAGCTTCAGGATCTTTGTCAAACAATCATTATTGGTTTCAGATGTGTTAGGCTAAGGCCAGAGTGAGTGAGCAGCCCAGCAGCTAGGGATTCCCTAAATAGGTTTCTCCCCTGAAATGGCCATGCTTTCAATACAGACTCCTTTTGTTGTACAGTATTCCAGTATTCCAGACCAGATGACAGTTACAGTATAGCCATAATCTTGTAATAAATCAAATATACTTTAACTTGACATTTCTGCCATCCATTGTGACATTGTGGGAGGATAACCAACCTTCCAATTAATGGCAATGCATTTCTTAGCCCCTGTAAATGCTAGGTTACACAGTTTCTTCTGATAACAGTATCAACATTTTCCAATATCAACATTTTCAAGCAAACAAAAAAAGGGAGAAGGGAGTTACTGAGATCCTCTTTGCCAGAATTCAGCTAGCCTTCACAAGACCATAACATATGCAAATATATCCCTGTTTATGTTTTACACCTCCAGCAGAGGAATTACATTTCTGAGTGCATGTAATTCAGTTTCCCTGTCATATAGTACGTTGTATGGATGGTCTTAAACTGCAGTAATTTATGTCTGAGATTATATGAACATGACTGGGCATTCAAACATACGGTATCCGTATCCATTCATCATCATCAATAGCTTCTACCAGGTCTTCCTCACATTTTGATTTGACATGTTTTAAGATATTGGGAAAAGCCTCTATCTTGATACCGTTTGGAAATCAACTTGAGGTTTGTCAGGCTACCTTAAAAATAGTTTAAATCTTGAAGAATCTGGCTTGTCCGGTGTTTGCTGCACAGAGAATATATTGTTGTATCTGCAAAAATTCACCTCAGCTTCGTCACAGAATTGTAATTATTGGCTGCTTGACCCTGCTGAGACCCCTGTCGCCATCTAATCCTCCTAAGATGAGGCATGACAAAAAATGACCTTGGTGTTCATTTATACATTATATTATCAAAGAATAGAATCAATGGTTCAATCATTTAAATTACCATTATTACCAGATCCCAGACTGTAGCTTTAAGACACCTGTCACCAACTGATCCTGCTAAGACATGATGAGCACAATGTGTTGTGTACTGACTGTGCATCATGACAGTGAAGCCTGAATAGCTGTTTATTGCTGTGTTTGTGTGTAAAGTAGGGTATTAGCTAGGGAAGCTGACAGTTCAATAATGTTACATTGCTATATTGACTAATACAAACTCGCATTGCACTGAAAAAATGTATATCTTTTGGCTGCTGGTTTCATCATTTCATTCAGATCTAGTGTGATTGAGGAAAAACGAAAAGCTAACTTTAGCAAACTTTTGGCCAGTTCTCTTTCTAATGGTTCATCAACTTGTGAAAGCTAGCCAGGTTAATTTACTTCTATTGAAACGGGACAAAACAAAGGCTACAAAACATTTCCATACAAACAGCAGCTGTTAGATAGCGATATAAGGTGGCTATTATTACTATCTGACAGATAGCTAGAAGCTCGAGCTGAACTGGCTGTGGTAGCTACTAGGTAGCTAATTAATTCACCTCAGTCGAGAGGGGATGAAACAGTAGCTAACATTACATGTCAGTTATACTAGCTAATAGCTCAACACTGGGAATAAACACTAGTTTAGTTTTTTTTCTGTCAAGTTAAACAGCAGTTACCTTGCCAGCTACATCAGTCAACTAAAGAGTAGCCAGTTTCTGCTCTGCTTGCTTTTACAACTCGGAGTGATAAAACTGGGGGTACAAAAGTGCAATTTCAGGATGTGAGGTGACATGACCTCCCCGTCCCCAGTGATTAGTCCCCAGTTGCACCCCTGACAATAACCAAATGATTGGATAGACAAATAATTTGTGAATTAATCTAACGCAACAGATGACAGGGTGAGTTTAGAATTCTCGAACATATGAAAAAAGCAGCTTCAATTTGACTGAGATGATGTGACTTGCAACCTGACTTTTCTTCAGAATTCCGAAAAAGATAGACTCTGATTCACCAAGTCTGTTGCCTTTTCTCCCCCACTTTTCCGGAAAATCTACATAACGTCACAAACGCTGCTGTAGCAGCCACTCTCATGCTTTCAAAGTATTCGGACGAAAAAACTGACTTGCGAGAAAGAGCTTTTAGCTAACTAGCTAAGAGTGAGGGGAGAGTACTGGACTTAACGTTAGTTAACTTTAGCATTTCTAGCTAATTATTTAACATTAGTTAACAATGTTAGCATTGCTAGCTAGTAGATTTGGCGACATCATAATGACTACAAAGTTGTTTCCTACTAATTGTTTGTCTACTTTAGCAATGCCATCATATTTTTAAGACACTAATTTAGACAAAACAATAATTTTGGGAGTCACGATGGCTGAGACGTCAGAATTTAGAATCTTCATAACAGTGGCATGATGCGACTGAGTGATGGAGGTGCAACCCATGAATACGGCTTGTTCTAAGTGCGCAGGTTCAAATGGACTTGATGAAAAGTTTATTTTGAATGAGAAGGGCTAGCCACTTTTACCCCACTGAAAAGCAGAGCTGGGCTCAAAAGCATTCGATTCCTGTCGACTAAAGTTGTTCAAATGATAAATTCACTAGATTAAAGTGACTCATACTCCATGATCTATACCCTCAAAGCCTAATCCAACAACATAAACGTAAACAAAGATATAAACAATGGAGCCTATACATTCCATGAGAGAACACATTTAGTGTTCTTCAGTCTTCTATTCAAGCACTGGACTAATCTCTGCCTAGATCCTACTCTGTGTGAATGCCTCAGCACTGAGGTCGGTACTCGAGAGGGCACCCTCTGTGTCTAAGTGGGCCCTAGTAATCGCTTCAGAGACAAACACTAGCTCTAGGGAGCCTCCTTAGGGTTCTGTCACTGTAGAGTTCCCACACTGAGTGTGTTATCCTTATAATCTGTTTGGTAGGGGTCCCTGTCTCAGCGAGTCGACTATTCAGATGAAGCTCCAGTCCTGTGGGGTTAAAGCAGGAACGGGATGATGAGTAGGGTTATCGGGAGGTGACAGTGATTTGAGTGGAGTGGAGCCTCTTGCGTAGCCTTTCTCAAGTACCCGTTATTTGGCTGTCACATCTCTGGAGAGATGTTCTAAACGGACAAGCCTGGATCTCTTCCTGGCTGCTACACTCCAGTCTGGGACTCTCTTCTTCCTGGTCTGAGATGGGCTATAGTGTTCACTGTTCAGCATACTTACTGTACATAGGACTTTAAGAAATTAGTGTTTCGCTTTGTGTATACAGTATGTATGGGTATTATGATTTATGTATTATTTAGGCTAGCCCACTATAACTCCCGAGAGGCGCAGCGGTCTAAGGCAAGGCATCTCAGTGCTAGAGGTGTCACTATAGACACCCTGGTTTGAATCCAGACTGTATCACAACTGGCCGTGATTGGGAGTCCCGTAGGGCGGCGCACAATTAGACCAGCGACCTTCTGGGTTTGGCTGATGTAGGCTATCATTGTAAATAAGAATTTGTTCTTAACTGACTTGCCAAGTTAAATAAAAAAATAAAATATCTGCAATGTATTGCTATACCTCTTGTCTTAACTGTGTTTCTCTCTGTCTGTGTGTGTGTGTCAGGGCCTGGTGGTGATGTCTGGTGAGCTGGAGGAGGTGGTGAACAGCATTCTGAAAGGTCGTATCCCTGGCATGTGGATAAAGAAGTCCTACCCCAGCCTCAAACCCCTGGGCAGCTACGTCAATGACTTCCTGGATAGACTCAAGTTCCTACAGGTACATGCTCCGTGTGAAGTTTCCCCTAGGTAGTGAAGAATGGCGCCGGAGGGGGTGGCTGCCATTTTAAGGGCTCCTAACCACTTGTTTTTTTCTCGCATTGTTGTAACTTATTTTGTACATCATGCTGATGCTACCGTCTCTTATGACCGAAAAGAGCTTCTGGATATCAGAACATCTGGATGAGCTCCATCCGAGACCATCCTACCAACAGGACATTAAAAACTGTAATATCTTATGTTTCATCGAGTTGTGGCTGAATGCCGACACGGATAGTATACTGTTGGCTGGGTTTCCCGTGTATCTGCAGGACAGAACAGCTATGGCCGGTAAGGGGTGGGGATGTGTGTCTGTTATTTGTTAATAACAGCTGGTGCGCAATGTCTAATATTAAGCTAGTCTTGAGGTATTGCTCGCCTGAGGTAGAGTACCTCATGTTAAGCTGTAGACCACACTATCTTCCAAGATATTTTTCATCTATATTTTTCGTAGCCGCCTATTTACCACCACAAACCAACGCTGGCACTAAGACCGCACTCAACGAGCTGTATAAGGCCATGAGCAAACAAGAAGCGGCGCTCCTAGTGGCCGGGGACTTTAATGCAGGGAAACTTAAATCCTTTTTACCTAATTTCTACAAACTCTAGACCACCTTTACTCCTCACACAGAGACACATACAAAGCTCTCCCTCACCCTCCATTTGGCAAATCTTACCATCATTTTATGATTTTCCTGATTCCTGCTTACAAGCTAAAACTAAAGCAGGAAGTACCAGTGACTTGCTCAATACAGAAGTGGTCAAATTACATGAATGCTACGCTATAGGACTGTTTTGTTAGCACAGCCTTTGAATATGTTCCGGGATTCGTCAAATGTCATTGAGGAGTATACCACCTCAGTCACGGGCATCATCAATAAGTGCATCGACGACAATGTCCCCACAGTGACCGTACCTACATATCCCAACCAGAAGCCATGGATTACAGGCAACATCCGCACCAAGCTGCCACTTTCAAGGAGCGGGACACGAATCCGGACGCTTATAAGAAATCCAGCTATGCCCTCTGACAAGCCATTGAACAGGCAAAGCTCCAATACAGCAATAAGATCGAATCGTACTACAATGGCCCCTCGCTCGTCGGTTGTAGCAGGGCTTGCAAACTATTACAGACTACAAAGGGAATCACAGCCAAGAGCTACCCAGTGACACGAGCCTACCAGATGCGCTAAATAACTTCTATGCTCGCTTCAAGACAAGTAACACTGAAACATGCTTGAGAGCGTCAGCTGTTCCAGACGACTGTGATCACGCTCTCCGCAGCCAATGTGAGTAAGACCTTTAAACAGGTCAACAGTCACAAGCCCGCAAGGCTGTGTACTCTAAGCATGCGCTGACCAACAGGAAAGTGTCTTCACTGACATTTTCAACCTCTCCCTGTCTGTGTCTGTAATACCAACATGTTTCAAGCAGACTACCGTAGTCCTTATGCCCAATAACACTAAGGTAACCTGCTTAAATGACAAACGACAGGCACTCACGTTTGTAGCCATGAAATGCTTTGAAAGGCTGGTTATGGCTCACATCAACACCATTATCCCAGAAACCCTAGACACACGCCAATTCTCATAATGCCCCAGCAGATCCACAGATGATGCAAACTCTATTTCACTCCACACTGCCCTTTCCCATGTGGACAAAAGGAACACCCATGTGCGAATGCTATTCATGCACTACAGCTCAGCGTTCAACACCATAGTGCCCTCAAAGCTCATCACTAAGCTAAGAACCCTGGGACTAAACACCTCCCTCTGCAACTGGATGCTGGACATCCTGACGATTCGCCCCCAGGTGGTAAGGGTAGGTAACAACACATCGGCTACACTGGGGGCCCCTCAGGGGTGCAAGCTCAGTCCCCTCCTGTACTCCCTGTTCACTCATGACAAAAGTAATAATAAAAAGTAACTCAATAAGAATAACAATAACGAGGCTATATACAAGGGGCACCACTACTGCTACAGTGTGCGGGGGTACAAGTTAGTTGAGGTTATTTGTGCGTGTAGGTGGGGGTGAAGTGAGTATGCATAGATAATAAACAACAAGTCGCAGCAGTGTACTAAAAGGGAGGGGGAGTCTATGTAAATTGTCCAGTGGCGATTTTAGTAATTGTTCAGCCGGCTTAATGGTTGGAGGTTGAGGAGCCAGAAGCTGTTGAGGAGCCTTTTGGTCCTTAACTTGGCACTCCAGTACTGCTTGCCGTGTGGTTGCAGAGAAAACAGTCTATAACTTGGGTCACTGGAGTCTCTGACAATTTTATGGGCTTTCCTCTGACACCGCTGTCGTGTCTTTGGCTATGCCGGATTAAGTGATATGACATGCTATTCTATAATATTTCTCTGTAATTAATATTACCTAATTAAGCTAATCGGGTGAATGTAATTAACTAGAATGTCGGGGCACCACAAAATAATGTTTATAGAGCTGTTATCTTCCAAACAAACTCTTAAAGGCCTAGTAATCTTTCACATCAGTAGCAGTCAATATTTAAGCGTCACTTTATTCAGTCTCATCTGAAAGTTGTAAATTCTTGGTTATCTTCACGAACCCTGGCTAACAAGTTGAATCAGCAATACAACATTTGGTTAAATTTTCTATTTACTAAATACCTAAATAATCACACAGAATTACATCTACACAGAATGGATCATACATTGATTACAAATGATGTCATAAAGGAAAATATTCCCTAGCGGACAGAACAGATATGACGGCTGGTTACACAAAGAGAGGGGGTTGGGTTTTGAATGAAAGAGCGGGAAGACTGAGTAACAAAGGGAGAAGCTATGCTGTCGTAAATATTGAATGTTATGCATTCTAAATAACCGCCCATTTGGAAAAAGAAAATGCAAGGAATATTTACTCTGAGCTGCGCTTCAATAGGTTGGTCGTGGATGAGAGGCCGGGTTGCCCAGCAGGGATCTCTTGTCCTCTGAATCACGTGGTAAACTGGATACGTTGTAGTGTCGTTGTGTGTGTTAGACTGGGTACGTCGTCCGTCCTTTCCTAGCCCACGTTTACAGCGGCTGCTGCTAACTCAGCGGCTAGGAGGTATCACTTCTGGAGTGAATAAAAGTTCAAAGTCCAAGTTGCCATACTTTTCAGCTTGTGCTATATTCTGGCTGGTATAGTCAAAATTCATCCTTTCGGCGTGTCGATCGTCACTTTCAACACGATGCTAATTTCGTTATTATCTGAGCCCTTTTAACGTAGGACCGTCGTCCTCACGTCCTCGAAACAGAAAGTAGAATTTTCGTCAACGGAATATAGTGGTAAAAGAAGGGTATGTTTCATAGTTTACAACCAAAGTTTGTTCACTTGGGCGGGGCTTCTGAGTGAGCAGAGTTTCTCCATGACAAACCGTTCTCTCATGTAAGAAGCTAAAATTACATTTCATTTTTTCACAAATAGTTTGATATTTAAACATTTAAATTGCACAACAATTCCATGTGAATCTGATAACTAGAATGTGTCGACTTTCCAAGATACAGTTTGTCATCCTGTCATTAGTAGTAATGTCTCAGACAACAACTGATCTGAGATCATATTCATTAAGTACCAACACATACAGTGCCTTGCGAAAGTATTCGGCCCCCTTGAACTTTGCGACCTTTTGCCACATTTCAGGCTTCAAACATAAAGATATAAAACTGTATTTTTTTGTGAAGAATCAACAACAAGTGGGACACAATCATGAAGTGGAACGACATTTATTGGATATTTCAAACTTTTTTAACAAATCAAAAACTGAAAAATTGGGCGTGCAAACTTATTCAGCCCCCTTAAGTTAATACTTTGTAGCGCCACCTTTTGCTGCGATTACAGCTGTAAGTCGCTTGGGGTATGTCTCTATCAGTTTTGCACATCGAGAGACTGAAATTCTTTCCCATTCCTCCTTGCAAAACAGCTCGAGCTCAGTGAGGTTGGATGGAGAGCATTTGTGAACAGCAGTTTTCAGTTCTTTCCACAGATTCTCGATTGGATTCAGGTCTGGACTTTGACTTGACCATTCTAACACCTGGATATGTTTATTTTTGAACCATTCCATTGTAGATTTTGCTTTATGTTTTGGATCATTGTCTTGTTGGAAGACAAATCTCCGTCCCAGTCTCAGGTCTTTTGCAGACTCCATCAGATTCTTCCAGAATGGTCCTGTATTTGGTTCCATCCATCTTCCCATCAATTTTAACCATCTTCCCTGTCCCTGCTGAAGAAAAGCAGGCCCAAACCATGATGCTGCCACCACCATGTTTGACAGTGGGGATGGTGTGTTCAGGGTGATGAGCTGTGTTGCTTTTACGCCAAACATAACGTTTTGCATTGTTGCCAAAAAGTTCAATTTTGGTTTCATCTGACCAGAGCACCTTCTTCCACATGTTTGGTGTGTCTCCCAGGTGGCTTGTGGCAAACTTTAAACGACACTTTTTATGGATATCTTTAAGAAATGGCTTTCTTCTTGCCACTCTTCCATAAAGGCCAGATTTGTGCAATATACGACTGATTGTTGTCCTATGGACAGAGTCTCCCACCTCAGCTGTAGATCTCTGCAGTTCATCCAGAGTGATCATGGGCCTCTTGGCTGCATCTCTGATCAGTCTTCTCCTTGTATGAGCTGAAAGTTTAGAGGGACGGCCAGGTCTTGGTAGATTTTCAGTGGTTTCAATATTATCGCTTGCACAGTGCTCCTTGGGATGTTTAAAGCTTGGGAAATCTTTTTGTATCCAAATCCGGCTTTAAACTTCTTCACAACAGTATCTCGGACCTGCCTGGTGTGTTCCTTGTTCTTCATGATGCTCTCTGCGCTTTTAACGGACCTCTGAGACTATCACAGTGCAGGTGCATGACTTGATTACACACAGGTGAATTGTATTTATCATCATTAGTCATTTAGGTCAACATTGGATCATTCAGAGATCCTCACTGAACTTCTGGAGAGAGTTTGCTGCACTGAAAGTAAAAGGGCTGAATAATTTTGCACGCCCAATTTTTCAGTTTTTGATTTGTTAAAAAAGTTTGAAATATCCAATAAATGTCATTCCACTTCATGATTGTGTCCCACTTGTTGTTGATTCTTCACAAAAAATACAGTTTTATATCTTTATGTTTGAAGCCTGAAATGTGGCAAAAGGTCGCAAAGTTCAAGGGGGCCGAATACTTTCGCAAGGCACTGTATTTTAAATTGGTTGGATTACCGAGGTATGGTTACGTTTCCCACCTTTCGATGTTACCAGATTCTCTACGTTACAAAGGCTTTACAAGAGTCAACTCTATAAAGAAAAGGGCAAAGGTATTCATGGGGGTCATAAACCTCCCCCAACAGGCCAACGTCATGACACCGCCTATTGTATAGGTCCTGGATGGCAGGAAGCTTTGCCCCAGTGATATACTGGGCCATTCGCACTAACCTTTGTAGCACCTTACGGTCAGATGTCGAGCAGTTGCCATATCAGGCGGTGAAGCAATCAGTCAGGATGCTCTTGATGGTGCAGCTGTAGAACCTTTTGAGGATCAAAAGGTTTTGTCGTGCCCTCTTCACGACTGTCTTGGTGTGTTTGGACCATGACAGTTCATTGGTGATGTGGACACCAAGGAACTTGAAACTCTCGACCTGCTCCACTACAGCCCTATCGATATTAATGGGGACGTGTTCGGCCCGCCTTTTCACCGCCTGGTATGGCAACTGCTCAGCCGCCGACCGCAAGGCACTACAGAGGGTGGTGGGTACGACCCAGTACTTCGCTGGGGCCAAGCTTTTTGCCATCCTGGACCTCTATACCAGGTGGTGTCAGAGGAAGACCCTAGAAATTGTCAGAGTCCAGCCACCCTAGCCATAGATTGTTCTCTCTGCTACCGCATGACAAGCGGTACTGGAGCGCCAAGTCTAGGTCCAAGAGGCTTCTAAACAGCTTCTACCCCAAGCCATAAAACTCCTGAACATCTAATCAACTGACTATTTGCATGAACCCCCTCCCCCCTACGCTGCTGCTACTCTCTATTATTATCTATGCATAGTCACTTTAATAACTCTTCCTACATGTTCATATTACCCCAACACCGGTGCCCCTGCACATTGACGCTACCGGTATCCCCTGTATATAGCCCGGCTAATTTAATTAATTTATCTCTTAATTTTTGGGGATATTTTTTAAAACTGCATTGTTGGTTAAGGGCTTGTAAGTAAGCATTTCACTACCGAGTTCCCAACTTCATTACAATAACTGTTCGCCGGGAGCTGTCAATGGCTGAGCAGCCGCACACAAGCCTAAGATCACCATGCACAATGTCAAGCATCCGCTGGAGTGGTTTTAATCTCACTGCCATTGGACTCTGGAGCATTGGAAACGCATGCTCTGGAGTGATCAATCACTCGTCACCATTTGGCAGGCTGACTGACGAATCTGGGTTTGGCGGATTCCAGAAGAATGCTACCTGTCCTAATACATACTGTAACGTTTGGTGGAGGAGGAATAATGGTCTAGGGCTGTTTTTCATGGTTTGGGCCAGGCCCCTTAGTTCCAGTGACGGTGGGAATGTATCAGGTTTCAAGGTAAGACCCAAGTGCAAGTGTTTATTGTAACCACAGGGCAGGCAAACGACAGGTCAAGGCAGACAGGGCTCGATAATCCAGAGCAGAGGCCAAGGTACAGGACGGCAGGCAGGGTCAGGTCAGGCAGAGGTCGGTAATCCAGAGGTGGAACAAAGGTACAGGACTGCCGGCAGGCTCAGGTCATGCTGGCGGGTACAGAGTCAGGACAAGCAAAGGTCAAAAACCAGGAGTACGAGAAAAAGAGAGACTAGGGAAAATTAGGAGCTGAGACAAAATGCTGGTAGGCTTGAACAAACAAGAATAACTAGCAACAGAGACATAAAACACAGATATAAATACACAGGGGATAATGGGGAACACCTGGAGGGGGGGTGGAGACGAGCACAAGGACAGGTGAAACAGATCAGAGGGTGACAGATTGAGATTTCGACGAGCACATGTCCACATACTTTTGGTCAAGTAGTGTACTTTAAACTTTGACTATTAGCAGGGGGCGACTGTTGGATATTGTGTTGCTCCTGTTGACAAGGCTGTTTCTGACCTTCAGCCTGCCTTTATTGTTTTTTTACAGAAAACCTTTACCTCATGAGGGGGTAGGTAAACTTTCATACTGCACTTGCAATGTATCAACCTTTAATTGCCGCCGACCTTAGTTTGCCTTTGCATTAAGCCTTTGTGCTGTGCTCCATTCGTCCCTCTGCAGGACTGGTATGAACACGGGACTCCGGCAGTATTCTGGATGTCAGGCTTCTTCTTCACCCAGGCCTTCCTGACAGGAGGCCAGCAGAACTATGCCCGCAAACACACCATCCCCATCGACTTGCTGGGCTTTGACTTTGAGGTGCTGGATGACAAGGAGTATCGCCAGCCCCCCGAAGACGGTGAGACAGACAGAGGGTGGAGGGATGGAAGGGTGAGAGAGGGCAGGGAGAAGTAAAAGGGTGACGTAGAGAAAGAGATGAGGGATGTGATTTCTCCTGATTAATCGGGAATTCCTGCTTTTCTGACACAATCCTCCATTCATTGAAACTGACCTATTCCTGAGCCAAAATCCTGCTTTTCCAGTTTGTCCTGATCACATCCAGAGCAGTTTTAGAGAGGGCAAGTGGGAAGGGAGAGAGAAAGGTGATGGAGAGAGAGTCTGAAAGGTAAAGGTTAGCGCGAATGGTGGGTAGCAAGAGACTAGAGAGAGAGTATGGAAAGAAATGGAGGAAGGTAATGATTGGAAAATAAATTGATACGGGGAGAGAAAGAGGGAAGCTCCCCTCTGTCCCCAGCCCTGCATCACCCTCTCAAAGGAAATTATTTCAATTCATATGAAATAAGCCATTGAATTTGTTAGAAATGTGTTCAAAACATTTTGTATCATGTTGTACTGTAACCTCTCCATCAGTCCCCTGCTGCTCTTTCATCAGTTTGCCATGATGCTTCTGGCTTCAAGATTGGAGGCCACAGTTACACTTGAGTACAATATTAAAATTGTACTCTGTGCATCATGTTGAAATTGTACTCTGGTGTGTGTGTGCGTGCGTCAACAGGTGGTGTGCTAGGTATCATGTATCTGATTGTATGTGTGTTTCTCAGGTGTGTACATTTATGGGCTCTACCTTGACTGTGCACGTTGGGACAGAAAGACCAAGCTCTTGGCTGAGTCCTACCCCAAAGTGCTACACGACGCCATGCCTGTGGTGAGTGACTCATCACAAGCTCACAACTTACACCTTAAGCAATACACATACAAATTTGCAACAAACATTTATTTATTTTACCTTTATTTAACTAGGCAAGTCGGTTAAGAACAAATTCTTATTTCAATGATGGCCTAGGAACAGTGGGTTAACTGCCTGTTCAGGGGCAGAACGACAGATTTGTACCTTGTCAGCTCAGGGATTTGAACTTGCAACCTTCCGGTGTCTAGTCCAACACTCTAACCACTAGGCTACCCTGCCGCCAAATGACTTGTCATTCCTGGGTGAAAGATCATCTTAAACTATTTTTAGTGGTTCACAGCGAAGCAAAACCTATTGTTTTCTTTAAAAAAAAAATATTTGAAATGGTCAAATAACTCAAGAATATACTGGTAACTTTTTTTCTAATTTGGCACACAGAAACTAGAGGCCATGAGTAACTTGGTCAAAAAGAATGGTGCCGATTGACCTATAGGTTCAGTGTTATAAGCAGTCTAATGTAGACCCTCATAGAGTTGAAGTTGGAAGTTTACATACACCTTAGTCAAATACATTTAAACTCCGTTTTTCACAATTCCTGACATTTAATCCTAGTAAAAATTCCCTGTCTTTGGTCAGTTAGGATCACCACTTTATTTTAAGAATGTGAAATGTCAGAATAATAGTAAAAGAATGATTTATTTCAGCTTTTATTTCCTTCATCACATTCCCAGTGGGTCAGAAGTTTACGTACACTCAATTAGTATTTGCTGGCATTGCCTTTAAATTGTTTAACTTGGGTCAAACGTTTCGGGTAGCCTTCCACAAGCTTCCCACAATAAGTTGGGTGAATTTTGGCCCATTCCTCCTGACAGAGCTGGTGAAACTGAGTCTGGTTTGTAGGCCTCCTTGCTCACACACGCCTTTTCAGTTCTGCCCAGACATTTTCTATAAGATTGAGGTCAGGGCTTTGTGATGGCCACTCCAATACCTTGACTTTGTTGTCCATAAGCCATTTTGCCACAACTTTGGAAGTATGCTTGGGGTCATTGTCCATTTGGAAGACCCATTTGCGACCAAGCTTTAACTTCCTGACTGATGTCTTGAGATGTTGCTTCAATATGTCCACATAATTTTCCTGCCTCATGAAGCCATCTATTGTGTGAAGTGCACCAGTCCCTCCTGCAGCAAAGCACCCCTCCTGCAGCAAAGCACACCCACAACATGATGCTGCCACCCCCGTGCTTCACGGTTGGGATGGTGTTCTTCTATTTTTTGTTTCATCCGACCAGAGGACATTTCTCCAAAAAGTACGATCTTTGTATCCATGTCCAGTTGCAAACCGTAGTCTGGCTTTTTTTATGGTGGTTTTGGATCAGTGGCTTCTTCCTTGCTGAGCGGCCTTTCAGGTTATGTCGATACAGGACTCGTTTTGTATCGGTTTCCTCCAACATCTTCACAGGGTCCTTTGCTGTTGTTCTGAGATTGATTTGCACTTTTTGCACCAAAGTACATTAATATTTAGTAGACAGAACATGTCTCCTTCCTGAGCGGTATGACGGCTGGGTGTTTATACTTGCGTACTATTGTTTGTGCAGATGAACGTGGTACCTTCAGGCGTTTGGAAATTTCTCCCAAGGATGAACCAGACTTGTGGATGTCTACACTTTTTTTTTTAATTTTTTTTTTTAGGTCTTGGCTGATTTCTTTTGATTTTCCCATGATGTCAAGCAAAGAGGCACTGAGTTTGAAGGTAGGCTTTGAAATACATCCACAGGTACACCTCGGATTGACTCAAATGATGTCAATTAGTCTATCAGAACCTTCGAAAGCTGTGACATAATTTTCAGTTTTTTTTCTAAGCTGTTTAGAAGCACAGTCAACTTAGTGTTTGTAAACTTCTGACCCACTGGAATTGTGATACAGTGAATTATAAGTGAAATAATCTGTTTGTTAACAATTGTTGGAAATATTACTTGTGTCATGCACAAAGTAGATGTCCTAACTGACTTGCCAAAACTATTAGTTTGTTAACAAGAACTTTGTGGAGTGGTTGAAAAACAAGTTTTAATGACTCCAACCTAAGTGTATGTAAACTTCAGACTTCAACTGTATCTACTGCCATGTTTCATCTATAGCAACATTGTATGTATGTCCATTTCTTTATGCTGAACAAATTTGCCTCAAGGATTTCAGATTTTACTTGTTCATTTAAATCCTGTTTAAATCTACTTCACAATGGCCTATTAACTTGAAATGTTTTAGGGTCATCAAAGACATTACCATGATGAACCATAATGACAAATCAAAAAATCTGATTTTACGTATCCTTTTATACTAATGTAAATGCATTAGGGATGGGCACGGTTTTTCAAATATTCGAACGGACGTTAATATTCTAATTCTTGGAAGAGTATAGATTTTTTAGGAGAAGAAATCATAGGCCTATTTTAACAATGAAAAGGCTTTCTCTCAATTAAATGAATGATCTATCGTGACATTGCTACACGTAGGGTGTCACAATCGTTGATGTAAAGATTGTCGGACCAAGGCGCAGCGTGTGTAGAGTTCCACATGTTTATTTAAATGAAACTCACAGAAAACAATAAAGTGCAAAACAAAACATGAAGCTAATGTATTGCTCGCGGGCAACTATACATAGACAAGATCCCACAAAAACCCAGTGGGAAAAGGCTGCCTAAATATGATCCCCAATCAGAGACCACGATAGACAGTTGCCCCTGATTGGGAACCATACCAGGCCAACATAGAAATAAAAAAAACAAGAGTACCCGCCCTAGTCACACCCTGACCTAACCAAAATAGAGAATAAAAAGGCTCTCTAAGGTCAGGGCGTGACAGTACCCCCCCTCCAAAGGTGCAAACCTGACTCTATGGGGGAGGGTCCGGGTGGACATCTAGCCTCGGCGGCGCTCCGGTTCGGGATGTAGACCCCGCTACGCTCACGGATCCCTCCACTTATGTGGAACCGGACCGTGGATCGTCACCGGGGACTCCGGACCGTAGAACGTCACTAGGGAGTCCGGACTGGGAACCCTCGCAGAAGGCTCTTGACTGGGAACCCTCGCAGAAGGCTCTGGACTGGGAACCCTCGCAGAAGGCTCTGGACTGGGAACCCTCGCAGAAGGCTCTGGACTGGGAACCCTCGCAGAAGGCTCTGGACTGGGAACCCTCGCAGAAGGCTCTGGACTGGGAACCCTCGCAGAAGGCTCTGGACTGGGAACCCTCGCAGAAGGCTCTGGACTGGGAACCCTCGCAGAAGGCTCTGGACTGGGAACCCTCGCAGAAGGCTCTGGACTGGGAACCCTCGCAGGATGCTCTGGACTGGGAACCCTCACTGGAGGCTCTGGACTGGGAACCCTCACTGGAGGCTCCGGGCCATGGATCGTCGCTGGAGTCTCCGGACTGGGAACCGTCGCTGGAGTCTCCGGACTGGGAACCGTCGCAGAAGGCTCTGGACTGGGAACCCTCGCAGAAGGCTCTGGACTGGGAACCCTCGCAGAAGGCTCTGGACTGGGAACCCTCGCAGAAGGCTCTGGACTGGGAACCCTCGCAGAAGGCTCTGGACTGGGAACCCTCGCAGAAGGCTCTGGACTGGGAACCCTCGCAGGATGCTCTGGACTGGGAACCCACGCAGGATGCTCTGGACTGGGAACCCACGCAGGATGCTCTGGACTAGGAACCCTCACTGGAGGCTCCGGGCCATGGATCGTCGATGGAGGCTCCGGGCCATGGATCGTCGATGGAGGCTCCGGGCCATGGATCGTCGATGGAGGCTCCGGGCCATGGATCGTCGATGGAGGCTCCGGGCCATGGATCGTCGATGGAGGCTCCGGGCCATGGATCGTCGATGGAGTCTCCGGACTGGGAACCGTCGCTGGAGTCTCCGGACTGGGAACCGTCGCTGGAGTCTCCGGACTGGGAACCGTCGCTGGAGACTCCGGACCGCCGACTGTCGCTGGAGGCTCTGGACCGCCGACTGTCGCTGGAGGCTCTGGACCGCCGACTGTCGCTGGAGGCTCTGGACCGCCGACTGTCGCTGGAGGCCTGGTGCGTGGAGCTGGCACAGGACTTACCGGGCTGGGGAGACCCCCTGGAGGCCTGGAGCGTGGAGCTGGCACAGGGTGTACCCGGCTGGGGAGACGCACTGGAGGCCGTGTGCATGGAGCCGGCATAGGACGTTCTGGGCTGTGGAGGCGCACTGGAGGCCTGGAGCGTGAAGCTGGCACAGGACGAACCGGGCTGTGGAGGCACAGTGGAGGTCTGGAACATAGAGATGGCACAACCTCTCCTGGAGAGATGACAACCTTAGCACGGCAAGTGCAGGGAGCTGGCACCGTGACCTAACCAAAATGGAGAATAAAAAGGCTCTCTAAGGTCAGGGCGTGACACAGGGATATACCATGATGTTATAAATTCTTAATTTAATAAAACAAACTTTGAATGTAGTTTTTATAATGTGTGCCACATAAAAGACATACCGTTTTGCCTGCACATGTTTCATGCATGCCATTTGTTGTTATTGTTGACCAACAAAAGTGGTAGGCTGTTGTTTAATCTGAATGGAGTTGTTGTAGACAAGGACAGGGAACGCAGCAAAATATTTTCAACTAGGCTAGCCTCATGACGGGTTAGGGTTCCCATTTGGGAACGATCCCTTCCGACGTTAACTGGGACGTGGCGCATGGAACGCAAAAATATTCTTAGAAATATGTAACCTCCACACATTAACAAGTCCAATGGCTCAAATGAAAGATAAACACCTTGTTCATCTAGCCAGCAAGTCAGATTTCTAAAATGTTTTACGGCGAAAACATAGCACATATTTATGTCAAACCACCACCAAAGACACAGCTAATTTGAATAGCCACGTTGAACAAAATATGCAATCAACAACCGCAGGATTAAAAGAAAAATAATTCACTAACCTTTTGAAAATCTTCATCAGATGACAGTAATAGGACATGTTACACAGTACATTTATGTTTTTTTCAATAATATGCCATTTATATCCATAAATCTCTGTTTACAATGACGCCATGTTCAAAAAATGCTACTCAAATGTCCGGAGAAATGATGATATCTGCCGGAGCTAACGTCAGATAACAAGCAATACACATCATAAACTTTGACTAAATATACATGTTCTACATATAGTTAGAAAGATACACTTCTTCTTAATGCAACCGCTGTGTTACATTTATTTTTAACGTTACAGAATTCGTTCACTAGGCTATAATATGAGACGGCGCTCAGAAATTAGCATTATGTCTCCTCTATCTCGGAGTCCACAGAAACCCATAATTAACACATAAATATTCCCTTACCTTTGATGTTCTTCAATCAGAAGACGTGGAAGGAGTTATACTTACCAAAAACTGCGTTTGGTTTTCAAGTCTGTGTCTTTAGGTTATCAAACACGACAAATTCCGGTCGAAATGCAGCCAAAATTCTAGTGGATGCGCATCAAAACTTCAAAATTACATATGTCGACTAAACTGGTCAAACTAAGTGCAGAATCGAGCTTTAGCATGTTCTAAACATGCAAAACAATCCTTAGCGTGAACAGACAAACCTACATCGTTTGGTGAATCTTGGAACAAAGAGAGCAACGGACCCGACGCCGCATGAAAGTACATGTATTTTCGCGTGACCCGGAGGTTTCAGCCCGCCAAAACTTGAGGGAGCGCGCGATTCTCACAATGACAGGCCCCACTGAAAGGGGACATCGCGCTGAAGAGATAGGAACTGTTCCCAGATCTGTAGCTGGTTGGGAAGGGTGGGGGCGATGACGTCAAAGTTGTCCCAACTTTTCTGTTGCCAAGAGAGAGTTTGGGAGAATGGCTGCCGAGTTCTGCTTTAGAGTTCTGCTTTACATACAGACATAATTTGAACGGTTTTAGAAGCTTTAGAGTGTTTTCTATTCAATAATAATTATTATATGCATATATTAGCAATTTTCGACAGATTTTTTTTCTGTTTACTATGGGCACGCAATTCCTCCAAAGGGGGCAGTAGTCAGCCCTATCTTTAACAGGCTAGCTGGCAAACATAGCTGGCTTGATGCTGTAAAGACAGGCACTGCCAGATGGGATGATAGATAACCTTAGGCATTACAAGTGTCTAACTACCACTAGTCAGTGGCTACGTTTTATATTATTTGAATGGTGAAATTATTTAAAATGACCCTTTCCCCCTTTTTGTTCCATGCTGGCTAAAGACCTTGCTAACCAGTAACACCAGACACAGATTAAAGGGGAAACATAGATTAATATTGTAAACGTTTAATTATATTTGCTGACACGGTAACATTTTGTCACCAGTAGAGTAGCTATCGAGCAATATAAACTATGCCCTTTTGCAATCATGCCTTCTCTGACATTAGCAAATAAGCAAATATAATGCTACCATTGGTGTATTATAATGTATGGTGATGTCACCCTATTCCCTTATTAATCCCAACTCCTGAATCCAAGTGTTTGACATGGGAGTGGGAACCAGTAACTTTATGATAAAACTTTATCAATGTAGAAGCAACAAGTCATTTTTCATACTTTGATCTGGTTTCATCCAAATATCATATTTCATGAAAAACATGATTTGGACTGTTTATTACCTTTAATAGCTCCCTATGTAGGGTGCATAAACCACTGCCAATTCCCCAAAAGCTGTGATATATGAAGGGTGACATAACATTTTCTGATGACATAATGTTATTTCTAATATGCTTAATTAACCTACAATTCTGTGAATAATTCAACACCTTTATATACAGTGCATTCCGAAAGTATTCAGACCACTTGACTTTTTCCACATTTTGTTATGTTACAGCCTTATTCTAAAGTAGATTAAGTTAAAAAAAATGCTCATCAATCTACACACAATACCCTATAATGACAAAGTGAGTGTATAAAAATAAAGAAACAGAAATACCTTATTTACATAAGTATTCAGACCCTTTGCTATGAGCTCAGGTGCATCCTGTTTCCATTGATCATCCTTGAGATGTTTTGAACAACTTGATTGGAGTCCACCTGTGGTAAAATCAATTGATTGGCCATTGGTCTATATAAGGTCCCACAGTTGACAGTGCATGTCAGAGCAAAAACCAAGCCATGAGGTCAAAAGAATTGTCCATAGAGCTCAGAGAAAGGATTGTGTCGAGGCACAGATCTGGGGAAGGGTACTAAAACATATCTACAGCATTGAAGGCCCCCAAGAACACAGTTACCTCCATCATTCTTAAATGGAAAAAGTTTGGAACCCCCAAGTCTCTTCCTGTTGGGCGCTCGGCCAAATTGAGCAAGTGGTTAGAGCTTTGGGCCAGTAACCGAAAGGTTGCTGGATCGAATCCCTGAGCTAACAAGGTAAAAATCTGTCATTCTGCCCCTGAGCAAGTCAGTTAACCCACTGTCCCCAGGCGCCGAAGACGTGGATGTCAATTAAGGCAGCCCCACGCACCTCTCTGATTCAGAGGGGTTGGGTTAAAGGCAGAAGGCACATTTCAGTTGAAGGCATTCTCCAATCGGGGGAGAAGGATCTTGGTCAGGGAGGTGACCAAGAAGCCGATGATCACTCTGAAAGAGCTCTAGAGTTCTTCTGTGGAGATGGGAGAACCTTCCAGAAGGACAACTATCTCTGCAGCACTACAACAATCAGACCTTTATGGTAGAGTGGCCAGACGGAAGCCTCTCTTCAGTAAAAGGTCCATGACAGCCCGCTTGGAGTTTGCCAAATGGCACCTAAAGGACTCTCAGACCATGAGAAACAAGATTCTCTGGTCTGATGAATCCAAGATTGCATTATTTGGCCTGAATGCCAAGTGTCACATCTGGAGGAATCTTTGCACCATCCCTACAGTGAAGCATGGTGGTGGCAGCATCATGCTGTGGGGACGTTTCAGCGGCAGGGACTGGGAGACTAGTCAGGATCGAGGGATAGATGAACAGACCTTATATATGTTACATATTATATATCATTTGAAAGGTAATTTCATGAACTTTCGGAAACACTTGTCAACGTTTCAAATATATCCAGGTTTCCTTTTTAAAGTAATGTATACAGGTAATTCTGATATGCACCCAAGAGGTCAAAGGTGAAAGTTCTGTTGACCTGAAAATGTGTAGAATTAAATCAAATTTTATTGGTCGCATACAAATATTTAGCAGATGTTATTGTGGATGTAGTGAAATGCTTGTGTTCCTAGCTCCAGCATTGCATTAATATCTAACAATTCACAGCATTACACACAGATCTAAAAGTAAAATAACGGAAATTAGAAATATATACATTTTAGGATAAGCAATGTCCGGAATATATATATGTGATGGGATGTATAGACATTATGGACAGTATGTGGATAGAATATTTAGTGTATCTGTATATATACAGCAATAGTTGAATAGGATGGCAAAATGAAGTTAGTAAAACAGTGTGTAAACATTGTTAAAGTGACCAGTGTTCCATCAGCTCCTTCATTTTGTTGACATTGAGAGAGAGGTTATTGTGGGGCCCCTGTGTTGAGGATCAGCGTAGTGGAGATGTTGTTTCCTACCGTCACCATCTGCGGGCGGCCAGTCAGGAAATCCAGGACTCAGTTGTACAGGGCGGGGTTCAGACCCAGGGCCCCGTGATTAATAATCAGCTTGGAGGGTACTATGGTCTTAAAGGCTGATCTGTAGCAAATGAACAGCATTCTTACATAGGTATTCCTCTTCTCCAGGTAGGGTAGGACAGTGTGCAGTGCTATGGCAATTGCTTCGTCTGTGGATCTATTGAGGTGGTATGCAAATTGAAGTGGGTCTAGGGTGGTAAGGTGCAGGTGATATGATCCTTAGCTATCCTCTCAAAGCACTTCATGGTGACAGAAGTGAGTGCTACAGGGCAATTTAGTTCAGTTACCTTTGCTTTCTTGGGTACAGGAACAATGGTGGACTTCTTGAAGCAAGTGGGGACAGCAGACTGGGATAGCCAGCTGGTCTGCGCATGCTCTGAGGACATGGCTAGGGATGCCGTCTGGGCCAGTAGCCCTGAGAGGGTTAACATGCTTATTACAGTGCCTTGCGAAAGTATTCGGCCCCCTTGAACTTTGCGACCTTTTGCCACATTTCAGGCTTCAAACATAAAGATATAAAACTGTATTTTTTTGTGAAGAATCAACAACAAGTGGGACACAATCATGAAGTGGAACGACATTTATTGGATATTTCAAACTTTTTTAACAAATCAAAAACTGAAAAATTGGTCGGACCAATGTTGAATAGACCTTAGCACAGGTACTTCCTGTTTGAGTTTTTGCCTATAGGAAGTGAGGAGAAGAATGGAGTCATGATTTTATTGCCGAAGGGAGGGCGGGGGTGGGCCCCGTAGCCATCCCAGAAGGGAGAGGAACAGTGTATGAGCGTTTTTGAAGCACGAGTACTACAGGAAATGTGGTTATAGAATTTGGGTAGCTTTGTCCTCATATTTGCTTTGTTAATGTCCCCAGATATAATAAATGCTGCCTCAGGATATGTGGTTTCCAGTTTGCACAAAGTCCAGTGTAGTTCCTTGAGGTCCATTGTGGTATCGGCTTGAGGGGGAATATACATGGCTGTGACTATAACCGAAGATAATTCCCTTGGGAGGTAATATGTTCGGCATTTGATTGTGAGGTCTTCTAGGTTGGGTGAACAAAAGGACTTGAGTTCCTGTATGTTATTACAATCACATCATGAGTAGTTAATCATGAAACATACACCACGCCTTTCTTCTTCCCGGAGAGTTCTTTATTCTTGTCTGCGCTATGTACTAATGGGTACCCAGCTGGCTGTATGGACAGGGACAATATATCTGGAGAGAGCCATGATTCTGTGAACAGAGTATGCTACAGTCCCTGATGTCTCTATGGAAGGAGATCCTCTCCCTGAGCTCGTCTACTTTACTGTCCAGGGACTGAACTTTAGCGAGTAATATACTCGGAAGCTGTAGATGGTGTGCACGCCTCCTGAGTCAAACTTAAAGTCCACTCCAAATACCTCTTCTCAGCCGGCGCCATCTTAGAGTAGCCTCTGGGATAAGTTAAATTGCCTCAAGAGGTACGAACAAAGGATCCAATTCTGGAAAGTCATACTCCTGGTCAGAATGCTAGTCAGTTACTGCCGCTCTGATACCCAAAAGTTATTTTGACCTCCCGGGTGGCCAAAGCTAGTACTAGCTGTGCCACCAGAGACTCTGGATTTGCGCCCAGGCTCTGTCGCAGCCGGCCGCGACCGGGAGGTCCGTGGGGCGACGCACAATTGGCCTAGCGTCGTCCGGGTTAGGGGGGGTTTGGCAGGTAGGGATATCCTTGTCTCATCGCGCACCAGCGACTCCTGTGGCGGGCCGGGAGCAGTGCACGCTAACCAGGTTGCCAGGTGCACGGTATTTCCTCCGACACATTGGTGCAGCTGGCTTCCGGGTTGGATGCGCACTGTGTTAAAGAAGCAGTACGGCTTGGTTGGGTTGTGTTTCGGATGACGCATGGCTTTTGACCTTCGTCTCTCCCGAGCCCGTACGGGAGTTGTAGCGATGAGACAAGATAGTAACTACTAGCAATTGGATACCATGAAAATGGGGAGAAAAGGGTGTAAAATAAAATAAAAAGTTATTTCCCGGCTATATGTAATGGAAATTTGGTGACATAACATTTGATACAATAGTAGTGAGAGAGTGAGTCCCTCAGGTACATTAGCAGGTCTGGTAAAACAAAAAGGGATAAACTGGAACACTCAACTTCTCAACTCAACACAAAAAACGTTCTGGGCTAATAGTGTAAGTAAAATAATAAAAAATACTGCAAGGTTGCTTAGGAACTAGAAGCAGAGCTGCCATGTCTTTCGGCACCAACTTAATTCGATCTGAACACGTGTCTGATGGATAGCTGTGAATCTAAGCGTTCTAATGTTTTATGATTAAAGGGTATACATGAACAATAATTTGTTGAATACTGACATTGTCATAGGGTAAAATACAGTTAAAGTCGGAAGTTTACATACACCTGACCCAAATACATTTAAACTCAGTTTTTCACAATTCCTGACGTTTAATCCTAGTAACACTTCCCTGTCTTAGGTCCGTTTGGATCACCACTTTGTTTTAAGAATGTGAAATGTTAGAATAATAGTAGAGAGATTGATTTATTTCAGCTTTTTGTGGTACAGTGCAGTGTGTTTGAATCCTGGCCTATGTGTTAAGATCCTGATGATGTTTGTTCCAAATGATTCAGTATCTACTGGGTTTCCATTTCATGTCAGGACAATATCTCCATCTTCCCTCGATGCATAGCGTTATACTTACTTAAGCCTCACAGTGGTTTCAGAGGATAAAGATTAATGTATTCTTTTCCCATTAATTCCACCGGGCATAGAGAGAGAGGGAAAATATCTTCCCATGTATCAGTGGACCCAACTGTAGTAAAACTGAGCAGATTCTATCTATATTCTGTGTCTTAACTCCTATGAGGCAGCTCTTTTTATCAGACTACAATACCCTGTAGGTGCCAAGGAGAGTACAAACAACAACAAACGGCAGAATAAAAAAATTCTGCTCCGTTGTTCAACCCAGGAGATTGTTCCCAGCTTTGTGTTCAAAGCTCTATCTCAGGGCCTCACCCAGCCGCATCAATTTCAGCCCAAACATGGCAAGCGGAATAACAAAGTTTGTCCTCTCTTATCCTCCCCTAGTTTTCTAGCGAGGTTCTTAATTACAACTTGATATGGTGTATGAATAGTGTATTAAGTAAGACATTAAAATAGATTGCTAGTGGCAGATTCCTGCAAGAAGCTCCCAGACAAAGTATAACTGATTGCTTTGTACGTTTTCTCAGTTGTTTTTTTCCCCCCCTCTTCTTCTTTGCCCTCACAATGCCGGCTGTTGAATAATGCACAAGCATTTTCTTTTTAATATTCAGACATTTCAGGGCAATCTTATTATCAAAATTTGTTTTGACAACAGCGGAACTTTATTAAAAATGTGTTTATTATTTGTGGGGGAAAACACTGTCAGATTTGAAATGCAAATCTAACCAGCAGCTCCTGCTATCAGATTGGATGAGGATTTCACAAACTCACTTTTGTGAGAAGTTGAGTGTTCCAGTTTATCCCTTTTTGTTTTACCAGACCTGCTAATGTACCTGAGGGACTCACTCTCTCACTACTATTGTATCAAATGTTATGTCACCAAATTTCCAACTGGTTTAATTGTTTAATTCTCTGATGTTGTCCCAACTTTCTTCCTCACATCCACTCTCCATTCCATTTCCTAAAACCATTATCCCCCTTGTCTTTTCTCCTCGTCATTGTCCTTTTGCCTACTCCTCATGTGGACATCATCCCCCTCTCTGCCTGTACCCTCTCTCTCCATTCTTATCCTCCATCCATTCTTCCCTCTCCTGCCCCCCAGATGTGGCTGAAACCCATCAAAAGGCAGGACATCCCCCAGCGTATGTGCTACCTCTCCCCCGTCTACAAGACTGGCGAGCGCCGCGGCACACTCTCCACCACTGGCCACTCCACCAACTACGTAATCGCCATGGCGCTCAACTCGGACGTGCCCGCCGAGCACTGGATCAGACGAGGGGTGGCCCTGCTTTGCCAGCTCAATGCATAGACTTCCCCTATGCTCTGTTTTGCACCTACTATTTATCCAGTTTTATGTAAGAAGAGTTATGAAAAGGATGTTCTCTGGCTTGTTTTTTTTTCACACAGTTCTTCATGAATGTATTGCTAAGAATAATTTGTAATGATATTTTACTTTGATGGGCTACGGAAGCATATACAAAAGCACAAGTGATGAGGATGAGCCCAAAACCTCATAGATGCAGCGCCTCTATACCCACAAGCACTGGACATTGAACCTTTGCATGTTTCCATAGCCTTGTATTACATAATTGAACATCAGCCTTAAAATCTTAAAATTCGACACAGCTGATTGCACAACAGCTGAGTGTTTCAACATTTTGATTAGTCTGCCAACAATGATTCCCATTACATTTTCACAATAATTCTTAATTTCTATGATGTACTAATCAAATTTTGTTTCAAATTCTCCAATGACAGATACAAACACAGATTGTTCTTATTCTATCTTGTTCTGAGGGCAGCGCTGCAGAAATGTGATCAGAGATGGGTCATTTCACCACTAGAGTGCCTTTTTTGCTAAGGTAATTTGGTAACAAAAAAAACAGTTCAAATCCATAAAAAAAAACATGTTTTCCAATCTCAACAGTTTAAATTAAGAAAATATACTATAGTAGGTACCAATTAAAGTAACAGGGTTGAAGTTTAAAAAAAATTGTAAATCAACCATAACTCCCCTTGTGACAAGGGATGAAGGGAAGATTGTTGTGTGCAACAGGGATAATTTCACATTAAAAATGAAATTGTTAAAACATTTCTAGTCTATCTATTCTAATGAGAGACAAACATAAATGAATCACCAATCACGTGAAATGAGTAATAATCTTCAAAAATGACTTGGCTCACATCAACACCATCATGCCGGAAACACTAGACCCACTCCAAAAGGAACACCAATGCTGTTCATTGACTACAGCCCAGCGTTCAACACCATAGTGCCCACAAAGCTTATCAGTAATCTAAGGACCATGGGACTAAAAGGTTTAAAGTCGACCTCAGTAAGGCAGAAGATGTTAGCAGAAAATGGGATCCCCCCATTATAGTGAATGGAAAAATTGCAATCTTCGTGGTCAATCTTCATGTAAATAAAACAATTTTTCGAAAACAATCATGGAACCAATAATTGCTTCTAATGCACCAGATGTACTGTATGTCCTTGAACTGATTATTTTAAAATCACACACAAGAGAAAGATAATGGCAGCCTGCAGTAACCCATTCGGGCCTTTGACTTGAGTAACTCAATGAGAGGTGGCAGCAATTTTGCAACTAGTTTGCAACGTCACTTCCTGGTAGCTCAAACTGCCCATGCTATGTCCCTAAGGTTGCATTTACACAGGCAGCCCAATTCTGATATTTTCTCCGACTAATTGGTCTTTTGACCAATCACATTAGATCTTTTTTACATCAGATCTTTTTCAAAGTTGATTTGATTGGTCAAACTAATATCTAACAACTCACAACAATACACACAGGTCTAAAAGTAAAATAATGGAATTAAGAAATATATAAATATTAGGTGGACCAATGTCGGAGTCCGGAGTATAAATAATATAGTACCAGTCAAAAGTTTGGACACACCTACTCATTCAAGGGTTTTTCTTTATTTATACAATTTTCTACATTGTAGAATAATACTGAAGACATCAAAACTATGAAATAACACATATGGAATCATATAGTAACCAACAAGGTGTTAAACAAATCAAAATATATTTGAGATTCTTCAAAGTAGCCACCCTTTGCCATGATGACAGCTTTGCAGACTGTTGGCATTCTCTCAACCAGCTTCACCTGGAATGCTTTTCCAACACTTCATCACTCTCCTGCTTGTTGAAATAGCCCTTATACAGCCTGGAGGTGTGTTTTGGGTCATTGTCCTATTAAAAAACAAATGATGGTCCCACTAAACGCACACCAGATGGAAAATGCTGTGGTAACCATATTGATTAAGTGTGCCTTGAATTCTAAATGAATCACAGACAGTGTCACCAGCAAATCACCCCCTCCTCCATGCTTCACGGTGGGAACCACACATGCGGAAATCCTCCGTTCACCTACTCTGCATCTCACAATGATACAGCGGTTGGAACCAAAAATCTAAAATTTGAACTCATCAGACCAAAGGACAAATTTCCACCGGTCTAATGTCTATTGCTTGCGTTTCGTGGCCCAAGAAAGTCACTTCTTATTATTGGTGTCCTTTAGTAGAGGTTAATTTGCAGCATTTCGACCATGAAGGTCTGATTCACGCAATCTCCTCTGAACAGCTGATGTTGAGATGTGTGTTACTTGAACTCTGAAGCATTTATTTGTGCTGCAATTTCTGAGGCTTGGTAACTCTAATGAACTTATCATCTGTAGCATAGGTAACTCTGGGTCTTCCTTTCCTCTGGCAGTCCTCATGAGTGTCAGTTTCATCATAGCGCTTGATGGTTTTTGCGACTGCACTTGGAAAAAACTTTAAAAGTTCTTGAAATTTTCCGGATTGACTGATCTTCATATCTTAAAGTAATGATGGACTGTCATTTCTCTTTGCTTATTTGAGCTGTTCTTGCCGTAATATGGACTTGGTCTTTTACCAAATAGGGCTATCTTCTGTATACCACCCCTACCTTGTCAAAACACAACTGATTGTCTCAAATGCATTAAGTAGGAAATAATTTCCACAAATTAACTTTTAACTTCTTGGATATAGGGGGCGCTCTTTTAATTTATGGATTAAAAAACGTGCCCGTTTTAAGCGCAATATTTTGTCACGAAAAGATGCTCGACTATGCATATAATTGGCAGCTTTGGAAAGAAAACACTAAGGTTTCCAAAACTGCAAAGATATTATCTGTGAGTGCCACAGAACTCATGCTACAGGCGAAACTTCAACCAGGAAATGGGCAGAATATTTGAAGCTCTGTTTCCCATTGTCTCCTTACATGGCTGTGAATGCGCCGGGAATGAGCCTGCCCTTTCTATCGTTTCTCCAAGGTGTCTGCAGCATTGTGACGTATTTGTAAGCATATCATTAGAAGATTGGCCATAAGAGACTACATTTACCAGGGGTCCGCCCGGTGTCCTTTGTCTAAATTGGTGCGTAATCTACAAGCTGCACGCAGTCATCCAGTGATTGAGAGGAGAGAGGAGGCTTTCAACGAACGATATATCATGAAGAGATATGTGAAAAACACCTTGAGGATTGATTCTAAACAACGTTTACCATGTTTCAGTCGATATTATGGAGTTAATTTGGAAAAAAGTTCGGCGTTTTGAAGACTGAATTTTCGGGGTTTTTTGGTAGCCAAACGTGACGCACCAAACGGAGCAATTTCTCCTAAACAAATAATCTTTCAGGAAAAACTGAGCATTTGCTATATAACTGAGAGTCTCCTCATTGAAAACATCTGAAGTTCTTCAAAGGTAATGATTTTATTTGAATGATTTTCTGATTTTTGTGAAAATGTTGTCTGCTGATGCTAACGCTAAATGCTACGCTAGCCGCGCTAGCTGTTACACAAATGCTTATTTTGCAATGGTTGAGAAGCCTATTTTGAAAATCTGAGATGACAGTGTTGTTAACAAAAGGCTAAGCTTGAGAGCTAGCATATTAATTTCATTTCATTTGCGATTTTCATGAATAGTTAACGTTGCGTTATGGTAATGAGCTTGAGGCTGTATTCACGATCCCGGATCCGGGATGGCTCGACGCAAGAAGTTCAAGGCACACCTGTTAATTGAAATGCATTCCAGGTAACTACCTCAAAAAAATATCAGAATTGGGCTGCCTGTGTAAATGCAACCTTAGAGACATAACATGGGCAGTTTGATCTACCAGGAAGTGACGTTGCAGACCAGCTCATTGCTGTCCCCTCTCCTTGAGTTACTCAAGTTGAATGCCGAATGGGGTACTGCAGGCTGCCATTAGCAACAAAATTATCCTGAACTTATTCTGTGTGCAATTTTAAAATAATCAGTTCAAGGACATGCAGTACATCTGTTGTATTAGAAGAAAGTATTGGTACCATAATTATTTATTTAAAGAAATTATATTTACACAAAATGGCAATTTTATATTTACTTGAAGATGTATATGTGATGGGATGTTTAGACATTATGTACAACAGTATGTGGATAGAGTGTTTAGTATTCAGTTGAAGTCAGAAGTTTGCATGCACTTAGGTTGGAGTCATTAAAACTCATTTTTCAACCACTCCACAAATTTCTTGAAAACAAACTATAGTTTTGGCAAGTCGGTTAGGTGTACCGGTGGATGTATTTCAACGCTTACCTTCAAGACCGGCACATTCCCATCATGGGAAAATCAAAAGAAATCAGCCAAGACCTCAGAAAAAAAATTGTAGACCTCCACAAGTCTGGTTCAGCAATTTCCAAACGCCTGAAGGTACCACGTTCATCTGTACAAACAATAGTTTGCAAGTATAAACACCATGGGACCACACAGCCGTCATACCGCTCAGGAAGGAGACGTGTTCTGTCTCCTAGAGATGAACGTACTTTGGTGCGAAAAATGCAAATCAATCCCAGAACAACAGCAAAGGACCTTATGAAGAGGCTGGAGAAAACAAGTACAAGGGTATCAATATCCACAGTAAAAAGAGTCCTATATCGACAACCTGAAAGCCGCTCAGAAAGGAAGAAGCCACTGCTCTAAAACCTTCATAAAAAAGCCAGACTATGGTTTGTAACTACACATGGGGACAAATATTGTACTTTTTGGGGAAATGTCCTCTGGTGAAACAAAAATATAACTGTTTTTCCATAATGACCATCTCTGTGTTGTTGTCTGTTCACACTGCTATGCTTTATCTTGGCCAGGTCGCAGTTGCAAATGAGAACTTGTTCTCAACTAGCCTACCTGGTTAAATAAAGGTGAAATAAAAAATAAATAAAATAAAACATGTTTGGAGGAAAAAGGGGGAGGCTTGCAAGCCGAAGAACACCATCCCAACAATGAAGCACAGGGGTGGCAGCATCATGTTGTGGGGGTGCTTTGCTGCAGAAGGGGCTGGTGCACTTCACAAAATAGATGGCATCATGAGTAGGGAAAATGATATGGATATATTGAAGCAACATCTCAAGACATCAGTCAGGAAGTTAAAGCTTGGTCGCAAATGGGTCTTCAAAATTGACAATGACCCCAAACATACTTGCAAAGTTGTGGAATAATGGCTTAAGGACAACAAAGTTAAGGTATTGGAGTGGCCATCACAAAGCCCTGATAGCTCTGTCTGGAGGAATGGGCCAAAATTCACCCAACCTATTGTGGGACGCTTGTGGAAGGCTACCCGAAACATTTGACCCAAGTTAAACAATTTAAAGGCAATGCTACCAAATACTAATTGAGTCTATGTAAATTTCTGAAAGAAATTAAAGCTGAAATAAATAATTCTCTCTACTAATATTCTGACATTTCACATTCTTAAAATAAAGTGGTGATTCCAGCTGACCTAAGACAGGACATTTTTACAAAGATTAAATGTCAGGAATTGTGAAAAACTGAGTTTAAATGTATTTGGCTAAGGTGTATGTAAACTTCTGACTTCAACTCTATCTGTAGAATACGTAGGATAGAATAGGGTATATTTTTAGCAATAGTTGAATAGGATGGCATTGACTAGAATACAGTATATACATATGAAATGAGTAGGTACACAGTATGTAAACATTATTAAAGTGACTAGTGATGCCATGTCTATGTAAATAGGGCAGCGGCAGCCTTTTAGGTGCAGGGTTGAGTAACCGCATGACATTGACTAAGTTCAGGGCAAAGTACTGGGTAGAGTCCGGCTTGTGATGGCTATTTAACAGTCTGATGGCCTTGAGATAGAAGCTGTTTTTCAGTCTCTGTCTCTGCTTCGATGCACCTGTACTGATCTCACCTTCTGGATAATAGCATGATGAACAGGCCGTGGCTTGGGTGGTTGATGTCCTTGATTATCTTTTTGGCCTTCCTGGGACAGTGGGTGCTGTAGGTGTCCTGAAGGGCAGGCAGTGTGCACCCGGTGATGCTTTGGATAGACCACACCATCCTTTGGAGAGCCCTGCGGTTGTGGATGGTGCAGTTGTACCAGGTGATGAAACAGCCCGACAGGATGCTCTCAATGGTGAATCTGTTAAAGTTTGTGAGGGTCTTAGTGGCCAGGTCAAATTTATGTCATTGAATTGTACGCCGAGGAACTTTTCACCTTCTCCACCGTGGCCCTGTCGATTGTGGATGGGGGCTGTCTCCCTCTGAAGTCCACGATCACATCCTTCGTTTTGTTGATGTTGAGGGAGAGGTTAATTTCCTGGCACCACTCCGCCAGTGCCCTCACCTCCTCTCTTTAGGCTGTTTCATCAGTGTTGGTAATCAGGCCTACTACTGTTTTGTTGTCTGCAAACATGATGATTGCGTGCGTGCGTGGCCACTCAGTCATTGGTGAACAAGGAGTACAGGACGGGGCTGAGCACGCACCTTTGTTGGACCCCTGTGTTGAGGATCAGCATAGTGGTGGGCTTGTTTCCTACCTTCATCACTTGGGGTCGGCCCATCAGGAAGTTCAGGTGTTTAGCTTGTTCGGAAGCAAGACATCGGTGTCCATGACGTGACTGGTTTTCCCTTTGTAATCTGTGATTGTCTGGAGTCCCTGCCATATACTCGTATGTCTGAGCCGTTGAATTGTGACTCCACTGTCTCTGTAGTAACGTTTTGCTTCTTTGATTGCCTTACGAATGGCATAACTGCAATGTTTGTATTCAACCATATTCCCAGTAACCTTGCCGTGGTTAAATGCAGTGGTTATAAATGCGGTGGTTAGCACTTTCAGTTTTGTGCGAATCTATCTACGGTTTTTGGTTTGGTTAGGTTTTTCTAGTCACAGTGGAAACATCATCATCTGTATATACTTCCTGATGATGTATATGTCAATGCTATTCTCAGAGGCAACCTGGAAAGTATCTCAGTTTTCCTCATCTGTGACCAATCAACTCAAGTCGGTCTGTTGCAAAATTTAAGTGTTTTTTTTACATTGGATAAAAGTAGAGACTCAGAGCTACAAAATTGTATATCATGCACTACATTTGAGGAACCATGGGAAAGTAATTCTGCTTTGGAAGTTGATACATTTGTAAACTCACTTTTGAGAAAAGGGCATTTGAATATTTTGGTACTGCTACTGGAGACCTTCGTCTACACACATTCAGCATTGTTCACACCTTCTTGAGATTTAGCCCCAGCCATCTCTTTAAGGGGGAATAGGGATAATAAGGGCAGGCATTTATTTAAAGTACAGAGGAATGTCGAGGAGGGGAGGAAGGGACAGAAGAGAGGAGGGTATTTTTACAAGATTAAGAGTGGGACACAGCCAGTTGAATAAGTCCATAAATGTGATAGGAAAGCATCCAACAGGGAAGTATGATTATTGTCAGGAAACAGAGAGCGTGGAGCATGTATTGCCACAGTGTGGGCAGTATCAGAAGGAAAGAGAGAGGCTGAGATCTAGTGTGAGGGAGAAGGGGATACAGGAAATTAGTCTAAAGTGTATATTGAGTAGAACGTCATTAGATATAGTCTCAATATTTTCTCTTTTTTTAAGACCAACTGCCGATAAACCCCACTGAAAAAGAAGAATCTCTATAAGGGTTGATTCGAGCGTTATCTATTAACAGCAGTCAAGCATCCAAGCTAACTTGCTAGCTACTTCCAGACACAAATGAGAGAACAGCTCACTGAATATTACTCCTCCTAGCAGAGTAGGCTGTTATGTTATCCAGAGCGTTGGTGACTTCAACTGTACTGTCAGATTGTCCATTCTTAAATTCAGAGTGTTTCGCTCTCGGAGCGCACACTGGACGCTCTGGCCGATGAGTAGGGTTGATCCGAACTTTCTGACCTCACAACAGCAGTCAAGCACCCAAGCTAACTGGCTAACATTGGCTAGCTACTTCTAGACAAATGAGAGAACACCCCACTCTGATGATTTTACTCACCCTAGCAGAGCTGTTTTCATGTTATCCAGAGCGTTGGTGATTGTAACTGTGCTGCTGGCAACAATTGAATTATGCTTTCTTTGCAGACATTTACTGACACTGGCAATATTCAATGTGCATTGTACGTTCTTAAATTCATCAGTTATTCTGTGCAATGATACTCTCAGACAAGAGTGTTCTAAAGTCGGAGTAGATAGCCAGACGGAATTTACGTTAGCTAGCTGGCTGGGTAAACAATGTACCATTATCCCAACTCATCATGTTACTACCCTGCATGAATCTGCAGGTAGCTAACCAACCAGGTCCAATGTTAGCTAGCTAACATTAGGCTATAGCTAACCAAGCAAATGGCTCTGAGATATGAATAATAAGATCATACACGTAACGTTAGCTACTGAGCCAACCAGCTAACATTAGCTAGCTAGCTAGCTAAACAGTAAACCATAATCCCTACTCATGACTTTATTACCCTGCATGAATCTGCAGGTAGCTGACCAACCAGGTTCAATGTTAGCTAAATAACTTTTGGCTATAGCTAGCCAAGCAAATGGCTCTGAGATACGAATAATAAGATCACACACGTAGCGTTACCTAGCGAGCCAGCCAGTTAACATTAGCTAGCTAGCTAATAATACACTTTAACTTGAAATGAAACCACTTTCTGTCAAAATTAGAAATGTGTAATATCTGAAAATGTAGCTAACTAGGCTATCTTACCCGTATCTCCTATCGGATGCCATGGTTTCCCTTAGTTTGAAGATGTAATCCAGCGACAGGTGTTTTCTCCATGTCCTTAGCTATCATACTCGAATTCCCCTGATTTCAAAAAGTGTCCTCCAAAAAGTGGAGAGCAAAACTTATGCAGTTTTCCTACACAATACATTTTTTCAAAATCAGTGTTAGACAGGATTACCTAGACATACTGACCAGCTCAAATAGAAGTGTGCTATATAGCAGACCAATCCAAACTCATCTCTCAGTATGTCCAGCCCACTCATTGTCTCAGCCAATCATGGCTAGCAGGAAGGTTGCTCACTTGTTCTTTAGCTAAACCGACTAGGCTCATAATTTAACCATTTTATTTGTATTTAAAGATTTCATTCAAGTTTGTTTAACCTCTTTGGGCTAAGGGGCAGTATTTTCACGTCCGGATGAAAAGATGGCCAAAGTAAACTACCTGTTACTCAGGCCCAGAAGCTAGGATATGCATATAATTGTTAGATTTGGATAGAAAACACTCTAAAACTGTTAAGATTATGTCTGTGAGTATAACAGAACTGATATGGCAGGCGAAACCCCGATACCTCATGTTTGATTATAAACGTTGTTTGACTTGTTTGGAACAGTTTATTAGTAATGTTTGGGATTCATTTTGTATGCATTTTGACGGAGGGAAACTGAAGCACACCAGCTAAACTGAGTTTTTACAGATATAAAGAAGGACATTATCGAACAAAAGGCCCATTTGTGATGTAACTGGGATCTTTTGGAGTGCCAACAGAAGAAGATCAAAGGTAAGGCATTTTTTATATCGCTATTTCTGACTTTCGTGTCGCACCTCCCTGGTTAAAATGTTTGTCATGCATTTGTATGATGGGCCGCTATCCTCAGATAATCGCATGGTTTGCTTTCGCCAGAACGCCTTTTTAAAATCTGACACAGCAGCTGGATTAACAAGAAGTTAAGCTTTATTTTTATGTATTGCACTTGTGATTTTATGATTTCTTTTTTAATGATTTTTTAAAATTTGAATTTCGTGCTCTGCAATTTCACCGGAAGTTGTCGAGGTGTTCCACTAGTGGAACGTCTAGCCGCATTAAGGCACCAGAAAGTTGACATGTTCAAGAAGGCATTTCTGCCAAAAAAACATGCATTTAAAAAAACATTAAGACCTGAGACATTCGCCTAGTTTCATGAAACGGGTTGCATATTTGCTTTGCTAAAGTCTCCAGCTACAATAAATCCAATAAAATATGTGGTTTCCAGTTTGCACAAAGTCCAATGTAGTTCCTTGAGGGCCTTCGTGGTATATGCTTTAGGGGGAATATACCCTGCTGTAACTATAAGCGAGGTAAGAGGTAATACGGTCGGCATTTGATTATGAGGTATTCTCGGTCAGTGAACAAAAGGTCTTGAGTTGCTGTATGTTATCACAATCAGACCATGAGTAGTTAATCATGAATCATACACCATTGCCTTTCTTCTTCCCAGAGGGTTCTTTGTTCATGTCTGAACAATGTACTGAGAACCCAGCTGTATGGACAGGTACAATCTGAAAAATAGTATTTTACAGTCCTTAATGTCTCTCTGGAAGTAGATCCTCGCCCTGAGCTTGTCTACTTTATTGTCCAGAGACTGAACATCACCGAGTAATATACTTGGAAGAGGTGGATGGTGTGCAATTCTCTTGAGTCGGACTAGAAGTCTAGTCCGAATATCTCTTCTCCTCTGGCGGCGTCTGTCACGAATACCAATGAAGGTGGCTCCCCTTCCTGTTCGGGTGGCGCTCGGCTGTCATCGTCGCCGGTCTACTAGCTGCCACCGATCCCTTTTTATTTTTCGTTTGTTTTTGTCTAATTGTTTTCACCTGTTCCTTGTTGGGGTTTTGGGATGGGTGTTATTTAAGTTTGTTTACCCCGCTGGTGTTTGTGCGGACTTGTTGTTATTGTTACGTTTGTGGTTATCGTTGTCGTTTGGGTTTTCGCTGTCCAGGTTTTGTAACTAAGGTTTTGGGTTTGTTTGCACCTGTGTTTAGGGCTTCACCCATGTTTGGACCTGTTACTTTGTAGAGGACATTAAAGCGTTTTTTCCCGTTTACTTTTTCTCTCTGCGTCTGACTCCACACCCATCACTCACCCACCGTTACAGCGTCTTGGAGCAGCCTCTGGAATAAGTTCAATTGCCTTGGGCGGTTTGAACAAAGGATCCAATTCGGGAAAGTCGTATATCTGCTCAAAATGCTGGTGAGTTACCCCCACTTCCAGCTGTATGTAATAACACAAAAAACTTTCTGTGCTAATAATGTAAGAACTGATACACAAAAATAATATTAATAAGACTGCAATGTTGCTTAGAAACTAGAAGCAGAGCTGCCAATTCTGTCAGTGCCATCTTACTAATATCAGAAATGGGTTGCCTGTGTAAATGCAGCCCATGATATACCATCTTAACCTACTTAACTTGGCTTCAAAGCGCTATTGTGTCTTCACATAGGAATGGATGGTGTCACGTAATCGATGGCTTTGTCCATTCATACACTACATGACCAAAAGGATGTACACACCTGCTCGTCGAACATCTCATTACAAAATCATGGGCATTAATATAGAGTTGGTCCCCCTTTGCTGCTATAACAGCCTCCACTCTTCTGGGAAGGCTTTCCACTAGATGTTGGAACACTGCAGCGTGGACTGCCTCCATTGTCGAGTAACCATTTAGTTCGGACTTTGCTTTGTGCATGGGGGTAGAGTCTTGCTGAAAGAAGAAAGGGCCTTCCCTAAAATGTTGCCACCAAGTTTAAGGCACAGAATCGTCTAGAATGTCATTGTATGCTGTAACGTAAAAATATCCCTTCACTGGAACTAAGTGCCCTAGCCCAGACCATGAAAAACAGCCAGAGACCATTATTCTTCCTCCACCAAACTTTACTGTTGGCATTATGCATTCGGGCAGGTAGCGTTCTCCTGGCATCCGTCAAACCCAGATTCATCCGTCGGACTGCCAGATGGTGAAGCATGATTCATCACTCCGGTGAACGCGTTTCCACTGCTGTAGAGTCAAATGCGTACGCCACTCCAGCCGACGCTTGGCATTGCGCATGGTGATCTTAGGCTTGTGTGTGGCTGCTCGGCCATGGAAACCCATTTTATGAAGATCCCAACAAACAAGTATTGTGCTGATGTTTCTTCCAGAGGCAGAACTATTTCTACCTGCTACGCGCCTCAGCAGTCCTGTTTTGTGAGCTTATGTGGCGACTGAGCCGTTGTTGCCTAGATGTTTCCACTTCACAATAATAGCACTTACAGTTGACCGGGGCAGCTCTAACAGGGCAGAAATGATTTAACAATTTAACAACTCTTCAGTAAAGCCATTCTACTATCAATGTTTGTCTATGGAGATTGCTTGCTCTGTGCTCGATTGTATATACCTGTTAGCAACGGGTGTGGCTGAAATAGCCAATTCCAGTAATTTGAAGGTGTGCCAACATACTTTTGTTTATATAGTCATTGGGTACGGCTACCTGTGTGTACTAATATTGCTATTAACTGTCATATGCGGTACTATAATGACCATACAGTTAGGCTAATACATTACTACAAATACTGCACAACAATATAAACGCAACATGTAAAGTGTTGTTCCCATGTTTCATGAGCTGAAATAAAACCCACATTTTCCATATGCACAAACAACTTATTCCTCCCAAATTTTGTGCACAAATTTGTTTACATCCCTGTTAGTGAGCATTTCTCCTTTACCAAGATAATCCATCCACCTGACAGGTGTGGCATATAAAGAAGCTGATTAAACATCATGGTCATTACACAGGTGCACCTTGTGCTGGGGACCATCAAATGACTAGAATGTGCAGTTTTGTCACAGAGCACGATGTCTCAAGTTTTGAGAGATTGGATTGTGCAATTGGAATGCTGACTGCGGGACTGTCCACCAGAATGTAATGTTCATTTCTCTACCATAAGCCGCCTCCATTGTTTTATAGAATTTGATAGTACATCCAACGGGCCTCACAACCACAGACCACGTGTAACCATGCCAGACCAGGTCCTCCACATCCGGTGTGCTGCAGTGGTTCCCAATTTGCGACTCTATGGACTAGTTAGCACCTCTCTACTCTACTATCACAGTGTGTTATTTGGGCAAGCCACCACAGTCACCTGAGACTGTCACCCGCCACGGCGTGAAACGATAGACATTGATAGGACACACATCCAAATGTATGATAGATGGGGGCAATAGGAAGGCGGCACAGGTGCACTAAGTTTGGATAATGGGACACACCACATTATTAGGGAGGGGGGACGTCAATGATGACACACTGCACTGGGTTATGATGGATGAGCATAGGGCTGCTGGGCCGTAATAACTGCCTCTCTGAGCCGGTGGGTAGCAGTCTGGGGCTGAGTTCTCCAGGTTGGGAGTCAGCTATTTCATCTATCTTACACAGACCGGTGACGAACTCTGCCTGTCCATTATCTGAGAGAGAAGCTCCAATGCAGTGGGACGTATCTGCTGATACTGATGCGAGCCGACAATGTGAACTTATCTTGTTGACAAATGTATTTCGAGACCAATTGGACAGTGACATGCCTTTTCTTTCCTATGACAGTTTTCAGAGGAATGGGGAGAGTATTAAAAGTGTTACTTGCGTAGAATAGTCTCCTAAAGGAAGGTGGCCTTAGCAATAGTTTTAGTATCAACTAGATAGGTGTTTGTTGATGGGAGACTCCCATTGAGGTATCCCTTCAGTACAGCATCTAAGCTGCATCATGCCCCAGTTTGGCTCACCAGAAACAGAAGCAGCATGGGATAGAGAAAGGAAACCAAACAGGGAGGGAGGGGAGAGTAAAAGTGTAAACATCATCTGACTGCATGATCATGAGATATGTATAAGCCACTGCTTCTGATTTATGGAATGGAGGTACAGTGATCATGAATGAGAGCTCGATCACCATGCATACGGGAGACTGGAACACCACAGAACCAAAAACTATATATTTTTAAGGCCAAGAAGCACAAGTACTGACACATGACCCCATATTTCCCTTCCTTCTTTCTTCCCACCATCCACCTCTAGAAGCCAAAGTCAATAAGGATCTGGTCTTCAAAGACAAAAATGTGCAGCATGATAGTGAACTCAGTTTGCAGGCCCAGGTTCTAGAGGACAAAGTGGGCCCACCGGCAGCGCTTATGTTCTTCGCTGTGGCCGTGAAACATCTCTGGTAACTAGAGTAGGGGAGAGAGGTCACAATGTAGTCAGATACCATATGGAACAATGAAGAGGACTACACTATAAATGTTAGACACTAGGAGGTGATAGAGGTCATTACACTGTACTGGACTTTGCCGTTAGGATAGGTGTTCCAAATCTTTCAGGCCTACGATCCCATTTTGATATCAGAAAATTATCACGACCCCACCATGTTTTGGGGGCTATGACAATCAATTATAATTCCTTCCGACAATATTTTTTAAAGTATTTAAATCTGGTATGGTGGAATGTATGGTGGAATAAGCCAAGGGGTATGAATACTTTATGAAGGCACTGTAAATTAGTGCAAATAATTCATTCCCCTTGACTTATTACAGATTTTGTGTTACAGCCCGAATTGAAAATGTTTTTTTTTAAATGTCTCACCCATATCTACACACAATACCCCATAATGACACAGTGAAAACATGTTTTTTGAAATGTTTGCAAATCTATTGAAAATAAAATACATATCTAATTTACATAGGTATTCACACCCCTGAGTTGATACTTTGTACAAGCACTTTTTGCAGTGATTACAGCTGTGAGTCTTTCTGTGTAAGTCTATAAGAGCTTTCCACACCTAGATTGTGAAACCTTTACCCATGGCTATTTTCAAAATTCTTCAAACTCTGTCAAACTGGTTGTTAATCATTGCTAGACCCTGATGAAGACAGCTTGGCTGTCGAAACGTTGGTAATTACATTTTTGCATCTGAGCTCCTAGAGTGTGCGGCTCTCTTTCATTTTATTTTCTACTCCGCTAGCCAGCACCTCGTCTTAATAGGTGTGCGTTTTCTTTTTCTTCTAAATCATTGCTAGACAACCATTTCCAGGTCTAGCCATAGATTTTCACGTAGATTTAAGTAAGAACTGCAACTTGGCCACTCAGAAACATTCACTGTCTTCTTGGTAAGCAACTCCAGTTTAGATTTGGCCTAGTGTTTTAGGCTATTGACCTGCTAAAAGGTGAATTAATCTTCCAGTGTCTGGTGGAAAGCAGACAACCAGGTTTTCCTCTCAGAGTTTGTGAGTGCTTAGCTTCATTCTGTTTATTTTTTTTATCCTGAAAAACTCCCAAATCCTTAACAATTACAAGCACACCCATAACATGATGCAGCCACCAATATGCTTAAAAATACAGAGAGAGGTACTCAGTAATGTTTTTTATTGGATTTGCCCCAAACATAAAACTTTGTATTCAGGACAAAAAGTTCATTGCTTTGCCAAATGTTGCATTGTTGCAAACATGATGCATGTTTTGGAATATCTTTATTTTGTACAGGCTTCCTTCTTTCACTCAGTCAATTATGTTAGTATTGTGGATAAACAATGTTGTTGATCTATCCTCAGTTGTCTCCTATCACACCCATTAAAACTCTGTCACTGTTTTAAAGTCACCATTGCCTCATGGAGAAATCCCTGAGCAGTTTCTTTCCTATCTCGCAACTGAGTTAGGAAGGACGCCTGTATCTTTGTGGTGACTGAGTGTATTGATACACCATCCAAAGTCTAATTAATAACTTCACCATGCTCAAAGGGATATTCAATGTATGTCTTTTTATTTATACCCATCTACCAATAGCTGTCCTTCTTTGCTTGGCATTGGAAAACTCACAGACAATTATTAAACCAACCAAGTTCAGACAGCTGAACAGACAAAGGCATATATACCCCAAAAGTCTCTTCCTTCCCTCTAAACATAACTTCTTGCAAAGCAATACATATGTCAAGTGATGTGGGTAATAAACTGTTCCTTCTCCCTTAATGTGACCTGACCTCAGCCTCCATTCCTCACTAATCCACAGCTCTTCACCCTTATCAGTGACCACAACCATGTGATTGCCTTTCCTTTGCTCAGTACATTCCAAGCCCCTGGCTCATATCCAACCTCAATTGACTCCACCATATACATTCCTCCTACAGATCACCATTACATTCTGGTTTAGAAAACAGACTGTGGCCCTTTTCGTGTAGGTGAACTGTTGGTCTGTTCCTTATCTGAGGAGATCTGTCATGAAGATACTAAGGCACTGTTGATTTTCTTAGCTGAAAATGGTCACAAAATGTCCCCCTCTAAGATGCAGTTGTGTAAAAGTTTGGTTAAGTATTTGGGTCATGACATTACTTCTAAGGATCACGCCATCTCCAAAGATATGCTTGAGTCCCTGTCTAAACTTGTTACTAAACACCACATGATGCCACTGACGGGAGTGGCAGTTTACAGCCACCCATGGTTGAAAGATTAAGTGGAGACAGTACAGCCTCTGCAAGATTGTATGCATGGCAGAAAGATAGAAATGTCTGAAGTGGTGAAATGAATCAGCCTTGATTAAGTCAAACAGGCTCTAGTGTCGAGCCCCTGTTTGGGTTTGCCGGACCACACCACACCATTCCATCTTTTGTCTCTGAGAATCATGGATTTATGTCTACTCTGTTGACACGGTACCACAGAGTTGGCTATAGGCCAAGTACCGCGGAGTTGGCTAAGCATTTAGACACTGTTATTTGAGGTTTGGTTTCCTGCCTCCGCTTTGTTACTCATACTGTTTGGCATGTTCATATATTGTAGCAATGACTGAGTTGTTCATACAATTATTACAGACTAAAACTGCCCATTTTACGCCTGCCAGATTACTGGATTATCAGAACATTCTGTTGACAATGTCTCATGTTACCCTGAAGAGATGTCCAGTGATTGCTCCACTAAAAGATTTGTGATTATGCTGTGGGATTTAGAGGTAATTTGTGGTTTAGTATGGTACCCTGTGTCACTACTTCATTGCTCCAGACCAGCACCAGGGGGAGTTAGAGGACTGATTATGCTTTTGGGTCCTACTGTGTCTCTAACTGACAATAAATGGGTGACATAAACCTAAATAGAAACTGATAATTGTGCACAACTTCAGTATTACCTACTACTAAAACTAAGGTTTTTATTATTTTATTTTGCTCTTACTGTAGTACTCCTACTGCCCACTCCTGACCAGTCATATTCTACAGTGCCTGAGTGGCGCAACGGCCTAAGACACTGTATTGCTACAGATGCTGATTCAATAACCGTGCCGGCCTTGACTGGCAGACCATGAGATGACTTTGGTTTCTCTCCCTCTAAAAACAGATCTAAATCATTCTAATTAACAAACTGGCTTTATTTACAAATTAGTAACAATGTCTCACCCAATGTTCAAGAATGGCCTTTTTCTCGCTCATTTTACATTATTTGAAAGCGAAATCTCCAAAATATTGTTATTTTTTAAACAAAGTGATTATTATTATCATTACTATTAATTTAGAATTATATAAAACTCCCTTGGATATTATCACAGATATATTATTAACCCTGTTATTAGCAGGACAACATATTGGTCATGGCTCCCGAGTGGTGCACAATGGGATTACCTTGCAGTTCTCCAGCTGTATCCACTGAAACAGCAGTGGGCGCGTGGCGTTCAAGGCACGAGGGTAGGGGGCATGGGATGGGCCTAGCCCATGGGGAAGGGAGAAAGGGGGGTGGACCCCCTGGGCGTCCCCACTGGGTAGCACAGAGCAACACTTTAAGGGGCATTTCACTAATAATGGCGCTGACTAGGGAAACATTCCCGCTGTTCTTAGTGCCAGTCTGCACGTTCAAACTAAAACAATGTAACTAATAATGGTGTCAAAAATGCCCCTTAGATATGAATTCGGAGGGCAGATATTATTAAATATTAAAGCATTAGACCTCTCACTTCACTCAAAAGGGGCTTCACTCAAAAGTCATACTTAAATCCAAACAGGATTTAACGAAAAAATGATATGAAATGCTCACATTTGTAAATCCCAAACTCTAAAATTAATTGGAAAGATAGGGGCAGATAAATTATTTGTGACATTGTGGTTACAATAAAGAATGTAAACAAGATGCTGTGTTTTTATTTACAGTAGTGATGGACAGCTACCTGCAAAAAATGACATTGCGACCAAAAAGAACAGACAAAATGGACATCGGTTTCCTCAAGCCAGCATCTTTCTATGGTGCTACCTGTTCCAGGGTCTGGACCGTAAACACGAGAGAACTTGATAATGAGCCGGAGCTGAAAAAAAAAAAAAAATTGTACTAAAAGCGTGAATGTCTTTTTGCAGACCCTACAAACATGCCAACAACCATCCGTGGAGATCAGTAGACAAAGGGCTGCACTGAAAATGTGTGGTTGCGTGTTGGAGTCACTTTTAATTCTTAATTGATCTACCATTTCTATCATAGGTCACTGTAATCGATGGGGGCTCAGGGCGGTACCATTCTGCTCATCTGATGAAGATGCTCATGGATCAGATTCAAACTTTGAAAACCGAGATCGAGTCATCGAAGGCAGACCAGCAGAAAGAGAAACATTATGGGAGGGCAGAGATACGGGCGACAGCTGATGTGTTGGTCCAGAGCCATGCAGCATTGGCAGAGAGACAGGCAGAGAATGACGAGAGGAATGAGATGGATTCACAATCCATGCAGGCACAGCTATGAGCTCTGGAACTCCACCTCCGACAGGCAGAGTCAACATACCTGGCGGATTCATCATGTCGTCGGTTCACCCTGACATTTCCATTTCTCTTCTGACAACAGAACTCGACCAACTGGTCACCAGGCACAGCAAGGGCCATCCGGACCGTTATGCTGTTCTGCTATAGCCTAATAAACAAATGCAGGTGGCTTATATCTTCCAAATGCTTTAAATGCTTTATTATCCAAATGTAAAAGCATATACTGTACAGTCCTAGATTTCTTCATCAGCATCTTTATGCTTTCGTTCATAAAATAATTATGAAAATTATTTAGTTATGGATCCATAATGAATTACTATGGGAATAAATATCACTGAATTACAGAAATATTGGAACAAAGTTGTCTATTGAAGGTAAACAAATTGTTGCTTCCTGGAAAATACTCTTTCAAACACACGGTCACATTGTACAGCACCATAACTATTAGCAGGGCTATATTTGGGCCTTTATGAGCTTCACACAATTGTCCCAGCGTTTCTCTCCCTCTAAAAACAGAAATAAATATTTTGGCCTTTACAAATATTATTTTGGCCATTATTCAGATTACAATCGCTCACTTTAATTTTTTGAAAATGAAATAACCTCCAAAATATTGTTATATATTATCAAGTTGATGGCACAGTCATATAGCCCAGCACATAAACTCTTTCATGGCTTTAGATCAAAATAAATAAGTACCAACATTCTTTCTTTAACTTCTTTGGGGTAGGGGGCAGTATTGGGTAGCTTGGATGAAAAACATGCCTAAATTAAGCTGCCTGCTACTCAGCCATAAAAGCTAGAATATGCATATCATTTGGATAGAAAACACTCTAAAGTTTCTAAAACGGTTTGAATGATGTCTGTGGGTATAACAGAACTCATATGGCAGGCAAAAACCTGAGAAAAAAAACAACCAGGAAGTGGAAAATGTGAGGTTTGTAGTATTTTAACTCAGCCCCCATTGAAGAAACAGGGTGATATTTGTTATGTTTCACTTCCCAAGGCTTCCACTAGATGTCAACAGTATTTAGAACCTGTTTTGAGGATTCTACTCTAAAGGAGGGGCTCATAAGGGCTCTTTGAGTGAGTGGTCTGGCAGAGTGCCACAGCCTCGGTCTGGCGCGCTCACGTGAAACGTAGCTACGTTCCACTTCATTTGTACAGACAAAGGAATTGTCCGGTTGGAACATTAATTAAGTTGTATGTTAAAAACATCCTTAAGATTGATTCCATACTTAGGTTGGCATGTTTCTATGGGCTGTAATGGAACTTTTTGAACTTTTCATCCCATGTTCGGCGCTTTTGGATTTGTTTACCAAACGCCCTAACAAAAGAAGATATTTGGACATAACTGATGGACATTATCGAACAAAACAAACATTTATGGTGGAACTGGGAGTGAATTCAATTGATGAAGAACATCAAAGGTAATTGAATATTTAAAATGCTATTTCTGAGTAATGTTGACTACCCAATATGGTGGTTATCTTTTTGGCTGCTTTGCTGTCTAAAGGCTGTACTCAGATTATTGCATGGTTTGCTTTCTCCGTAAACTTTTTTTGAAATCTTTCACAGCGGTTGCATTAAGGAGAAGTGTATCTAAAGTTCCATGTATAATAGTCGTATCTTTATCAATGTTTATTATGAGTATTTCTGTAAATTGATGTGGCTCTCTGCAATATCACCGCATGTTTTAGAACTACTGAACGTAACGCGCCAATGTAAACTCAGATTTTTTTTATATAAATATGAACTTTATTAAACAAAACATACATGTATTGTGTAACATGAAGTCCTATGAGTGTCATCTGATGAAGATCATCAAAGGTTAGTGATTCATTTTATCTCTATCTGCTCTTATCCTCTCTTTGGCTAGAAAAAATGGCTGTGTTTCTGTGGCTTAGTGGTGACCTAACATAATCGTTTGTGGAGCTTTCGCTGTAAATCCTTTTTGAAATCAGACACTGTGGCTGGATTAACGAGACATTTATCTTTAAAATGGTGTGAAATACTTGTATGCTTGAGGAATTTTAATTATGAGATTGTTGCTTTGAATTTGGGCGCCCTGCACTTTCACTGACTGTTGTGGGGGGATTCCAGTTTAATAAATAAATTTAATAAATAAATAAATTTTCAAAATATGCTTTTCAACCATAGCTACATAAGCATTTGTGTAAGAGTATTGATAGCTAGCATAGCATTAAGCCTAGCATTCAGCAGGCAACATTTTCACAAAAACAAGAAAAGCATTCAAATAAAATCATTTAACTTTGAAGAACTTCAGATGTTTTCAATGAGGAGACTCTCAGTTAGACAGCAAATGTTCATTTTTTCCAAAAAGATTATTTGTGTAGGAGAAATCGCTCCAATTTGTTCATCATGTTTGGCTAAGAAATAAATTAGAAAATGCAGTCTCTACAACGCCGAACTTTTTACCAAATTAACTCCATAATATCGACAGAAACATGGCAAACGTTGTTTAGAATCAATCCTCAAGGTGTTTTTCACATATCTATTCGATGATAAATCATTCGTGGCAGCTGTGTTTCTCCTCGAAGCACATTAAAAATACACGCAGCTGGAGATTACGCAATAATTGCAACGGAGGACACCAAGCGGCCACCTGGTAGATGTAGTCTCTTAAGGTCAATCTTCCAATGATTTGCCTACAAATACGTCACAATGCTGTCGACACCTTGGGGAAACGACAGAAAGTCTAAGCTCATTCGTGACCCATACACAGCCAAATAAGGAGACATTGGAACACAGCGCATTCAAAATCTGGGGCACTTCCTGTATGAAATTTCATCTTGGTTTCACCTGTAGCATTAGTTCTGTGGCACTCACAGACAATATCTTTGCAGTTTTGGAAACGTCAGTGTTTTTTCTTTCCAAAGCTGTCAATTATATGCATAGTCGAGCATCTTTTCGTGACAAAATATCTTGTTTAAAACGGGAACGTTTTTTTATCCATAAATTAAAAGAGCGCCCCCTATATCCAAGAAGTCAGACTCTCTTCCCACGGGTGAAGATTTCTCTGCACAACCTATAAGGAGGAACTGAGCATTGTCTGTGCCATTGTCTGCACCTCCAGTGGGTGAACATTCAGGTGAAGATGAAAGTCCCAAGCCAAAGGGACCACCGCAGACCCGGAGGGTGGTCCAGAAGGAGAAGCCAGCCAAAGGGAGAGAAGTAAGAGGTCAAGATGAGGGAGGGAATCTGTTCCTCTCTTGAGCTGAAATGGTGGCAAATGTCAGCTCATATCAGACTTGGAAAATGTTATTGTGAGCCTTGTATATCCTAGACCAAACAATTGTAGTGACCCACCCATCACTATAGTAGGATCCATGGTAACTGCTCTCATGTAGTACATTATTATGTTACAGGAGCACCAGGAAATGTGAGTTATGCAATTGCTGTCTACAATAAGTCTATCACACTGAAAGGAACCCCAAATGGTACCTTTTGGTTGTGTGGCCGATTTGCTCATTATAGTTTACCTCCTAATATGGGAGGGACGTGTACTGTTGGGTTTGTGCTGCCGGCCATGAGAGTCCTTGGAAACACAGAAACCGAATTGAGGATTCTGTTCAGGGACTATCATCAGCCAACCCCTCATTTTAATAAGCGATACCTTGCAGACGCCACTCAGGTGCAGACCTTCTTCTCCCGATTTGCTGGTGTTTTGCTGCCCCAATATGGAGTTGAATGAGGAAGTGGTAGCACTTCACAAGGTGGCCCTGCAAAACAGAAGGCACTTGACTACTTATTGGCTGGTCAAGGGGGTACTTGTGCACTCATTGGCGACGAAAGCTGCAGTTTTGTCCCAGATGTGTCATCAAATGTGAATGATCTTGCTCACTACATTGCCACTGTTGAAAAGTCTCATTTCGGGGAATCAGAGTGGGTGTTTATTGAAAGGCCTCTTTGGAGCTTGGGGCTCCCAGATAGCTCAGTGGGTGATAGCTGGAATCTTTTGTTTAAAGTGTTTTATTTTGCTTTCTTGTTGTAAGGCCATTTGTACTTCCCTGGCAACTCGAATCTCAGCAACCATAATGTTCAATGCTTCAAAAGATGATACTGATAACTTGCTGTCTCTCCAGGAACTCTCCTTTCCCCCTATAATGGATGAGTTAGTATCCATGTTTGATTAAGTACCTGAAGGTTTTAATTTGTTAAACAACAGCAAGCTTACAACGTAAAGGGTAATGGACAAATGTTTTCTTACTATTGTTATGCCTCTTTTATGTAATAATCATTATTTACTAAATGCCCTCCTGTTGCTAGACTGAATGTGTGTTAATTAAGAAGTAAGATGTGAGGGTGATGTGGACATTTTTAGTGTCCTCTGTGTCTCTGCAAATGGGTGACTACATGTAGCGTGTTGTTTCCTAATTATTGTGTTAGGATGTTCTGTGACTGCTCTCAGGGAGGGGACTGATATAAGAACAGAAAGAAGGGAACACATTGTTACTTTTGCTCAATGCCTAGAAACTGTGTGTGCAAGGTCATGATCAGCTTACTCCACCCTGAGAGCAGAGACACCTAGTTTGTGCATGAGTGCAAAGAGTGCTGAAGGGAGAGCACGCCTTCAGAGCTTCTGACACACTTGTATGTTTGTTGTAACCTCTCCGGCCGATATCAATAAAGGTATGTTCGTTTAACTTTGATGTGGAGTCCTTAGTGGTAATTTCCATGACACTATAATTAAGACATTTTTAGTGCCCATCCCTGCAAGTTGAAAGCCTGTACAATTTAAATTCTGCATAATGGTACAGCATTTCATAAACTTTACTGAGGGAAAGTTGATATGTTTCAGTGTGTTGCCATATGACTGGTTTCACATTTGTCTCCAGCGATTATAAGGTAAAATATACAGAATCTAAAATGAGTGTAATTTATATTTACAATTCCCTTATCCAAACGGACTACTCATTTACCTAGCTCTTGTCAAGTTATAAATCATGGAGAATGGTGTTATTTCTATCAAAGAAATGAAGGTGAGCCTCCCGGGTGGCGCAGTGGTTAAGGACGCTGTACTGCAGCGCCAGCTGTGCCACCAGAGATTCTGGGTTTGCGCCCAGGCTCTGTCTTAACCGGCCGCGACCGGGAGGTCCGTGGGGCGACGCACAATTGGCCTAGCGTCATCCGGGTTAGGGAGGTTTTGGCTGGTAGGGATATCCTTGTCTCATCGCGCACCAGCGACTCCTGTGGTGGGCCGGGCGCAGTGCGCGCTAACCAAGGTTGCCAGGTGCACTGTGTTTCCTCCGACACATTGGTGCGGCTGGCTTCAGGGTTGGATGCGCGCTGTGTTAAGCAGCAGTGCAGCTTGGTTGGGTTGTGTATCGGAGGACGCATAACTTTCAACCTTCGTCTCTCCCGAGCCCGTACGGGAGTTGTAGCGATGAGACAAGATAGTAGCTACTAACACGGAGTCCCCGTGTCCCGTCCCAGACAACCCGCATCCCTTGGTTCTTCTCAGCCTGCGTCTGGCTTGCCCGTGTACTCTTGCAAGTTCCACGCATATGATGAAGCAGCATCACAGGCAGCCCAAATCTTGAGTCCATATTTTGCGGTTTTGATGGTAGGTACTACCTGAAGGGGCAACGGCCCCTAAATGGCATGAGCTGCTCATCAACAATAACGTTGGGCCCAGGGTTGTAAAACAGGGGAAGGCAGTCGACCCACTTGTCCCATACTGATCTGATTGCAGCTAGCTTGTCTCTCTGCCGCTGAGCTGGTCTGATGTTTCGGGTTATCGAATCGGATAATCCGGGAAATAATCTGGAAGTTTTCCAGAGACATTGTTCTACAGAAAAGTTCTCTGCCAGTTTTTGTATCCCACAGGGATTCTTTGGATTCCCCTTTGGATCAGAATACACCAGCAAGGATAAGAACCCCAAAGTATGCATGTAAATGAGTTTGGTTCATCTCCTTCCATCTCTCCAAAACACACCTTCCCTCCAAATTATTGTGTCCAGAATGATTTTATGGATGGTGCCTGGGATGAACAGTTCAAAATAAGAATTTTTGTCCTGCACATAAGTAACCGCCATCCGCCATCCGTCGGCCCTGGTTGCATCCTTATAACATTGGCAGCGATGCAGGGTGACTCATTCCTTGGGCAGGAAGACCATTCAATTTCACAATGTTTTGACATCCATATTTCTCCTGCAGGCTGATGATGAGCTGGATGCTGATGGGAGGGTTCTGGGGCTAGCTGAGGGTCAATCTCTGCTCCCGAGTGGCACAGCGATCTAAAGCACTGCATCTCAGTGCTAGAGGCAGTCACTACAGACCCTGGTTTGATCAAAATCGGACGTGATTGGGAGTCCCATAGGGCGGCACACAATAAAGGTTAAATAAAATACACATTTTTAAAAATCCTCTTCTTCCAACTCACTGTCAGACTCCGAATTTACATAAACATGATCCTCATATTTGGAACATTCATGATCTTCCAAAGTGGAAGACACGCATACATACACTAGCTTCTCCCTCTGCAAAAAAAATGTTCTTCTGAGCAGAGATTATTTTTGCCATAGTGATTGATTGTGGTAAGGTGCCATATGTACAAAGCCATTTATTTGTTGTATCCCTCCCCCAATTTGCACCTAGCTAGAGTAGTGTAGGAAAATACAGATTTTTTTTACAGTGTATCGAAATAATGTATTGTAATAATATTGTGCAGGTTCCCGCAAAACATTGTGTAGTTTCACACACTACAAAGGTTAAAGAGTGCGAGAAAAGCGGGAGACAGATGAACATGCACCTGTTGAAGGGTCGTTAAGACACTAACAGCTTACAGACGGTAGGCATTTAAGGTCACAGTTATGAAAACATAGTAGAAAGGTCTCTTTCATGTCCTGACTCTGAAAAACACCAAAAGAAAGATGCCCAGGGTCCTTGCTCATCTGTGGGAATGTGCCTTAGGCATGCTGCAAGGAGGCATGAGGACTGCAGATGTGGCCAGGGCAATGAATTGCAATGTCCGTACTGTGAGACGCCTAAGACAGCACTACAGGGAGACCGGAAGGACAGTTAATCGTCCTCGCAGTGGCAGACCACGTGTAACAACACCTGCACAAGGTCGGTACATCCGAACATCACACCTGCTGGACAGGTACAGGATGGCAACAACAACTGCCCGAGTTATACTAGGAGCGCACAATCCCTCCATCAGTGCTCAGCCTTTCTGCAATAGGCTGGGAGAGGCTGGGCTTGGGGGCTTGTAGGACTGTTGTAAGAATGAGCGTTACACCGAGGCCTGTACTCTGGAGCGAGATCGATTTGGAAGTGGAGGGTCCGTCATGGTGTGGGGCGGTGTGTCACAGCATCATCTGACTGAGCTTGTTGTCATTGCATGCAATCTCAATGCTGTGTGTTCCAGGGAAGACATCCTCCTCCCTCATGTGGTACCCTTCCTGCAGGCTCATCCTGACATGACCCTCCAGCATGACAATGCCACCAGCCATACAGCTTGTTCTGTTTGTGATTTCCTACAAGACAGGAATGTCAGTGTTCTGCCATGAACAGCGAAGAGCCTGGATCTCAATGCCATTGAGCACGTCTGGGACCTGTTGAATCGGAGGGTGAGGGTTAGGGCCATTCCCCCAGAACTGTCCGGGAACTTGCAGGTGCCTTGGTGGAAGAGTGGGGTAACATTTCACAACATTTCACTGGCAAATATGGTGCAGTCCATGAGGAGGAGATGCACTGCAGTACTTAATGCAGCTGGTGGCCACACCAGATGCTGACTGTTACTTTTGATTTTGAATCCCTCTTTGTTCAGGGACACATTATTCCATTTATTTTCATCACATGTCTGTGGAACTTCTTCAGATTATGTCTCAGTTGTTGAATCTTGTAATGTTCATACAATATTTACACATGTTAAGTTTGCTGAACATAAACAGTTGACAGTGAGAGGACGTTTCTTTTTTGCTGAGTTTACTAGTAACATAGTTAGCTAAGCTAGCTAACTTCTGCCTGATTTAGGACACTCCATCTGTGACAATAGCTAGCGAAAAGCAGCTAGCTAACAGCTACCTGTGTGTGTTGATGAGATGTCGCCTTCTGGTATGTACTGGAGCAGCATAGCCCAGCCACTTCTCAGTGAAAGAATGCTCTTCAGTCATCCTCTTTTACATTGTGGTAGGAACACACATATGGTCAGTTTGGTGTTTTCTTCAAGTTCAATACTTTGAGACAAAGTTGGGTGGGTGCAAATCAAAAGGTGCCTCACAACTGCACTCGCTCCTCAAAAAAGTTTGGTGGTCAAAACACTCCATGAACAGCTTCCGTTTCTGCCAGTTATTGTGGCATCCCCTTACCGAACATAAAATGCCCGTTTGCGTGAATCCATGTGTGAGAAGCGATAGTGAGTTAGTTAGCTAGCTAGCTACTGAAAACCAAACAGACCCGGCCCATATTTCAGTTGAAAATTGGGTGAATAGTGCCAATAGCTTTGTGACAGTCTTGTGTTTTGGTGTAGACCATAATATTTGCCATACTTTGCCAGGTTATTTGCCAACAATATTGCCCAGGTCTCTGCTGAAGCTTGCCAAAACACGTGAGAGCAGCGCAAGGGTTGATCTTACAAATGTTTTGCCCTTTCATTGGTATGGTGAATTGATACTTCTTGGGTCTGGATAGGCTTAGGTGCTTTTCTGTTTTGTCATGCTTATACCAAAATGGCACTTGGTACTGCAATTCAGCTTTTAGTTGAGAAGTTCTTACCCATGACAATACATTTATAAAAGGCAAAGGCCTTGGACAACTAGTGTACCGGGTTAATCATATCACACTTTCTCCATTGTCAGTCATATCACAGCAGCTCCATCATCAAATTTGATGTTTTTATCCTATTTCATATTCAAACATTTTACTTTTGTGTGTAAGTATAGCCAAACATTATTGAAATCAGCAGGGCCAATTCAGTCGTACGTCTCAAGGCCCCTCAATACTCATTAAACTGCAGGGCACCAAAGTGTTTTGCCACTGGATTGGAGAAAGCTTTCAGACCACCACACTGAAGTTCCATGGGTGTGAATAAAAAAGCCTCCCTCCTGACTCACCCAACCCTCATCTTAAATCTTTGATTGTCACACACACTCCAGAGTCCTAATGCAACATGTGCTGTGGGGCTGAAGATGGCAATAGAAATGGTGATGATGAAGATGGCACTGAAAAAGGCAAGAAGGCACCAATAGCTTCTCATTAGTGGAGGACTGGAGGCGCTGAAGTCTCTCCCATGGTTCACAGAGAGACACCAGGGGGGCATCCCACACCCGAAGATAAGATACCTTTCCTTTACCTCCCAATAACTTCTACTGGGGAGCTCAGAATTTCCCCTCCAGTTTTTCACTCATTAGTTTTCCCCTGCCAATTAGGACAGTCTTAAGCGACATGAGTGCCATCTATCTTTCTGAACCACGGCTTGAAGGAGAAGCATAATTGGACAGGACACGGACCAGTTGTTCTCATCTTTCTCCCTCTTCCCTCCTTCCCCATTTCTCCACCAGGCTCTCCGTCTCTTCCTGATGGGGGTAATGAGAGGGGGAGTAGATGAGTTACGTGAGTGTGAAGGCCTCAGAAAAAATATTGTAGACCTCCACAAGTCTAGTTCATCCTTGGGAGAAATGTCCAAAGGCCTGAAGGTACCACATTCACCTGTACAAACAATAGTATGCAAGTTTAAACACCATGGGACCACGCAACCGTCATAACGCTCAGGAAGGAGACACTATCTGTCTCCTAGAGAAAAAGTGCAAATCAATCCCAGAACAACAGCAAAGGACCTTGTGAAGATGCTGGAGGAAACAGGTACAAAAATATCTATATCCACAGTAAAACCAGTCCTATATCGACATAACCTGAAAGCCATTGCTCCAGAACCTCCATAAAAAAATGCCAGACTGTGGTTTGCAACTGCACATGGGGACAAAGATTGTACTTTTTGGAGAAATGTCCTTTGGTCTGATGAAACAAGAATGGAACTGTTTGGCCATAATGACCATTGTTATCTTTGGAGGAAAAATAGAGACGCTTGCAAACCGAAGAACACCATCCGAACCGTGATGCACGGGGGTGGCATCATCATGTTGTGGGGGTGCTTTGCTGCAGGAGTAACTGGTGCACTTCACAAAATAGATGGTAATTAAAGAAAGAAAATTATGTGGATATTTTGAAGCAACATCTCAAGACATCACCCAGGAAGTTAAAGCTTGGTCGCAAATGGGGTCTTCCAAATGGACAATGACCCCAAGCATACTTCCAAAGTTGTGGCAAAATGGCTTAAGGACAACAAAGTCAAGGTATTGGAGTGGCCATCACAAAGCTCTGACCTCCATCCCATAGGAAATATGTGGGCAGAACTGAAATTGTGTGCGAGCAAGGAGACCTACAAACCTGACTCAGTTTCACCAGCTCTGTCAGGAGGAATGGGCCAAAATTCACCCAACTTATTGTGGGATGCTTGTGGAAGGCTACTTATTTAATTATTTAGTCAAACGTATGCTTTGTGTATATCTTGTTTCGTCTATTGCTGCCATCGTCCTGGCACAAAGAAGGTTCATTGAATGGGGAGGTGAAGCGTGAGGTAATACAGTAAGGGGTTGCGAGTGCTTCTCAAAATCATTGTTTGAAGCATTCTCCACACTCTGGTCCTCCACAAGAATGTACTCAAGAGAATATGGTCGGCGAATGCATTCAGAGCATGAGAGTGTGGAGCACGGTAAGTGTGCATATTGAGAAACACCCAAAGTCTCCGCTCTAATAATGGAAATCAATGTCCGCAGAAGATAGGTGGGAGGAGGCGGGGACATTGTAGCCAATGAGATCGTAGATTTGCATGTGAACAACAAGCACAACGGCAATATAAAATACTTGTTCTCAAAGTTCATGAAATGTCACGCGTGACCACTTATACCAGTACATTTGTAAAACCTAAGCATTATGAAACATATTTTCGATCAAATAGGCCTCACACTGCAAATTAGCAATTACATTTTATGTTTAACAAATTCAATACCCTCTCATTGCCCTCCATACAAACAAAACCCAACTTCTACTGCTTCATGATTTATTTTCAAGAGGACATATTTTGGTACGTAGTCAGCTCTCTCCTTCACCTCTTCCTCTCTTGACACTATTGCGTCTCTCTCTCCTCACGGAATGAATGACAAATGGACGAATGGGCGATAATTGTGCACCTTACTTCACAATTTAATTTAAAGTAGGCCTAACTGAATGATAAGGAGGGTGAAGAGGTTGATTTAATTTAGAAAGACAATAGTGTAATGTTGAGTTTGTGTTATGCCTATTTATCAACAGTAAATAATTTGACCACGTGCTTTGGGGGTTGATACTTCCTCATTGTAAAATGAAGCTGGTATGGGAGTGTTTTATTTACTATAACTCTATTACTAATCAAATGAATTGTAAGGGTAACGAAAGCATGGTTGTATGTTGCAGTAGGCCTTTAGAATAATGCAAAACGTATCCTTAACTTTTACCAGGAAAGCAAATGATGCCAGCCCACTGAATGAATGACAAATGGATGGAATGGGCGATAATTGTGCACCTTACTTCACAATTTAATTTAAATTAGGTGTTGATTTAACCCTCTGTGCTAATATAATTCCCAGGTGAGTTACTGTACAGAAGATTGGCAGTGGTACTGAGTAGTGTTGATTGGTTTTAACTTGAAACTTCCTTTTCATCGAATTGCCGACGGTGCAAGGGCAGTTGGAATTGCGCAGCAGTGAATGGTAAGTAATACGTTCATGTTTTAATATATTTTTTTATTAAGTTAGCTGGTGGCCAAACTTGTTATATCGGCAAAGTGAATGGTCGATCTTTGTTTGTAGACATAGCTACATCTGCGAAGTTTAGATTTAGAAGGTTGCTAGCTAGCTAACGTGGTTAGTTAACGTTAGTGCTAGATTAATAAGCTATCTAGCTAAATGTTAGTGGGAACTTTGTCTCAACTTCTTAGTTCGCTAAAATAAGCACACTATTAGATTTTTAAAAAATAATCAAAATCCAAAAGGATCAAAGTTAGGCTGTACTGTTAGGTGATTTCAACCATGTACGTGTTGAATTCACGAGGCCTACTAACATTAGTGGTGCAGCACGTGCGTGGTGTTAATTGGGATGTGACCAAGTGTGATCAATTTGAGCCTCGTTTGGTGCAGCATGTAGCTTGCCAGGAAGTGAAGGTAACAACATGGCTCATATCTACTAATTTGTTCTTCAAAATGCATATAACTAAGAATGTTAGTCTGGCCGGAAATTGTTAGATAGCTAGCTAGCTATAAATTGTTAGATAGCTTTATTGCTAGCTACAACATCGACCTCAACATCTTGTAACTTAACGCTAACGTTAGCTAGATAGCGCAAGTGGCCAGATGTGATAGGGTTGTCCTCGGTCATTTACATTAACATGTCTATGGTGTGTGCTTGTGGTTAATCACATGTCATTATGGCTTGAAATGTACAGTCGTGGCCAAAAGTTGAGAATGACACAATATACATTTTCACAAAGTTTGCTGCTTCAGTGTCTTTAGATATTGTCAGATGTTACTATTGAATACTGAAGTATAATTACAAACATTTCATTAGTGTCAAAGGCTTTTATTGACAATTACATGAAGTTCATGCAAAGAGTGTTGTAGTGTTGATCCTTCTTTTTCAAGACCTCTGCAATCTGCCCTGGCATGCGGTCAATTAACTTCTGGGACACATCCTGACTGATGGCAGCCCTTTCTTGCTTAATCAATGCTTGGAGTTTGTCAGAATTTGTGGGTTTTTGTTTGTCCACCCGCCTCTTGAGGATTGACCACAAATTCTCAATGGGATTGAGGTCTGGTGTGTTTCCTGGTCATGGACCCAAAATATCGATGTTTTGTTCCTCGAGCCACTTAGTTATCACTTTTGCCTTATGGCAAGGTGTTCCATCATGCTGGAAAAGGCATTGTTCGTCACCAAACTGTTCCTAGATGGTTGGGAGAAGTTGCTCTCGGAGGATGTGTTAGTACCATTCTTTATTCATGGCTGTGTTCTTAGGCAAAATTGTAAGTGAGCCCACTCCCTTGGCTGAGAAGCAACCCCACACATGAATGGTCTCAGGACGCTTTACTGTTGGCATGACACAGGACTGATGGTAGCGCTCACCTTGTCTTCTCTTGTCTTCTCTTCTTTCGGTATTGAGAAGGCCATGTTGAAGATCTTGATGATCTGATAAATGATTGATTTAGGTGCAATCTACTGGCAGCAATATCCATGCCTGTGTAGCCCTTTTTGTGCAAAGCAATGATGACGGCACGTGCTTCCTTGCAGTTAACCATGATTGACGGAGGAAGAACAATGATTCCAAGCACCACCCTCCTTTTGAAGCTTCCAGTCTGTTATTCAAACTCAATCAGCATGACAGAGTGATCTCCAGCCTTGTCCTCGTCAACACTCACACCTGTATTAATGAGAGAATCACTGACGTGATGTCAGCTGGTCCTTTTGTGGCAGGGCTGAAATGTAGTAGAAATGTTTTTGGTGGAATTCGGGACATTTGCATGGCAGAGGGACTTTGCAATTAATTGCAATTCATCTGATCACCCTTCATAACGTTCTGGAGTATATGCAAATTGCCATCATACAAACTGAGGCAGCAGACTTTGTGAAAACTAATGTGTCATTCTCAAAACTTTTGGCCACGACTGTAGGTAATGTGTGAAATGCATGTGATATCATCAGAGAAGTATATTTTCTGGGTGATTTAAATATTGACTGGCTTTTGTCAAGCGGCCCACTCAAGAAAAACTTCAAACCAGTGCCTGCAACCTGTTTCAGGTTGTCAGTCAACCTACCAGAGTATTTACAAACAGGGCAAATGTTGCACAATGCAGGTGTGGAAAGCTCTTAGAGACTTACCCAGAAAGACTCACAGCTGTAATCGCTGCCAAGGGTGCTTCTACAAAGTATTGACTCAGGGGTGTGAATGCTTATGTAAATGAGATATTTCAGTATTTCATTTTCCAAAATATGTTGCTAAAATTTCTTAAAATATGTTTTCACTTTGTCATTATGGGGTATTGTGGATGAGAAAAAAACAATTTCATCCATTTTGAATTCAGGCTGTAACACAACAAGATGTGGAATAAGTCAAGGGGTATGAAGGCACTGTATATTGGATCAGGATCTAACAGTTTATACACTCAGGACATGTTGGAAGTGGCATCTTTCTTTTTTTGAGAGGTTATGTTTAGTAAGAACTACTTCCTATGGCATGAGAGGAATATGATCCGGGTTTGTCTTGTGTCGGACTCACCTCTCTCTATGTTGTTGTGTTCTCTCTGTCCAGTCTGCTCCCTTCTCTTTTTTGCTGTCTGAAGTTCTGCTTTCCTTGATCAAAGTATATTATTAGAGATGGAATAGTATCAGTGCCGTAACAATAGAGTATTCTGAACAGACAAGCACATCTAATTAAGCAATTTATAAGCCCACACATACTACACACGCACACAAACAGAAGCAATTTGAACAACAGGCAAATAATGTTTACCTCAATTGAGCTAAAGGTCAAATCTGGGATCATTTATGTTCCTTAATGATATTAGCCGTTCACTCAATCTTAAACCTGATTTACAATTCAACTGTCTTTAAAGTCGGAAGTTTACATACACCTTAGTCAAGTACATTTAAACTCAGTTTCACAATTCATGACATTCAAAATTCCCTGTCTTAGGTCAGTAATGATCACCACTTTATTTTAAGAATGTGAAATGTCAATAATAGTAGAGAATGATTTCTTTTCAGCTTTTATTTATTTTATCACATTCCCAGTGCGTCAGAAGTTTACATTATCTCAATTTGTATTTGGTAGCATTGCCTTTAAATTGTTTAACTTGGTAGCCTTCCACAAGCTTCCCACAATAAGTTGGGTGAATTTTTGCCCATTCCTCCAGAGCTGGTGTAACTGAGTCAGGTTTGTAGGCCTCTTTCCTCGCACATGCTTATTCTGTTCTGTCCTCATATTTTCTATGGGATTGAGGTCAGGGCTTTGTGATGGCCACTCGACTTTGTTGTCCTTAAGCCATTTTGTGACATCTTTGGAAGTATGCTTGGGGTCATTGTCCATGATGAAAGACCCATTTTGCGACCAAGCTTTAACTTCCTGACTGATGTCTTGAGATGTTGCTTCAATATACCCACATCATTTTCTTTCCCCATGATGCCATCTATTTTGTGAAGTGCACCAGTCCTTCCTGCAACCAAGCAGCCCCACAACATGATGCTGCCACCCCCGTGCTTCACGGTTGGGATGGTGTTCTTCGGCTTGCAAGCCTCCCCCTTTTTCCTCCAAACATAATGATGGTCAATATGGCCAAACAGTTCTATTGTAGTTTCATCAGACCAGAGGACAATCCTTGTCCTCGTGTGCAGTTGCAAACCGTAGTCTGGCTTTTTTATGGAGGTTTTGGAGCAGTGGCTTCTTCCTTGCTGAGCGGCCTTTCAGGTTATGTTGATATAGGACTTGTTTTACTGTGGATATAGATACTTTTGTACCCGTTTCCTCCAGCATCTTCACAAGGTCCTTTGTTGTTGTTCTGGGATTGATTTGCACTATTCGCACCAAAGTACACATCTCTAGGAGACAGAATGCGTCTCCTTCCTGAGCGGTATGATGGCTGCGTGGTTCCATGCTGTTCATACTAGCGTACTATTATTTGTACAGATGAACGTAGTACCTTCAGACAACGTAGTACCTTTAGGCATTTGGAAATTGTTCCCAAGGATGAACCAGACATGTGAAGGTCTACAATTATTTTCTGAGGTCTTGGCTGATTTCTTTTGATTTTCCCATGATGTCAAGCAAAGAGGCACTGAGTTTGAACGTAGGCCTTGAAATGCAGCCACAGGTACACCTCCAATTGACTCAAATTATATCAATTAGCCTATCAGAACCTTCAAAAGCCGTGACATCATTTTCTGGATTTTTCCAAGCTGTTTAAAAAGCACAGTCAACTCATGGTATGTAAACTTCTGACCCACTGGAATTGTGAACAGTGAATTATAAGTGAAATAATCTGTCTGTAAACAATTGTTGGAAAAATTACTTGTGTCTTGCACAAAGTAGATGTCCTAACAGACTTGCCAAAACTATAGTTTGTTTACCGACTTTTCTAGTTAAATATAGGCTAAATAAAATAAATAAAAAACCAAAGAGATACCATGAGTGGGCACAGAATTCATAGCCTTCCCGCTGTGGACATCTATTTCAGCACCGTTTCGCGCTGCTCTGAGACAAGCATGGAGAAATGAAAATGTAAAAATATCCATGATATTCTTAAGATATGTGTTGACTATATAAGAAGGTGATGTCTGCTAAATAATTCTAAATAACAAAATGGCTTTATTTACAAATTAGTGAGAATGTCTCAATCCATGTTCAAGAATTGCCTTCTCGCATACTCTAGCTTAAACAAAAACTCTAAAATATTGTTACTTTTAACTTCTTATGGCTGGGGGGCAGTATTGAGTAGCTTGGATGAATAAGGTGCTCAGCTAATATATGCATATTATTAGTAGAGTTGGATAGAAAACACTGAAGTTTCTAAAACTGTTTGAATGATGTCTGTGCGTATAACAGAACTCATATGGCAGGCAGAAACCTGAGTAAAAAATCCAACCAGGAAGTGGGAAATCTGAGGTTTGTAGTTTTTCAACTCTTTGCCTATCCAAGATAGTGTAAAATTGGTCCGATTGCACTTCCTAAGGCTTCCACTAGATGTCAACAGTCTTTGGAACCTTGTTTGAGGCTTCTACTGTGAAGGAGGAGAGAATGAGAGCTGTTTCAACCAGAGGCCTGGCAGAAGGCCATAAGCTGATCACACGAGCGCCCGTGAGAGGAAGCTGCGTTCCATTGCATTTCTAAAGACAAAGGAATTCTCTGGTTGGAACATTATTGAAGATTTATGTTAAAACCTCTTACGGCTAGGGGGCACTATTTTCATTTTTGGAAAAATAACGTTCCCAAAGTAAACAGGCTATTTCTCAGTACCAGATGCTAGAATTTGCATATAATCGACAGCTTAAGATAGAAAATACTCTAAAGTTTCCAAAACTGTAAAAATATTGTCTGTGAGTATAACAGAACTGATATTGGAGGCGAAAGCCTGAGGAAAATCCAATCAGGAAGTGACTCTTATTTTGAATCCTCTGCATTCCTTTGCATCCCTATTGACCATTGAAAGGGATATCAACCAGATTCCTTTTTCTATGGCTTCCGTAATGTGTCTACAGCCACTAGACATAGTGTCAGGCTTTTATTTTGAAAAATGAGCGTGAACGACAACATTGCGTCAGTGGTCAGGTGGTGGCTCTGAGTGATTTGTGCGTAAAAGACAAAAGGCGGCCATTGTTCCTCTCGCTCCTACTGAAAAGCCAATTATCCCGGTTGATATATTATCAAATAGATATTTGAAAAACACCTTGAGGATTGATTATAAAAAACGTTTGCCATGTTTCTGTCGATATTATGGATCTAATTTGTATTCTTTTTCAGGCGTTGTCGTGACCACAATTTCTGGTTGATTTCTGAACAAAAGGAGGTATTTCGGCTACAAAAATAATCTTCATGGAACAAAATTAACATTTGCTGTCTAACTGGGAGTCTCGTGAGTGAAAACATCCGAAGCTCATCAAAGGTAAACGATTTAATATGATTGCTTTTCTGATTTTCGTGACCAAGCTTCCTGCTGCTAGCTGGACATAATGCTATGCTAGGCTATCGATAAACTTACACAAATGCTTGTCTTGCTTTGGCTGTCAAGCATAATTTCAAAATCTGAGATGACAGGGTGATTAACAAAAGGCTAAGCTGTGTTTCACTATATTTCACTTGTGATTTCATGAATATGAATATTTTCTAGTAAGATTTTTTGTCCGTTGTGTTATGCTAATTAGTGTAGTTGGTGACAATTCTCCCGGATCCGGGAGCGGTAGTTCCAAGAGGTTATTAATTAAGGAATTAGGCACTTTCCCATGTTTACTACAGTATGTATTGTGGCCTAATAAGCAAAAACACATTTGGTTAATAAAATAATGATTTAAAAATACTGTTTAAAAATGCAGATGATGATTTAGTAATGGATCCACAACGAATTACTATGGGAATAAATATCACTGATTTTCAGAAATATTGGAACAAAATTGTCTCAAAGGCAAACCATTTAGAATCGTCCAATCCTGTAGCCTACTCCGGACCGTCACATTGTACAGCGCCATATTTTCCATTCCATGCTAACGGAAACCCTGAGGGTTTAGTTTTTCATGGAATAGAGAAAACATAATATTGTTCAAATTAATTAAGCAAGTACCAGTCAAAAGTTTGGACACACCTACTCATTCCAGGATTTAAAAAATATTTTTACTATTTTCTACATTGTAGAATGATATTGAAGACATCACAGCTGTGAAATCAGTTAATAAGAACATATTCTTATTTACAAGGACAGCCTAATCCTTCCTCCCCATCGGGGGATTGAACCCTGGTCTCCTGTCTGCACGACACAGGGATTCTTTAGCTAAATAGCCCAGTACTGTACTGCTGACCATCACTTTGTACAGCCCCATATTTTCCATTCCATTCTAACAGACACCCAGAGGGTTTTTCATTTTTATGAAATAGAAACACCATAATATTATTCAAATTAATTAAGCAAGTACCGGTCAAAATTGTGGACACACCTACTCATTACAGGATTAAAAAAAAAAAACTATTTTCTACATTGTAGAATAATAGTGACGACATCACAACTATGAAATAACACCAGTCTCCTGCATGCCCTGCATTCTGTAGTACAGACATGGCCTGCTCTCCCTTATATAAGGAATTAGGCACTTTCCCATGTTTACTACAGTATGTATTGTAGACTGCACATTAGCCTAATAAACAAAAACACAAATAATGATAAACAAAACTTTTTCAATATGCAGATGTTGATTTAGTTATGGATCATAACAAATTACTATGGAAATAAATATCACTGATTTACAGAAATATTGGAATAAAGTAGTCTAACAAAGGCAAACAATTTAGATTACTCCAATCCTCTAGCCTAGCATCCCATCCTAACGGAAACCCTGAGTGTTTCGTTTTTCTCTGAATAGAAGCACCATAATATTATTCCAATTAATTAAGCAACATTTCTTAAAATCCATCCCATATACTATTACAAAAAAAGTCATATACAGTGGGACAAAAAAGTATTTAGTCAGCCACCAATTGTGCAAGTTATCCCACTTAAAATGATGAGAGGCCTGTAATTTTCATCATAGGTACACTTCAACTATGACAGACAAAATGAGAAAAATAAATGAATAAATAAAAAAATTGAGAAAATCACATTGCAGGATTTTTATGAATTTATTTACAAATTATGGTGGAAAATAAGTATTTGGTCAATAACAAAAGTTGCTCAATACTTTGTTATATACCCTTTGTTGGCAATGACAGAGGTCAAACGTTTTCTGTAAGTCTTCTCAGGGTTTTCTCACACTGTTGCTGGTATTTTGGCCCATTCCTCCATGCAGATCTCCTCTAGAGCAGGGATGTTTTGGGGCTGTTGTTGGGCAACACGGACTTTCAACTCCCTCCAAAGATTTTCTATGAAGTTGAGAACTGAAGACTGGCTAGGCCACTCCAGGACCTTGAAATGCTTCTTACGATGCCACTCCTTCGTGTCAGGGGGGTTGTGTTTGTCATTGTCATGCTGAAAGACCCAGCCACATTTCATCTTCAATGCCCTTGCTGATGGAAGGAGGTTTTCACTCAAAATCTCACGATACATGGCCCCATTCATTCTTTCCTTTACACGGATCAGTCGTCCTGGTCCCTTTGCAGAAAGACAGCCCCAAAGCATGATGTTTCCACCCCCATGCTTCACAGTAGGTATGGTGTTCTTTGGATGCAACTCAGCATTCTTTGTCCTCCAAATACAACGAGTTGAGTTTTTACCAAAAAGTTATTTGGTTTCATCTGACCATATGACATTCTCCCAATCTTCTTCTGGATCATCCAAATGCTCTCTAGCAAACTTCAGACGGGCCTGGACATGTACTGGCTTAAGCAGGGGGACACGTCTGGCACTGCAGGATTTGAGTCCCTGGCGGCGTAGTGTGTTACTGATGGTAGGCTTTGTTACTTTGGTCCCAGCTCTCTGCAGGTCATTCACTTGCTCACCGTTCTTGTGATCATTTTGACCCCACGGGGTGAGATCTTGTGTGGAGCCCCAGATCGAGGGAGATTATCAGTGGTCTTGTATGTCTTCCATTTCCTAATAATTGTACCCACAGTTGATTTCTTCAAACCAAGCTGCTTACCTATTGCAGATTCAGTCTTCCCAGCCTGGTGCAGGTCTACAATTTTGTTTCTGGTGTCCTTTGACAGCTCTTTGGTCTTGGCCATAGTGGAGTTTGGAGTGTGACTGTTTGAGGTTGTGGACAGGTGTATTTTATACTGATAAGTTCAAACAGGTGCCATTAATACAGGTAACGAGTGGAGGACAGAGGAGCCTCTTATTAACCTTTCTAGGGCAGGAGTTCCGCTAGCGGAATCCCTCGACAACGTTCCGCTAAAAAGGCATTGCGCGATATTCAAAAATATTTTTTTGAAATATGTAACTTTCACACATTAACAAGTCCAATACAGCAAATGAAAGAAACATCTTGTTAATCTACCTATTGTGTCCGATTTCAAAAATGCTTTACAGCGAAAGCACAACATATGATTATGTTAGGTCATAGCCAAGTCCAAAAAACACACACCCATTTTTCCAGCCAAAGATAGGAGTCACAAAAAGCAGAAATATAGATAAAATGAATCACTAACCTTTGATGATCTTCATCAGATGACACTCATAGGACATCATGTTACACAATACATGTATGTTTTGTTCGATAATGTGCATAATTATATCCAGAAATCTCAGTTTACATTGGCGCATTACGTGCAGTAATGTTTTGATTCCAAAACATCCAGTGATTTTGCAGAAATAAATCATAATAAACATTGATAAAAGATACAACTGTTATTCACAGAATTAAAGATAGACCTCTTAATGCAACCGCTGTGTCAGATTTCGAAAAAACTTTACGGAAAAAGCATAATCTGAGAACAGCGCTCAGAGCCCAATCCAGCCAGAGAAATATCCGCCATTTTGGAGTCAACAGAAGTTAGAAATAACACCATAAATATTTACTTACCTTTAATCTTCATCAGAAGGCACTCCCAGGAATCCCAGTTCGACAATAAATGACTGATTTGTTCCATAAAGTCCATCATTTATGTCCAAATAGCCACTTGTTGTTAACGTGTTCAGCCCAGTAATCCATCTTCATGAGGCGCAGGCACGTCGTCCAGAAACAAACTCGAAAAGTTCCGTTACAGGTAGAAACAAGTCAAACGATGTATGGAATCAATCTTTAGGATGTTTTTAACATAAAACATCAATAAATTCCTATGACTGAAGAAAAGCACTGGAACGAGAGGTAACTCTGTCGGGAGTGAGCATCACGAGCCTGACTCAAACAGGTCTCAGGAGCCCCTCCTTTATAGGAGAATCCTCAAACCAGTTTCTAAAGACGGTTGACATCTACTGGAAGCCGTAGGAAGTGCAACTTTATCCATATCCCACGGTGTATTCGGTAGGCCAAACTTTGAAAAACTACAAACCTCAGATTTCCTGGTTGGATTTTTCTCAGGTTTTCACCTGCCATATGAGTTCTTTTATACTCACAGACATCATTCAAACAATTTTAGAAACAACAGAGTGTTTTCTATCCAATACTACTAATAATTTGCATATATTAGCATCTGGGACAGAGTATGAGGCAGTTCACTCTGGGCACGCTATTCATCCAAAAGTGAAAATGCTGCCCCCTATCCCAAAAACAATAAATATTTTTTTAACCTTTATTTAACCAGGCAAGTCAGTTAAGAACACATTCTTATTTTCAATGACGGCCTGGGAACGGTGGGTTAAACTGCCTGTTCAGGGGCAGAACGACAGATTTGTACCTTGTCAGCTCGGGGGTTTGAACTCGCAACCTTCCGGTTACTAGTCCAACACTCTAAACACTAGGCGACCCTGCCGCCCCATTTGGGCAATTGCATTCACCAATGAATGTGACTGTTTTTAGTCTTTGCTGTAACAAAGGTTGACAAAAAAAATTCACAAGACTCTCTGATATGCTTCTAATTTATTTAGTGTTATTTGCATTGTTCCAAACAATCAGAAAAATTATATTAATCTATAGTAATCTAACAGCACCTGTTTGTCACACCTTTTTCCCGATCTTCAGTATTTTCCACAACTAGTCAAATGTATTATTACCTCCTGAGCAACCAGTAAACATTCCCCCGTTTCAAGTTTATTTGTCACACCCTTTTTTCCATTTTGCTCTCATGCGTAATGGTGTTCTGAGTTTGTAATAACTAATTTATTGATGTGATTATGCGATGCATACATGTGTCACGTAAAGAGAGCAAGGCTTGAGGGAATAGGGAAGGGATTTCCTAAACATATCAGGGATTTCGGTAACTGAACTTTTCAGTCATGGCTGTAATTATTATGTTGCAGCTTCAGCAACACGGACATTGGGATAAACACTGTTGATGTTTTGTGGTGGTTACTGCAGCAGGGAAGAGAGAGAGACAAAAGGTGCTAGTCACACAGTCACTCGCTGTCATTTCTGAGCCTGGCACAATCAAATCAATTGTGGTCAGACTCTCTCTAGTCATTTGTCCGTCTTAATTATTTCATCAAACTGTGTGCCTAAAAAGTCAGACAGGCTCAAGGCATACAGTTGAGTTGATTAAAAACACATAGGATGTGTCTATATAGAAAAATACTTGTTTGAACAATCAGACGACCCTTGGTCGTCCACTATTTTTTTGTGGTCGGTGACAGCCCTAATTTTAGCCCAGAAATTGTTGAATTGAAGAAGTTTAAGATACCTATCAATAATTTTTTTTGCAACCAGTGGACAGACAGTAAAACATGTACTCTTGCAACAGCTGCGTAGTGCAGATCCCAGCCCATGGAATAAAAGTTTAATTAAGGGAGTTCCTCCCTTATAAATTCCTCCATGTTTTGCTCCACATACTGTCAAAAACAAGTTTAATTTTTAAGAAGACCACAAAATAGGAAAAATGCCACGGGGGATGTTTACTTTTGCAAGGCACTGTACAGTGTGTAGTATAGTATTCTCTAGTATACTACAGAATTCTATAGTAAGCAATGTAGTTTTCTCTAGTAAACTTTTGTGTTCGTACATGTGGCCATCCTTATTCTGCCATGTTTATAAATTCTCCTCACTGCCATACTGCTGCTGATACTGAGTGCCCTTGGCACTAGCCATGGCGGGAGCATCCCGGTGGGCTCCCCACGTCTCTATATCTCTCCTGGAGGCTGTCCAGAGAGGGATAAAGAGAGATGAGCTTTAAATATATGCTCATTAGCCACCTGTAAATCAATCTAACGAGGGCCCATGGATTTTTCATTCACTTTAATCGTGTCGAGGCAGTAGAAAGACGTGCGCCGGTGCTCGTTTCCTCCCAGGCCTGTTGTCCTAGCAAAGGCTGCACCCCCCTCTTTCAATTGATGCTAAAAGGGAGGTTGTGCCAAACCATCTTCATTAGGGTTGGGAATTGGACTACTTAAATATAAATTTACAAAGTACCGGCTGCACTTTGCCAGAGAAGAGTGGATCAAGATGTACTGTTGGTATTGGTAGGCAATCCACATAGTATTATAGTTGAACTTAGTTTATTGTAATGAAAAAAATAAAGATGTACAGTGACAGGAAGGACTGTGTGTGTGTGATATAAATAGGGACATCATGATATAGCCTCGGAAATAGCTGTTACCTTTGTATCTATCCAAATGCCGTAATTGAAAATAACTTGCACACACTTGACACATCCTTCAAGGAATAGATTGTGGAAAGTACCTCTGGATCATTGGTTCTCAGCCTGAGGTCTGCAGCCCCCTAGAGGTTAATGAGAGAAATGCATGCAGTCATTGAACAGTATACTGTACTTGCAGTACATCTTTTAGAAAGAGTATGTAATATCCATTGCTGTATGATACATGTAAAGAGCATATTAAAGGAATAATGGTCAAAAGCATATACATTTAATTCACTTTTTTATTTCTGGCTGCTACATCACCCATCATGGCATATTGACCTGAATTGGTTATTCACATTCTAATAATTATATTTCTATAGTCACGAGTGCCTAGTGACAGTTCTGTCTCCATTATCTTATTTTAAAGTTCCACTGTTCAATAATTCCTTATTTGTACTGTATTATAGAGAAATAAAACAATGGATTAAATTAGATTAGATGAGGCCTCTCTCCCTGACTTCATTAATGTTAATTGCAATATTAGTAGGTGATATTCATCAAAGCCAGAAGGGCAATTTGTTAATATTAGATATTATCTGCAGTATTTAATTGATGATATAAAAACAAAATGTATGAATTAGTAAAAGTATGTGCTAGATATGTGGTATCAGAAAAAGCTTAATTTTCATATGTACTTCAACATAAAGTTCACTGCATAGGACTTTTATAACAAAGCAAAGCATTTAGTGTATTGCTTAAAAATTGTTAAAGCAGATTCCTAAATAGTTTTCAAACACGAACACTCAAAGGGTATGTGTGAAGTCTCATCAAAATTAGCAATCTTTATAAATGCTCAACAGTAGGTTACTAAGAGGATAATTTGTTAATGACAGTTAATTGATCTCTAGACTTGTGTCTGTGGTTCAAGAAGAAGGTCTCTGCGTCTCATTAGACAGATTTTTCTTATTCTTATCCATTTTTTCTTATTCTTCAGAGCATATTCAGTACCACACTAAGTATTGCAGGTATCACACCCTTTATTCTCAATGTCCAAAATATGCATTTTTGGAATGTCCTTCATTCCTTGATCTATGAAATTCATGGACAGGTATATGTAGTTTCATCTTCTTCTCCCCCAAAAGAAGGATCAAATGCAGGCAATAAAATAGGTTATTTCTGCACTGAATCCCTGCCTTTTCACATATGGTGGTAAAGCAGGGGGAGGGTTAATCCTGACAGCCAGTCCTGACATTTGTTAAATCCAACGTCGGCTCTGTCAATAGCAGCCTTGTCGCTAGTTTTGCCACATGCCGTCATGATCCATCAATTTAATTTGAAAGATCACAAGCGTGCTTAGCCACAAGCAATGGCTGCGTTATTCAATAAACAGCCTATGCCTCATTCTTATCTGTCAGCAGTGCCTGCTGCCCTGGAGCAGGGAAAAGATGACGAACGAGGAATATGTCTTCCACATCTCTCGAACACAGGCAGCTAGCTCGTGGACTTGCCACATCACATGGAGATGTACGGATAAAAGATGAAGGGGGTCAAAAGGCTAGGGTCTATTTTTCTCCACTTCCTGTATGACTGACGTGCCAAAAAGCCTGTTACTCAGGCCCAGAAACCAGGATATGCACATAATTGGCTCCATTGGATAGAAAACACTTAAGTTCGTAGAAATGTTAAAATTTGGAGAAAATCCAAAGAAAAACCAACAGAATTTTTATTTTTTGAGAGCCCATTTTCTTCCAATGGATCGTATAGGGTCATGTCCAAATCCAGCTCCCAGATTGCAATTCCTACAGCTTCCACGAGATGTCAACAGTCTTTGTTCAAGGTTTCAGGCTTGTTTCTTCCCAAGCAAGGAATAATTTAGAGTGTTAGTACTGGGAGTCAGAGTTGGAAATCAGTCTGTGCACGCGCGACGAAGAGGACGCGCACCTGCTAATTTTGGTTTCCTATTGAATGTACTTCTTTCCGTATTAAATATTATAGTTTAATTAAATTTTAGGGTACCTGGGGATTAAATAGAAACATATTTTGATTTGTTTTAACAAAGTTTAGCGGTAGCTTTTTGGATTCCTTTCGCTGCATGTTGCACAAGTTTGAGTTTGCCTGAGGCTGAGGCTTGGTAGAGACAGAGGGACACTTTCCACCTCCTCGCCATTATGTTAATATCCGTTGTGCTAATACAGCCAAATCAGGACTGACTTGAGGGGACAGACTCAGAGCCTAAACCCACTGAACTTTCCTCACATGACCTGACTAGATATTAGTGGTCCTGATGGCATGTAGGTTACGCAATTAGAAATACAAAAAACTGAAGTAGCCCTTTGTGCACCAAATACAAACAAACAAAGTTCCCACATCCCTCTTCCTGCCCTATCCTGAGATCAAACCAGGGACCCTCTGAACACAACACATGACTCCCATGGAGTAGCATTACCAGTCACGCTACAAAATGTACTGCCCTTGCTGAGCAAGGGAAAAACTACTTCTAGGTTTCAGCTCATGTGACATCACAGATTGAATGCTACTAGTGCACAGCTAACTAGCTAGCTATTTCACATCAGAAACATAAGGTTACACCAAAACAGGTTAAACAACTCATTTGTAGGGGAGATAGCATCTCTAACATATACCTGCGAGGACATTTGGCTGCATAGAAGTGCTGCATTAAGTGTTTCCCCAGTGTTTTGTGATGTCAGTTGACATTTAAATTGGAGGAAAAGGCTCTCAGCTTGAGTTCATTAATAAAAGTCCAAAACAGGAAGTGCCAATAACCCAGAGTTATTCCTTTAAAGGTCAAGTTGAGCCTGTATAATTACTGAGTGACGGGCCACTTACAGCCCGGAATTTTATAAAAGAAAAGGTTGCTGAAGAGATCGGTGAAAAGGTAAGGACAAAAGAGAAAACGGGAGAAGAAAGATTGGCCTTGAGTGATTGCCAGCCATTTGGAATGAACAGTATGTGTGTCTGTATATATGTGTGTGAGTGGCATGGACTTTGCCAGAAAGGAACATGTACTGTATGGACCTCTTGTCCCTTGCATCTTCAATTTCTGCAAATAGAGCCAGATTGGTTTGGTTACTGCCATCATCCGTGTGTGAAGAGATACACCTTCATGCCTCAGCTAACATGTGTTCCTTTCTGACAATGTGTGACCCATTTCAAGAAGCTAGGCACATGTCACAATTTAGTACTTTACAAGAGAGGCATTTGAACATAAATATTTTTTTTATTATCAACATTTGTTCCGTCTGAAACCTGAACGTTCATGTGCCTTGATAAAACTTGTATGCCATCTGCAAATACAAAAAAATAGTTAAATGATGTGGTTATTTGGTTTAGCCATGGAAAAAGGAAGAAACCTTCACGCTAGCAATGATTGCCTGAGATAATGGATGGGCTGGACAAGCTGAGAGATGAGTTCAGATTTGTCTGCAATGTAGCATGCTTCTGTCTATAACATGAGCTATTCAGTATGTGTAGATAGTCCTTGCTACTGCAGCTTTTTTGAAAGATATCATGGAGAACTGAAAAGGTGTTGCTACTATTGTCAACATTGCTGCCCTAAATTTATCAGGCGCTGTCAACAAAAATCAGTGGGAAAAGTTGTGATGGACTACTTTCTGGAGAACGATCATGCCATCTGACTGAATGGGGAAATCCCTGATTTAGGTTTAAAAAAATCATTGAACCAGACATTGCAGAGTCTTCTGATGACAGTGATGGGGAAGAAATAGGGATCAGCAGTGTTATTATCACATAAGAAGTTGACAGAGTTTTGAAATCAGTGGAATGCCCGGTGGAAGCAGAGTATGATTGCAAATGCGGAGGGAGTCGAAAGGAGAACACAGAAGGCTGTTATATAAAACGCTGTCTCAGGATTACATCTTCAAAATAAGGACAACCATGGCATCCATCACAAAGAGGGAGAAGTGTTCATTCATGTATACGGGTAAGAGTCTAGCTACATTTTCAGGTATACGTTTCTAATTTTGTCAGAAAGTCACTCTCATTGCAAGTTAAAGCATACTGTTAGCTAGTTAGCTAACACGGAACCTAGTATGTGTATGATCTGCGTAGTAATATTACAGTGCCTTGCGAAAGTATTCGGCCCCCTTGAACTTTGCGACCTTTTGCCACATTTCAGGCTTCAAACATAAAGATATAAAACTGTATTTTTTTGTGAAGAATCAACAACAAGTGGAATACAATCATGAAATGGAACGACATTTATTGGATATTTCAAACTTTTTTAACAAATCAAAAACTGAAAAATTGGGCGTGCAAAATTATTCAGCCCCTTTACTTTCAGTGCAGCAAACTCTCTCCAGAAGTTCAGTGAGGATCTCTGAATGATCCAATGTTGACCTAAATGACTAATGATGATAAATACAATCCACCTGTGTGTAATCAAGTCTCCGTATAAATGCACCTGCACTGTGATAGTCTCAGAGGTCCGTTAAAAGCGCAGAGAGCATCATGAAGAACAAGGAACACACCAGGCAGGTCCGGGATACTGTTGTGAAGAAGTTTAAAGCCGGATTTGGATACAAAAAGATTTCCCAAGCTTTAAACATCCCAAGGAGCACTGTGCAAGCGATAATATTGAAACCACTGCAAATCTACCAAGACCTGGCCGTCCCTCTAAACTTTCAGCTCATACAAGGAGAAGACTGATCAGAGATGCAGCCAAGAGGCCCATGATCACTCTGGATGAACTGCAGAGATCTACAGCTGAGGTGGGAGACTCTGTCCATAGGACAACAATCAGTCGTATATTGCACAAATCTGGCCTTTATGGAAGAGTGGCAAGAAGAAAGCCATTTCTTCAAGATATCCATAAAAAGTGTCGTTTAAAGTTTGCCACAAGCCACTTGGGAGACACACCAAACATGTGGAAGAAGGTGCTCTGGTCAGATGAAACCAAAATTGAACTTTTTGGCAACAATGCAAAACGTTATGTTTGGCGTAAAAGCAACACAGCTCATCACCCTGAACACACCATCCCCACTGTCAAACATGGTGGTGGCAGCATCATGGTTTGGGCCTGCTTTTCTTCAGCAGGGACATGGAAGATGGTTAAAATTGATGGGAAGATGGATGGAGCCAAATACAGGACCATTCTGGAAGAAAACCTGATGGAGTCTGCAAAAGACCTGAGACTGGGATGGAGATTTGTCTTCCAACAAGACAATGATCCAAAACATAAAGCAAAATCTACAATGGAATGGTTCAAAAATAAACATATCCAGGTGTTAGAATGGCCAAGTCAAAGTCCAGACCTGAATCCAATCGAGAATCTGTGGAAAGAACTGAAAACTGCTGTTCACAAAAGCTCTCCATCCAACCTCACTGAGCTCGAGCTGTTTTGCAAGGAGGCATGGGGAAAAATTTCAGTCTCTCGATGTGCAAAACTGATAGAGACATACCCCAAGCGACTTACAGCTGTAATCGCAGCAAAAGGTGGCGCTACAAAGTATTAACTTAAGGGGGCTGAATAATTTTGCACGCCCAATTTTTCAGTTTTTGATTTGTTAAAAAAGTTTGAAATATCCAATAAATGTCATTCCACTTCATGATTGTGTCCCACTTGTTGTTGATTCTTCACAAAAAATACAGTTTTATATCTTTGTTTGAAGCCTGAAATGTGGCAAAAGGTCGCAAATTTCAAGGGGGCCGAATACTTTCGCAAGGCACTGTATTTGGATCTCAGAAAACCATTTGCATTGCTAGTTATAGGCTAATGTTAGCTAGCTAGCTAACATGGAAACTAGTTGGTTAGCTTTAGCTACCTGCAGATTCATGTATGGTGGCTAGCTATCACAATCAGTTGGTATTGCTAGTAGTATGGGTTGGGATTATGGTTAAGTGTTTAGCTAGCATGTCTAAACAAAAGACTCCACTATGCAAGTAACCATTTCACTGTACCGTTTCCACCTTCTGTATCCTGTGCATGTAACGAATAAACATCTATTTTTTATATAGTGTGTGTTTACCAGAGACGTAATCTGAAGAACATGACCTGTACCAAAATCAGATTAGGATACTGTATATGCCAAGGTCTAGATAAAGTGGCTCCTTGAGAATATCCTGGAGCAGATGCAGATCATAAATCATAGGATGAAAGCTGAGGGGCAAAGCTAGTGAACACACTTCAACATAGCCACAGAACAGAAGTACTTGTTTGCTGCACTGTATGAGTGATTGTGTTGGATTCAATGGGCAGTGGCAATTACATCTTTATTGATCTGTGATTTTAGGTAAGTATGACCATTTTATTTCTCTCAAAAGACATGAATACTTCCTCGCTCTATACAAAGTGCAAGTTGGTGCAAGTCCCTGAGCCATTTTAGGGCCACATTAATAAGTAAACAATATGGAGAGGCAAGAGGTGGCTAAATATTTTATTCTTCAAACCCCACACTGCGACCTAAAATGTGGGCAGCACAAACACTAGGGGAGTGGGGGCAAGTCTAAAGTGTAGTCCAGAGAGGACATATGAATACATAAAATATTACTCTAAGTACACAGCCAAGACAACACAGGATTGGCTTAGGGACAAGTCTCTGAATGTCCTTGAGAGGCTCAACCAGAGCCTGGAGTTGAACTTGAACCTGAAAATAGCTGTGCAGCGACGCTCCCCGTCCAACCTGACAGAGCTTGAGAGGATCTGCAGAGAAGAATGGGAGAAACTCCCCAAATACAGGTCTGCCAAGCTTGTAGTGTCATACTCAAGTAGACTCTAGGCTGTAATCCCTGCCAAAAGGTGCTTCAACATAGTAATGAGTAAAGGGTCTGAATACTTATGTAAATGTTTCGTGTTTTTTATGTTTAATACATTTGAAAAAATTCTAAACATGTTTTTGCTTTTGCTTTGTCATTATGGGGTATTGTGTGTAGATTGGTGAGGGAAAAAACAATTTAATATATTTTGGAATAAGCCTGTAAATGAACAAAATGTGAAAAGATTCAAGGGGTCTGAATACTTTCTGAATGCAATGTAGAAGGGGGGAATTGAGGGTTGCTGAAGGATGGGACTAAAAACAAACCAAAGACAACTATTCTAAAATATACTGTGCCCATAAAATGTATATAGTGAGTATAAGCTAGAAGTAGAAGCCTATGTGTTGTTGTCCATTAGTTTACTCCAATTAGGCAAGGGGTGGTAGTGTTAGGGGAAAATAATAAAATAAAATGTTTGTTTTTTAAACAAACACACACACATACATAAATACATACATACATACGGGGAATTGGAAATTATGCAGACAATTACATTGATGGAAGCCACAATCTATTTAAAATATTAGAGCATTCTATCTGCAATATTTTTCCTTGTAAAAATGATAAAAGTTAGAAAGCAATCTAAGCCAATGAATGGCATGTTGTTTGTGTTTGCATGGGATACAAAAAAAAGAAGATGTTTAGCACCTGCAACGTTAACGTAAAACCAGGGCAATGTTCTGGCTCCCAGATTGTGAAGTTCATGTGCTTTCATTGGATAAACAAATACTATCATACTGCAAAAACCCTCCCCAATACATTAACAAGTCTTAAAGATAAATAGAATCAAGGATGAAATCGTAAGTTAAAGTAAAACTAAATAAAATGCAGGAAATGGGGATGGATCAGACACATCTTCAAGAAACCACTCACACACTTGACCAGACAAGATTTAACCTGGAACCCAGAGGGGAAAAGGATCTGGGAAGACCCAGGAAGAGCTGGATACGGTCTGTGGATGCGGAACTTAAAGAAGCAGGAACATCTTTGAAAGAAGTGGAGAAGACAGCCCACTGACCTATGCTCCTCAAAGAGCAAAAGGGTTTAAGTGAAGTAAGTCAAGAAAAAGGACAAATTAGTTTAGAAGACAATAGGGGAGCATCCTAAATGATTATTCATCGTCCCCGCAGAGCCATCACTCGAGCTGCACAGGTCGCTTGCGTGGAAGATATGAGTCCACAAATACATTTCAGAGCAGCCTGCTAGAGTGGAGGGTGGATTTATTCACAAACCTCATTAATAGTCCAAAGCAAAAGCTCCATCTAATTATGAACCTCGTCCATCACCCATAACAAGGGGCTGTCATCGATATTTAGCGCCACCTCAGAAAAATAACTCTGATTTATATGCTAAGCGAGGAGCCACAATGAATTCGCAAGTTCCCAATCTTGACACTAATGGCTTTCCATAATCGAATGAATGATGTATTAAGCCCAGGCAGAACCTTGGAGAGACAGAAAAAACGAGGAGGGAGAGACAAACAAAAGTCACAGCGAGTGATTTATTTGAGAAACTCTTGTCGTTGGAGTGAGGGAGAGAGGGTCATGTGACCTCTGGATGAGTCAAGCTAGCAGCAAGTAGGGTGTTGTGATTCTGTTCAGAGAAGTGATTTGAATGGAAGAACCCCTTCTGTCTCACAGTCATTAGCACCTCTTATTTAAAATGAGTTTAGTGATCAACCATGCATTGTGGGTATTAATAGAGGAGAAGAATGCAGCAGAAAGCAACAATAACACTTAGAATATGGTTATTGTACTCTGAACTGAAATGCAGCAAAACACAGAAACTGATATTACTTTTCTCGTGCACTGCTATACCTTCAAACTGCTTTGTAAAATACAGACCAAGTGTTAACTTTGATTTCAGAGTCATTGGCATTGCATATCTTCAAATGAACTCTGCTTTGATATTGCAACTTTAGTCACCCATGATGAGGCTTGGGATTGAAAGTCGAAAACAATAACACAAACAGCAGACAAAATAGTGTTTTACAACAACCGAGGCCATTTATAGTCTTTGTGCAGTCTTACCAAACAAAATAATATGATTCATGAATATTTTCCAGAATAAGACATTTTTCTAGACCTGTATTTATTTATTGGATTTGAAAACAATATGCACAGAGCCTTATTATATTAAATGGTTCTTCGTGTCCCCTAATTCACCCGTTATGTGCCAGAATCAAGTTTGGTATGGTGAGGTTAATGGTTTCATTAGGCAACACATCGCCACCTAGGGCTGTGCAAACAGCTTCGGCTACTTCTGTTCCTCTATATTTAATTGTTTTCCATTTACAGTTGTGAAAATATAAAATTACAGGAAACAGAATAGCCCGAGTTAAAAACATTTTATTGCAGTCAAAGATTCAGCTCCAACTATTTATACTACGGACTGTAACTATGGCAATGATTTACGAGAACTTACACAGGCATGAAACCAGTATGGCTGTGTAAGGAGAGCTAATTATTGTACCACCACATTTTAGTTAGGCAATCGGATGGATTGTCTGTCCTTCAACGTTTTGATGGTCCCATGGACGTTTTGTCTAGTTCTCGGTTTGTCCCGGGGACATCCCACTCGCAAGAACATTCAGGGAACCTTCAGCGATCCATGACACAACGTCCCAAGAATGCCCTACCCGGGGCTAAAGCTCTGCTACCCAACCCGAGTCTGACAGGCCCCAGAGGTTATACATTGGGCTATGCCCAGCTAGGGCCTGTTTTTCATCGATAACTAGAGTATGGGTAGGGCTTGGGTATCACTAAATTGATCACTGAGATTATAAAAATGCTTTGATAGTGTTCCTATCAAAGGACATCAGTAAGGGCCATGTCAGGATTTTCATCTGACACTCTTTCGGGGAAGGCCCATCCCTCCTTCCATACAAGCACTGATAACCTTGAGGTTTTTGGTACCTGGAACCTTCCATTGTGAAAAATGAAATTTGTGTGGTGTAAGTGAACTGACTGTATTTAGAATAGTCCACAAAGTCTGCTATACGTGAACTGAAAGACAATTATTTCAAGGTCCCTGATGCTGCTTCCCAAGCCAACTACAAGGTTGAGTTCTATGAATATGGGAACTTCCTTAGAGTCATCGACTGTATAGATAGATGGATGTCATTTTTCCACCAAGTCTCTCTCTACAGCAGATGCTGAGGAGCACAGGAATCTTAAACTGGTTCTCAATAAATGTACAAAGTGTATGCACTCCAAATTTGCAGTTCTCCAACATTGTTGCATGTTGGATAGGTGCAACGCATGAATCAAGGATTTCATAGTGGAATCATACTTGGGGACTTCCTGTTCACCCCCTATCTTCATGCAATAGGACCCGAGCAACAACGGTATAACCAAGCTCATATCCGCTCTAGAGGTGCAGTGGAGCGCATGTTTAGTGTATGGAAGAGTTGTTTCCAGTGTCTCAAAAACACATTGCATTTTCAACCCAGAAGATGTTGCATTGTCATAATTGCAACAGCAGTGCTTCACAATTACCTTCAACAGCATGGCTGCCCAGATCCTCGCATTAAAGACGAGGATGATGCAGATGTTCCCATGGTTGAGGCAGACAATGATAGAAATTGACAAGCCTGCAGAGATGCTTTTGCTAAGCAGCAGTTCCGACAACAATGTTAGCTCAAGTGGTTGAAGCAAACAATAGCAATGGATTGGTCACAATTTTTTTAAATTCACAAATAGAAATATCGTAACCCCGAACTGGTGCTGGTTTGAGAAGAACATTGGTACTACTGCTGGTTCATGTTTCTCTCCTCCTTCATAGCCAACTCGACATAAATTATTTGCATCTTCATACCATTCTCTTCTTTTAAATAGGTTAGTTTGCGCTCATGAAATTCCATGGTCAGTTTCTCATGCATGCTCAACCTCTTTGTCTTTGTCCTCTGGCCCAGGTTAGTGACACAACTTTCCCTCGGCTGCTGCAGATGTAGCGGGCTGATCTTCATCCTTTTAAGGCAAGTCCCTCCAAGCTATGTTGACCATCTACCTCTAGAAAATGATTACATTGCTGCATTAGAGAACATTATTTCTTCAAGAGTTGTGTTCATTAGATCATTTGTTTTATGGAGTGCAAAAGATGACTGACAACATTGCATATTCCCTGCAGTCATATTCCCTGTCCTACCAAATGAGGATTGGAACAGTCCCTCATCGGAACTGTCCAGGGGTTGCTGCCTGTCAACAATCCAGGTCAACAAGTCCCCCAACTCATCTGTCTGGTCTTCCCAGTCTTGAAACACTCCCTACAAGAAACAGCATGTGTTCTTTAAGTAGATCTTTACATTTTTCAACGGGAGGACAAATAATTAATAATTTTGCACGCCCAATTTTTCAGTTTTTGATTTGTTAAAAAAGTTTGAAATATCCAATAAATGTCGTTCCACTTCATGATTGTGTCCCACTTGTTGTTGATTCTTCACAAAAAAATAAAGATATAAAACTGTATGTTTGAAGCCTGAAATGTGGCAAAAGGTCGCAAAGTTCAAGGGGGCCGAATACTTTCACAAGGCACTATATATATATATATATATATATATATATTGATTAATTATATCACAAATGCCAACAGCATGGTTTGGTTTTCCCTTTCATTGTAGACTTGATATCATTACAAAAGGTCCAGCTTTTAAGCTACAATTCCAATGTTGTACCTCAACTCCCAAGATAAAGCCCTCTAAAAGTCCTCCTTGAACTAGCATCACTACTACGTGTGCCACAAATACATAGTAGATAGATACCATCTATACTGAACAAAAATTTAAAACACACCATGTTTCATGAACTGAAATAAAAAATCCCAGACATTTCCGATCACACAAAAAACGTATTTCTCTCAGTTTGTGCACAATTTTCTTTACATCCCTGTTAGTGAGCATTTCTCCTATAGCAAGATATTCCAGCCACCTGACAGGTGTGGCATATCAAAAAAGCAGATTAAACAGCATGATCATTACACAGCATGTGCTGGGGACAATAAAAGACCTAGTGTTTTGTCTTCACAATGCAACAGATGTCTCAAGTTTTGAGGGAGCATGCAATTGGCACGCTGACTGCAAGAATGTCCACCAGAACTGCTGCCAGGGAATTGATTTTAATTTCTCTACAATAAGCCACCTCCAATGTCATTTTAGAGAATTTGGCAGTATGAAAAACATGCCTCACAACTGCAGGCCATGTGTAACCACGCCAGCCCAGGACCTCCACATACGGCTTCTTCATCTGCGGGATCATCTGAGACCAGCCACCCGGACAGCTGATGAAAGTGTGGGTTTGTAAAACCAAAGAATTTCTGCACAAACTTTCAGAAACTGTCTCAGGGAAGTTCATCTGCGTGCTCGTCATTCTCACCAGGATCTTGACCTGACCTGCAGTTTGGTGTCGTAACCGACTTTAGTTGGCAAAGCGTCGTAATTGACTTTAGTGGGCAAATGCTCACCTTCGATGGCCATTGGCATGCTGGAGAAGTGTACTCTTCATGGATGAATCCCGGTTTCAACTGTACCAGGTAGATGGCAGACAGCGTGAATGGCGTCGTGTGGGTGAGTGATTTGCTGAGGACAACGTTGTGAACATGGTGTGAGTGCCCCATGGTGGTGGTGGGGTTATGGTATGGGCAGGCATAAGCTACGGACAACGAACACAATTGCATTTTATCCATATCTATTTGAATGCACAGAGATATCGTGACGAGATCCTGAGGCCCATTGTCGTGCCATTCATCAGCCGCCATCACCTCATGTTTCAGGATGATAATGCACGGCCCCATGTTGCAAGGATCTGTACACATTTCCTGGAAGCTGAAAATGTCCCAGTTCTTCCATGGCCTGCATACTCACCAGACATGTCACCCATTGAGCATGTTTGGTATGCTCTGGATTGTTCCAGTATCCACCAATATCCACAATCAACAGCCTGATCAACTCTATGCATGAGGCAAATGCTGATCACACCAGATACTGACTGGTTTTCTGATCCACGCCTTTACCTTATTTTTTAAGGCGTCTGTGATCAACAGATGTATACAGTATCTGTATTCTCAGTCATAGAAGCCCATAGGCTAGGACCTAAATAATTTATTTCAATTGACTGATTTTCTTATATGAACTGTAACACTAATATATTTTAAATTGTTGCATGTTGCGTTTATATTTTTCAGTTTTTTATAATTTTTAAATTCATTTTTTTAATGGATGGAACTGATTACACATTTCTGGTTGAGTGACTTAATGATCTGCTAGAACCAATGAATAAAGAATACCAATCAATCATTCGGAAGAGAGGGCGGGTTATATGTGGCACCTGAGGAGATTCCACTGGTCCTCTGCTTCTCTTTGATTAATGCCTCGCCTCATTCTGCACCATGACTGGGCCTCCCACATTGCATTGCAGACCACTGCCTCAAGACCCGATTTTCCCTTCCCGCTCGCTACCAGGCATACTTGACTCCAAGCTGACGAGACCATCAATGCAGCATTTTAATTGTGTCCCCATTCAGCTGTCTGAAAATACATAACTTTTGATGTAACCGTTTCGGTTGCCCTTCACTTCCACCTCACCTACAAAGACTTTCAAAGCATGATGGGGTGGTTTTTGTTCCCTCAAATGAAAATCGAGGTTTATTTTGTCCTGGTTGTTAGTCACAGGTTGCAGCATTTAATTAAAATAAACCAACATTTCCAGCTGTGATACCGAATTAGCCAGAGCTTGCGATAAACCCATTTTTGTCCACATAGTTTGAAAATCCTCTGTATTAATTCTGTTCAGCAGAGTGCAAAAAAGCGAGGGTTTATTCTATGCTCAAGACAAAGGTAATCTGTAAGGGCAGAACTAAGAGAGTCGAGGGCAGCTGCAAGGCCAAGCTTCCAATGCATTTTTTAGGGGAGAAAATTACTTTAAAGCATTTTGTGAAAGAATGCTTCTATCATTAATGTTTAAAATGGCTGAATAAAGAATTATTGAAATCGTAGGCATGCATCTTTCAAAGTGGCCTTTATTACCTCTTTAAAGGCCACCATAGGGTGCCCACAGAAGGCAAGAATTGTGGTTAATGGCAGCATCAATATGGCTGTAATGTCATTGAGTGACGCATCCCGGTCATTATCCGGGCCGTTAGATAGGGGTCCCTGCTCGCAGTAATGACCGAGATGTCAAGAAAACAAACGTTATTACCCAGGCATTAAATATGGTGGTGATTTCTGCAACCGAAGTGCAGGAATATAGCCGTCAGTTGCCAGTCTGAAATTTTGGTCAGAAAATATTATGCAAGGTCATGTAGGGTTGGGATGAATGTGAATGAACGAGGCTGTTTGTTTGCCTGTCTGGAGGCTCCATGAAAGTCCATGGCTTGCAGTCCCCACTCTCACTAAGCAGTTACATGGGTGTACTGAAGTACTATGTGGAAAATTGCAGGTGTGTGAGTGTGTGTATGTGTGTAAGGGAGTGGGACATAAGAACATACAACAATTTAGGAGAGACAGACTGTACAAAATAAATGAATTCAGTTCAAATGGCAGTTTGGACATAGCTATAGTATGTACAATGTTATTTGGTAAGATATGAGGAGGTACACATATGTATTATGGATACTATTTCAAGGACATTTACTCGAAACAGTGCCGAGGAAGACACGCAGCATCATCAAGGACGAGCTGTTCTCTCCCATGGCGCCGAACTGGATGGGGAAGATGGCGCCGTAGCTTTTGCTTGTTTGTGATTCTTTTGGAGTATATCTTTAACTTATTTTCACGAAATGTATCCGCTATCATTTCGTATAGCCAACAAGAACCTTTGAACATCAGATCGGCAGTTACTTCGACTCATGGGCTCTTTCTGTCAATACCGACCCAATTTTCAGGGTATGCAAGAGGAAATGCCAGCGTTAGTGACAGGAGAGGGGGAGTCCTGGTGAGATTAAGGCGAAGGGAAAACCGGCCACCTCTTCCCTCCATTCTACAGTGCCTTGCAAAAGTATTCATCCCCCTTGGCGTTTTCACTATTTTGTTGCATTACAACCTGTAACTTAAATAGATTTCATGTAATGGACATCTTGGTCCAATTGGTGAAGTGAAATGAAAAAAAAAACTTGTTTAAATTTGTATTTATTTTTTTAAACGTAAAAGTGCAACTTGCATATGTATTCGCCTCCTTTGCTATGAAGCCCCTAAGTAAGATCTGGTGCAACCAATTTCCTTCAGAAGTCACAAAATTAGTTAGATTGCACACAGGTGGACTTTAAGTGTCACATGATCTCAGTATATATAAACCTGTTCTGAAAGGCCCCAGAGTCTGCAACACCACAAAGCAAGGGGTACCACCAAGCAAGCGGCAATATGAAGACCAAGGAGCTCTCCAAAACAGGTCAGAAACAAAGTTGTGGAGAAGCACAGATCAGGGTTGGGTTATAAAAAAATATTCAAAACTTTGAACATCCCATGGAGAACCATTAAATACGTTATTAAAAAATGGAAAGAATATGGCACCACAACAAACCTGCCAAGAGAGGGCCGCCCACCAAAACTCACAGACAAGGCAAGGAGGGCATTAATCAGAGAGGCAACAAAGAGACCAAATATAACCTTGAAGGTGCTGCAAAGCTCCACAGCGGAGATTGGAGTATCTGTCCATAGGGCCACTTTAAGCCGTACACTCCACAGAGCTGGGCTTTTAGGAAGAGTGGCTTAAAGAAAAAAATAAGCAAACACATTTGGTGTTCGCCAAAAGGCATGTGGGAGACTCCCCAAACATATGGAAGAAGGTACTCTGGTCATATGAGACTAAAATTGAGCTTTTTGGCCATCAAGGAAAATGCTATGTCTGGTGCAAACCCAACACCTCTCATCACCCCGAGAATACCATCCGGCAGGGACTGGGAAACTGGTCAGAATTGAAGGAATGATGGATGGCGCTAAATACAGGGAAATTCTTACAGGGAAATACAGGGAAACCTGTTTGTCTTCCAGAGATTTGAGACTGGGACTGAGATTCACCTTCCAGCAGGACAATGACCCTAAGCATACTGCTAAAGCAACACTTGAGTGGTTTAAGGGAAAACATTTAAATGTCATGGAATGGCCTAGTCCAAGCTCAGACCTCAATCCAATTGAGAATCTGTGGTATGACTTAAATATTGCTGTACACCAGTGGAACCTATCCAACTTAAAGCAGCTGGAGCAGTTTTGCCTTGAATGGCCAAAAATCCCAGTGGCTAGTTGTGCCAAGCTTATAGAGACATACCCCAAGAGACTTGCAGCTGTAATTGCTGCAAAAGGTGGCTCTACAAAGTATGGGAGGTGAATAGTTATTCAAGTTCTGTTTTTTTGTCTTATTTCTTGTTTGTTACACAATAAAAATAATTTTGCATCTTCAAAGTGGCAGGCATGTTGTGTAAATCAATTGATAAACCCCCCCCCCCAAATCTATTGTAATTCTAGGTTGTAGGGCAACAAAGGGGGTGAATACTTTCTCAAGCCACTGTAGGCCTAAAATGAAACTGAAAACATGCTTTTCTTTAGAAAATAAATTGTCTTAGTATGTTTTTATGACTTTCCTAAACAAAATCTTAAAATCAATTTCTTTGTGATTGTGTATATAACATGTATTAATTAGATTGTTGGCTATAGGTATTCGTCGAGGCCTGGCTATTCTGTTAAATGTGCAAACGGTCATTTTGACCGTCATGACACTGAGGTAGAAATCATCAGAATGTAAATGTCTTTGTTATTTATCTCACAGTTCTGCTAGAGTGTAAAATACACACTGTATTTAGGAATAGTCAGGGACAGGTGGGTTCAAGGTTGTTATTGAAAATAAGCTATTGAAATTACTGTATTGAAAATGGTCAGATTAGAACCGCCAAGAGGGTCAGTGTTAACACTGAGGTTAGGGCTAAGGACAGGGCCACCACACACATTGTTATCGCAGTAATTGCTGAGGACAAGAACAAGTACAATAAGTCCAACTATCAAACGAGCAAAGACAATATAGGAATAAGTTGGAATCATACTGCATGTGGCAGGGGCTACAGTCCATTATGGATTACAAAGGAAGACGCAGCCATGATCTGCCCAACGATGCCTCACTTCCAGTCAAACTCGCACACTTCAGCAATAACATCGTACCATGCGTGCCCCCACCGACCCAGAGGACTAGGTGATCTCGCTGTCCGAGGTCGACGTGAGTAATGTCTTTAATCAGGTCAACACTTGCAGGGCCATGGGCCAGACAATATTCCAGGGCCTGTTCTCAGAGCATGCGCAGATCAGCTGGTAGGCATAATTTTCAACCTCTCCCTGTCCCAGTCTGTAATCCTCACAAGTCTTAAGATGACTACCATAATTCCTGTTCATGACACAATGACTAACAACCTGTACCACTCACATCTCTGATCATAAAGTGCTTTGAAAGGCTGGTGGTTATGGAACACAACATCCAAGACATCCTAGACCCACTCAAATTTGCATTCCACCCCAACAGATCCATAGACGACACAATATCAATTGGACTCCACACTGCCCTCACCCACCTAGACAAGAGGAATAACTATGTGAGAATGCTGTTCATTGATTACAGCTCAGCGTTCAACACCATTGTCCCCTCCAAGCTCGTCACCAAGCATAGGACCATGGGACTGAACACCACCCTGGAATTCCTGACGGGCCAACCCCAGATGGTGAGGGTAGGCAAAATCACCTCTGCCACGCTGACCCTAAACACGGGGACCCCACAGGGGTGTGTGCTTAGTCCCCTCCTGTACTACTTGTTCACCCATGACTGCGTGACCATGCATGACTCCAACACCATCATCAAGTTGCTGCAGACAACAGTGATAGGCCTAATCCCCGGCGACAATGAGACAGCCTACAGGGAGGATGTCAATGACCTGGCAGAGGGTTGCCGGGACAACAACCTCTCCCTCAACATCAATAAGACAAAGGAGCTGATTGTGGACTATGGGGTTGCAGTGGAGCGGGTTGATGGCTTCACGTTCCTCGGTGTCCATGTCACTAAGGACTTAAAATGGTCCACTCGCACCGTAGGGAGTAAGGTGCAACAGCGCCTCTTCACCCTCAGGAAGTTGAAAATGTTTGGCATGGGCTCTCAAATCCTCATAAAGTTATACAGCTGCACCATTGAGAGCATCTTGACTGGCTGCATCACTGCAGTGGTGGTGCAAACGGCCCAGTACATCACTGGGGCAGAGGTGCTCCCTGAAATCTAGGACCTCTATATCAGGCAATGTGAAATGAAGGCCCGGAAAATCATTAAAGACTCCAGCCACCCAAGCCATAGACTGTTCTCTCAGCTTCCGCACGGTAGGCAATATCGGTGCATCAAGTCTGAGACCAACAGGCTCCTGAACAGCTTCTATCCCCAAGCCAAAAGACTGCTAAATAGCTAACAGAATGGCTATACGGTCTGAGTTGACCCTTGCGTTTTATTTTTGAACTGTCTCTATGCACACTCACAGAACTCTACACTACACTTTCACTCCAACACATACATAACATACACACATATTCATACCGACACTACACACACACACTAATGTTAGCAGTTGATGTTACTCTTCAACAACACAGACCCCAAAGCAAATCAGGGGGAGAAAAATAGGTTTATTCAAAGAGGAGATGTTAAGTGATTCTCTCCTCAGAACTAAGGAACAGAATGTAGTTTTATAACCCAGCCCAGCCTGTGGTTGATCAATTAGAATTCCTTGCAATAAAACTGTTGTGTATTCATCTTCAAAATATTCTTACACTAAACAGTCATAATTTACACTGCTGCTACTTTGTTTATCATACAGTATATCCTGATACCACTTTTTCCACTGTTTCTATCTACAAGCCAGACTGCTGAACACTTGAACTGGATTGAACCACTAATAAAATGTAAAACCAAACAATTATGATTGTATTGGGTACTATAATAGCAATTCAAAAACACAGACATATACAGCATATTAAATAGATTAGAACACAACCTGGTATGCAGGCAAAGGATAATACAATGAATAAACAATACAGCAAAATCAACAATAAATAACCTGTATGATACATGGCCGCATGGACACAAATGTGCCCTGGACAATAATGTAAACACAACTGTGGACGGAGGTGGTCTTCCAATATTCATCTGATTCACAAGCAGAATACACCAAAGATTCTCGGAATCATTGAGTGCCTTAGCTTTTTCCACACTGAACTGCCATGGTAAGTTATATTATATTGGATGTGTTTGTGTGTGATATGGCTTAACTGTATGCATTTTCCCATTATTTCACCACAAACTTACTCATTAGAGATCCCCCCCCCCGAAGTTTGTCTGCATATGCGTGTGTGTGTGTGTGTGTGTGTGTGACGTCTGGCCTGCCCGCTGTCTCTCTCCTTGCTCACTCGTTGGTTCTCTAGTTATGCCCAGACGCGTTCAGTAACAGCACTCACCCGTCAGGCCTTGTTAAGGCCTCGGCACACAGCTGACGGGCATTGCTATGCATTATTTAAGGTGCACATTTCCCTGTCTGTTAGTGGCTTCTGAGCCTCTTATTAAAATGGAAGCCACTTACCGGTGAGCAGAAAGGATGTGACAAACCCCCAAGGCTAATTAAGAAAACTGTCTGTTTCCTCACCTCCAGCAAGGCAACAGTAAAGAATACAGCCGCCAATGAGGTGGCAGAGATAGAATGGAATGAACACAGGAGATTCCTTTCCTCCTCCTCTGTAAGATGTGACCCTAATCTGAGCGCTTCCAGGGATATGGTGAAGAGGAAACGGCATAGGGGAGAGTAGGTTTAAGTTGAGCAATTTTTTTCATTCAGCATCACTCTGTAAAGGGAAATATTGTACTTTTTCTAACAAAGATATCTACATATTTCAGGATGTTGTTTATACCTGGAAATAATCAGAATACATGTAAACATTAGTTTTGAAAACATGACTTGCACAAAAAAACGTAATTTGTTTACCACTTTTTCCATGTGGTTTATTACTTCTCAGACTCCATGAAATGATGACCTCTTTCTAAATATTTGGTCAAATTATTCAATTTGTGTACGGTTTCCTAAAAACAAGGGTGGCTCAACATACCACTTTGGCTCAACTTACCCACTTTCCCCTACTGTTGCTATCTCACTTTCTAACTGAGGTGCATGAATAAAGTAGCTACCTGGAAATGGGAAAGATATTCAGAAATGCTCAAAAGGACAATGGAAGTTAACTACAGACGCTGTATGTTAATTTGATCATCTAGTTGCAATAATCTTCCTGCACAGCAGAAAATGCAAGCTTGTAGTGTGTTCAAGGTTTCAATTTTCACTTTCAAATGAGAAAAAATGGTTTGCCCTAACGCAAAATGTTTCAACTCATTAAAAATTGTCCATTAATTATTTTTCCACATTATAATTCACATTTCCTGTTACTGCAGGATTATTCTCCTGCTGTGAGAAACTGGGTCAAGTTAAGATTTTGAAAAAAAGGGTCTTTCACATTCCCGTGAACATGCTTAACTCGGGAGGAAAAATCTTAGATGTGATCCTGTGTGGCTTAATATGTAGCAATGCATGTCACAAGCAATTCCGAGGTCCAGCAGAGATCACATTCTAAATACATGTCCACTTACTGTAACGTGTCACTTTGGATAAAAGTGCAAGTCAAGTGGCATACAGTGGCTTGTGAAAATATTCACCTCTCTTGGCATTTTTACTATTTTGTTGCCCTACAACCTGGAATTAAAATTGATTTTTGGCGGGTTTGTATCATTTGATTTACACAACATACCTACCACTTTGAAGATGCAAAATATTTTTTATTGTGTAACAAACAAGAAATAAGACAAAAAAAAACAGATCTTGACCATGCATAACTATTCACCCCACCCAAAGCCAACATTAGAGCCACATTTTGCAGCAATTACAGCTGCAAGTCTTTTGGGGTATGTCTCTATAAGCTTGGCACATCTAGCCACTGGGATTTTTGCCCATTCTTCAAGGCAAAACTGCTCCAGCTGCTTCAAGTTGTATGGATTCCACTGGTGTACAGCAATCATACCACAGATTATCAATTGGATTGAGGTCTAGGCTTTGACTAGGCCATTCCAAGACATTTAAATGTTTTCCCTTATTTTTTTGTTTTACCTTTATTTAACCAGGTAGCCTAGATGAGACCAAGTTCTAATTTACAACTGCGACCTGGCCAAGATAAAGGAAAGCAGTGCGACACAAACAGAGTTACACATGGAATAAACAAACACAGTCAATAACATAATAGAGAAAAAAGTATATACAGTAGGGAGAACAAGTATTTGATAACCTGTAAAATCGGCAGTGTTTCCTACTTACAAATCATGTAGAGGTCTGTAATTTATCATAGGTACACTTCACTGTGAGACAGAATAAATACAAAAAATCCAGAAAATCACATTGTATGATTTTTAAGTAATTAATTTGCATTTCTTTGCATGACATAAGTATTTGATACATCAGAAAAGCAGACCTTAATATTTGGTACAGAAACCTTTGTTTGCAATTACAGAGATCATACGTTTCCTGTAGTTCTAGACCAGGTTTGCACACACGGCAGCAGGGATTTTGTCCCACTCCTCCATACAGACGAGGGTCAGCCAACGAGAGCATACAGGTCGCAATGGTGGGTAGTATAAGGGGCTTTAGTGACAAAACGGATGGCACTGTGATAGCAAATTGGATGCAGTCTGAGTAAGAGTGTTGGAGGCTATTTTGTAAATGTCATCGCCGAAGTCAAGGATAGTCAGTTTTACGAGGGTATGTTTGGCAGCATGAGAGAAAGATGCTTTGTTGTGAAATAGGAAGCCGATTCTAGATTTAATTTTGGACTGGAGATGCTTAATGTGAGTCTGGAAGGAGAGTTTACAGTCTAACCAGACACCTAGGTATTTGTAGTTGTCCACATATCCTAAGTCAGAACCGTCCAGAGTAGATGCTGGACGGGTGGGCAGGTGCGGGCAGCGATCGTTTGAAGAGCATGCATTTAGTTTTACTTGCATTAAAGAGCAGTTGGAGGCCACAGAAGGAGAGTTGTATGGCATTGAAGCTCATCTGGAGGTTAGTTAACACAGTGCCGAAAGAAGGACCAGAAGTATACAGAATGGTGTAATCTGCGTAGAGGTGGATCAGAGAATCACCAGCAGCAAGAGCGACATCATTGATGTATACAGAGAAGAGTCGGCCCGAGAATTGAACCCTATGGCACCCCCATAGAAACTGCCAGAGGTCCGGACAACAGGCCCTCCGATTTGACACTGATCTCTATCAGAGAAGTAGTTGGTGAACCAAGCGAGGCAGTCATTTGAGAAACCAAGGCTGTGGAGTCGATAAGAATGTGGTGATTGACAGAGTCAAAAGCCTTGGCCAGGTCGATGAATACAGCTGCACAGTATTGTCTCTTATGAATGGCGGTTATGAAATCTTTTAGGACCTTGAGTGTGGCTGAGGTGCGTCCATGTCCAGCTCAGAAACCAGATTGCATAGTGGAGAAGGTATGGTGGGATTCTAGAAGGGTCGGTGATCTGTTTGTTAACTTGGCTTTCGAAGACCTTAGAAAGGCAGGTTAGGATAAATAGGTCTGTAGCTGTTTGGGTCTAAAGTGTCTCCCCCTTTGAAGAGGGGGATGACCGCGGCAGCTTTCCAATCTTTGGGGATCTCAGACGATAAAGAGGTTGAACAGGCAAGTAATAGGGGTTGCAACAATTTCGGTCCAGATTTTGCAGCTCTTTCTGAACATCAGCTATCTGGAAATGGGGGAGGCTTGGGCAAGTTGCTGTGGGGGGGTGCAGAGCTGTTCACCAGGGTAGGGGTGGCTAGGTGGAAAGCATGGCCAGCTGTATAAAAATGGTTATTGAATTTCTCTGTAATTGTGGATTTTTCGGTGGTGACAGTGTTACCTTTCCTCTGTGCAGTGGGTAGCTGGGAGGAGGTGCTCTTATTCTCCATGAACTTTACAGTGTCCCAGAACTTTTTGCAGTTGTGCTGCAGGATGCAAATTTCTGTTTGAAAAAGCTAGCCTTTACTTTCCTAGCTGTCTGTGTATTGGTTCCTAACTTCCTTGAAAGTAGCATGTCGCAGGGGCTATTTGATGCTAATGCGGAACGCCACAAGATGTTTTTGTGCTGGTCAAGGGGAGTCAGGTCTGGAGTGAACCACAGGCTATATATGTCCCTGGTTCTACATTTTTTGAATGAGGCATGCTTATTTAGGATTGTGATGAAAGCACTTTTAAAGAATAACCATGCATATTCTACTGACGGAATGAGCTCAATATCCGTCCAGGATGCCCGGGCCAGGTCGATTAGAAAGGCCTGCTCGTTGAAGTGTTTTAGGGAGCTTTTGACAGTGATGAGGGGTGGTCGTTTGACCACAGACCCATTACGGACACAAGCAATGAGGCAGTGATTGATGTGATCCTGGTTGAAGACAGCAGAGGTGTATTTGGAGGGCAGGTTGGTTAGGATGATATCTATGAGGGTGCCTGTGTTTACATATTTGGGGTTGTACCTCGTGGGTTCATTGATAATTTGTGTGAGATTGAGGGCATCAAGCTTAGCTTGTAGGATGGCCAGGGTGTTAAGCATGTCCCAGTTTAGGTCACCCAACAGCACGAGGTCTGAAGATAGATTGGGGCAATCAATTCACATATGGAGTCCAGGTCACAGCTGGGGGCAGAAGGTGGTCTATAGCAAGTGGCAACGGTGAGAGACTTGTTTCTGGATAGGTGGATTTTTAGAAGTAGAACCTTGAATTGTTTGGGCACAGACCTGGAAGTAAGACAACTCTGCCGGCTATCTCTGCAGTAGATTGCAACTCCGCCCCCTTTGGCAGTTCTATCTCATTGGAAAATGTTATAGTTAGGGATGGAAATTTCAGGGTTGGCAGACACAGCTAGGACATCCGGGTTGGCAAAATTAGGCAGGAGGCTTCTAATGTTAACATGCATGAAACCAAGGCTTTTATGGTTTACAGAAGTCAACAAATGAGAGGGCCTGGGGAATTAGAGTGGAGCAAGGCACAGCAGGGCCGGGATTAACATCTACATCACCAGAGGAGCAGAGGAGGAGTAGGACAAGGGTACGGCTAAGGGCTAAAAGAACTGGTCGTCTAGTACGTTCGGAACGGAGAGTAAAAGGAGAAGGTTTCTGGGCGCTGTAGAATAGATTCAATGCCTAATGTAGAGACAAGGGTATGGTAGGATGTGAATACAAATGAGGTAAACCTAGGCATTGAGTGACGATGAGAGAGGTATTGTCTCGAGACATCAATTAAACCAGGTGAGGTGTGGGAGGTGGGACAAGAGGGTTAGCTGAGGCATATTGAGCAGGGCTGGAGGTTCCACAGTGAAATAAGACAATAATCACTAACCAAACAGCAATGGACAAGGCATATTGACATTAGGGAGAGGCATGCATAGCCGAGTGATCATAGGGTCCAATGAGCAGCTGGACAGGCTGGAGACACAGCGATTCAGAAAGCTAGCGGGCTGGGGATACCAGGCTAGCAGAAGGGCCTAAGAGAGCCGTTGCAATGGAATAAGTCTTTTGTTGTAGCCCCCTTGTGCGGTTACGTCGGCAGACCAGTCGTGATGGATCAGCAGGGGTCCGTGTAGTTAAAGGGTCCAGGCCAATTGGCAAAATATGTATTTTAGTCCAAGAAATTGACTGATGGAACACTTCAGCTACCAGTCCAGTATGCTCTAGACAGCTAGCGGGCCGCGGCTAGCAGATGGGCATTCAGGGAACGTTGTGACGAAGGAGCCTGTTGAAAAACCCCTTCGGGAAGATTACGTCGGTAGTCCAGTCGTAATGGATCGGCGGGGCTCCTTATCAGCAAGAATAGGGGTCCAGCCCAATTGGCAAAATAGATATTGTTGCCCAAGGTGTGGCTGATGGACCTCTTCAGCTAGCCGAGAGATGGGCCTAGCATAGGCTAGCTCCAGGCTAATTGGTGTTTGCTTTGGGACAGATATGTTAGCCAGGAGAAGCCAATCGGATAGCGGCTAGCTAGTTGTAATGACCCAGGTGAAGGGGTTAAGAGCTTGCGGAAGGATTCCGGAGATATGGAGAAAAAGGAGTCCGATTACCTCGGTGTTCAAACACGCTGTACAGACTGGCAGGAGTTGTCCTAGCTAAAGGTTAGCTGATGCCCGCCAGCAGTGGCTAGCTGACTACTAGCTAGTTAGCTGGAAAGCCTCTGTTGGGGGTTTCGGTTCTTAAGGTTCTTAAGTAAAGAAAATGGCAGATCCATACCACATTGGGTGAGGCGCGTTGCAGGAGAGTATCTAAAAGTTGGGGTTAAGAATTTTTTTTTTTAAATATATGCGAAGAAAAAAGATAAGGATATATACACGGGACATGACAAGACGAAGACAAAAGATGCCGGACTGCTACGCCATCTTGGATAATACTTAAACCACTCAAGTGTTGCTTTAGCAGTTTGCATAGGGTCATTGTCCTGCTGTAAAGTGAACCGTCATCCCAGTCTCAAATCTCTGGACGACTGAAACAGGTTTCCCTCAAGAACTTCCCTGTATTTAGCTCCATCCATCATTCCTTCAATTCTGACCTGTCTCCCAGTCCCTGCCGATGAAAAACATCCCCACAGCATAATGCTGCCACCAAATGTGTTTGCTTATTTTTTTCTTTAAGCAATGGCTTTTTTTCTGGAAACTCTTCGCTAAAGCCCAGCTCTGTTGAGTCTACGGCTTAACGTAGTCCTATGGACAGATACTCCAATCTCCGCTATTGTCACGCCCTGACCTTAGCTTTCTTTGTTTTCTTTATTATTTGGTTAGGTCAGGGTTTGACAAGGGTGGTTTGTGTAGTTTGGATTGTCTAGGTTTTTTTTGTATGTTTATGGGGTTTCTGGTCTAGGTGTTTATATGTGTATGGTTGTCTAGATTGGTTCTCAAGCAGAGTTAGTTGTTTATCGTTGTCTCTGATTGGGGACCATATTTAGGTAGCCATATTCCTTGGATAGTTTGTGGGTTGTTATTCTATGTTTAGTTGCCTGTTCTGCACTAGCAATATTGCTTCACGGTTTGTTTTGTTGTTCAGTGTGCTCTCTTTAATTAAAGAGTTATGTTCGCTTACCACGCTGCGCCTTAGGCTCCTCATTATGATGACCGTGACAGCTATGGAGCTTTGCAGCTCCTTCAGAGATATCTTTGGTCTCTTCGTTGCCCCTCTGATTTAATGCCCTCCTTGCCTTGTCCATGAGTTTTGGTGGGTGGCCCTCTCTTGGCAGGTTTGTTGTGGTACCATATTCTTTCAATTTTGTTTATAACGGATTTAATGGTGCGCCGTGGGATGTTCAAAGTTTCTGATATTTTCTTAGAACCCAACCCTGATCTGTACTTCTCCACAACTTTCTCCCTGACCTGTTTGGAGAGCTCCTTGGTATTCATATTGACGCTTGTTTGGTGGTGCTCCTTGCTTAATGGTGTTGCAGACTGGGGCCTTTCAGAACAGTTTTATATATACTGAGATCATGTGACACTTAGATTGCACACAGATGGACTTTATTTAACTAACTATGTGACTTCTGACGGTAATTGGTTGCACCAGATCTTATTTAGGGGCTTCATAGCAAAGGGGGTGAACGTACCACTTTTCCATTTTTTTATTTTTTAGAATTTTTTGAAACAAGTTATTGTTTACATTTCACTTCACCAATTTGATCCATTTTGTGTATGTCCATTACATGAAATCCAAATAAATCCAAATATTTTCATATTTTTAATGAATTCCATCAATTTTGTAGAACGTCAATCTGAGATTATACTTTTTCTCTTTTATTCCTCTAAATTCAAAAGGCACTAGCACATATGAGTTATCTTTGTTGCAGGTGCATGGTAACACTACTCTTCATTAATCTTTACGTATTGGCCTCAAGGTCTTCATCAGAGCTTTTCTATTCCTCTGAAACATATACCACTATTAACATACGTTTGGTGGATCATTACCGATTTATCACGATCAATCACACAAGTCGCTAATGTTTAAGCACAGCGTGCCCTAACGAACAACCCATCTACAATGTGCATAAATTAATTTGCCTTCTTCGAATAAAAAAAGAGGATCGCCAGTCTCCAAGGCAATTCTCCACTAGTGGACCTGACCCCTCAATGCCCCAGTTTGGTGTCCATGGCAACAGCAGCCTTGAATAAGTGTAAGCGAGGATATCATTAGGAGGTGCACTTTCTTCGCTCATCCTGTCTGCTGTATTAATAAAGAGTGGTAAAACAACTTTCAATGGCTTTGGTGCGTTGTGGTACCTCTGTGGTCCTCTGACAGTGTGTTTGCTAATGTGCCACCTGTCATAGGGAATTCCGATATCAGTGCCGGCTGAAACATCAGGTAGCAGTGCATAAGTAACAGAGACACTCATATAAAAATAAACATTTTCCCAAAAATTGAATACCTGCTAGACATTTGACTCGGCTCCATACCTTTTTCCCTCCCCCTCTATCCTTATCCCACTTATTTTGTTTAGCTTACTCAGGGGAACCAAGAGAAGAAAAAGAGCCCCCCAGTCGCGCCGCATCTACTGAGCTTCTTATTCCCTTCTCAGAGGAGGGCAGGAAGCCCACTCGGATGACTTGAGATGGTCTACTATAGTCTAGAATACAAACAGGTGGAAACGCTAACACTGCGGGTCAGCGGCACAGATGTGGGGAGGCTAGATGAATGTTCACTGAGACTTTTAAACAACTTCTTCACCTTCTAGAAACACTCAAGCTCTTATCTCTATTCCCTCTGCCTTGGATGTTTTTAGGATGATACTCATTGTTGAGTAAAGTCATGTTAGATTTGCCCCAATCCTAATGCTTTGCATTTAATCCCAAAAAATTATTCCTTTGTCAAAACCTTTGGTCCTTACTGCAAACACTTTTCTCTCATCTCAGCCATTTCACTCTGAAGCTGTTTTAATCACCATTGGTGAGAAATATGTGCATTTTAATAGCTAATCCCATGCTATTCTACACATTTTGTCATGAGGCTGAAAGAAAATATAGGAGATTTTCCAGTTTTCTTTCATATTTCCAAGCTATGAGCTCTAAAATTGTGAAAATTATGATAATGCCCTTTCTGTGTAAGAGCCGTTTCAGCCTGTTCAGGTGGGGTGAAATTTTTGGGCCACTTCATGACATCACAATGTGATCTGATTATAATAGGCCAATGACTGTTCATCCGGGTAAGGGGGTGGGCTCCTGACCATTTCCAACACCTTGTAGAATCCATTCCCTGAAGAAATCAGGCTGGTCTGGAGGCAAAGGGGGGTCCGACCCAGTACTAGATGGCAACTTAGTGTGTTTTGCTTCCTAACGCCCACACGATCAGACTGAGCATTTCAAGGGCCAAAGGAGGCTCAGGAAAATAAATGATAAAAAATATATTTTGGAGTATTTTCATTTAAAAAACAGTGATTTATTAGACAGACAGTGATCATTTAAAAATAAAATTACAAAGACTGCTTTAAAGCACATCAACAGGAATGCAGTAGAGTCAGCAGTTCCTCGCCATCCACATCACAGAGGACTTGACATGGACCAATAACACCACCACTCTTGTCAATAGGGCAGAACAGCATCTCTACTTCCTAAAGCAGCTAAAAAAATCTGCATGCCACCCTGGGTCCTCTCCAAATGCTTCCGCTGCATAATCGAGAGCATCCTGACCAGTTACATCATGGCCTGGTACGAGAATTGCTCTGTCCACGACCGCAAGGCCCTCCAGAGGATAGTAAATGCAGCCCAGTTCATCACTGGGACCGTGCTCCCAGCTATCCAATACATCTACTTGAAACGGCACCTGAGAAAGGCCCGCAGCATCATCAAGGACCCCACACATCCCAGCCACGAGCTGTACACTTCCTTACCATCCTGCAGATGGTATTGCAGCATTATGTCTGGTACCAACAGGCTCAGACACAGTTTCTATCTACAGTCCAAGCCATCAGACTACTGAACAATTGAACTGGATGGACCACCTGATCTGATTCTCTGCACCTTAGCACACATGCACGCATGCACACACCCAAACAGACATACACACATCCACACACACAACGGCTGCAACCAGATTCTTATTATGATGGCTAAATACTGCACAATTTAAACACTTGCCCCCCAATCTCCCTTCCCCAAAACGTGTGTAAATATTGGACTATAAATTGTGCCTTCCTGTATTACACTGCTAAACATGTTATTATATTCTACTGAGCCATATAGTTTGTTCCTATTCTTATATTTGATAATTTCTTACTTGCAAGAAGGAACCTGCAAGTAAGCATTTCGTTGGACGGTGTATACCATGTGTATCCCATACGATTAATAAAACTTGTGTCACACTTTATTTGGATAGTCTGGATTTTTCATCTGTAGATGCTATACACATGGCCACACTATCTATTGATAAGCAACTGCTTGCTAAGGTTAGGATTAGGTTTATAATAAAAGTTAGGATAAGGATTAAAGTTAAATTTAGGTTAAGGTTAGAGTTAGGATTAAGACTAGAGTTAGTAGATAGTTTGTTGAAATGTTAGTCTGTAGAACATCTACAGATGGACTATCCAAATAAAGTGTTACCAAAACTTGAAAGCTAATTTCCTGCTATTCTACACATTTTGGCATGAGGCTGAGAGAAAAATGTTCAGTTTTAAAGCTAATTTCCTGTAACAATTTTTTTAATGACATGTTCATTCTTTATCTGGGGTACTTGCGGGGGTTCATCTCACGCCACTGGTGAAACTGACCATAACTATGCAGGCAGCTGAGACAATGCATTCTATCTCAACAGGTAGAAAAAATGTATATATTTTAAAGATATAGTTTTGTGAGAAACATTTGCAGTGCCTTCAGGAAGTATTCATACCCCTTGACTTATTCTACATTTTGTGTTACAGCCTGACTTCAATATTGAATATTGAATATTTTTTTCAAATGTTTTGAAAATCAAAGACATAAATATCTAATTTACATAAGTAAATACATACAATTATTATACATTTTAGATTCACCTTTGGCAGCAATTATAGCAGTGAGTCTTTCTGGGGAAGTCTATGAGCTTTGCACACCTGGATAGTACAATATTTGCACACTTTTCTATTTTGATTCTACCAGCTCAGTCAAGTAGTTTGCTGATCATTTCTACACAGCAATTTTCAGGTCTTGCCTTAGATTTTCAATCCGATTTAAGTCAAAACTGTAACTAGTCCATTCAGGAACATGCAACGTTGTCTTGGTAAGCAACTCCAGTGTATTTGGCCATGTGTTTTAGGTTATTGTCCTTCTGAAAGGTGAATGTGTCTCCCAGTGTCTTTTGGAAAGCAGACTGAACCAGGTTTTTCTCTAGGATTTTGCCAGTGCTTAGCCCGATTCCGTTTCTTTTTATCTTACAAAACTTCTTAGTCTTTGCTGATAACAAGCCTACCCATAACACGGATCCCTTCTATTCCTCTCACGGATCCCTCCAGAACTTTCATTACGCACAACGGCCCATCTTCCCAGTGATCAGTAATTGTGTAAGTGTGCCCTTGGTTTACCAGTGTCCTGTCGGTTATTGTTACAATGTCTGTTGGTTTGTGTGAGTACTTGTACTGTGTGTTTTGGCTTTGTGCCATTGTGGATCTCGTCCAGTGTGTTAATCATTGTACGTTTGTGTTATTCATTCAAGGTACTCCTCGCTCTTTTGTTTGGGTTTCAACCCTGTGTTTTGTATAGTGTTTGTTTGGTCTTTGTCCCCGTGCCTTTACACTGCACGCTGTAATTTGGGTGTAATAAAAAACCCTATTATGCATTCCTGTGCTTGTCTCCCGACCCTTTATGCTAATGTGACAGATGCAGCCACCACCATGCTTGAAAATATAAAGAGTGATACTCAGTGATGTGTTGTGTTGCATTTGTCCCAAACATAATGCTTTGTATTCAGGACATACAGTTAATTTCTATGCCACATTTTAATTTCAGGATGTAACAATTTTTTTGTTGTTGAAAAAGTAAAGGAATATGAATACTCTGAAGGAACTGTATTCTGCAGCGTAAACACTGACATCATACTCATGTTCTTAGGTGCTTGTACCCACAGATACGCAAAGCAGACAGCACATGTTGCTGAGTTACCAATGTCTTTCTCCTCTTTGCTATAATCTAATCTCATAAAAATTGGTAATAAAGATGTGTCCAGTAAAAATGACCCTGATCTGTAAATCAAATGCATTAGATTGAGTTAATTGTCATTGTTTGTCACAGCTGTGTCTTGAATGATGGGTCATTACCCCAGGCCAATAAAAGGCTTGCATGCTGTCTTGTTTATTGATATGTTAAATGATCCATCTTTATCTTTTGGGAGCTGAATGAATCACACTTGATGAAACAATGCCTATTTAGGTCCAAACGCCTCCATTACTAAATACAAGTAGTTAGTGAGCTCCAGACTTAGTTTTTTTGGTGCCTGTTTTGCATGTTATTTTGGCATTCGTGTCACATTAGTTTGCAAACAATGTATAAACACATTTATTGAGTGAGTAAAGCCGCATAAAAACCTGGTCTCTTTCTTAATTTCTTGAGTAAGGCAGCTCCAAAATGCTGGTGTTTCAGTCTAGCTCAGTGCTTTCTGTAGTGGAGGGGCAGCCCGCGTAAAGTACAGAGCATAGGTAATCTTGGTAATCTTCTATAGTTGCACCATGATTGGCTGTCACTCATGGGGACACTACATCACCACATAATCTACAGGAAGAGCTAGGTAGCCCACTTGGGTGCTGCCATAGATGTACATTAGAAGTGCCCATACAAGAAGGCTCAAGGTCATTGGCCACAGATAGAATTACGTCAGATCACATTATATCTACCGTAGCTTTCATTGGTCTGATCATGTCAACATTATACTTTCAAATTCATAGCTAGCAAGCTAGACAATCAGTCAACATCATGAATCACGTCGACATTCTACTGGCAAGTTCTTTTCAATCCTTCTCATATGAAGAGAAATTATAGATAAAACGTATCAGTGCTCATCGGCCATTGGACATTACACAAGTCGTAAATCGCAAATTCAACATTGATGGGTTTGGAAGGAATCAGTGGCTAACTGCAATCACTATTTTTCTTTCCCTTCCTGCTATTCAGTGGAGAGGGTGTGTGGTCCAAGTCTGGGTTTAAGGATTTGAAACCTCTGTCAATCCAGCATGACTTCTGCCACCATAAAAACAACTGGAAACTCAGAACTGGGAAATCTCAGACTTCAGTAAGTTCAAGACAACTGGGAACTCTGAAAAAACAAGCTACGACTGGGAAAATACGTTTTGAAATGTCATCCAACTCTGAATTCCAAGTCGGTAACTTGGCCCTCTTTCTAGAGCTCCGACTTGATGATTCACTGATGTCATGATTCAACATTATTTTATTTCCTGAGTTCCCAGTTGTCTTGAAAGCACCATAAATCTAGAGAATGACAGACTTTGATGAAAGTTTTATGACAAAATTTGCCCAGAAGAAGGACCGCTGTGCCACTTTCCTGTTCAAGTGAGCACAGCACAGCGGTGAGTCCAAAAATGTATTATATGATGCTGCATCAATTATGTAATATACCAGGGAGATATGTTTTACTGTAGCTTAGAAAGTAACACTAAGTGTAAGCTGTTAGTAGCCCATCATCCTAATTATTTGGTCCCTTTCCCCCTCAGAACTTGCAATAATGACCCATGTTCTGATTTATGTTGCTGTAGATTTCAAAAGTGCTGAACAAATAGTTATATTTACTACTACCATCTTAGCGTAATCAAAATGACAGATTGCCTCTTATCCACTCATCGTTCCCTTACGCCATAGTTTTTACATCTCAATTGTTATAGGCCTATTGCTTATAATTGCTTATATATAAGTCTCTCATTAGCATCATTTTAGTCAATGTTGGAATGATTTCATTTTTTTGCTTACTTTGTGTATTATACATAGCTCGTGCTTTTCTTGATAAGGAGGAGATACTATATAATATTGTTTGGTCTGTAACCATGTTTGCCAGTGAAAGTCTCTTCCCATTCATCTTCCCATATTTGTTTTGATGATGTAAGAATACAAGTGATGAATGTACTGAACATAAATGTAATAATGTTTGTGTATGGTTCAAAAGTCAAAACTGACTTTGACATTCGTTATTTATTTTATTTTATTTATTTTATTTTACCTTTATTTAACCAGGTAGGCAAGTTGAGAACAAGTTCTCATTTACAATTGCGACCTGGCCAAGATAAAGCAAAGCAGTTCGACAGATACAACGACACAGAGTTACACATGGAGTAAAACAAACATACAGTCAATAATACAGTATAAACAAGTCTATATACAATGTGAGCAAATGAGGTGAGAAGGGAGGTAAAGGCAAAAAAGGCCATGGTGGCAAAGTAAATACAATATAGCAAGTAAAACACTGGAATGGTAGTTTTGCAATGGAAGAATGTGCAAAGTAGAAATAAAAATAATGGGGTGCAAAGGAGCAAAATAAATAAATAAATAAAAATTAAATACAGTTGGGAAAGAGGTAGTTGTTTGGGCTAAATTATAGGTGGGCTATGTACAGGTGCAGTAATCTGTGAGCTGCTCTGACAGTTGGTGCTTAAAGCTAGTGAGGGAGATAAGTGTTTCCAGTTTCAGAGATTTTTGTAGTTCGTTCCAGTCATTGGCAGCAGAGAACTGGAAGGAGAGGCGGCCAAAGAAAGAATTGGTTTTGGGGGTGACTAGAGAGATATACCTGCTGGAGCGTGTGCTACAGGTGGGAGATGCTATGGTGACCAGCGAGCTGAGATAAGGGGGGACTTGGCTAAGTGGGTTTGGCGACGAGTATGAAGCGAGGGCCAGCCAACGAGAGCGTACAGGTCGCAATGGTGGGTAGTATATGGGGCTTATTATTGAAGGAGTAGGCATGACATGCGGGTCTTATTGACTTACTAAAATCCACAAGGATTCAGTAGTAACCACATTTGTGAAAGCAAGTCAGCCATATCAGCTATGGTTTTTTAAAAAGGCAGTAAATGAGGTTGAATGAACTGTTTCGCTGCCAGACAAGGCTCCTCTGAAAGCCAGGTGTAGCAGTGGAAAGGATTCACTCCATGGTGCTGAAAGGACAGCTCTGCTGCGAGGACAGTTTTATATAGGCACCGTTTGTCACCATTGGAGGGTAATTAATGTATTGTTTTTGTTGTGTAGTGGCTTTGCTGCTTTGCATCTAAAATAAATGTTGAGTGTACCCCACCAAGATTTACATGCTATAATCACCACTGATCCCCTCACATCCCCCTACAATTTGAGCCCTGGTTCTGAGTTCCGAAATAACTATTTATCAGATGAGGGGTTCTTTGCAAGGACACACATGATATGATAGTCCCTTCAACAAAAGTTGGATGTTGTATTCTCCTTCAGAGAGTATTCCTACCTCTTGACTTACTCCACATGTTGTTGTGTTACAGACAGAATTTTTTTCTTCACCTTTATTCAACCAGGTAGGCGAGTTGAGAACAAGTTCTCATTTACAACTGCGACCTGTCCAAGATAAAGCAAAGCAGCTCGACACAAACAACAACACAGAGTTACACATGGAATAAACAAACATACAGTCAATAACACAATAGAAAAAGTCTAAATATAGTGTGTGCAAATGACGTAAGATAAGGGAGGTAAGGCAATAAATAGGCCATAGTGGCGAAATAATTACAATTTAGCAATTAAACACTGGAGTGGGAGATGTGCAAAATATGAATGTGCAAGTAGAGATACTGAGCTGCAAAGGAGCAAATGAAAAAAATAAACAAATAACAGTATGGGGATTAGGTAGTTGGGTGGGCTATTTACAGATGGGCTATGTACAGGTGCAGTGATCAGTGAGCTGCTTTTTTCAAATCATTCCATGCATTGGCAGAAGAGAACTGGAAGGAAAGGCGGAATTGGCTTTGGATGTGACCAGTGAAATATACCTGCTGGAGCGCGTGCTATGGGTGGGTGCTGCTATGGTGACCAGTGAGCTGAGATAAGGTGGGACTTTACCTAGCAAAGACTTATAGATGACCTGGAGCCAGTGGGTTTGGCGATGAATATAAAGTGAGGGACAGCCAACGAGAGCATACAGGTTGCACACCGCCCCAGACCATGACGGACCCTCCAACGCCAAATCGATTCCTCTCGAGGGTACAGGCCTTGGTGTAATGCTCCTTCCTTTGACTGTAAACGCGAAACTGACCATCACCCCTGGTGAAACAAAACCGTGACTCGTCAGTGAAGAGCACCTTTTGCCAGTCTTGTCTGGTCCAGAGACGGAGGGTTGTGCCATAGGCAACGTTGTTGTCAGTGATGTCTGGTGAGGACCTGCCATAATACAGGCCTACAAGCCCTCAGTCCAGCCTCTCTCAGCCTATTGCAGACAGTCTGAGCACTGATGGAGGGATTGTGTGTTCCTGGTGTAACTTGGGCAGTTGTTGTTGCCAACCTGTAACTGTCCCGCAGGTATGAAGTTCGGATGTACCGATCCTGTGCAGGTGTTGTTACACGTGGTCTGCCACTGCGAGGACGATCAGCTGTCCTTCCTGTCTCCCTGTAGTGCTGTCTTAGGCGTCTCACAGTACAAACATTGCAATTTATTGCCCTGACCACATCTGCAGTCCTCATGCCTCCTTGCAGCATGCCTACGGCACGTTCAAGCAGATGAGCAGGGACCCTACCCTGGGCATCTTTCTTCTGGTGTTTTTTCAGAGTCAGTAGAAAGGCCTCTTTGTGTCTTAAGTTTTCATAACTGTGACCTTAATTGCCTACCGTCTGTAAGCTGTTAGTGTCTTATTTTAACAACCGTTCCACAGGCGCATGTTCAGTAATTGTTTATGGTTAATTGAACAAGCATGGGAAACAGTGTTTAAACCCTTTACAATGAAGATTTGTGAAGTTATTTGTAATTTTTATCTTCAATTATCTTTGAAAGACAGGGTCCTGATAAAGGGACATTTATTTTTTTGCTGAGTTAATATGCATCATTTATGATCAGAATTACCTCAACTAGCTGTATTACCTCAACTAGTCACGAAATTGAAAGTGACTGTTTTCTGGAAGCTGTGCATCATCATCTGGCAGTCTGACAAATCTGGGTTTGTCGGATACCAGGAGAACGCCCCAATGTATAGTGCCAACTGTACATTTTGGTGGAGGATGTAGTATGGGGCTGTTTTTAATTGATCGGTCTAGGCCCCTTAGTTCCTGTGAAGGGAAATCTTCATGCTACAGTACACAATGACATTCTAGATGATTATGTGCTTCCAAATTTGCTGCAACAGCTTGGGGAAGGCCCTTTCCTGTTTCAGCATGACAATGCCCCCATGCACAAAGCGAGGTCCATACAGAAGTGTTTTGTCAAGATCGGTGCGGAAGAACTTGACTGGCTTGCACAGAGCCCTGACCTCAACCCCATCAAACACCTTTGTGATGAATTGGAATGTCGACTGCGAGCCAGGCCTAATCGCCCAACATCAGTGCCCAACCTCACTAATGCTCTTGTGGCTGAATGGAAGCAAGTCCTCGCAGCAATGTTCCAACATCTAGTGGAAAGCCTTCTCAGAAGGGTGCAGGCTGTTATGGCAGCAGAGGGAGGACCAACTCCGTATTAGTGCCATTGATTTTGGAATGAGATATTTGACGAGCAGGTGTCCACATACCTTTGGTCATGTATTGTTTAAACAAAGGAATCTACTCTGAGAGCCTTTTTCTGACCTGCCCTTTGGAGCAAGATCTGTAATGTTCGTGGCCATTACATTGAAAAACATATGCTTGCACATATCTATTATAATAATAATATATTATAGAGTGCATTCAGAAAGTATTCAGACAGATTTTCACCCGAATATTGAAAAATCTACGTAAGACAATATGCGCATTTTCCCACCAGAGTAGTTTCCATCAAACTGACTTTTTGTGGATAAAAGTCTCTGCGTGATGACATAGTGCACATAAATAACTTTTACAGTTATATTCCAATGTACCAAATAACAAATACAAGTAAATCCTTAAGAGTTTATTGTAAATGACATAATTTAAAAAATCCACATCAAAATCCATCATTTTAAGATAGAGATGTTTTTTTGTATCCACCATATCTGCCTATGCCAAGCTGAAGCGGCGTTTGTCAAATCATGAGACATGCCGAAAATCGGTCTTCTCACGAAAACGTCTGCTGGTTTATGTCACCCAATTCATTGCCAGTTAGAGACACAGTAGCACCTTGGGACCCAAAAGCATAATCAGTGCTTTAACTCCCCCTTGCTCTGGTCTGGAGCAATGAAGTAGTGACAAAGGGTACCGTACTAAACCACAAATTACCTCTAAGTCCTGCAGCATATTCACAAACTTTTAGTTGAGCAACCACTGTATGTCATGGAAAGATCAGGTGTTCCTAATGTTCTGTACACTCAGTGACACTAATGTATTAATATTTAAAAGGAAGAGAAGCTTAGGCCTAGCCCCAGAGAGATAGAGAGATATATGCACAGATAAAGCCGTACAGAAGGAGGCTAATTCGTCAATTTTCAATCAGAATATTTTGTAAAAAGAGAAGCAGTATATTGTTAGATTATAGGAGTGACTCTGGTAGGCTTAAAACATTCACGTTTAAATGTCGTAGTCAGTTGGAACACCAGTGTGCACTGCCTTCATATCATAGGCCTGCAATAGTTAAATAGTTAAAGCTTAATAATAGCCACACCAAACCTTCACAAAACTTTATTAGAGAAATATCAAAACTAAGTCAAGCCATTGTTTATAGGGAAAATACAAGCAGGCTATTTTATTATGGCAAACACATAATTACAGTTGGAACTTAATAACAATGATAGCACAAACTATTATAAATACGAAAATAAATACATTCAACTTCCAAAATTGAATCCTACCTGAATAGCACTCACCGGCAGTATTTCAAGCATTGGTCAATGACACTCTTAGGGATATGTTGATCGGTTTGTATTTGTTTACCTCGACGACATCCTGATCTTCTCAAAACCCTTCCAGAACGCATACTGCACGACCGCTAAGTCCTGAGATGCTTCCTGCAGAGCCAACTATATGTCAAGATAGAGAAGTGTGAGTTCCACGTATCCCAAGTTTCCTTCCTGGGTCACATTATCTCTACCTCAGCCATCCAAACAGACCTCGTAAAGGTTGAGGTGGTGGCCGACTGGCCACATCCCACCTCACTCAAGCAGGTCCAGTGGTTCCTCGGGTTTGCCAATTTTAACAGGTTGTTTTATATGCAACTTTGGTGGAGTGGCAGCACCTCACAGTCCTAACCTGCAAGTCCCAGTCCCATTTTTGCTGGACTCCCGCGGCTGACAGGGCATTCATCGAGTTCAAGCAACGTTTCACCTCTGGACCCATCCTCGTTCATCCTGATCCTACTCATCCCTTTGTAGTAGAGGTAGATGCCTCGCACACCGGAGCAGGGGAGGTCCTTTCACAGTGGAACGATGCTCCTTTCTCTTCAAGCGGTTCTCGCCAGCGGAAGACAACCACAATGTAGGAAACCGGGGGCTATTGGCAGTTAGGTAGGCCCTTGAGGAGTGGAGACACTGGTTGGAGGGGGTACCTCATCCTTTAGTAATCTGGACGGACCTTAACCTCTCTTGGGTAGGGGGCAGTATTTTCACATCCGGATAAAAAGCGTGCCCAAAGTAAACTGCCAGAAACTCAAGCCCAGAAGCTAGGATATGCATATAATTGGTAGTTATGGAGAGAAAACTCTAAAGTTTCTAAAACTGTTAAAATAATGTATGTGTGTATGACATAACTGATATGGCAGGCGAAAACCAGAGGACAAACCATGCTCCCCAAAAATAATTTCAGCCTACCACTATTTTCAATGGCTGTCACTTTTATTGTAAGGTGAAGTCCTCCCAGATTGCAGTTCCTAGGGCTTCCACTAGATGTCAGTCTTTAGTGAGAGTTTCAGGCTGTTTAAAAAAAAAATTAAGCCAGAAATTGTAGTTTTTCTAGGTGCCTCCCATTTTGACTATAGTGTTTCCAAGCGCGTGGAGGAAAGTGCCTTCTTTGGTATTTTTCTCCGGTAAAGACAACGATTCTCTGTCTTACATTTTATTGTTTATTTACGTATTAGGGTACCTAAGATTTGATTATAAACGTTGTTTGACTTGTTTGGAAAAGTTTATTAGTAACGTTTGTGATTCATTTTTTATGCATTTTGATGACGGGAAACTGGGTGGATTATTGACTGAAGCGGGCCAGCTAAACTGAGTTTTTATGGATATAAAGAAGGACATTATCGAACAAAAGGACCATTTGTGATGTAACTGTTGGGAGTGCCAACAGTTGGGAGTGCCAACAGAAGAAGATCAAAGGTAAGGCATTTTTATATCTCTATTTCTGACTTTCGTGTCGCAGCTGCCTGGTTGAAATATGTTTTCATGGTTTTGTATGCAGGGCGCTGTCCTCAGATAATCGCATGGTGTGCTTTCACCCTAAAGCCTTTTGAAATCTGACACAGTGGCTGTATTAACAAGAAGTTAAGCCTCATTTTGATGTATTACACTTGAAATATTTATAATTCTGTAGTTTGAATTTCGCACTCAGCAATTTCACCCGGATGTTGGCCAGGTGGGACGCTACAGTCTGTCCATAAGAAGATAAGAACTTGGTCTCCATTCAAGAAGCCAAGAGGTTGAACGTTCACCAGGCTAAATGGGCTCTGTTTTTCTATTTCACACTAGCCTATTGCCCGGGATCCAAGAATCAGAAAGCAGACGCCCTGTCCTGCCAACTCGATGTCTCTAATGAGGAGAGGGATTCCCGAGCCCATCATCCCCAGCTCCCGCATTGTGGCCCCTGTGATATGGAGTATTGAGACTACGGTCTGACAAGCCCAGACCCGAGAACTTGACCCCGGTGGGGGACCCACTAACAGACTTTACGACCCACTAACAGCCCGTTCCCGAGTACTACAATGGGGACAATCCTCTAAATGAGGATTAATCGTGGTGGAAATTCTGGCTGCCAAACATGATTGAGGATGTGAGATCCTTTTTTACTGCCTGTTCCACCTGTGCCCAAAGCAAGTCCTCACGACAGCAACCAGCTGGGTTGCTCCAACCTCTGCCCATCCACAGCCGGCCCTGGTCCCACCTGTCTGTAGACATTATCACAGGGTTACCTCCATTCCAAGGGCTTACCACTATCCTGGTGGTCGTTGATTGATTCTCCAAGGCAGCCCATTTCAATGCCTTACCTCAGTGAAAGAGACCGCTGATCTCAACAGTCCACACAGGCCAGCAACTGTAGCAAGTTCCTCTTCAGGGCAGTGTATTCTCACAACGCAATGGCGAACTCGTCCAGTGGACTGTTGCTGTTCGAGTGTCAGTTCGGGTTCACCCTCATGCCATCACCTGAGGTGTTCACTCGACAATGTCGCAGCACCTGGATCAGAGCACGATCCTCCTTGCTCAGCTCCTCTGCCCAACACCAGGCAAACCGGCACCGAAGGCCTCTTCAGCTCCTCCAACCGGGTCAACGGGTGTCTGTCATGGTTCCACCTGTCACCAGAGGGTGGCAGAGACCGTCCTAGAGACATTAATGACTCAGGTGTGTCCAATTTACTCATTATGATTTCCCTGTTAAAACAGGTGTGTTTTCTCTTGTCCTATGTAGAAGCTTGAATTGTTTACTGTGTGTGTTTGTTTCCTGAATGAGTTTTCAGAACTTCATGTTTGTTGTTTTTTCTGTGTACTGTGATCCTGCAGCTACCGTTTCTCAGTGAAGTATTATGTTTATCCTTCACCACTGATTCCTCATCTGGTCTCTTTGCACCTGGTTCCAACCTTACCACACTACATCACATATTCTAGGCCAAGGTTCCTCTCTCACTCTCTCTCTCTCTGTAGCAGCAGGCACATGTGCATGCAAGGAGTGTAAGAATAGTGCTGAAGCATGAATTCTGAGTTTAGGCTATGATAGACAACCTCTCCTGGATAATTTGTCAGATTATTGGCTTTTCATGAATTTTTTTACTACAAAAAGGTAAGATGCGTTTTAAACTAAATTCTGGTGCCACTCTGCAAAACAAAAGGAACAGAAAGGAACGATATAAAACATTAATTTTGGGGGAGTTTGAACAGGTTCAGAACTTTATTTTGCTGGTTGGAATAGTGGAACGGAAAAAATAATTGTTCTGTTCAGAATGAAATAATTGGAAAATTCTGGTTCCAACTCCTGCCATTACCTAAGCATTGGTTAAGACATTTTATTGAAAGCATGACATTTACAGGTGAAAGACAGTACCCATTAAGCATTCGTTTTATCCTATGTCTGCAGATAAGTGCACATGAAGAGGAAACAACCTTTCATTAAGATACACCCAAATACTACTGAGATACAGTGCCTCAAGTCAATAAGGTTCCATAGTGAATATGCAATTCACAGATTTAGATTGGGAGGGCAGAGATGGAAATGGAAGCGAGACACGCCACTCACAGATTTTTTTCAATTTCTTCTGGTTCAATGAAAGTCACTGAACTAAGTATACCAGACACAGCTTGCATTGATGGATTGATGGGATACACGCCAAGTTAAGCAGACTGGAATAAATACAAAACTGCTTTGGTAAAAAGCCTGAGTGAAATATCTTAATTTATCCACCATCTATGGGGAGGGCTTAGTTACAGTGCAAGTATCCACTTGTGCAGGCCACTCACAATCTCCCAGCCCAGTGGGGGTACTATCCTGCTAGGTACAATGATCATCATATACTTCTTTGAAGCCTCATACCGGTATAACTGTGTACTCAACACTAAAGGTTCGGCAACGCTACCCCATTGTTTGTGGCTTCCCCAAAACGAGCATCTGAATAAAATACTGGGAAATCATACAATCTTCACAACCCCTTATTTTTAAAAGCTCCCCTCGTAGCATTCCCCCCCCATGTGCTCAGATCAAATAATCCCCTGCTGTTTTATGGTGGCAATGCACAAAGGAAGATGACACAGCAGCGGTCTGGTTATCGACCGTGACAGGCGAAGTGGCACTGGGTGGATTGCGTGTGTGCAATCCGCTCGATTGCCTGTGTGTTACGTGAGTGGAGAGCTACCCTCATGCTCTTGCAATCGTCTAATGTTGAGAGTGTGGGTGCCTGCTGTAATCCAGTGTGTGTGTGTGTGTGTGTGTGTGTGTGTGTTTGATTGGAACTCTGGTGGTTTCCTTTACCTTTCTGTGTAGTGATGTCAATATTTGAACATCAGATCAAGGTGTCTTCAACAGGAAGACTAGCTGTACAATTAACACAATGTCAAGTGTACTGCTCTTAGCGAGTCGCTCAGGTCAAGGCAGTGCTTTTCCATGTGCTGCATTAATATGAAATATCACCTTAAAAATGCTAACATTTCTCTTATTAGTATAATGGTAAGAGCTTAGGTTAATTTGTTGTAGCTTCTGAACTTTCTCACTCATCATTATTCATGATCCATTCATGTCTTTCTTAATAATGGCACTGGGCCCGGTTTCCCAAAAGCATCTTAAGGCTAAAGGTTCAACGTTAGAACCTTTGTAGGAGCATCATTTAATTTATTTTATGTCACCTTTATTTAACCAGGTGGGCTAGTTGAGAACAAGTTCTCATTTACAACTGCGACCTGGCCAAGATAAAGCAAAGAAGTTTGACACATACAACACAGAGTTACACATGGAATAAACAAACGAAGAGTTAATAATACAATAGAAAGTCTATGTACCGTGTGTGCAAATGAGGTAAGATGAGGTTGGTAAGGCAATAAATAAGCCATAGTGGAGAAGTATGACAATATAGCAATTTAACACTGGAATGGTAGATGTGCAGAAGATGAATGTAAAAGTAGAGATACTGGGCTGCAAATGAGCAAGATAAATAAATAAATACAGCATTGGGATGAGGTAGTGAGCTGCTCTGACAGCTGGTGCTTAAAGCTAGTGAGGGAGATGTCTCCAGCTTCAGTGATTTTTGAAGTTCGTTCCAGTCATTGGCAGCAGACAACTGGAAGGAAAGGCGGACGAAGGAGGAATTGGCTTTGGGGGTGACCAGTGAGATATACCTGCTAGAGCGCGTGCTACGGGTGGGTGCTGCTATGGTGACCAATGAGCTGAGATAAGGTGAGATTTTACTAAGCAAAGACTTCAATATGACCTGGAGCCAGTGGGTTTGGCGAGGGCCAGCCAACGAGAGCATACAAGTCACGATGGTGGGTAGTATATGGGGCTTTGGTGACAAAACGGATGGCACTGTGATAGACTGCATTCAATTTGTTGAGTAGAGTGTTGGAGGCTATTTTGTAAATGACATCGCTAAAGTCGAAGATCGGTGGGGTAGACAGTTTTACAGGGGTGTGTTTGGCAGCATGAGTGAAGGATGCTTTGTTGTGAAATAGGAAGCTGATTCTAGATTTAATTTTGGATTGGAGATGCTTAATGTTAGTCTGGAAGGAGAGTTTACAGTCTAACCAGGCACCTAGGCAGGTGCGGGCAGCGATCGGTTGAAGAGCATATAGTTTTACTTGCATTTAAGAGCGTGTGAGTCTTACAGAAGGAGAGTTGTTTGGCATTGGAGGTTAGTTAACAGAGTCCAAAGAAGGGCCAGAAGTATACAGAATGGTGTCGTCTGCGTAGAGGTGGATCAGAGAATCACCAGCAGCAAGAGCAACCTCATTGATGTATATAGAGAAAAGAGACAGCCCGAGAATTGAACCCTGTGGCACCCCCATAGAGACAGCCAGAGGTCCGGACAACAGGCCCTCCGATTTGACACACTGATCTCTATCAGAGAAGTAGTTGGTGAACCAGGCGAGGCAATCATTTGAGAAACCAGGGCTGTTGCATCTGCCAATAAGAATGTGGTGATTGACAGAGTCGAAAGCCTTGGCAAGGTCGATGAATACAGCTGCACAGTATTCTCTCTTATCGATGGCGGTTATGATAGGACCTTGAGCGTGGCTGAGGTGCATCCATGACCAGCTCTGAAACCAGATTGCTTTCCAATCTTTGTGAATCTCAGACGATACGAAAGAGAGGTTAAACAGGCTAGTAATAGGGGTCGCAACAATTTTGGCAGATAGTTTTAGAAAGAGGGTCCAGATTGTCTAGCCCAGCTGATTTGTAAGGGTCCAGATTTTGCAGCTCTTTCAGAACATCAGCTATCTGGATTTTGGTAAAGTAGAAATGGGGGAGGCTTGAGCGAGTTGCTGTGGGGGGTGCAGAGGTGTTGACTGGGGTAGGGTTAGCCAGGTGGAAAGCATGGCCAGCCGTTGAAATATGCTTATTGAAATTCTCAATTATAGTGGATTTATTGGTGGTGACAGTGTTTCCTAGCCTTAGTGCTGTGGGAAGCTGGGAGGAGGTGCTCTTATTCTCCATGTACTTTACAGTGTCCCAGAAGTTTTTTGAGTTTGTGCTACAGGATGCAAATTTCTGCTTGACAAAGCTAGGCTTAGCTTTCCTAACTGCCAGTGTATGTTGGTTCCTAACTTCCCTGAAAAGTTGCATATCACGAGGGCTATTCGATGCTAATGCGGAATGCTACAGGATGTTTTTGTGCTGGTCAAGGGCAGTCAGGTCTGGAGAGAATCTCTGAGCTGTTTCTCAAAACCAATGTTTGTAAAGTTGCATTTAAAAACACTTTATTTACTGACTGCCCTTCTTTATACAGAGAAGATCTCCGCTAAACATCAAATCAAGAGGTTCTGTCTCTCTGATACCAGTGATAACTGTAGAACAAAGTCAACTACAAATACAAAGTTGCCAATGTCTTTATAATTGTTACAAATAAGCAAAGTGTAAATGAAAACCCGAGATGACTGCATTAAAAGATAAATACAGAAGGCTACATACACTGGCCTTCTTTCGATCCTTTCATTAGCGGCACATGCGCCAACGACTTAGCAAACATTCTTTCTGCATGGTGTTTTGGGAAACGCATGTTCCATCTTCGGCTGTTGTTGGAACATTGCGTTACTAAAACCCTTGTAAGCCTTAGTTTGGAGAGGTATAACCAGTGTAGTGGAGGAGTCATATTGCTTCCACCATACAATTCTGCAAACATTGAAGGTTGGGACCAAAAGGGAGCATCTCTCTCTCTCTTTCAGTCTCTGTGTGTTTCTCTATTGGGACTAACCTGTTGTCTCTGGGAGGGACCTGTGATAATGAGAGGACTCGAGGAATCAAGGAATTGCAATTAAGATTCTCCCCATGTCTCTGTCTCTCTCTCCCATCTCTCCTCTCTAGTACTCTAGTGTCTGTCTCAATGGCATGTCTGTTGCATACCTGCAGAGGGAGCCGTGGTACTTTTCAATTGTTGCCATTGCTTTTGAAATGGGAGTTTTCTCCAATGAGAAAGGACTGGTTTTCCATTCGATGAACCCATGGCTCTCTGACGTTGATGGAACAATGATGGTGCAGTGGCACTAGTGGTCGAATATACCATAAGAATTGATGCATGTATCGTATGACACTGTGTAGGGCTAAATTAAAAGTATATTTATCAAATATACACTACATGACCAAAAAAATTAAAAATAATTTGGACACCTGCTCATCGAATATGTAGTTGCTCCCCCCTTTGCTGATATAACAGCCTCCACTTTCTGGGAAGGCTTTGCACTAGATGTTGGAACATTGTTGTAGGGACTTGCTTCCATTCAGTCACAAGAGCATTTGTGAGGTCGGGCACTGATGTTTGGAGATTAGACCTGGCTCGAGGTCGGCGTTCCAATTCATCCCAAAGGTGTTCGATGGGGTTGAGGTCGAGGCTCTTTGTAGGCCAGTCAAGTTCTTCCACACCAATCTCGACAAACCATTTCTTTATGGACTTCACTTTGTGCACAGGGGGCATTGTCATGCTGAAACAGGAAGGGCCTTCACCTAACTGTTGCTACAAAGTTGGAAGCACATAATCGTCTAGAATGTCATTGTATGCTGCAGTGTTAAGATTTCCCTTTACTGGAACTAATGTGTCCAGTTCAAACCATAAAAAGCAACCCCAGACCTAGTCCACCGAACTTTACAGTTGGTACTATGCATTCGGGCAGGCAGCGTTCTCCTAGCATTCGCCAAACACAGATTTGATCATCGGACTGCCAGATGGTGAAGCGTGATTCATCACTCCAGAGAACACATTTCCACTGCTCCAGACTCCAATGGCGTCAAGTTTTTCACAACTCCAACCGACGCTTGGCATTAGATATGGTGATCTTAGGCTTGTGTGAGGCTGCTCGGCCATGGAAACCCATTTCATGAAGCTCCCGATGAACAGTTCTTGTGCTGACGTTGCTTCCAGAGGCAGTTTGGAACTCGGTAGTGAGTGTTGCAACCGAGTACAGACGCTCTTTACGCACTACACGCTTCAGCACTTGGCGGTCCCGTTCTGTGAGCTTGTGTGGCCTACCACTAGCAAGGCAGATATTTGACGAACTGACTTGTTGTAAAGGTGCTATTCTATGACGGTGCCAAGTTGAAAGTCACTAAGCTCTTCAGTAAGGCCATTCTACTGCCAATGTTTGTCTACGAAGATTGCATAGCTGTGTGGTCAATTTTATACACCTGTCAGCAAAGGGTGTAGCTGAAATAGCTGAATCCACCAATTTGAAGGGGTGTCCAAATACTTTTGTATATAGTATAGCTTGGAATGGGTGGAAAATACAGACATCACTGGGTTGTGATTAGACATTGATAACTTTTACATATAAAATGCCGAAGGAGACCCCGCAGTTTTTAGATAGGTAGAAGCGGTGCCTTCAGAAAGTATTCATACCGCTTGACTTATTCTACATTTTGCTGTGTTACAGCCTGAATTCAAAATTGATTAAATATATTTTTATTACCCATCTACACACAATACACCATAATTAAGGTGAATCATGTTTTTGAAATGTTTGCATATCTATTGAAAATGAAACAGAAATATTGAATTTACGTAAGTCTGAAGAGGAGAGGAGAAGGCGAGAAGGATCGGAGGACCAAAATGCAGCGTGGTTGTTATTCATTGTACTTTAATAAAGAAACTGTACACGAATAAACTAACAAAACAACAAACGTGCGAAAAACCTAAACCAGTCCTATCTGGTGCAAAACACAGAGACAGGAACAATCACCCACAAACACACAGTGAAACCCAGGCTACCTAAATATGGTTCCCAATCAGAGACAATGACTAACACCTGCCTCTGATTGAGAACCATATCAGGCCAGACATAGAAATAGACAAACAAGACATCCAACATAGAATGTCCACTCAGATCACACCCTGACCAACCAAAACATAGAAACATACAAGGCAAGCTATGGTCAGGGTGTGACATACGTCTAAATCTATACAGCTGTAATCACCTTTGGCAGTGACTACAGCTGTGAATCTTTCTGGGTAAGTCGCTAAGAGTTTTTAACATCTGGATTGTACAGTATTTGTACCTTTTTATAAAAAAAATGTAAAAAGTCAAGTAGTTTGCTGATCATTTCTACACAGAAATGTTCAGGTCTTGCCTTAGATTTTCAAGCCGATTTAAGTCAAAACTGTAACTAGGCCACTCAGGAACATGCAACGTCGTCTTGGTAAGCAACTCCAGTGTATTTGGCCATGTGTTTTATTGTCCCTCTGAAAGGTGAATGTGTCTCCCAGTGTCTGTTGGAAAGCAGACTGAACCAGGTTTTCCTCTAGGATTTGGCCTGTGCTTAGCTCTATTCCATTTATTTTTATTCTACAAAACTCCATAGTCTTTGCCGATGACAAGCATACCCATTAGAGTTTGAGGTAGTCACCTCATACAAGTACTTGGGTGTATGGCAAGATGGTGCACTGTCCTTCTCTCAGCACATATCAAAGCTGCAGGCTAAAGTTAAATCTACACTTGGTTTCCTCAATCGTAATCACTCCTCTTTCACCCCAGCTGCCAAACTAACCCTGATTCAGATGACCATCCTACCCATGCTAGATAACAGAGACATCATTTACAGATCGGAAGGTAAGGGTGCCCTTGAGCGGTTAGATGAGGGAAGCCCTACAATATTATGTTTTTCTAAGTAGTGAGAAAACTTTCAAGCAGGCAATGTTTAGATATGTTGTACTTTTCTTAAATGTAGTTTGTAATTGCCTTAAACAGCAGACAACAAGAAAAGTTTGTTTGAAAATTGCTGTGAGCCAATGGGGAAACCCCGGTAACCAAAGGTTGTTTTCCACAAAGGCGGGAGGGGATGCAACGTTCTGTCTAATACTGACTGGGATTATTGAATGAACTGCTACTATTGTTACACAAATATATGGTAAAATAATAGCCGGTAACACTTCTTTTGTGTAATTACACTGCAACAAGTCTCGTAGTTAATTGCAATAACTCATAGGTACACCGTAATAACAACATTTAACTGGTTGTAAGTGCAGTCTCTAATTACAGAGGTGTAACAACAAATGTTTGTCATAAATGGGCAAGTTTACACTAAATTAACCAATTTAATGTTTAGTTTCTTCTAAGATGCATCTGATTTAGTAATAACTGTCCCAAGGTTGTAATCTCTTGTGGACAGTTGGACTGGGTGTTTGAGATTAAAGATTGGAGCTGCAAGAGGCTCTAATTACCGATACGTGAATGTGCACTCTTCAACATTTCCACTTAATGCTGTTGCTAGCACTTGGTCCCAAAAAGTGTACCATCTGGGTTAATTTGGTTGAGTTTACAAAAACAGATCAGATATAGATCAACCCAGGACCCTGTCCCGCCTACCCTGAATGACGGGCTGCCACTGGGTCAACCTCACTGATTGGGGTCGACCATACAGGTGTCATCCCAGATTATAATTTTAAAAAAATACTTAGAGTGAATGTGTACATTACCCATTATGACAACCTGAAGTACAACACAGGGTACATGTACAATCTGCATAAGTAAAATCTTATTCCTGGGTGTTGCACAGGATTTAGCTAGCTAAAATGAAGTGTATCTTGAGGGGTACTTACTTGCAATTAAAGGTGCAATGTGCAGAAATCGTTCCGCCATTTCCTGGTTGCTAAAATTCAAATAGTTTGCCTAGCAATGTACAGTGCATTTGGAAAGTATTAAGACCCCTTGACTTTTCCACATTTTGTTACATTGCAGTCTAATTCTAAAATGTATTTAAAAAAAAATCCTCAACAATCTACACAAAATACCCCATTAATGAGAAAACTAAAAAAGGGTTTTAGAAATGTTTGCAATTTCAGTAAAAAATAAAACAGAAATATCTTATTTACATAAGTATTCAGACCTTTTACTATGAAACTCAAAATTGAGCTCTGTTGCATCCTGTTTCCATTGACCATCCATGAGGTGTTTATACAACTAGATTGGAGTCCACTTGTGGTAAATTAAATTGATTGGATATGATTTGGAAAGGCACACACCTCTCTATATAAGGTCCCACAGTTGACAGTCCATGTCAGAGCAAAAACCAAGCCATGAGGTCGAAGGAGTTGTCTGTAGAGCTCGGAGACAGGATTGTGTTGAGGCACAGATCTGGGGAAGGATACCAAAAAATGTCTGCAGCATTGAATGTACCCAAGAAAAAGTGGCTTCCATCATTCTTAAATGGAAGAAGCTTAGAATCGCCAAGACTCTTCCTAGAGCTGGACGCCCCATCCAAACTAAGCAATCGGGGGAGAAGGGCACTATAAACCACAGAGTACATATACTATATGCATAAGTACATGGTAAATACTAGGTGTTACTTAGGATTTAACTAGTTAAAATTAAATGTATCTTGTGGTGTATTTACATGTAATTAATGTGTACCTACAAAGTACCTAACCTAATCTGTAAATCTAATCATCAGCTTCTGAAAGTGCCATCCTAGTGAGAAAATAAACAGATGAGAGTTGCAGGTAGAGACGCTTGTAGGATGTGCCAGGGCTTGCAAACTATTACAGGCTACAAAAGGGAAGCACAGCCGCAGGCTTCCCAGTGACACGAGCCTACCAGACTAGCTAAATTACTTCAGGATGATATCTATGAGGGTGCCCGTGTTTACGGATTTGGGGTTGTACCTGGTAGGTTCGTTGATAATTTGTGTGAGAATGAGGGCATCAAGTTTAGATTGTAGGACGGCCGGGGTGTTAAGCATGTCACAGTTTAGGTCACCTAACAGTACGAGCTCTGAACATAGATGGGGGCAATGAATTCACATATGGTGTCCAGGGCACAGCTGGGGGCTGAAAGTGGTCTATAACAAGAGGCAACGGTGAGAGACTTGTTTCTGGAAAGGTGCTTTGAGACCTGGTTGTTATATTACCTACTAGTATGTGTCCCCTCCACTGAGCTACAGGGTCCCCTCTCGCGACCTCCTTGCACACATTGGCTGTTTTTGCCAGCTACACTGAAAATAAATATAACCGCAACATGCAACAATTTCAAAGACTTTACTGGGTTAGTTCATAAGGAAAGGTAACTTTGAATATGGTTGAATACAAACAGACCAGTTATGCCCTCTGTAATGCAATCAAAAGGGCAAATGTCAGTACAGAGACGAATTGAAGTCACAACTCAAAGGCTCAGACACGAGACGTATGTGGCAGGGACTTCAGACAATCATTGATTACAAAGGGAAAACCAGCCACGTTGCATAGACCAACGTCTTGCTCCCGGACAAGCTAAACACCTTCGCCTGCTTTGAGGATAACACTCAGTCCCGAGGACCGTGAGCTCCCATTCTCCATGGCCAACGTGAGTAAGACGTTTAAGTGTGTTAATCCTCGCAAGGCTGCCGGCCCAGACGGTATTCCTATCCACGTCTTCAGAGCATGCACACACCAGCTGCCTGGAATGTTTACGGACATATTTAATCTCTCCCTATCCCAGTCTGTTGTCCCCACTTGCTTCAAGATGTCTACCATTGTTCCTGTTTAAAAGAAAGCGACGATAACTGACTAATGACACTTCTGTAATCATTAAGTGCTTTGAGAGGCAAATTAAGGATCATATCACCTCCACCTTATCTGGCAATCTAGACCCAATGCAATTTGTACACCGCCCCGATATGAACAAGAGGAATACTTTTCATTGACTACAGCTCAGCCTTCAACAACATAGTGTTGGAGCCGTGGGTCTGAACCCCGCCCTGTGCAACTGGGTCCGGGGCTTCCGGAGGGGCCGCCCCCAGGTTGTGAAGGTAGGCAACAACACCTCCACTACGCTGATCCTCAACACAGGGGCCCCACAAGGCTGTGTGCTCAGCCCCCTTCTGAACTCCCTGTTCACCGCATCACTGCATATGGCCACACACGCCTCATACTCAATCATCAAGTTTGCAGGTGACACAACAGTGGTAGGCCAACAAACGAGGAGACAGCCTAAAGGGAGGAGGTGAGGGCCCTGGTGGAGTGGTGCCAGGAAAATAACCTCTCCCTCAACGTTAACTAAATGAAGGCGCTGATTGCCTATTTCAGGAAACAGAGGGAGCACGCCCCCATCCACATCGATGGCGCCATAGTGGAGAATGTGAAAATCTTCAAGTTTCTAGGTGTACAAATCACTGAAAATCTGAAATGGTTTACCCACACAGACAGTGTCATGAAGACAGCGCCTCTTCAACCCCAGGCAGCTGAATAAATTTGTCTTGGCCCCTAAGACCCTCACACACTTTTACAGATGCACAATTGAGATCATCCTGTCAGTTGGTAGCAAGCGTGAGGCAGATTCCTGCATCTACTGAAAATAATGGCCACAAAGCCACAAGGACACACTTTCATGCTAGGTTTAGGACCTCATATTGAAGCTTATAGAGACCCCAAATGATATATAGAATAATCTTAAAAGTATCTACTTTGGTTAAGATACAAGCATAAAGAAACCTCTAACACAATCATTTATTTGACTTTTTTGAACCTAACTTGCTTACCATTTTTCCATGTGTTTTTTTTCCTTCACAGGTTCCATGAAATGATTACCTTTTCCTAAATTCTTCATTTATAGTGCCTTGCAAAAGTATTCATCCCCCTTGGCATTTTTCCTATTTTGTTGCAATACAACCTGCAATTTAAATGGATTTGTATTTGGATTTCATGTAATGGACATACACAAAATAGTCCAAATTGGTGAAGTGAAAATAAAATAATAACTTGTTTAAAACCTCTTAAGCCGACCCCCTACTTTTTCGAACATTCTGTTAAAAATCGCGCAACATTTTGGCATCCTGCTACTCATGCCAGGAATATAGTATATGCATATGATTAGTATGTGTGTATAGAAAACACTCTAATGTTTCTAAAACTGGTTAAATCACGGCTGTGACTATAACAGAACGTCTGTTTCATCGAAAAGCGCAGGAAAATCTGATCACTGGAGATGGAAAAAAATATCCATGCGCCACTTCAACCCATTGTTAAAGGTGAACCGTATTAAATGAGGCCGAGGTTGCAGTACCTACAGCTTCCACAGGATGTATAGAGTCTTCTCATTTGATTCTGATTTGATTCTTGGTAGAACCGACCAAAGGGAACCGATTCCCTCCGACCACCAACTTGATGCATCGGCTCGGTGTTTTTCTGGACATTTTTTCCAGACGACCAGCTATCGAATTTACATCGCCTCCTGATGATTTTTATAGCTTATTAACGTGTAGTAATACCTAAAGTTGCATTAGAAAGGTATTTCGAAGTGTTTTGTGAAAGTTTATCGTCGACTTTTTAACTTTTAAAAAATGACGTTACGTTATGAAACGCTATTTTTTTCCGTTTATCACACAGTTTTCATAGATCGATATCTAGGCTATATATGGACCGATTTAATCAAAAAAAAGACCCAGTATTGATTATGGGACATCAAGGAGTGCCAACAAAGAAGATGGTCAAAGGTAATGAATGTTTTATATTTTATTGTGCGGTTTGTGTAGCGCCGACTATGCTAATTCTTTTGTTTACATCCCCTACGGGTCTTTTGGGGTGTTACATGCTATCAGATAATAGCTTCTCATGCTTTCGCCGAAAAGCATTTTAAAAATCTGACTTGGTGCCTGGATTCACAACGAGTGTAGCTTTAATTCAATACCAAGCATGTGTATTTTAATGAACGTTTGCGTTTTAACTAATACTATTAGCGTTTAGCGTAGCGCATTTGCATTTCCAGAGCTCTAGTTGGGACGTCTGCGTCTCAAGTAGGATCAAGAGGTTAATTAAGAAAATAAATTATTTATAACTGAAAAGTGGTGCTGTCACGCCCTGACTATAGAGAGCCTTTTTATTCTGTATTTTGGTTAGGTCATGGTGTGACAAGGGGGGGGGTGTTCCTATCTAGGTGTTTTATTTCTATGTTGGCCTGGTATGGTTCCCAATCAGAGGCAGCTGTTTATCGTTGTCTCTGATTGGGGATCATATTTAGGCTGCCATTTCCCCACTGTGTTTTGTGGGATCTTGTTTTGAGTTAGTGCTTGTTGCACCTCTTATGTTACGGTTTGTTGTTTGTTTCCTTTTAGTTTTTTTGTAAGTTTCACAAAAATAAAGATGTGGACCTCAGAGCACACTGCACCTTGATCCGTCTCTCCACACAGTCGTGACCGGTGTGTGCATATTCATTCCCTTTGCTATGAAGCCCCTAAATAAGATCTTGTGCAACCAATTACCTTCAGAAGTCACATAATTAGCTAAATTAAGTCCACCTGTGTGCAATCTAAGTTTCACATGATCTCAGTATATATACACCTGTTCTGAAAGGCCCCAGAGTCTGCAAAACCACCAAGCAAGCAACACCATGAAGACCAAGGAGCTCTCCAAAGAGGTCAGGGACAAAGTTGTGGAGAAGTACAGATCAGGGTTGGATTATAAAAAAAATTGCTTTGAACATCCTACGGAGCAGCATTAAATCCATTATTAAAACATGGAAGAATATGGCACCACAACAAACCTGCCAAGAGAGGGCCGCCCACCAAAACTCACAGACCAGGTAAGGAGGACATTAATCAGAAAGGCATAAAGACACCAAAGACAACCCTGATAACCCAACGGAGATCTATCCATAGGACCACTTTAAGCCGTACACTCCACAGAGCTGGGCTTTACAGAAAAGTGGCCAGAAATAAGGCATTGCTTAGAGAAAAAAATAAGCAAACACATTTGGTGTTGGCCAAAATGCATGTGGGAGACTCCCCAACCATATGGAAGAAGGTACACAGATGAGACTAAAATTGAGCTTTTTGGACATCAAGGAAAACGCTATGTCTGGCACACAATTCAACCCCTCTCATCACCCCGAGAGCAACATCCCCACAGTGAAGCATGGTGGTGGCAGCATCATGCTGTGGGGATGTTTTTCATCGGCAGGGAATGGGAAACTGGTCAGAATTGAAGGAATGATGGATGGCGCTAAATACAGGGAAATTATTGATGGAAACCTGTTTAATAAATGTTGGTCTTTAATGTAGGGCTGACGGATAAGTCCCTTACTTTCTTCCCCTTCCACTTGCCTCTTCCAATTCTGTGTTAAAACCTCTTGATTCTAGCCATCCCGTATCCGGGATCGTGAATACAGCATCAAGCTCATTACCATAACGCAACGTTAACTATTCATGAAACTATTCATATCCCTTTAAATGGAGGGAAGGCATGCTGGGGGTGTAGACTGTAGTCTGCGGTGGACTCTCTCACCCCCTTTAGCTTCTTATAGGCAGGTGGGACGGTAGCCAACATCCGGTGAAATTGCGTGCGAAATTCAAAAATACCAAATTCAAATATTTCACATTCTTGAAACTATATGTGTTATACATCAAAATAAAGCTTAACCTCTTGTTAATCCAGCCGCTGTGTCAGATTTCAAAAAGGCTTTAAGGCGAAAGCAAACCGTGCGATTATCTGAGGACAGTGCCCCGCATACAAACACATAAAAATCATATTTCAACCAGCCAGGTGTGCCACACATGTCAGAATTAGCGATATAATTAATGTCGTACCTTTGAGGATTTTCTTCTGTTGGCACTCCAAAATGTCCCTGAAACATCACAGATGGTCCTTTTGTTTTTATAATGTCCTCTTTATGTCCCAAAAATGTCCATTTATTTGGCGCGTTTGATTCAGAAATACACCGGTTTCAACTCGCCCAACATGCCCACAAAGTATCTAATAAGTTACTAATCCAACCTCAGGTACCCTAAAACGTAAATAATCGATCAAATTTAAGACTGAAAAAACTGTTTCCAATACCAGATAAAAACAACGTGAAGCATGCTCCAGTTCACGCGCATCAAAACAGTAGAGTCCACCTGGAGTGACACTTACAATGAATAGCACTACTTCTTCATTTTTCAAAAGAAAAACATTGAACAATTTTTAAAGACTGTTGACATCTAGTGGAAGCCATGGGAATCACAACCAGGTTCCTAATAATAAGGGTATCCCATAGAAATATAGGAAAATCCTATCCTATGTATTATTTTTTCCCCTGAATGGTTTGTCCTCGGGGTTTCGCCTGCCATATCAGTTATGTTATACTCACAGACATTATTTTAACAGTTTCAGAAACTTTAGAGTGTTTTCTATCCAAATCTACCAATTATATGCATATGCATATCCTAGCATCTGAGGAACAGGCAGTTAGCTTCTGAGTAACAGGCAGTTAACTTTGGGCATGCTTTTCATCCGGAGGTGAAAATACTGCCCCCTACCCCAGAGAGGTTAATGGGAAGGAGCGGGATATCATCTTTAATAGCGTCCTCAAACATGCACTCATCACCAACAGTTGAAGGCGTTTGTTGTTTTCAGTGTCGGCCATGGGAGTTGAACTGTCGCTGTGGTGGCCTGATGGAGAATGCCCAGCGTAAAAAACAGTGAAGCCACCGTCAGTAGGCCGAGGAACTGTTGGCACTCTAACACCGACATGGAAACAGTTGAGGTAGGATAGGATTTTGTTGCTCTCACCTCAGGGAGATATGCCCTCATTACGGTTGAGTCTATGGATATCCAGAGGTAGATCACCTTCCGTGAGGGGATCAGGTGACTCTTCTCCTTGTTTAAGGGTGAGGCCTAGAACTCGATTGTGGTTCAAGAGGGTGCTTGTGTCTGTTGTGGCTTGTTCCTTGGATGGGGCAGACAATCCAATAGTCCAGGTAAGGCAGTAACTCCTCCAGTACAATGTGCCAACACAGCGAAAGGCAAAGGCCAGTGGGCCAGCCAAAATTCTGCAGTAACAATGTCCACCATGCAATGTGAGACTCCTGTCGGATAGGCACTGACCCAAAACTCTCTCACCAAATTGAAATATTCAACACGAATAGCAAATAAACAAGTAACAGATCGATTTTCTCAGTACCTGTTATTAAATTAAGCTCACACTGACCAGAACAATTTTATGTGGGGTCCTCTCGCAAATTGCATGGTTTGCTGCTACATTGTTGTGTACATATGATAGATAAGCTTTCATGCATTGTACAGAGGCTTTAGCAACCCAAAAAAGGAAATGGCGATATAAGCTATTTTTCTCACCGTTTAAGAAATAGCCAAAATAGTAGTGTTTCACTGTGAAAATAATATTGCATTGCATTAGGACTGCTGGTGTTTTATTTCCAATGAACACCTATATCACCCATGCATATTATTAAATTACACTGATGTTCAAGATAGCTTGGTTTTATGTTCACCTTATGCATTGATAACTAATTGATAGGCGATATAATGCAATACTAGATTGGAAAGCCTAGACATCCTAGTATAAACTAAATGCATTGGATACAAAACATACACTGGCATATTATAAAGGAGAACATTTTCAAAGATATGAATGCATATCAAACATGAGTATACAGTACCAGTCAAAAGTTTTGTTTTTTCTTTATTTTTACTATTTTCTACATTGTAGAATAATAGTGAAGATATCAAAACTATGAAATTACATGTTTGGAATCATGTAGTAACCAAAAAAGGTTAAACAAATATTTTACATTTTAGATTCTTCAAAGTAGCCAACCTTTGCCTTGATGACAGCTTTGCACACTCTTGGCATTCTCTCAACCAGCTTCATGAAGAATGCTTTTCCAACAGTCTTGAATGAGTTCCCACATATGCTAAGCACTTGTTGGTTGCTTTTCCTTCACTCTGCGGTCCAACTCATCCCAAACCATCTTAACTGGGTTGAGGTTGGGTGATTGTGGAGGCCAGGTCATCTGATGCAGCACTGCATCACTCTCCATGGTCAAATAGCCCTTACACAGCCTGGAGGTATGTTTTGGGTCATTGTCCTGTTGAAAAACAAACGATAGTCCCACTAAGGGAAAACAAGATGAGATGGCATTTCGCTGCAGAATGCTGTGGTAGCCATGCTAGTTAAGTGTGCCTTGAATTCTAAATAAATCACAGACAGAGTCACCAGCAAAGTACCCCCACACCATCCCACCTCCTACTCCATGCTTCACGGTGGGAACCACACATGCGGAGATAATTCATTCACCTACTTTGCATCTCACAAAGACACAGCTGTTGGAACCAAATATCTCAAATTTGGACTAATCAGACCAAAGGATAGATTTCCACCGGTCTAATGTCCATTGATCATGTTTCTTGGACCAAGCAAGTCTCTTCTTCGTATTGGTGTCCTTTAGTAGTGGTTTCTTTGCAGCAATTTGACCATGCAGGTCTGATTCATGCAGTCTCCTCTGAACAGTTGATGTTAACATGTGTATGCTACTTGAACTCTGTGAAGCATTAATTTGGTTGCAATCTGAAGTGCAGTTAACTGAACTTATCCTCTGCAGCAGAGGTAACTCTGGGTCTTCCTTACCTGTGGCGGTCCTCATGAGAGCCAGATTCATCATATCATTTGATAGTTTTTGCGACTGCACATGAATAGACTTTCAAAGTTCTTGAAATATTCTGGGATTGATTGACCATGTCTTAAATTAATGATGGACTGTCATTTCTCTTTGCTTATTTGAGCTTTTTTTGCCATAATGGGGACTTGGTCTTTTACCAAATAGGGCTATCTTCTGTATGCCACCCCTACCTTGTCACAACACAACTGATTTGCTCAAATGCATTAAGAAGGAAAGAAACTCCACAAATTAACATTTCTGCAATTATGCATGACAGAGAACAACGTGTAGATCAACTTCTAACATAGTGATGTTGCACACTGCTGAGTAAACTCCTGGGATAGTGTGATTTTCCTTGTGGATGGGAGGTTCCCAAGTTCTTTACATCGGTCTGTGGATGGGGTTGGATGTGCTTCAACTTGAGGAGAACAGAGCAGAAACAGCAGAAACATAAGGCCAAAGGAGGAGAAATTAACATCGCTGCTCAAGTTTCAGTGCTGGTTCAAATGACCTTTTGTTAATGGTTTTGTAAACAGTTTTACATATTCATAGGCTTGATTAATTTGTCACACTTTTGATTAATTTGTCACACATTTGGCACACTCCACTGGCTTCCAGTCTAAGCTCACATCCACAATAAGACCACAGTGCTTGCCTAACTAGAGATACTGCCCCTCCCTACCTTCAGGCTATACTCCAACCCTACACCCCAAACCCGAGCACTCTGTTCTGCCAACCCTGGTCTCTTGAGCTCCCATGGTGGAACACCTGAAACCCTTCAAAGTGTATCTTAAATAATCCCCCTCCTCACCTCAAATCACCTGCCCCCCAAAAAACAAAACAAATATAAAAACTTCACTGAACCAACACTTGCACTTGACCCCCCCAGACTGTAAGTACCACCAGTAACATGTTATTACAGTGTAACAATGAATTATTAAAATTAATCACAACACTAATAAGGACTCCTTAACAGTACATCAACACCTGTACCTGGTTTCCCTTACATATTGAAATCAAGAATTTAAAAAATGATAAAGGGAAAAAGAAATCCGCTTACTGTTGTGCAATGTCACACATCTCTATCAAGTCACTGTATATATTCTGTAATATTTATATATCACTGTTAATTTTTATAATGAAGGGATGGTATCTGTTCTGTTGTATAAATCAAGCAGAGATGTATTTCTTTTCAGCAGCAATGCTATTTTTGTATTTTACTTGTTCAAGTTTAGGGTGGGCACGTTTAATTTGTAGATTTTCTAGCAAATGCAGTAAATCGGATGTTGTTGAATCGCACCAGTATCGTTCCACTGGGGGGCTTGCATGAGCACAAGCTGAGATACGAAGGATTTTAACAGGGTTTGAGAAGGGTGTGTGAGGAGAGGTTGGGCTTTGTATAATGCATACAGGATTTGCTTGCAGGCCGAAAATCAGTTCTAACAAGAGTCACTAAGGCAAACGTAAAACTATTTTGTCCAAATCAGACATCCAGTCTTTTTATTTTCCAGTCAACATTTACGTTACATTCAGTCATCCAGCAGAAACTCACAGTCAGAGACTCACAGGAGCAACCTGGGTCAATCTCCCCACCCAAGAGTACAAGGACAGATCCCTCACCCAGTCGAATCGGGGACCTGAACCAGTAACCTCTTGGCCACCCAACCGCCAGGCCACGAACCATCCAAGATCCCCCCCACAGTTTTCCTCCAGAGCTGCCCCTCAACCATCCAAGACCTCTCCACAGTCCCCCTGAATAAAACCTTCCCCTCCACTCCAAGGTTATACATATATTCTGTTGAATACTTTAATCCAATATTAAAGTTTGATCAGAGAAGTGGGAGCAATGTTGGATGTTTTCTGTTTTTGAATCGAGGTTCTTGGAGAGGCAGTGTGGCTCCGTATGGCCCTATTTCTGAGGTAGACAATTTACCTCCCAGCTAATGCACATACATTTGTCTGCGCTAACACAAGGTCAACGATGTAACTGGAACTGAAAGTGCTCTGTGGCACTATGGGATTGGATCTTTCCCACAGGATTCTGGTTTCCATATTCTTTTAAATGACAGGTAGTATCTCCCCTCCCCCAAGACCACATATTCAACATTTCTTCAGTCCACTTTATTCCCTCAGGGGTTAAAAACAAATGATGGCTGTTTATATTGTTGCAACAGGAGAGCGCTATATTTGTGTGTACAATATTATCACAAGGTCATTACAAGGTTGTTGCCATATTGAAATCTGAACATTGTAACATGCTCATCACAAATATAGATTTAGGTTATCATTGAGAAATGATCAACAGTTGAACCACTACAAGTAGTTTGCCTTTATCAAAGAAGTTTTCCTGAGTTCATCCCTCTTGCTTTAAATGACAATCAACAGCTGCCTTTCCGTCACTGCTCCCATCCCCGGGGCATCAGAAGGTCAGGTGAAGGTGGACTGAGGGATTATGGGAGCTCGGTGACTGGCCCCTTGCCCTCCATAAAGAGGAGTTAATAGCTCAGAGTGGAGTGGGAGGTCTCCACTGTCACCGTGGCCCTGAAAACGAATGCCTTTTATTGCAGATTGACCCCCCCAGCTACTACCCATGGGCTCCCAGTAGTAGACCCAGTACTTTTCTAAAGAATTTACGGTTAATGTACCAGTCTTAATGAAACCACCACGGTCCGCCAGCCCTTTCACGGAGAGCGGGCCTCACTGAGTGCCCGTAAAGATCCCCTTTGTGGGCAGTGGTCCAAAGGGGAATGGTGGTGGGGAGAAGGGGTGGAGGAGGGGGGTGCTAAGCAGAGAGCAGACTCCCCTAGCCCTTTTTGACTGCTGCTCGGATCAATGTCATCCTGACCACAGGGACTGATACTGAAGTGTGAAGGTTGGATGAGTTTGTGTGGAAGTTAATGGCAACTGAGAGAAATGGAGAATACAGAGAAAATGGACAGTGTGAATATATGGATCCCAAAGTGACAGAACTACGACGACATGGGTCACCAGCTGTGACATGATTTTGGTATTTTTTTAGATACTGTATATTGGTTTTGAATCAGTCCATTTATAGGCATTTGTATTGTGACATATCTCAGAGGAGGCCGGAAAGGATAAGGGAATAGACATTTGATTCATAAAACTATAGTAAATGAATAATACAACAATGTCTATCCATTTTGGTGACATATTTACCTAAATAGTGTGCTTCACTAACCAGGTTTTCATCCAACCTTTTCATGTGAGTAAAATACATTTTGGATAAACATTTTCATCACCTGCCTGATGGAAACAAAACATGTTTGGGTAAACTTTCCAAATGTTGACAAAACAAAATACGCTAGACAAGGTGGGATCTTTTTGTGTTGGTAAAATTAATTATCCGAGAAATATTAGCGCTTATGCGCAAATATCCAACATCCACACTGTTGGCTAGAGCACATGTGCTAATACCAGAGTGAGAACACTTGCTACATAACACACATGTTCTTTTGAGAAAAGCATCAGTAGAGTTGAAAATGTGATGGAATTTAACCGTGAAAGGTATTTTTATGTGCACTATGCGATCATGCACAGCCTTTTACCCACAAGTAAATTTGATGGAAACAAATCTCTCGTGGGAAAATGTTCATGAAAATCTGTCACCAATTGGATGGAAGCCTAAAAAGCATTGCATGATAATGCCCTAGCATTTGCATTGTTGTCTGCCATTTTGGCATGAATAAAGGCATAAAGACATTAGGCTCAATTTTGACAGCACTAATAATAGGCACAAGCGTCAAGAAAGCATCAATAACAAGTAGTGGAATTTCTTTCAACACCTCTTCTGCAACATTCAGAATTATGGCAATGATCTATAAAGGTTTATATATTGCCTATATTTATACAGGACCAACTTAGGTTTAGCATGTCACGGTGCAGTTATAAAATACATTGCTTTTTACATTGTCAAAATGCCACCCAATGTCTCAGATGAAACTTGCGTTATTGATTAAAACATTACATTGGACAGTCCAATAATTCTGACAGGCTTTAACAAGCACCCTAAGGCTGCAGTAGGCTTGAGAAAGCACCCATATCAATTTCATGGTTACCTGCATCAGTTGATGTCAACCATGATCACGGTTCTACCTGGTGTCAATAAGAATCAATGAGTTCTTAAAAAGTTATGCTATCAACTTTCTCCCTCACTGACTTACAGTACCCTTTGGAAAATATTCACACCCCTTGACTTTTTCCACATTTGTTGTGTTACAAAGTGGGATTAAAATGGCTTTAATTGTAATTTCTTTTGTCAATGATCTACAAAAAAATACTCTGCAATGTCAAAGAGGAAGAAACATTTTAACATTTGTAAAAACATATGAAAAATTAAACACATATCTTCATTAGATAAGTATTTAAGCTCCTCATTCAATATGTTACAATCTTTCTGGGTAAGTCTAAGAGCTGTCGACACCTGGACTATACAACATTTGCCCACTCTTTTCAAAGTTCTTCAAGGTCTGTCAAATTGGTTGTTCACCAATGCTAAACAAACATGTTTAGGTCTTGCCAAAGATTTTCAAGTAGATTTAAGTCAAACCTGTAACTCAGCCACTCAGGAACATTCACCGTATTCTTGGTAAGCAACTCCAATGTAGATTTGGTCTTGTGTTTTATGTTATTGTCCTGCTGAATGGTGAATTAATCTCTGTCTGGTGGAAATCCGACTGAACCAGGTTTTCCTCTCGGATTTTGACTGTGCTTAGCTCCATTACGTTTATTTTTTATCCCGAAAAACTCCCCAGTCCTTAATGGCTGAGTTAACAACCCATAACATGATGCTGCAACCACTGTGCTTTAAAATATGGAGAGTGGTACTCAGTAATGTGCTGTATTTGATTTGTCCCAAACATAACACTTTGTATTCAGGACAAACTTCATTGCTTTGACACATTTTTTTGCAGTGTTCCTTTAGTGCCTTGTTGCAAACAGGATACATGTTTTAGAATATTTGTACTCTGTACAGGCTTCCTTTTTTTCACTCTGACAATTAGGTTAATATTGTGGAGTAAATAAAATGTTGTTGATCCATCCATCATATTCTATAACTGTTTTAACTTCTTGGTGACGGGGCAGTATTTTCATGTCCGGATGAGATGCATGCCCAAATTCAACTGCATGCTACTAATCCCCAGAAGATAAGATATTCATATTATTATTAGATTTGGATAGAAAACACTGTTTGAATCATGTCTGTGAATATAACAGTACTTATGTAGCAGGCGAAACCCAGGTTTCATTGGGAATCCAGATTTCTAAGGGACCTTCTTGCAGTTCCTACCGCTTCCACTGGATGTCACCAGTATTTAGAAATTGGTTGAGGTTATTCCTTTGTGTAATGAAGAAGTAGCACTGTTCAAAACAAGGGTCACTTCAAGTGTACTGTTTGTTAGATGCGCGTGACCAGAAAAGTAGCGTCAGTTTGTTTTCTTCCTGTATTGAACACAGATCATTCCGTCGTCAATTTATTGATTATTTACTTTAAAAATTACCTAAAGTTGTTTACAAAAGTAGTTTGAAATGTTTTGGCAAAGTTTACAGGTAACTTTTGAGATATGTTGTAGTCACCTTGCACAAGTTAGAACCGGTGTTTTTCTGGATCAAACGCACCAAAGAAATGGACATTTTGGATATATATCGACAGAATTAATTGAACAAAAGGATAATTTGTGATGTTTATGGGACATATTGGAGTGCCAACAGAAGAAGCTCGTCAAAGGTAAGGCACAATTTATATTTTTATTTCTGTGTTTTGTGTCACGCCTGCAGGGTTGAAATATGCTTCTCTCTCTTTGTTTACGGAGGTGCTGTCCTCAGATAATAGCATTGTTTACTTTTGCCGAAAAGCCTTTTTGAAATCTGACTTGTTGGCTGGATCCACAACACGTGTGTCACACCCTGGTCTTAGTATTTTGTGTTTTCTTTATTTTTTTGGTCAGGCCAGGGTGTGACATGGGTTATTTATGTGGTGTGTTTTGTCTTGGGGTTTTTCTAGGTCATGGGATTGTGGTTAGTGGGGTTGTCTAGAATAGTCTATGGCTGCCTGGAGTGGTTCTCAATCAGAGGCAGGTGTTTATCGTTGTCTCGGATTGGGAACCATATTTAGGCAGCCATATTCTTTGAGTGTTTAGTGGGTGATTGTTCCTGTCTCTGTGTTTGTTGCACCAGATTGGCTGTTTAGGTTTTTCACGTTTATTGTTTTTGTATACTGTTCGTGTTTTCATCTTTATTAAAGATGTATACAAATAACCACGCTGCATTTTGGTCTGATCCCTGCTACACCTCCTCTTCAGAGGAAGAGGAAGAAGAGAACCTTAACAGAATCACCCACCCAAGGACCAAGCGGCGTGGTAAACAGCGGCTGCAGAAAAAGCAGCAGTAGGAGAAGCAAAAGAGGCAGGAGCAGCAGCAGCAGCAGCAGTGGGAGAGGCTGCACTATTTGGAGAAATGGACTTGGGAGGAGATCCTATACGGGAAAGGACCCTGGGCAGAGCCAGGGGAATATTGCCGCCCCAAAGCCGAGCTGGAGGCAGCGAAAGCAGAGAGGCGGCATTATGAGGAGCTAACACGGCAGAGTGGATGGAAGCCCGAAAAATCTGCCCCAAATAGTTCTAATAGGGGGGGCACACAGGGAGTATGGTGATGCCAGGTAGGAGACCTGCGCCAACTTCCTGTGCTTACCGGGGGGCTAGAGAGACTGGGCAGGCACCGTGTTATAGCCCAGTGCGGTACATACCAGCTCCTCGTATCGGCCGGGCTAGAGTAAGCATTGAGTCAAGTGTCATGAAGCCGGCTCTACGCATCTGGTCTCCAGTGCGTCTCCTTGGGCCGGCTTACATGGCACCAGCATTGCGTACGGTGTCCCCGGTTCGTCTGCATAGCCCAGTGCGGGCTATTCCACCTCGCCGGACTGGCAGGGCGACCGGGAGTATTCAACCAGGTAAGGTTGGGCAGGCTCGGTGCTCAAGAGCTCCAGTGCACCTGCACGGTCCGGTCTATCCAGTACCACCTCCATGCACCAGCCCTCCGGTGGCAGCTCCCCGCACCAGGCTTCCTGTGCGTGTCCTCGGCCCAGTACCACCAGTGCCAGCACCACACACCAGGCCTATAGTGCGCTTTGCCTGTCCAGCGCTGCCAGAGCCTTCCTCCTCTCCAGCGCTGCCGGAGTCTCCCGCTTGTTCAGCGCTGCCGGAGTCTCCCGCCTGTCCAGCGCTGCCGGAGTCTCCCTCCTCTCCAGCGCTGCCAGAGTCTCCCGCCTGTTCAGCGCTGCCGGAGTCTCCCTCCTCTCCAGCGCTGCCAGAGTCACCCGCCTGTTCAGCGCTGCCGGAGTCTCCCGCCTGTTCAGCGCTGCCGGAGTCTCCCGCCTGTTCAGCGCTGCCAGAGATGTCAGTCTGGAAGGAGCCGCCAGAGATGTCAGTCTGCAAGGAGCCGTCAGTCTGCAAGGAGCCGTCAGTCTGCAAGGAGCCGTCAGTTTGCAAGGAGCTGTCAGTCTGCAAGGAGCTGCCAGTCTGCAAGGAGCTGCCAGAGCGTAAGGAGCTGCCAGAGCGTAAGAAGCTGCCAGAGCTGGCAGTCTGCAAGGAGCCGCCAGAGCCGGCAGTCTGCATGGAGCAGCCAGAGCCGCCAGTCTGCATGGAGCAGCCAGAGCCGCCATTCTGCATGGAGCAGCCAGAGCCGCAAGTCAGCATGGAGCAGCCAGAGCCGCAAGTCAGCATGGAGCAGCCAGAGCCGCCAGTCAGCATGGAGCAGCCAGAGCCGCAAGTCAGCATGGAGCAGCCAGAGCCACCAGTCAGCATGGAGCAGCCAGAGCCGCCAGTCAGCCAGGATCTTCCAGATCCGCCATTCAGCCAGGATCCGTCATTCAGCAAGGATCCGCCATTCAGCCAAGATCCGCCAGTCAGCCAGGATCTGCCGGAACCGCCAGTCAGCCAGGATCTGCCGGAACCACCAGTCAGCCAGGATCTGCCAGAACCACCAGCCAGCCAGGATCTGCCAGGATCTGTTTTCTTTATTATTTTGGTGTGGCCAGGGTGTGACATGGGTTATTTATGTGGTGTGTTTTGTCTTGGGGGTTTTCTAGGTCATGGGATTGTGGTTAGTGGGGTTGTCTAGAATAGTCTATGGCTGCCTGGAGTGGTTCTCAATCAGAGGCAGGTGTTTATCATTGTCTCTGATTGGGAACCATATTTAGGCAGCCATATTCTTTGAGTGTTTAGTGGGTGATTGTTCCTGTCTCTGTTTTTGTTTGCACCAGATAGGCTGTTTAGGTTTTTCACGTTTATTGTTTTTGTATACTGTTCGTGTTTTCATCTTTATTAAAGATGTATACAAATAACCACGCTGCTTTTTGGTCCGATCCCTGCTACACCTCCTCTTCAGAGGAAGAGGAAGAAGAGAACCTTAACAACGTGAAGCTTTAATTTGGTATCTTACATGTGTGATTTCATGGAAGTTTGATTTTTATAGTAATTTATTTGAATTGTCGCTCTGCATTTTCTCTGGCTTTTGGCCAGGTGGGACGCTAGCATCCCACATATCCCAGAGGTTAACACACACAATGCCACTTTCAGAGGAATTTAAGAATGCAATGGGTAGGTAATTGACTTGTACTGTATGTCGATGTTGCCTGCCCTTGTTAGATTCCGTAAGGATCGGATGAAGTTGGGATGCATTGTTGACCAAAAATCTCTCGCCATTGGGGCCGACGAGGCCAAAAATAGCTCACAGGCGAAGGAGTGAGACATCTCTGTCTGTTCTCAGTCCAGGAAATTAAAGTCTATTAGAGTTGTTTCCGTTCTTTCTCTGATCAAAGCTGGGAAGTACTGTCAACTCTTTTCTGTTGGTCTTGAATGAGCAACAGTGCTTTCCACAGGGTTCTCTGGGATGACTGCTTATGTCTGAGTAGGATAAGTTCTCGTCAATAGGTGTATGGTTTCCAAGAAACTGGGATCATTCAGTTCCACTTGGTGTGGCCGCATCTTGAAGAAACTTGATCTAAAGTCTGTTTGCAAGTCCTGTAATTTATAGGGATACTTTGATATGCCGGACAGGACTTCACGGGACCACTGCGTTGGTTCTAAGAATTCAGAGCATTTAGGTTCAGTGAGACACATCTGAGATTTCCTTATAAGTGTTTACAGAATGTTCCTTCTGTACAAAAACAGTTTAACAGTCCCTACGACGTAATACGTAGCCTGTAGGTACAAAACACACCTTGTGTAAAATCCATACATTGGATGTTACTGCAAAATACCCATTGTTCCCCTTTTAATGACATATGAAAGAAGAAAAATATCACAGTATGCTTCAAGATTATGTCAACCTGTTATGAGTCCATACGTTTGATACATTGTTCAGAAAATGTGTTTAAATGCCAGTACTCAAAAGACTGGTCATTTACCCAGTAACACATACAGATCACAAGATGATCTGCTGACTTGCCGAAGGTGTCTATTTTCTGTCTGCTGAACCCCCTCAGGGCCCCCCAGTCATTAAAGGGGAAAGGAAGAGTTGTTTGTTATCATGGTGGCTTCTAAAGGCTGCACCCCAGACGAGTGCAGCCTTTAGACAGGAGGTAGGGAGGATGATCTCGGAGTCAGACAGAGTAGCAGCGGAGCTATACAAATGGGAGAGTGCATCAGGCTTCATTATTGTTCTGTTTGCACCCCGGGCAGTAGGAGAGACTGAAATTGAAATGGGTGAAAGACAGGGCACAACGAGCGAGCCTAGAGTTGAGGAGCTTGGTGGTGTGGAGATATTCCAGGTTCTTATGGTCATACAGTCTATACTAAGAACGGGTGTTCCGACACCTCCAACCAGTGCCTCCATTCCTCCAACTCCATCTTGACAGCGAAGAGTTCTCGATTTCCCACATCATAGTTCCTCTTTCGGCAGGCGTAAGATGTTGGGAGAGAAAAGTGCAAGGGTGCAGCTTTTGTCCTGGGCCAAATGCTGGGACAGGACGGCCCCCACTCAACATCCGAGGCGTCTACCTTCACCACAAGCTGAAGGGACAGGTCCAGCTGGACTAAAATGGGGGCTGCAGTGAATCGATGTTTGAGGTCTGAGAACGCCCGATCAGCTGCTGGAGACGACGTGAATGCAACCTTGGGAGAGGTGAGTGCTGAGAGCTGGGAAGCCAGGGTGCTGTAAACCCGGATGAAACAGCGGTCAAATTGAGCAAATCCCAGGAAACAATGTGGATTGAGGCCAATCCACCACCACTCAACTTTTCTGGATCCATCTGTATATATCCTGCAGCGATGACATATCCTAGGAAGGAGATGCTGGAGCGATGGAATTCCCACATCTCAGCTTTAATGAAAACCTGGTTCTACAGGAGACCTGTTGGACTTGGAGGACGTGCTCTTGAGCTAAACGGGAAAAGACAAGGATGTTATCGAGGTAGACCAACACAAACTGGTTCAGCATGTCCTGGAGCACATCGTTGCCAAGGGCCTGGAAAACAGCGTTGGTCAGTCCGAGTGGCATAACTAAGAACTCATGGTGCCCACTTGCCGTGATAACTTGTTTGGGATAGGGGGCAGCATTTTCACTTTTGGATGGATGAATAGCGTGCCCAGAGTGAACTGCCTCCTACTCAGTCCCAGATGCTAATATATGCATATTGTTATTAGTATTGGATAGAAAACACCCATGTTTCTAAAACTGTTTGAATGATGTCTGAGTATTACAGAACTCATATGGCAGGCAAAAATCTGAGAAAAAAATCCACCAGGAAGTGGGAAATCTGACGTTTGTAACTCACCCCTATCGAATACACAGTGGGATATGGGTTATTTTGCACTTCCTAAGGCTTCCACTACATGTCATCCATCTTTAGAACGTTGTTTAAGGCAGCTCATGTGAAGGGGTGCCGGATGGGAGCTGTTTGACTAAGGGGTCTGCCTACAGCCTCATTCTCAGTCACGCACTTTCACTTGAGAAGTAGCTCTCATTCCATTGCTTTTCTACAGACAATGGAATTCTCCGGTTTGAACATTATTGAACTTTTATGATAAACGTCCTAAAGATTGATTCTATACTTAGTTTGACAAGTTTCTTCGACCTGTAATTTAACTTTTTGAACGTTTAGTTCGAATGGACCAGATAGAGCTTTTGGAATTGTTTTAACCAAACCCTCTAATAAAAGTAGCCGTTGGCCATAAATGGACAAATTATAGACATTATTGAACAAAACAAGCATTTATTGTGGAACTGCGATTCCGGGGAGTGCATTCTAATGAAGATAATCAAAAGGTAAGTGAATATGAATAATGTTGACTACCCAACATGGCGGATATTTCTCTGGCTGGTTTGGGCTCTGAGCACCGTTCTAAGATTATGCTTTTTCCGTTAAAAAAATTCGAAATCTGACACAGCGGTTGTATTAAAAAGAAGTGTATCAAAATTTCCATGTATAATAGTTGTATTTTCATCAACATTTATAATGAGTATTTATGTGAATTCATGTGGCTCTCTGCAATATCACTGCATGTTTTGGAACTTCTGAATGTAACACGCCAATGTAAAATACGATTTTTGGATAGAAATGAACTTTACCGAACAAAACATATTGTGTAACATGAAGTCCTATGAGTGTCATCTGATGAAGATCATCAGATTAGTGATTAATGTTATCTGTATTTTTGCTTTTTGTGACTCCTCTCTTTGGCTGGAAAAATGGCTGGGTTTTTCAGTGAGTTGGTGGTGACCTAACATACTCGTTTGTGGAGCTATCGCTGTAAAGCATTTTTGAAATCCGACACTGTGGCTGGATTAACGAGAATTGTATCTCTAAAATGGTGCCTAATACTTGTATGTTTGAGAAATTTGATTTATGAGATTTCTGATGATTTGATTCTGCTAGCGGAACCCCGGTCCTAGACAGGTGAAAGGCTGTCTTCCACTCGTCTCCTTCCCATATCTGAACCAGATGGTAGGTGTTCCAAAGGTCCAACTTTGAGAAGATGGTTTATCCCTGAAGAGGTTTGAAAGCCGAGGAGATGAGTGGTAGAGGGTAACGGATTTTAACCATAATATCATTTACGCTCCATTAGTCGATATACAGGCAAATGGTTTTGTCCTTCTCCACAAAGAAGAACACTGCGAAGGCGGTAGAGGCAGATGGACGGAGTCCTCAATGTACTGCTCCATAGCCTTGGTCTCCATTTCGGCTGTAGTGTTATGACGCGTGTGGATGAGAGCGCGCACTTCGTTATTTATCTTCGGTAATGAACATACTATTCTCCATCTTAGTTTCATTTATTTAAATATTAGTGTACCTGAGGATTGATTAGAAACGTTGTTTGACTTGTTTGGACAAAGTTTATTTGTAACGTTTGGGATTAATTGTGTATGCATTTTAAAACGAGGGAAATCGGTGGATTATTGAATGAAGTGCGCCAACTAAACTTACTTTTTTGGGATATAAAGAAGGACCATTTGTGATGTAGCTGGGACCCTTTGGATTGCAAACGGAGGAAGATCTTCAAAGTCCTTATTTATTTTATCACTATTTCTGAGTTTCTTGATGCCTCTTCTTGGTTGGAAAATGTTTTTAATGCTTTTGTATGTGGGGCGCTGTCCTCAGATTAATCGCATGGTATGCTTTCGCCGTAAAGCCCTTCTTTGAAATCTGACAAAGCGGCTGGATTAACAAGAAATTAAGCTTTTAACCAATGTATAACACTTGTATTTTTCATGAATGTTTAATATTACGAATTTTGTATCTTGAATTTCGCGCTCTGTAATTTCACCAGATGTTGTCGAGGCCTGGCGCTAGCGGTATGCCTTGCCAAAAATTTAACCTTGTGACTAGGGGGCAGTATTTTCATTTTTGGAAAAATAACGTTCCCGTAGTAAACAGGATATTTTGTCATGCTAGAATATGCATATAATGGACAGCTTAGGATAGATAACACTAAAGTTTCCAAACCTGTAAAAATATTGTCTGTGAGTATAACAGAACTGATATTGCAGGCGAAAGCCTGAGAAAAATCCAATCCGGAAGTGACTCACCTTTTGAAAGTTCTGCGTTCCAATGCGTCCCTATTGAGCAGTGAATGGGCTATCAACCAGATTACTTTTTCTCCGTATTCCCCAAGGTGTCTACAGCATTGTGACATAGTTTTACGCATTTATGTTGAAGAATACCCGTAAGCGGCTACATTGCACAACTGGTCACCTGATTGCTCCCAGAGTGATTCTCGCGTAAAATACAGAGGTAGCCATTATTCCAATCGGTCCTACTGAAAAACCAATTGTTCCGGTGGATATATTATCAAATAGATATTTGAAAAACACCTTGAGGATTGACTATAAACAACGTTTGCCATATTTCTGTTGATATTATGGAGCAATTTGGAATATTTTTTGGCGTTTTCGTGACTGCAATTTCCGGGCGATTTCTCAGCCAAACGTGAAGAACAAACAGAGCTATTTCGCCTACAAAAATAATATTTTTGGAAAAAAGTAACATTGGCTATCTAACTGGGAGTCTCGTGAGTGAAAACATCCGAAGCTCATCAAAGGTAAACAATTTAATTTGATTGCTTTTCTGATTTCCGTGACCAAGTTACCTGCTGCTAGCTGGACAAAATGCTATGCTAGGCTATCGATAAACTTACACAAATGCTTGTCTAGCTTTGGCTGTAAAGCATATTTTAAAATCTGAGATGACAGGGTGATTAACAAAAGGCTAAGCTGTGTCTCAATATATTTCACTTGTGATTTCCATGAATAGGAATATTTTCTAGTAATATTTATGTCCGTTGCGTTATGCTAATTGGTGTCAGTTGATGATTATGCTCCTGCATGCGGGATGGGGAGTCACTAGAGGTTAAAGACTGCATAACATAGACAAGATGCAGTGGGTGTAACTGAGATAGAGAGAGCCTGGAAGAGATTAGAACAATCCGTCAATGTCTTAAAATAACACCAGGTGCAGATAACAACAATATGCCCCTTGGTGTGCATGGGAGGGGTGGAACCAGCCATGACTAAGCATTCTTAGTGTCAGCTATATAACGAACTGCATTTCTGTAAGGGTTAGCATGCTTGGCCCAACAGGCAAGAGTGTTGGGTTGAGTAGCCTCAAAATCACAGTTATTCAATATATTAAATAAAGATGATTTCTTCAAACAATGACAAAGTCAATCTCAGTAGGAATTTCCACGAAAGCCTATCATCAATGAATAGGCTAGCATATTCTACAAGCAACAGACCAAAAGACTAAACACACACTTGCATCATAAGCAAAGAGAAAGAGCACTAATGTATTCATTAGTCCAATAACACAAGATTTTCTATTGGACAAATTCAGGAAGGACCCTCCCTAATTCGTTACATTTGCTTCTGTTTAAAAAAAGTTTTGCAACGGAATCGGTGTTAGAATTATGCCCCCAAGCAAGCCAGTGCGAAGGAGAAAAAGTGTGCATATTTCTCGGTAATCCGTCTAGCATGCCTCACAATTTTACCAAAGCAATTTAAAGTTTGTCTCTTCCTCTGGTTTTATTTAAATTACACAACTTTCCCAGGCCTTTATAGCCTTCAATCTAATTCAGCCATAACATGGAAAATAATGTGTTTTGCTATAACTGCACTACGATTTGAATATTTTCTGGGGGAAAAACAAAACCTTTTTTTTGTTAAAGGTCCCAATTTTGTTTAAATGTTTACACCCCCTGGCCCACTGCTTCACACTGTTGTGTCAAGTAGGCCGGATGTCCTTTGGGTGGTGGACCATTCTTGATACACACAGAAAACTGTTGTGTGAAAACCCAGCAGCATTGCAGTTCTTGACACAAACAGGTGCTTCTGGAACCTACTACCATACCCCATTCAAAAGCAATTAATATTAAGAATTAGGAAGGTGTTCTTAATGCTTTGTACATTCAGTATATATATATGCCTTTGAATTGGGTATGTGTATAGATATAAATATATATATATATATACACACACACACACACACTGGGGCAAAAAAGTATTTAGTCAGTCACCAATTGTGCAAGTTCTCCCACTTAAAAAGATGAGAGGCCTGTAATTTTCATCATAGGTACACTTCAACTATGACGGACAAAATGAGATTTTAAAAAATCCAGAAAATCACATTGTAGTATTTTTTATGAATTTATTTGCAAATTATGGTGGAAAATAAGTATTTGGTCACCTACAAACAAGCAAGATTTCTGGCTCTCACAGACCTGTAACTTCTTTTAAGAGGCTCCTCGGTCCTCCTCTCATTACCTGTATTAATGGCACCTGTTTGAACTTGTTATCAGTATAAGACACTTGTCCACAACCTAAAACAATCACACTCCAAACTCCACTATGGCCAAGACCAAAGAGCTGTCAAAGGACACCAGAAACAAAATTATAGACCTGCACCAGAGTGGGAAGACTGAATCTGGAATAGGTAAGCAGCTTGGTTTGAAGAAATCAACTGTGGGAGTAATTATTAGGAAATGGAAGACATACAAGACCAATATTTTATTCATTTTTTTCATATGTTGCAATGCAGCAATAATGACAAAACTGACAAGATAAACAACTTGTACATTAAATATGATGCCGCTTTTATAACTTGGGTTTCAGAAATAATGAAAATTTATGATGAATGTTTACATTTAGAGGAAGCTGTTCAAAAGGCAGAAATACATATTGTTGAAACTGTGCACTTTGTACTCCCTTATGCCTGATGTCTTATATAGGTGACATTACATAACTTTTGCTAAGAATGTTGAATTTAATTTTCCAGAAATACGTCATTTGGGTCTACTTGGGCAGTCCTAATCACTGCTTAATTTTCATGCATGGAAAATTGGGTCCAGTTATCTAAGAGTTCCCCTCCCTGTTGCACACAATAAGATTAAATTCCCCCTGCCACAAGGGGAATAATGGCTGATTTAAAATAAAATCGTCAACCCTGTTGTGGTAGGTTAGGAGAACTAAAACAGAAGGTTAGAATAATTAATGTAGGTTAGGGGAATTATGTTAAGGTTAGAAAAAAGGGTTAGCTAAAATGCTACAGTAGTCCCCAAAGCGACTTGAATATGGAACTTTTTGTCCATAGCTGTACTCCATCTAGCCACGTGACCGCGTTCAGTGCATGTAGTGCATTTACAGCACTCTTTTGAAATGAAGTTGTTTTTGACAAAATGGAAATGTGTGAGTTTGTCACTTTTGTAGCTTTGTAGTGAAGACATTTTTTGTGTTTAGGTATTTAGAGAACATCTACGATCAAGGGAAGAGTTTGTCATTTTCCCCATTGACAATCAACTAGCCAAAATCCTGCCCTGGTCTGCTTAGTTTGTTTACTGTCACAGGAATTTCCCGCAAACAAACCCTTCTGTTTTTCCATCCTCTCTTGTAAGGCTCTTGCTAGCTGCAATCTAACTTGAAGTGACAGCAATGGTAGATTACCTGGGTCTCACCACACTGAGTTCAGTTCAATGATGCAAATGACAAAGTGGCTGTCTTGCAATAAATCAGAAGTGTCTATTACTTGATATTAAATTGTTGCCTTGTGACATGTCCCTGCCAAGGTTCTCAGCAGTGCACAGCAACCAAAAACTCAGATGATACAGTTCCCAGACCTGTCATCTAGTCTGTCATGCTTGGTCTAACATGAAATAGAGTGAGTCTCATGTTGGTGATCTCTGAGGGAGAGAGAGACAAAGAAACTGAGCTTCAATACTCCACTGAGGCGGTCTCTGTACATAGCAAGCAGCACAGAATGTGGGATCGTTGCTGAGTATCACATTCAAAGTTCATTGCACATCAGGGAAAGATGGTGCACAGAGATCAAATTCAAGCTGTCACAACCTTAGAACATGCTCCAACTCGACTAGCTCACCAACACGTAAGTTGCAATACAGCAACACACAATAGCGATGACCTATTGTTAACTATAGTTTTATGAATCAGAGCAGCAACGTACAATACAATGTGAGATTGAGAACGCATACATACAAATATTCTTCATATGCAGATTCATATGCCCTAGCCTGTCAAGGAGTTCAGATTATGTTAACATATGCTAAATGTTGTGAGGTCAGTACAATGATAGGGCTAGATGACACTGAATATGGCTTTGAGAAATGTAGCATTTGGACATGTAAGGGGTAGTGGATATATCCCATCATTATTTACTACTATATTACCTCCCAATATTAAATATATTACCAGGCGCAGATGGTCCTACTCGCCAGCTTTGGGGCTTTCACAGCTGTCACACCTGTCAGATACCTGGACATCGGCCACCGGCGTGTCACAACAGGCGGGTCTCTCAGTGTGTGTTTGTGTGTGAGAATGTTCGCATGCATGCTCCTGTATGTACATGCATGTGTTGGTTGGTACCTACATGTGTGTTGCATGTCAATAGTGTGTGTGTGTACTGTGCAGACGTCTAGCCCCAGGTTCGCCGCGTCCACCATCTGCCCTGCAGCACCTTGCCTTTGTGACCAGCCAAGCCGCTGTCACCTTGAAGCACAGTCTGAAGCCACCGGTCACCTCTCATCAATGGCACACCTGCAGAACCACCTGTTTTCACAGTTTTGTCACGCGGAGCCTCAGGAGGTTAGAGACAGGGACAGGTTTTGGGAGTCACGGGTTGAGATGATGACCTGAATTTGAATGCTGGGTTTTGAGAGTTTATGATAGAAGGGTGAAAAGTGGATTTTACAGTCCTCACCATATGTATTTGGACAGTGAAGCTACAATTTAAATTTCAGCTCTGTACTCAAGAATTTTGAATTTGAAATCAAATTGTTACTACAGTATGAGGAGAAAATACAGAACGTCAACTTTTGAGTAAATGGTAAAAAAGATATGTATGAAAATACCCTCAAACAAAAGACAATATTCTGTACTTCTGATGGTTAGCCTCTGATGGAGGTTTTGGCTATAAGGTCTTAAAAAAGAGGATCCGTGTCACATTGAGTGCGGTGTATTTAATTTATAAATGGAAAAGAGATTGAAAAATAAATGGAAATATATACCAAAAGACAAAAAATAAATGAGAGGACAACAAATAACGTCTGCACTGCTATGCCATCTTAGAAAAGATGTCACATCTATCAGAGCAGCTCACAGATCATTGCACCTGTACATAGCCCATCTGTAAATAGCCATCCAACTACCTCATCGGCATATTGTTATTTTTTTCTCTCCTTTGCTCCCCAGTCTCTCTACTTGCACATTCATCTTCTGCACATCTATCACTCCAGTGTTTAATTGCTAAATTGTAATTACTTCACCACTATGGCCTATTTATTGCCTTACCTCCCTTATCTTACCTCATTTGCACACACTGTATATAGATTTTTTCTATTGTGTTATTGACTGTACATTTGTTTATTCCATGTGTAACGTTGTTGTTTGTGTCGCACTGTTTTGCTTTATCTTGGCCAGGTCGCAGATGGAATTAAGAACTTGTTCTCAACTGGCCTACCTGGATAAATAAAAGGTGAAATAAAAAAAATAAACCCTATCCTAGCTAACGACAGTTTACTAGAATTGGTAATATCGTAAGTTTTGAAAATGTGTAACATATAATATAAATTGAAATTCATACGAATGGGTGATGGACATCCACAAATGAATATATACCATATGAAACTTAACATAGCATACTAAATGGAGGTGCTCAGATTTACATACAGAATCATGTGAAATGCCTGAGACCAGGTTGAACATAATGGCTATTAGATTGCCACTGGCTAACCTAGCTAGCTAGCTACCTTCACAAGAAGGAAGACCTTGGTTTTCGGTAAGTGGCTTTTTTATCTTGTAGTGTCACATTTGGAAGGTGCATTGAAACAATTAGCTGAATAACTGGTAGCGTGGTTATTTATTTTCTACCACAGCTAGTTAGAAAACTATGATGCACTAAAGTTACTCTGAAGGGGATCACTAATGCCATTTGGCTATTAAAAAAAACAAGGGAATTATCTGAAAGCATGACATCAGACTATATAGTGTTACGTAACATGTACAATTGACATTTTGTTTTGCCTTAGTTTCATTTTTTGGGCCCAACTCTCACACTTCCAGCTCCTCGTATCGGCCGGGCTAGAGTGGGCATCGAGCCAGGTGCCATGAAGCCGGCTCTACGCATCTGGTCTCCAGTGCGTCTCCTCAGGCCGGCATACATGGCACCAACATTACGCCTGGTGTCCCCGGTTCGCCAGCACAGCCCAGTGTGGGCTATTCCACCTCGCCGCACTGGCCTGGCTACGGGGAGCATTCAACCAGGTAAGGTTGGGCAGGCTCGGTGCTGAAGAGCTCCAGTGCGCCTGCACGGTCCGGTCTATCCAGTGCCACCTCCACGCACCAGCCCTCCGGTGGCAGCTAACCGCACCAGGCGGTCTCTCTGTCTTCTACAGGTGCTCCCGTCTCTCCAGCGCCGCCAGAGCCTCCTGCCTGTCCTGAGCCGCCGGAGCCTCCCGCCTGTCCGGAGCCGCCAGTCACGCCGGCGCTGCTGGAGTCTCCCGCCTGTCCGGCGCTGCCAGACTCTCCCGTCCATTCGGGACCCGTGGCGTGGGTCCCCAGTCCAAGGTCGGAGGCGAGGGTCGTCGCTCTAAAGAGGCCACAGAGGCGGGCTAAGAGGGGCACTAAAACTATGGTGAAGTGGGGTCCACGTCCCGTGCCAGAGCCGCCACCGCGGACAGACGCCCACCCAGACGCTCCCCTATAGGTTCAGGTTTTGCGGCCGGAGTCCGCACCTTTGGGGGGGTACTGTCACATTCTGACCATAGTTCTGTTATTTCATTCTTTGTTTTAGTATGGTCAGGGCGTGAGTTGGGGTGGGCAGTCAGAAAAACAATGTTGGTTTTTGTGTTCAGCCTAGTATGGTTCTCAATCAGAGGCAGGTGTCGTTAGTTGTCTCTGATTGAGAATTATACTTAGGTATCCTGGGTTTCACTTTTGGTTTGTGGGTGTTTGTTTCCATGTGAGTGTTTGTCGCCACACGGTACTGTTTCGGTTTTGTAATTCACGCCATCGTTCGTTTTTGTTCAAGTGTTCATTTGTCTTTATTAAAAACATTATGGACACTTACCACGCTGCACCTTGGTACTCCTCTCCTTCAAATCAAATCTATTTATATAGCCCTTCGTACATCAGCTGATATCTCAAAGTGCTGTACAGAAACCCAGCCTAAAACCCCAAACAGCAAGCAATGCAGGTGTAGAAGCACGGTGGCTAGGAAGAAACCTAGAGAGGAACCAGGCTATGTGGGGTGGCCAGTCCTCTTCTGGCTGTGCTGGGTGCAGATAACAGAACATGGCCAAGATGTTCAAATGTTCATAAATGACCAGCATGGTCCAATAATAATAATAATAATAATAATAATAATAATAATAATAATAATAATAATAATGCAGAACAGTTGAAACTGGAGCAGCAGCACGGCCAGGTGGACTGGGGACAGCAAGGAGTCATCATGTCAGGTAGTCCTGGGGCATGGTCCTAGGGCTCAGGTTCTCCGGGAGAGAGAAAGAGAGAAGGAGAGAATTAGAGAACGCACTCTTCGGTGTCCTGTGTGAATCTAAGAGGACAGGATAAGTACTCCAGATATAACAAACTGACCCTAGCCCCCCCGACACAAACTACTGCAGCATAAATACTGGAGGCTGAGACAGGAGGGGTCAGGAGACCCCTTTCTCCTTCACCAGAAGAAAGCCGTTACACCATAACAAAAGGATTTACTCAAGACACTCATAATCCCTCTTTGAGATTATGGGTTATTGTGTGTAGGCCAGTGATAAAAAAAAGCTCAACTGAATAAATGTTTAATTCAAGCTGTAACAAAACAAAAGTACTCAGTCAGGCAAGCGATGGTACGGCCTATCCCAGGATGACCCGCCACAGGTGCCCAGGTAAGGAGGCGGTCCTGCACACCCGTGGGCACGTAGGTGCAGTTCTGTGCAGGTGCGGGTTCCGTACGCAGTGAATCTTTGAAATGAGTTTGCCAATAAGTGCAGCAGCCCAGTCACAAAGACAACAACCAACAGTATATGTAGTAAACATTGACCGCAGTAAAGAAAAAAAGTCCTCATGTCAATATTCAGATTATCAATTCTCATCAGCAGTCTGCATGAGCAAGCAAGGAGTAGCAATAAATAATTAAATTAATGAAGGCTAATGGATTTGTGTGTGTATACACAGTACACTCCTATGGGGTATTCAAAACAAAGAAAGCTATGAATCACCTCTACATACAGTTCCTAAAGAAATGTCTCACAGATCTGGACTTTGTTCACATTTTGTGTTAGTCTGAATTTAAAATTAAATTGAGATTTTGTGCCACTGGCCTACACACAATTCCCCATAATATGAAAGTATGTTTTTTAAATGTTTACAAATGAATCAAATATGAAAAGCTATGTCTTGAGTCAATACGTATTCAAGCTCTTTGTTATGGCAAGCCTTAAGTTCAGGAGTAAAAATGTGCTTAACAAGTCACAAGTTGCATGTAATTGCAAAAGTACATGCTATGAATCATTTCAAATTCCTTATATTAAGCAAATCAAATCAACAATTATTGTTTTTTATTTATTTATGGAAAGCCAGGGGCACACTCAAACATATATAAAAATAAATCTCATTTATTTTAGAAAATGTACATACGAAACATTTGTGTTCGAGTTTGCCAGATCAGAGGCAGTAATGATGCCTGCTCGTTTTCTTGTGTGTGAATTGGACAATATTCATGTCGTGCTAAGCATGGCCGCCTCGCCGACAGAAATGGCAGCCTCGCTTCGCGTTCCTAGGAAACTAGGCAGTTTTTTTTTTTTACATTGGTACCCCAGGTCATCTTTGGTTTCATTACATACAGTCGAGAAGAACTACTGAATATAAGAGCAGCGTCAACTCACCATCAGTAAGACCAATAATATGACTTTCACGAAGCGGATCCTGTGTTCTGCCTTTCACCCAGAACAACGGAATGCATCCCAGCCGGCGACCCAAAAAAACTACTTCGTAAAAGAGGGAAACGAAGCGGTCTTCTGGTCAGACTCCGGAGACGGGCACATCACAAACCTAGCATATTTCTCGCCAATGTCCAGTCTCTTGACAACAAGGTTGATGAAATCCGAGCAAGGGTAGCATTCCAGAGGGACATCAGGGACTAATGTTCTTTGCGTCACGGAAACATGGCTCACTCGAGAGACTCTATCGGAGTCGGTGCAGCCAGCTGGTTTCTCCACGCATCGCGCCGACAGAAACAAACATCTTTCTGGTAAGAAGAGGGGCGGGGGCGTATGCTTTATGGTTAACGAGACGTGGTGTGGTCACAACAACATACAGGAACTCAAGTCCTTCTGTTCACCTGATTTAGAATTCCTCACAATCAAATGTCGACCGCATTATCTACCAAGGGAATTCTCTTCGATTATAATCACAGCCGTATATATTCCCCCCCAAGCAGACACATCGATGGCTCTGAACTAACTTTATTTGACTCTTTGCAAACTGGAATCAACATATCCTGAGGCTGCATTCATTGTAGCTGGGGATTTTAACAAGGCTAATCTGAAAACAAGACTCCCTAAATTGTATCAGCATATCGATTGCGCAACCAGGGCTGGTAAAACCTTGGATCATTGTTATTCTAACTTTCGCGATGCGTATAAGGCCCTCCCCCGCCCTCCTTTCAGAAAAGCTGACCACGACTCCATTTTGTTGCTCCCTGCATACAGACAGAAGCTAAAACAAGAAGCTCCCACGCTGAGGTCTGTCCAACGCTGGTCCGACCAATCTGATTCCACGCTCCAAGACTGCTTCCATCACGTGGACTGGGACATGTTTCGTATTGCATCAAACATTGACTAATACGCTGATTCGGTGAGCGAATTCATTAGAACGTGCGTTGAAGATGTCGAACAGTGTAGCTATTCCCTCCGCAAGGCAATCAAACAAGCATAGAGACAGTATAGAGACAAAGTAGAATCGCAATTCAACGGCTCAGACACGAGGTATGTGGCAGGGTCTACAGTCAATCACGGATTACAAAAAGAAAACCAGCCCCGTCACGGACCAGGATCTCTTGCTCCCAGGCAGACTAAATAACTTTTTTGCCCGCTTTGAGGACAATACAGTGCCACGGTCCGCAACCAAAACATGCGGACTCTCCTTCACTGCAGCGAGGTGAGTAAAACATTTAAACGTGTTAACCCTCGCAAGGCTGCAGGCTCAGACGGCATCCCCAGCCGCGTCCTCAGAGCATGCGCAGACCAGCTGGCTGGCTGGTGTGTTTACGGACATATTCAATCAATCCCTATCTTAGTCTGCTGTTCCCACATGCTTCAAGAGGGCCACCATTGTTCCTGTTCCCAAGAAAGCTAAGGTAACTGAGCTAAACGACTACCGCCCCGTAGCACTCACTTCCGTCATCATGAAGTGCTTTGAGAGACTAGTCAAGGACCATATCACCCCCACCCTACCTGACACCCTAGACCCACTCCAATTTGCTTACCGCCCAAATAGGTCCACAGACGATGCAATCTCAACAACACTGCACACTTCCCTAACCCATCTGGATAAGAGGAATACCTATGTGAGAATGCTGTTCATCGACTACAGCTCGGCATTTAACACCATAGTGCCCTCCAAGCTCGTCATCAAGCTCGAGACCCTGGGTCTCGACCCCGCCCTGTGCAACTGGGTACTGGACCTCCTGACGGGCCGCCCCCCAGGTGGTGAGGGTAGGTAACATCTCCACCCCGCTGATCCTCAACACTGGGGCCCCACAAGGGTGCGTTCTGAGCACTCTCCTGTACTCCCTGTTCACCCACGACTGCGTGGCCACGCACGCCTCCAACTCAATCATCAAGTTTGCGGACGACACAACGGTTGTAGGCTTGATTACCAACAACGACGAGACGGCCTACAGGGAGGAGGTGAGGGCCCTCGGAGTGTGGTGTCAGGAAAATAACCTCACACTCAACGTCAACAAAACTAAGGAGATGATTGTGGACTTCAGGAAACAGCAGAGGGAACACCCCCCTATCCACAACGATAGAACAGTAGTGGAGAGGGTTGTAAGATTTAAGTTCCTCAGTGTACACATCACGGACAAACTGAATTGGTCCACCCACACAGACAGCATCGTGAAGAAGGCGCAGCAGCGCCTCTTCAACCTCAGGAGGCTGAAGAAATTTGGCTTGTCACCAAAAGCACTCACAAACTTCTACAGATTCATCCTGACAGGCTCCATCACCGCCTGGTACGGCAACTGCTCCGCCCACAACCGTAAGGCTCTCCAGAGGGTAGTGAGGTCTGCACAACGCATCACCGGAGGCAAACTACCTGCCCTCCAGGACACCTACACCACCCGATGTCACAGGAAGGCCATTAAGATCATCAAGGACAACAACCACCCGAGCCACTGCCTGTTCACCCCGCTATCATCCAGAAGGCGAATACAGTACAGGTGCATCAAAGCTGGGGCCGAGAGACTGAAAAACAGCTTCTATCTCAAGGCCATCAGACTGTTAAACAGCCACCACTAACATTGAGTGGCTACTGCCAACACACTGACTCAACTCCAGCCACTTTAATAATGGGAATTGATGTAAAATATATCACTAGCCACTTAATATGTTTACATACCCTACATTATTTCTCATATGTATACGTATATACTGTACTCTATATCATCTACTGCATCTTTATGTAATACATGTATCACTAGCTACTTTAAACTATGCCACTTTGTTTACATACTCATATGTATATACTGTACTCGATACTATCTATTGCATCTTGCCTATGCCGCTCTGTACCATCACTCATATATCTTTATGTACATATTCTTTATCCCTTTACACTTGTGTGTATAAGGTAGTAGTTTTGGAATTGTTAGCTAGATTACTCGTTGGTTATTACTGCATTGTCGGAACTAGAAGCACAAGCATTTCGCTACACTCGCATTAACCTCTTGATTCTAGCCATCCCGGATCCTGGATCGTGAATACAGCCTCAAACTCATTACCATAACGCAACGTTAACTATTCATGAAAATCGCAAATGAAATGAAATTAATATGCTAGCTCTCTAGCTTAGCCTTTTGTTAACAACACTGTCATCTCAGATTTTCAAAATATGCTAGCGTAGCATTTAGCGTTAGCATCAGCAGGCAACATTTTCACAAAAACAAGAAAAGCATTCAAATAAAATCATTTACCTTTGAAGAACTTCAGATGTTTTCAATGAGGAGACTCCGATAGCAAATGCTCAGTTTTTCCTGAAAGATTATTTGTTTAGGAGAAATCGCTCCGTTTGGTCCGTCACGTTTGGCTACCAAAATAACCCAAAAATTCAGTCATCAAAACGCCAAACTTTTTTCCAAATTAACTCCATAATATTGACTGAAACATGGTAAACGTTTAGAATCAATCCTCAAGGTGTTTTTCAGATATCTCTTCATGATATATCGTTCGTGAAAGCCTCCTCTCAATCACTGGATGACTGCGTGCAGCTTGTAGATTACGCACCAATTTAGACAAAGGACACCGGGCGGACCCCTGGTAAATGTAGTCTCCTATGGCCAATCTTCCAATGATATGCCTACAAATACGTCACAATGCTGCAGACACCTTGGAGAAACAGGCTCATTCCTGGTGCATTCACAGCCATATAAGGAGACAATGGAATACAGAGCCTCAAATTCTGCTCATTTCCTGTTTGAAGTTTCATCTTGGTTTCGCCTGTAGCATGAGTTCTGTGGCACTCACAGATAATATCACAGAAACGTCAGGGTGTTTTCTTTCCAAAGCTGTCAATTATATGCATAGTCGAGCATCTTTGTGACAAAATATTGCGCTTAAAACGGGCACGTTTTTTTATCCATAAATTAAAAGAGCGCCCCCTATATCCAAGAAGTTAACATCTGCTAACCATGTGTATGTGACAAATAAAATTTGATTTGAAATGTAATGAGTACTTTTCAGTGTCAGGGAAAATGTATGGCAGTAGAAAGTACATATTTTCTTTAGAAACGTAGTGGGGTAAAAGTACAAGTTGTCAAAAAATATACATTGTACCTTACTAACAACCCCCCAAAAAAAAACAACAACACTTAAGTAATACTATTCCAAAACATGCATCTTGCTTGCAATAAGGCAAATCCAACATAACATACAAGTGAGTACAACTCTTCATATTTCTAGCATGGTGGTGACTGAATCATGTTCTGCAAGACCTAAGTAGTTTTTTAGGATAAAAAGAAATGGAATAGCGTAAAGCACAGGCAAAATCCATGAGACAAACCTGGTTCAGACTGCTTTCTGACAGACACTGGGAGACAAATTCACCTTTCAGCAGTACAATAACCTAAAAAATAAGGCCAAACTATTCACAAAAACAAGACAGTTTTAATGCTGTCACATTCTGACCTTTATTTTGTATGGTCAGGGTGGGCAGTCTGTTTTTCTATGTTGGGGTTTTGAGTTCAGCCTAGTATGGTTCTCAGAGGCAGGTGTCGTTGTCTCTGAGAATCATACTTAGGTAGCCTGGGTTTCACTTTTGGTTTGTGGGTGTTTTCGATGTGTATGTTTGTTGCCACACGGTACTGTTTCGGTTTCCTTCATGTTCACGTTTATTGTTTTGTATTTTCATAGTGTTCAGTTTATATCTTAATAAAAAAATGGAGACTTACCACGCTGCGCATTAGTCCTCCAATCCTTCTCCTCAGAAGAGGAGGAAGAAAGCCGTTACAAATGCTTTTACAATGTCACCGTTTGCCTATGATCGAGTGGCAATTGAACTTCTAGCTTGGAATAGACAGAGGTCAACCATTTTCCTTCACTCTACCCAGAGAATATATATTAACTGGGAAAGATTTAGGATGCAACATTTAGGGATTAGTGGTATTGGGGTAGAGGTAATCTCAGCGTATAAAAGTTTGAGTTGAGTTCTGTGCAATATCTCAGCACACTCACACAGGCAATGATACTGTACAAGCTGCCATCATGCATGTTACATTTAACACAAGTCTGGGATATATAACTGAAAATACAGACCTTATTCCTGTATGATGCATTATACAGGGATGACTTCTGTATTTTCAAAGTAACATCTTAACTTGATTGCTAAGAATCAAAACATTTTGGGACTGTCAAATAGGCTAATGAAATAAATACCGAAAGTGTTACGGTTTTCTGGTGAAAGAGAGAATCAAAATGCAGCGAGGTTATCTTTAATGAAAGATTAAAAATACCAACAATATACAAAACAAAAAACCGAAACAGCCCTATCTGGTGCGAACACAGAGTCAGGAACAATCAACCACAAAATACCCAAAGAATATGGCTGCCTAAATATTTTTATTTATTTCACCTTTATTTAACCAGGTAGGCAAGTTGAGAACAAGTTCTCATTTACAATTGCGACCTGGCCAATATAAAGCAAAGCAGTTCGACAGATACAACGACACAGAGTTACACATGGAGTAAAACAAACATACAGTCAATAATACAGTATAAACAAGTCTATATATGATGTGAGCAAATGAGGTGAGAAGGAAGGCAAAAAAGGCCATGGTGGCAAAGTAAATACAATATAGCAAGTAAAACACTGGAATGGTAGTTTTGCAATGGAAGAATGTGCAAAGTAGAAATAAAAATAATGGGGTGCAAAGGAGCAAAATAAATAAATGAATTAAATACAGTTGGGAAAGAGGTAGTTGTTTGGGCTAAATTATAGGTGGGCTATGTACAGGTGCAGTAATCTGTGAGCTGCTCTGACAGTTGGTGCTTAAAGCTAGTGAGGGAGATAAGTGTTTCCAGTTTCAGAGATTTTTGTAGTTCGTTCCAGTCATTGGCAGCAGAGAACTGGAAGGAGAGGCGACCAAAGAAAGAATTGGTTCTGGGGGTGACTAGAGAGATATACCTGCTGGAGCGTGTGCTACAGGTGGGAGATGCTATGGTGACCAGCGAGCTGAGATAAGGGGGGACTTTACCTAGCAGGGTCTTGTAGATGACATGGAGCCAGTGGGTTTGGCGACGAGTATGAAGCGAGGGCCAGCCAACGAGAGCGTACAGGTCGCAATGGTGGGTAGTATATGGGGCTTTGGTGACAAAATGGATTGCACTGCGATAGACTGCATCCAATTTGTTGAGTAGGGTATTGGAGGCTATTTTGTAAATGACATCGCCAAAGTCGAGGATTGGTAGGATGGTCAGTTTTACAAGGGTATGTTTGGCAGCATGAGTGAAGGATGCTTTGTTGCGAAATAGGAAGCCAATTCTAGATTTAACTTTGGATTGGAGATGTTTGATATGGGTCTGGAAGGAGAGTTTACAGTCTAACCAGACACCTAAGTATTTGTAGTTGTCCACGTATTCTAAGTCAGAGCCGTCCAGAGTAGTGATGTTGGACAGGCGGGTAGGTGCAGGTAGCGATCGGTTGAAGAGCATGCATTTAGTTTTACTTGTATTTAAGAGCGTTTGGAGGCCACGGAAGGAGAGTTGTATGGCATTGAACCTTGCCTGGAGGGTTGTTAACACAGTGTCCAAAGAAGGGCCAGAAGTATACAGAATGGTGTCGTCTGCGTAGAGGTGGATCAGAGAGGTGTTCTTATTCTCCATGGACTTTACAGTGTCCCAGAACTTTGAGTTAGTGTTGCAGGAAGCATATTTCTGCTTGAAAATGCTAGCCTTGGCTTTTCTAACTGCCTGTGTATAATGATTTCTAGCTTCCCTGAACAGCTGCATATCACAGGGGCTGTTCGATGCTAATGCAGAACACCAGAGGATGTTTTTGTGTTGGTTAAGGGCAGTCAGGTCTGGGGAGAACCAAGGGCTAGATCTGTTCCTGGTTCTACATTTCTTGAATGGGGCATGTTTATTTAAGATGGTTAGGAAGGCAGTTTAAAAAAAATATCCAGGCATCCTCTACTGACGGGATGAGATCAATATCGTTCCAGGATACCCCGGCCAGGTCGATTAGAAAGGCCTGCTCGCTGAAGTGTTTCAGGGAGCGTTTTACAGTGATGAGTGGAGGTCGTTTGACCGCTGACCCATTACGGATGCAGGCAATGAGGCAGTGATCGCTGAGATCTTGGTTGAAGACAGCAGAGGTGTATTTAGAGGGCAAGTTGGTTAGGATGATATCTATGAGGGTGCCCGTGTTTAAGGCTTTGGGGAGGTACCTGGTAGGTTCATTGATAATTTGTGTGAGATTGAGGGCATCAAGTTTAGATTGTAGGATGTCTGGGGTGTTAAGCATGTTCCAGTTTAGGTCGCCTAGCAGCACGAGCTCTGAAGATAGATGGGGGGCAATCAGTTCACATATGGTGTCCAGAGCACAGCTGGGGGCAGAGGGTGGTCTATAGCAGGCGGCAACTGAGAGAGACTTGTTTTTAGAGAAGTTCAAATTGTTTGGGTACAGACCTGGATAGTAGGACAGAACTCTGCAGGCTCTCTTTGCAGAAGATTGCAACACCACCCCCTTTGGCAGTTCTATCTTGTAGTTTGGGATGAACATTTCAGAATTTTTGGTGGTCTTCCTAAGCCAGGATTCAGACACAGCTAGAACATCCGGGTTGGCAGAGTGTGCTAAAGCAGTGAATAGAACAAACTTAGGGAGGAGGCTTCTAATGTTAACATGCATGAAACCAAGGCTATTACGGTTACAGAAGTCGTCAAAAGAGAGCGCCTGGGGAATAGGAGTGGAGCTAGGCACTGCAGGGCCTGGATTCACCTCTACATCGCCAGAGGAACATAGGAGTAGAATAAGGGTGCGGCTAAAAGCAATAAGAATTGGTCGTCTAGAACGAGTAAAAGTAAAGTAAAGAGTAAAAGGAGGTTTCTAGGGGCGATAAAATGGCATCAAGTTATAATGTACAGACAAAGGTATGGTAGGATGTGAATACAGTGGAGGTAAACCTAGGTAATTGCGTGATGAAGAGAGATGTCTCTAGAAACATAATTGAAACCAGGAGATGTCATTGCATGTGTGGGTGGTGGAACTAATAGGTTGGATAAGGTATAGTGAGCAGGACTAGAGGCTCTACAGTGAAATAAGCCAATAAACACTAACCAGAACAGCAATGGACAAGGCATATTGACATTAAGGAGAGGCATGCTTAGTCGAGTGATCAAAAGGGTCCGGTGAGTGGAGAGGTTGGTTGGGGGTCACGGCGATTTAGACAGCTAGCCAGGCCATCGGTAGCAAGCTAGCATAGGATGGAGGTCTGTTATTAGCCACCTCTTGCGTTCCGTCAGTAGATTAGTGGGGTTCCGTGTGGTAGAGGGGATTAATCCAAATCACAAATCAAAAATGAAGATAGTTAGAGGCCCAAGAAGAAAACATAATAAAAATAAATCAATTGTCCGATTGTCTATTCAGATAGCAGCCGATAAGACAGCTAACGGTTAGCAGGCCGCAGATGAGCGTTCAGGTAACGTCGCGACGGAGGAGCCAGCCGGATAACTCCTTCGGGTAGATAACGTCGGCAGTCCAGTTGTGAAGGCCCGGTGGGGCTCCGTGTAGGCAGTAAAACGGGTCCGGATAGGTGACTGCAGCCCAGGAGTGATTGACGGAGCTGGCTAGCTCCGGAATAATTGATGTTTGCTCCGGAATCGACGAAAGCCGATAGTCACACGGATAGCAGCTAGATTGCTGTGAGATCCAGGTATGAATGTCCAGAGAGCGGTTGAAATCCAGGGACATGGAGAGAAAAATTGGTCCGGTATGTTCTGTTCCGCGCTGTACAAAACTGGCAATAGATTTTCGAGCTAAAGGATAGCTGATGACCACAAACCGTGGTTAGCTGAATACTAACGATTTGCCAGTAAAGAAGCTAACTAGCTTCTGAACTAGCTTCTGGGCTAGCTTCTGGCTAGCTTCTTGGAGGATTACAGATTTGAGGTAAATAATACTTTTTTATAAATAGGTGAGGCGGGTTGCAGGAGAGTGTTTTGAAGATGAGTTGATGGAAAATTTAAAAAATGTATGTGAAAAAAGTTGTAAATATATATATATATACGGGGTTCCCAATATGGTTCCCAATCAGAGACAACGATAAACACCTGCCTCTGAGAACCTAGACAACTGTTACGAATCCCTTTTGGCCCGACAGTCTAGGGGGGTGGTAATGAGACTCGTAACAACTCATGCAATTTATAATAGTGACAAAGTGAGAACAAAATAACCACGACTACTGAAATCTACCATCAAACTCAAGGTTTATTGGAAAACATCTGGTAATGGGGGGAGGAGCAGGAAAGGGGCTGAGCTGGACCCAAGGAACGAAATAATAAGTATTCAAGAACACCCCTAAGCTAGACTATTTCAACAACAGCTAACCAACCAAAAATACAGTGGGTGGTCCACCCAGTTCTAACTAGGGTACTTAACAAAGTAAACCTACGGGTAGTGTATGCCCATGGGCGACTTGTCTTGTTTCCCCCTTTTCCCACCAGCAAACACCATAACCAAAAACAATACTCACAGGTGATGACAAAGTGCTATGGAGGTGCTCAAACAGAGGTCAATACACAAAGAGAGAGTGAAACAGCGAGAGCTACAGACATGGCATTTACAGAGAGATTGAGCTCTACAGCAAACAACTGACAGGGTTTTTAAACCAAGGGAAAGGAACTGTGATTGGGTAGGAAACAGGAAGAGGTGTGTCTTCTGATTGATGATTGATTGGGGAGTGATGATTTTCACCTGTGAGGGGAGAAGGAGAGAAAAGAAAACAGGACACCTGTATCTGTAACAACAACCATAGACTTTCCTAGACTACTTAACTAAACACAATCCCATAAACTACAAAAACCCTAGACAAAACAAACCACATAAATCACCCATGTCACACCCTGCCCTAACCAAAATAATAAAGAGAACAGAATACTAAGACCAGGGCGTGACAAAACGTTTCTTGGTGGAAACTAAATAATAATAATATTTACAGTAGTTGTCGAGGGTGCAACAAGTCAGCACCTCAGGAGTAAATCTCAGTTGGCTTTTCATAGCTGATCATTGAGAGGATCTCTACCACTCCTGCTGTCTCTATAGAGTTGAAAACAGGTCTGGGACAGGTAGCACATCCGGTGAACAGGTCAGGGTTCCATAGCCACAGGCAGAACAGTTGAAACTGGAGCAGCAGCATAAACAATCCAAAAACAACCCTGAAGCTATAGTGCCAACAAACAAACACAACTTCCCTTAAAGACAGGTGGGAAAGGGGCTACCTAAGTATGGTTCTCATTCAGAGACAATGATAGACAGCTGTCCCTGATTGATAACACGCATATTTTCTCAAGCTCTGTTAAGACAGATGAGGAGCGTTGGTGAACAGCAATCTTACAAGTCTTTCTTCAGATTTTCAATGGGATTCAAGTCTGGGCTTTGTTTGTGCAACTCAAGGACTTTCACATCCTTGTTCTGGTGATGAGCTGTGCCTGGTTTTCTCCAGACATAGCACTTTGAATTCAGGCCAAATAATTTTTGTCTCATCAGACCACAGAATATTTTGCCTTATGCTCTGTCTTTCACGTGCCTTTTTGAAAACATTCGGTGTATGGTCTTGTGCCTTTTTCTCAGGTGTGGTTTCAGTCTGGCCACCCTCCCACACAGCCCAGATTGGTGAAATGCTGTGTAGAGACCTTCTGGTAGATTCTCCCATCTCAGCCAAGGAACTATGTAGTTCTGCAAGAGTGGTCATTGGGTTCTTGCTCACCTCCCTCCTTCTTGCCCTGTTTCCCAGTTTGGTCGGATGGCCAGCTCTAGGCAGAGTCTGCGTAGTTCTATATTTCTTTAATTTCCCAATGATGGAGACCACTGTGCTCTTGGAAAATTTCAACATTCTAGAAATGTACTTCTGTTAATGAGATACATTTGAATATATATTGTATGTGTGGAAACCCCCTTGAATTAGTGGATTTGGCTATTTAAGCTACACACATTGCTGTTGTGTATAAATTTAAGCACACAGCCATGCAAACTCCATAGAAAACATTGGCAGTAGAATGGAATTTATTGTAGCGGGGGACTTTAATAAAGCAAATCCAAGGAAAACGCTATCTAAGTTCTATGAACACATCGCCTGCAGTACTGGTTCTTCAAAAACTCTCGACCAATGTTACTCTCCATTCCGGGCTGGCTACAAGGCCCTCCCCCGCACTCCCGTCGGCAAATCAAATCATGACTCCCTTCCTATAAACATACTCAAACAAGACTTACTCGAGCTAAGATCTATCTATACAATGCTGTTCTGACCAATCATAATCCATGCCTCAAGATTGTTTTGACCCCCCAAACTGGGATATGTTAGGGGTTGCCTTTGAGAATCACATTGACGCATACAGTGCCTTGCGAAAGTATTCGGCCCCCTTGAACTTTGCGACCTTTTGCCACATTTCAGGCTTCAAACATAAATATATAAAACTGTATTTTTTTGTGAAGAATCGTTCAAAAATAAACATATCCAGGTGTTAGAATTGCCAAGTCAAACTCCAGACCTGAATCCAATCGAGAATCTGTGGAAAGAACTGAAAACTGCTGTTCACAAATGCTCTCCATCCAACTTCACTGAGCTCGAGCTGTTTTGCAAGGAAGAATGGGAAAAAATGTCAGTCTCTCAATGTGCAAAACTGATAGAGACATACCCCAAGCGACTTACAGCTGTAATCGCAGCAAAAGGTGGCGCTACAAAGTATTAACTTAAGGGGGCTGAATAATTTGATTTGTTAAAAAAGTTTGAAATATCCAATAAATGTCGTTCCACTTCATGATTGTGTCCCACTTGTTGTTGATTCTTCACAAAAAAATACAGTTTTATATATTAATGTTTGAAGCCTGAAATGTGGCAAAAGGTCGCAAAGTTCAAGGGGGCCGAATACTTTCGCAAGGCACTGTACACTGAAACTGTGACTGAGTTCATCAGGAAGTGTATAGGGGATATTGTTCACACTGTGATGATTAAAACGTATCTAAACCAAAAACCGTGGATAGATGATGGCAGCATTTGCACAAAACTTAAAGCGCATGTAGCCACGGTAAGGAACTATGTTAATTTAAATAAATTCATTAGGCCGTGATCTATGGATTTCACATGACTGGGAATACAGATACCTTAAAAAAAAGGTAGTGGCATGGATCAGAAAACTAGTCAGTATCTGGTGTGACCACCATTTGCCTTATGCAGTGCGACACATCTCCTTCGCATAGAGTTCATCAGGCTGTTGATTGTGGCATGTGGAATGTTGTCCTACTTCTCTTCAATTGCTATGCGAAGTTGCTGGATATGGGCGGGAACTGGAACACTGTCATACGGCATCCCAAATATGCTCAATGGGTGACATGTCTGGTGGGTATGCAGGTCATGGAAGAACTGGGACATTTTCAGTTTCCAGGAATTGTGTATAAATCCTTGCAGCATGGAACCATGCATTGTCATGCTGAAACATGAGGTGATGGTGGCAGATGAATGGCATGACAATGGGCCTCAGGATCTCGTCACAGTGTCTCGTTGCACACAAATTGCCATTGATAAAATGCAATTGTGTTCATTGTCTGTAGCTTATGCCTGCCTATATCATAACCCCACCACCACCAAGGGGTACTCTGCTCACAACATTGACATCAGCAAACCTCTAGCCCACACAACGCCAAGCCATCTGCCCGGTAGAGTTGAAACCAGGATTAATCTATGAAGAGCATACATCTCCAAGAGCCAGTGGCCATCCAAGGTGAGAATCTGCCACTGAATGTGGTTACATCACCGAACTGCAGTCAGGTCAAAACCCTGGTGGGGACGATACGCACACAGATGAGCTAGCGCCGAGACGGTTTCTGATAGTTTTTAGAGAAACTGCCTGTAGCTCAAAGTGTGTTAGACCTATCAATCAAACACTGTGGGCAGTGTTTCGGTAATGTGAGGCAGAAGAGATTGCCTGGGTTTAGCTAGGAAGATGAGAAGCTGTACAACATAGCTACAGCCTAACTATACTAACAAAAATATATACGCAACATTTAACGTTTTGGTACCATGTTTCATGAGCTAAAATAAAAAAATCATGTAATTTTACACAAAAGGTTTATTCCTCTCAAATGATGAAAACAAATTTGTTTACATCCCTGTTACGAAGCGTTTCTCCCTTTCCAAGATAATCCATCCACCTGACAGGTGTGGCATATAAAGAAGCTGATTGAACAGCATGATCATTACACAGGTGCACCTTGCCAGCTTCTTCACCTGCAGAATCATCTGAAATCAGCCGGACAGCTGATGAAACTGTTGCACAGTTTGACAATTTGATCATTTGAATGTCAACAGTCTTAAAACACACAGAGCATGGAAAAGCATTGTCAATGCCAATGCAAGATTGAATCAAGATGCTCATAGACTTCCATATGGAAGATTGAAATAATATTCAGTCTTAAATTCTAATAGGCAAATGATAAATCAAATCAAATCAAATGTATTTATATAGCCCTTCGTACATCAGCTGATATCTCAAAGTGCTGTACAGAAACCCAGCCTAAAACCCCAAACAGCAAGCAATGCAGGTGTAGAAGCACGGTGGCTAGAAAAACTCCCTCGAAAGGCCAAAACCTAGGAAGAAACCTAGAGAGGAACCAGGCTCTGTGGGTAGGCTAGTCCTCTTCTGGCTGTGCCGGGTGCAGATTATAACAGAACATGGCCAAGATGTTCAAATGTTCATAAATGACCAGCATGGTCCAATAATAATAAGGCAGAACAGTTGAAACTGGAGCAGCAGCACGGCCAGGTGGACTGGGGACAGCAAGGAGTCATCATGTCAGGTTGTCCTGAGGCATGGTCCTAGGGCTCAGGTCCTCCGAGAGAGAGAAAGAAAGAGAGAAAGAGAGAATTAGAGAGAGCACACTTAAATTCACACAGGACACCGAATAGGACAGGAGAAGTACTCCAGATATAACAAACTGACCCTAGCCCCCCGACACAAACTACTGCAGCATAAATACTGGAGGCTGAGACAGGAGGGGTCAGGAGACACTGTGGCCCCACCCGAGGACACCCCCGGACAGGGCCAAACAGGAAGGATATAACCCCACCCACTTTGCCAAAGCACAGCCCCCACACCACTAGAGGGATATCTTCAACCACCAAATTACCATCCTGAGACAAGTCTGAGTATAGCCCACAAAGATCTCCGCCACGGCACAACCCAAGGGGGGTGCGCCAACCCAGACAGGATGATCACATCAGTGACTCAACCCACTCAGGTGACGCACCCCTCCCAGGGACGGTATGAGAGAGCCCCAGTAAGCCAGTGACTCAGCCCCTGTAATAGGGTTAGAGGCAGAGAATCCCAGTGGAAAGAGGGGAACCAGCCAGGCAGAGACAGCAAGGGTGGTTCGTTGCTCCAGAGCCTTTCCATTCACATTCACACTCCTGAGCCAGAATACACTCAATCATATGACCCACTGAAGAGATGAGTCTTCAGTAAAGACTTAAAGGTTGAGACCGAGTTTGCGTCTCTGACATGGGTAGGCAGACCGTTCCATAAAAATGGAGCTATATAGGAGAAAGCCCTGCCTCCAGCTGTTTGCTTAGAAATTCTAGGGACAATTAGGAGGCCTGCGTCTTGTGACCGTAGCGTACGTGTAGGTATTTACGGCAGGACCAAATCAGAGAGATAGGTAGGAGCAAGCCCATGTAATGCTTTGTAGGTTAGCAGTAAAACCTTGAAATCAGCCCTTGCTTTGACAGGATGCCAGTGTAGGGAGGCTAGCACTGGAGTAATATGATCAATTTTTTTGGTTCTAGTCAGGATTCTAGCAGCAGTATTTAGCACTAACTGAAGTTTATTTAGTGCTTTATCCGGGTAGCCGGAAAGTAGAGCATTGCAGTAGTCTAACCTAGAAGTGACAAAAGCATGGATTAATTTTTTCTGCATCATTTTTGGACAGAAAGTTTCTGATTTTTGCAATGTTACGTAGATGGAAAAAAGCTGTCTTTGAAATGGTCTTGATATGTTCTTCAAAAGAGAGATCAGGGTCCAGAGTAACGCCGAGGTCCTTCACGGTTTTATTTGAGACGACTGTACAACCATTAATTGTCAGATTCAACAGAAGATCTCTTTGTTTCTTGGGACCTAGAACAAGCATCTCTGTTTTGTCCGAGTTTAAAAGTAGAAAGTTTGCAGCCATCCACTTCCTTATGTCTGAAACACATGCTTCTAGCAAGGGCAATTTTGGGGTTTCACCATGTTTCATTGAAATGTACAGCTGTGTGTCATCCGCATAGCAGTGAAAGTTAACATTATGTTTTTGAATGACATCCCCAAGAGGTAAAATATATAGTGAAAACAATAGTGGTCCTAAAACGGAACCTTGAGGAACACCGACATGTACAGTTGATTTGTCAGAGGACAAACCATTCACAGAGACAAACTGATATCTTTCCGACAGATAAGATCTAAACCAGGCCAGAACTTGTCCGTGTAGACCAATTTGGGTTTCCAATCTCTCCAAAAGAATGTGGTGATCGATGGTATCAAAAGCAGCACTAAGGTCTAGGAGCACGAGGACAGATGCAGAGCCTCGGTCTGATGCCATTAAAAGGTAATTTACCACCTTCACAAGTGCAGTCTCAGTGCTATGATGGGGTCTAAAACCAGACTGAAGCATTTCGTATACATTGTTTGTCTTCTGGAAGGCAGTGAGTTGCTGCGCAACAGCCTTTTCTAAAATTTTTGAGAGGAATGGAAGATTCGATATAGGCCGATAGTTTTTTATATTTTCTGGGTCAAGGTTTGGCTTTTTCAAGAGAGGCTTTATTACTGCCAATTTTAGTGAGTTTGGTACACATCCGGTGGATAGAGAGCTGTTTATTATGTTCAACATAGGAGGGCCAAGCACAGGAAGCAGCTCTTTCAGTAGTTTAGTTGGAATAGGGTCCAGTATGCAGCTTGAAGGTTTAGAGGCCATGATTAATTTCATCATTATGTCAAGAGATATAGTACTATAACACTTGAGCGTCTCTCTTGATCCTAGGTCCTGGCAGAGTTGTGCAGACTCAGGACAACTGAGCTTTGAAGGAATACGCAGATTTAAAGAGGAGTCTGTAATTTGCTTTCGAATAATCATGATCTTTTCCTCAAAGAAGATAATGAATTTATCACTGCTAAAGTGAAAGCTATCCTCTCTTGGGGAATGCTGCTTTTTAGTTAGCTTTGTGACAGTATCAAAAAGGAATTTCGATTATTCTTATTTTCCTCAATTAAGTTAGAAAAATAGGATGATCGAGCAGCAGTAAGGGCTCTTCGTCTTTCCAAGCTAGTCGGAAGACTTCCAGTTTGGTGTGGCACCATTTCCATTCCTATTTTCTGGAAGCTTGCTTCAGAGCTCGGGTATTTTCTGTGTACCAGGGAGCTAGTTTCTTATGAGAAATGTTTTTAGTTTTTAGGGGTACAACTGCATCTAGGGTATTGCGCAAGGTTAAATTGAGTTCCTCAGTTAGGTGGTTAATTGATTTTTGTCCTCTGGCATCCTTGGGTAGACAGAGGGAATCTGGAAGGACATCAAGGAATCTTTGTGTTGTCTGTGAATTTATAGCACGACTTTTGATGTTCCTTGGTTGGGGTCTGAGCAGATTATTTGTTGCAATTGCAAATGTAATAAAATGGTGGTCCGATAGAAAAACATTAAGATCCACAACATTTATTCCATGGGACAAAACTAGGTCCAGAGTATGACTGTGACAGTGAGTGGGTCCAGAGACATGTTGGACAATACCCACTGAGTCGATGATGTCTCCAAAAGCCTTTTGGAGTGGGTCTGTGGACTTTTCCATGTGAATATTAAAGTCACCAAAGATTAGAATATTATCTGCTATGACTACAAGGTCCGATAGGAATTCAGGGAACTCAATGAGGAACGCTGTATATGGCCCAGGAGGCCTGTAAACAGTAGCTATAAAAAGTGATTGAGTAGGCTGCATAGATTTCATGACTAGAAGCTCAAAAGACGAAAACTTCTTTTTTTTTGTAATTTGAAATTTGCTATCGTAAATGTTAGCAACACCTCCGCCTTTGCGGGATGCACGGGGGATATGGTCACTAGTGTAGCCAGGAGGTGAGGCCTCATTTAACACAGTAAATTCATCAGGCTTAAGCCATGTTCCAGTCAGGCCAATCACATCAAGATTATGATCAGTGATTAGTTCATTGACTATAATTGCCTTTGAAGTAAGGGATCTAACATTAAGTAGCCCTATTTTGAGATGTGAGGTATCATGATCTCTTTCAATAATGACAGGAATGGAGGAGGTCTTTATCCTAGTGAGATTGCTAAGGCAAACACCGCCATGTTTAGTTTTGCCCAACCTAGGTCGAGGCACAGACACGGTCTCAATGGTGATAGCTGAGCTGACTACACTGACTGTGCTAGTGGCAGACTCCACTATGCTGGCAGGCTGGCTAACAGTCAATATCATGTTTGCAATTCCTTTTTCTAAAGGGGTATGGATTGGGACAAAATTCTAATTCAAAGACCACAAAATATGAATATCAGTAATGTGTGATTGCTCCATTATAAGCTACTACAGGCTTCTATAACAGCAAAAATATTGAGGTAATTGCATTTCAAAAAGTAGTAACTGCTTGGTTGTAATCGAATGCTGTATGTCATGCATTTTGTATATGAGTGTATAACTGGATATTGGCTATATAATAGGAATTTTATAAGTGGTAAAACTCAATGTGTTGATTTTCTACTACATTCATTAAACCTACTCAACCTGAGTGTTTGAGAAGGATCAGTATGTCCTTGAAATATTGTCATAATTTGCCATCTATAATTGGCATGTACACAGCAATGGAAATTATAAATAAATAAGCAATGCCACATGAATAAATAATTACAGTGTCTATTCTCGTGGCTGTAAAAGGAAGGAAGGCAGGAAATGGCCCAGCCACTGATGGATGAGACCGCAAACTTTCTCCTCAAGAAGTTGACACTCAAACACTGTCAGTAAATAACTCATGAACAAGAACATCACAAACTGGGTCAATGGGAGTCACAATGGTTGTGTCCTTTATGAAATATACAGCAACTACAAGTGTGTGATTTTTTTTGTTATAGGGAAGTCTGCCTGCAGACAAGAGTATGAAGCTAAGTTTGGAATAGTTACAAAAAATATTGTGATAAATCTATCTTGACTGCGAGTAGACCTAGAGCTCTTTATAAAAGCCACCTAAAGATGGCCGACTGGGAAGGAAGTGCTGTACATCTTTTACACAGCTAAATATGATTATCTCTAGCTTCCATCCCAAATAGCAGGCTTTTTGGGTATGCAAAAATCAAAAGTTTTATAGTATTTGAAATACTGTAAAATAGCATTTTAGCTTTTTAATGCCAGGATATCATATAAAGTAGACGGCGGACGTCAAATGTTTGATTTATGACCCTATTTATGACCCCATGATGACGTGTGCATACCCATATTTGGGCATCCGGTCAGGACGTCCTGGCGGGAACTGATCACGTGCTTATGCCCATATATGGGCATCCTGTTCCCCTTCTCACGCGTTAGAGGGTGTGCTAATTTATGCATATATTGTATCTAATCCTTTGAAGTTGTCATGATGATTGATGTCTAGGGACCCATTTGAACTGGGGGATGTGTTTGAACATTTCAAAGAGTATGGCCCCATACCCCCCTGTTTTATTGACCTTAGGGCTGTAGTCTATGAAACAGGAATGTCCGGGGTATTGGGTGTGGCAGACGCATTATAAATAAAGCCCAGAACAAGACATGCGGCCCCAGAACAGTAAACAAGATTTAAAAAATAAAACCCAGAATATGAAACAGAAAAATACGTCTCCTAGGCCAATTCTCGGAGTGCTATGCGGCTCATGTCGAGAACCCAATGACAAAAGCCTGGAGGATGTTTGGTGTGAGACCCCAGAATGTTTGGGTGCTGTAGATGTCCTGGGGTGCAGGTAGTTTGCCCCTGGTGATGCGTTGTGCAGACCGCACTACCCTCTGGAGAGCCCTGTGGTTGTGGGCGGCGCAGTTGCCATACCAGGCAGGGATACAGCCAGACAGGATGCTCTTGATTGTGCACCTGTAAAAGTTAGTGAGGGTTTTCAGTGACAACACACATTTTTACAGCCTCCTGAGGTTGAAGAGGCGCTGTTACGCCTTCTTCACCACGCTGTCTGTGTGGTTGGACCATTTCAGTTTCCACCTTCTCCACTACTATCCAGTTGATGTGGATAGGGGGGTGCTCCCTCTGCTGTTTTCTGAAGTCCACGATCATCTCCTTTGTTGACGTTGAGTGAGAGGTTGTTTTCCTGATATCACACTCTACGTGCCATCACCTCCTCCCTTTAGGATGTATCATCGTTGTTGGTAATAAAGCCCACTACTGTTGCGTTGTCTGCAACTTGATGATTGAGTTGGAGGCGTGTGTGGCCACGCAGTCATGGGTGAAAAGGGAGTACAGAAGGGTGCTGAGCACACACCCTTGTGGGGCCTCAGTGTTGAGGATCAGCGAAGTGTAGATCTTGTTTCCTGCTTTCACCACTTGTGGGCGGCCCGTCAGAAAGTCCAGGACCCAGTTGCACAGGGCGCGGTTGAGACCCACGGCCGTAAGTTTAATGATGAGCTTGGAGGGTACTATGGTGTTGAATGCTGAGCTATAGTCAATGAATATATACTGTATACGATCTTTGACTAGTCTCTCAAAGCACTTCATGATGACAGAAGTGAGTGCTACGGGGCTATAGTCAGTCATATAGTTCAGTTATCTTTGCCTTCTTTGGTACAGGAACAATGGTTGCCATCTTGAAGCATGTGAGGACAGCAGACTGGGATAGGGAGCATGTCCTTAAATACACCAACCAGCTGGTCTGCGCATGCTTTGAGGATGCGGCTAGGGATGTTGTCTTGGCCAGAGTCCTTGCGAGGATTAACATGTTTAAATGTTTTACTCACATCGGCCATGGAGAAGGAGAAGTGTGCCCACAGTCCTTGGTAGCGGGCCGCGTCGGTGGCACGGTATTATTGTCAAAGCGGGCAAAGTAGGTGTTTAACTTGTCTGGAAGCAAGACGTGACGTGGCTGATTTTCTTGTTTTAGTCCCTGACCTCTTTCAATGGTTGAATGCGGGGGTTTGCGCTTTCAGTTTTGCGCAAATTCCGCCACCTATACACGGTTTCTGGTTGTGGTAGGTTTTTATAGTCACAGTGGGTACAACATCTCCAATGCATGTCCTAATAAACTCACTCAACGAGTCAGCATATAAATCGAATTCCGATTGGTCAGACCAGCATTGCCTGTAGGATGGTACGAACAAGATGTAGTTATGGTCGGATTTGCCGAAGGGAGGGTGGGGGATGGCCTTGTAGGCATCAAGGAAGTTAGAGTAGCAGTGGTCCAGTGTTTTTCTCGAGCGTGTACCTCAGTCGATGTGCTGGTAGAATTTAGTTAGCCTTGTTCTCAAATTAGCTTTGTTAAAATCCCCAGCTACAATAAATGCATCCTCAGGATATATTGTGTGAAGTTCTTTCAGGGCGGTCAAGGTATCTGCTTGGAGGGGGGGATATACGCGGCTGTGACTATAATCGAAGAGAATTCTCTTGGGAGATAATGCGGTGGGCATTTGTTTGTAAGGAATTCTAGGTCAGGTGAACAAAAGGACTTGAGTTCCTGTAGTATGTTGTTATTGTTACACCATGAGTTGTTAATCATGAGGCATACAGCCTGCCCTTCTTCTTACCAAAGAGATGTTTGTTTCTGTTGACGCGACACATTAAGAAACCCGGAGGCTGTACCGACTCTGACAACATATCCTGAGTGAGCCATGTTTCCATGAAACAGAGAACGTTACAATCTCTGATGTCTCTCTGGAAGGCAACTCGTGCCCTAATTTCATCCACCTTGTAGTCTAAAGACTGCACATTGGTGACTAATATGCTCGGAAGCAGTGGGTGCTGTGCTCGCCTTCTAAGTCTGACCAGGAGGCCGTTCCATCTATCACTCCTGCGGCGACGACGTTGTTTTGGGTCGGTCTCTGGGATTAGATCCAATGTCCAGGGCAGAGGTCTAAACAAAGGATCCGCTTCGGGAAAGTCGTAATGTTGGTAAATTGACATTGCTCTTATATCCAATAGTTCTTCTTGGCTGTATGTAATAACACTTAAGAAATAATACATAGAAATGACTTCATATTTTCCTAAGGACTTGAAGCAATGATATACAGTCGACTGCTGTCGAATAATTCATTCTGCCAGATCATGCTATACATAACCACTGTTAGTTTGCAGTACATGTACATTTTTCCACAAAAGGTTGGTTAACTGTGTTTGTGTTTATCCTCCACCAAAGCAACGCTCTTGATGTTTTCATATCAAAAGAAACATGAATTCCAGATTGTTTATTTTGAAATGTCTCTTAGGTTGATGAGAGAATGGCCAGACTGATGTTACATGATGTACACTAAAAGGTACATTTTCCAGACAGTATACATTTCCATCTGTCTAGTAAGAGTATTTCCACCTAATGCTGCTGTTATTTGAAACTTTACTTTCATATCGAGAGTGGTCAGTAGTTGTGGTCAGTCGTTGTGTGGTTGTGGTCAGTAGTGTGGTTGTGGTCAGTAGTTTAGTGGTTGTGCTCATTAGTTGTGGTCAGGAGTTATATTCAGTACTTGTGGTCAGGAGTTATGGTCTGTCCTTGTGGACAGTAGTTGAGTGGTTGTGGTCAGTAGTCGTGGTCTATAGTGTGGTTGTGGTCAGGAGTTGTGTGCAGTAGTTATGGTCTAAATGTTTTGTGGTCAGCAGTTGTGTGGTTGTGGTCAGTATTTGTCAACAGGAGTGTGCAGTAGTTGTGGTCAGAAGTTGTGGTCTATAGTTGTGTTGTTTTGGTCAGTGCTTGTGTGGTCATTAGTTCTCCTCTTCTCCCTATACACCAAGTCACTTGGCTCTGTCATATCCTCTCATGGTCTCTCCTATGATTGCTATGCGGATGACACACAACAAATTTTCTCCTTTCCCCCTTCTGACACCCAGGTGGCGACATGCATCTCTGCGTGCCTGGCAGATATCTCATCTTGAATATCAGCCCACTACCTCAAGCTCAACAAGACGGAACTGCTATTCCTCCTGAGGACGGCCTCTCCATCGACCTCTCCATCATGGTTGACAATTCCACAGTGTCAACCTCCCAGAGTGCAAAGAACCTTGGCATGACCCTGGACAACACATGTCATTTTCTGTCTGCAAACATCAAAGCAGTGACCCGCTCCTGTAGGTTCTTGCTCTAGAACATCCGTAAAGTATGACCCTACCTCACACAGGAAGCGGCGCTGGTCCTAATCCAGGCACTTGTTCTCTCCCGTCGGGACTACTGCAACTTGCTGTTAGCTGGGCTCCAGCGTGCGCCAGCAAACCCCTGCAACTTATCCAGAACATAGCAGCCCGCCTGGTTTTCAACCTTCCGATGTTCTCTCAAGTCACCCAGCTCCTCCGCACACTCAACTGGCTTCCAGTTGAAGCTTGCATCCACTACAAGACCATGTTCCTTACCTATGGAACAGTAACTGCCCCTCCATAGCTCTGGCTATGCTAAAACCCTATACCCCAACCCGAGCACTCCATTCTTCCACCAAGTCTCTTGGCCCTCCCACCCCTACAGGAGGGCAGCTCCCTCTCAGCCCTTCTCTGAACTGGCACACCAATTGTGGAACCAGTTTCCCCCTGAAGCTAGGACAGCAAAGTCCCTGCCCATCTTCTGAAAACATCTGAAACCCTACCTCTTCAAACAACATTTTAAATAATACTCCCCCTAACCTCGACCTGACCCAGCAAATTCCTGACATAGTGACCCGTTTCAAGAAACTAGGTGTATGTCGCGTGTCACTACCTCACAGGAGAGCCATTTGAACGTAGTCTCTTTTTTTAATCAAAATTAGTCTAGCTATGTAACGCCCGGGGTGTAGTGGAGGAAGAAGTCAGGCACAGGAGGCAGAGAGTTCAGGGTAGCGCTACTTTTAATACACCACACCGGTGAAACGACGCCAACCCAAACAAATGCCCCAAACACCGGGAACTTCAACAGTTCAGCAAAATACACACACATGGACAGTCGTGTACAGTTTCAGTTGTACACTGAAAATAATCCCGCACAACCAGCAGGCGGGCCGGCTGGTAAATAAAGCCCAACCAATTATCCTAACTAAACACAGGTGCAACTAATAAACAGAAAAGGGGGAAAAGGGATCAGTGGCAGCTCGTAGGCCGTAGGCCACCCGAACAGAAAGGGGAGCCACCTTCGGTAGGGGTCGTGACAGTACCCCCCCTGACGCATGGCTCCCGCAGCGCGCCGACACTGGCCTCAAGGGCGACTCAGAGGGTGAGGCGCAGGGCGATCCGGATGAAGGCGATGAAAATCACTCAACAGTGACGGATCCAAGATGTCCCCCACCGGTACCCAGCACCTCTCCTCCGGACCATACCCCTCCCAGTCCACAAGGTACTGCAGGCCCCTCAGCCGGCGTCTCGAGTCCAGAATGGCCCGTAATCGTGTATGTCTGGGACCCCTCGATGTCCAGAGGGGCCTCCGGAACCTCACCGTCCTGCAGGTGACCAGCTACCACCGGCCTGAGGAGAGACACATGAAACGAGGGGTTAATGCGATAATAGGAAGGGAGTTGTAATCTATAACACACCTCGTTTATCCTCCTCAGGACTTTGAAGGGCCCCACACACTGCGGCCCCAGCTTCCGGCAGGGCAAGTGGAGGGGTAGGTTTCGGGTCGAGAGCCAGACCCTGTCCCCCGGTACAAACACGGGGGCATCACTGCGGTGGCAGTCAGCACTCCTCTTCTGCCGTCCACTGGCTTGTTTGAGGGATTCCTGGATGGCCCTCCAGTTCTCCTTGGAGCGCTGCACCCACTCCTCCACCGCAGGAGCCTTGGTCTGACTCGGATGCCAAGGTGCCAGGACGGGCTGGTAGCCCAACACACACTGGAATGTAGATAGGGTTGTCGAGGAGTGACAGAGTGACGGAGTGAGTTTTGGGCCAACTCCGCCCATGGGACGTACCTAGACCACTCCCTGGGCTGGTCCTGGCAATACAACCGCAGAAACCTATCCACGTCCTGGTTCACTCTCTCCACCTGCCCATTACTCTCGGGGTGATAACCGGAGGTCAGGATTCCGAGACCCCCAGACGCTCCATGAACGCCCTCCATACCCGGGACATGAACTGGGGACCCCGATCAGAGACGATATCCTGAGATACCCAGAGACGTGGGTGAATAATACCTCCGCAGTCTGTAGGGCTGTAGGGAGACCTGGCAATGGAAGGAGACAGCAGGACTTAGAAAACCGATCCACAACCACCAAACCGTAGTGTTCCCCTGAGACGGGGGGAGATCGGTCAGGAAATCCACTGATAAGTGAGACCATGGCTGTTGTAACTTCCCTCTAGGAAGGTGCCTAGGAGCCTTACTCTGGGCGCACACTGAACAGGAAGAGACATAAACCCTAACGTCCCTAGCCAAGGTGGGCCACCATTACTTCCCCTGGAGGCCCCGCACTGTCCTCACCTCCCCAGGATGACCCAAGGAGGGTAGGGTGTGAGCCCACCGAATCAGTTGGTCCCGAACACCAAGCGGCACGTACTTACGCCCAGCCGGACACTGAGGAGGCGCAGGCTCCGCCGGTAACGCCGCTCGATGTCTGAGTCCACCTCCCATACAACTGGTGCCATCAGCCTCGAGGCTGGAAGGATGGGAGTAGGCTCGGTGGACCGATCCTCTGTGTCATAAGGACGGGACAGCACGTCGTCCTTTATGTTCAGGGAGCCTGGTCTATACTGTGTATTCAAACTGCCATTGATAAAATGCCAGCTTCTTGATATGCCACAAATTAATTATGCCACAAATTAAAAAATGCTCACTAATAGGAATGTAAACAAATGTGTTCACAACATTTGAGAGAAATAAGCTTTTTGTGCATACTGTGGGATCTTTTATTTCAGCTCATGAAACATGGGACCAACACTTTTCATGTTGCGTTTTTATTTTTGTTCAGTGTATATACTGAATATATTTTATAATTTTCACTGTTGGAGATAAGACTGTAAAATCACCAGGAAATCAGCTCAAAGTGAGTTTAATTTAGTTAACCTGTTCCCAAGTATTCCCACACATAAATAGAGAGGCAAATGTGATCATATCCCAATGTCACCAAGGCTTGAAATTATTCTGGTTTTGTGATATACTATGTTTGGGATTCTTGCGGTCATTTTGCAGTGTACAAATTATTTATAATTGTTCCGGGCTTGCCGACCAACCGCTTGAGGGGCAACAGGAAACACTGTCTTCCGTCCTCTGAAACTCAGGTCATTGTTAAATAGTGTCCCCAGGACGTACATTGACTATCAGCTTCCTGCAATTACAGGAAGTGACTTAATTGGGGGTCATAGCGGAGATTTCAAAGGGTTAAAAAGGTTGAATATGCCCAAATGTCAGACCGGGGGGGGCTGCCATGACCTGGCGTATGAAATTAAATTGAACCAAAAGCATTTTTTTAAATCTCCATTGCAGTTCCTGAAACCAAGAGCCTTGTTAGAAGAAGTTTTTAAGAGGATATTTGTCCCAAAAAATGTTGGGGACTTGAAACTAACTGTCTGTCTGTCTGTCTGTCTGTCTGTCTGTCTGTCTGTCTGTCTGTCTGTCTGTCTGTCTGTCTGTCTGTCTGTCTGTCTGTCTGTGTCTGTCTGTCTGTCTGTCTGCCTGCCTACATCTGTCTGCTTGCCTGTGTGTCTACCTGCCTGCCTCTCTGTCTGTCTGTCTGTCTGTCTGTCTGTCTGTCTGTCTGTCTGTCTGTCTGTCTGTCTGTCTGTCTGTCTGTCTGTCTGTCTGTCTGTCTGTCTGTCTGTCTGTGCATGTCTGTCTGCCTATCAGAAAGGGGAACAAAGATGAGAAGAGGGGGAGTGAGTTAAAGAAGAAGGGTGAATGATTTCCTGAAGGAGGGAGAGAAGGAGGGGGTGAAAGAAAGGGAGAGGGAGTGAGAGAGAGGGTGGAGGAGGGAGAGCGAGAGACAGAGGAGGAGATATGAGGTAGAAAGAGAGATTAGAGAGAAAGAACGAGAGGAGGGGGAGAGTGAAAGAGACACAGGGAGTCAAAGAGAAGGGGAGGGAGGGAGGGAGGGAGGGAGGGAGGGAGGGAGGGAGGGAGGGAGGGAGGGAGGGAGGGAGGGAGGGAGGGAGGGGAAAGAGACATTTCTGTCTGTCTGTGAGTCTAATCTTTTCATACTTTAATCTTTTCCCATTAGCTGGAATGTATTGACATAAGCATCAATTGGTTGACACTGATCTTTTACCATTGCCCTGCAATGTGTTGAAAAAAGTTTCAACCCTGTGACGCTCATATTTTCCCATTGAATGCAATGTATTGACATGAGCATCAATTGGTTGAAGCCTAACTTGTGGCAAAAACGTAACATGGTGAAGTTTTCCTATGGTATCATATTGGCTGTACCCATAAAGCTCAATTGCTCCGACTCAGCAGGAAGCAGACACCACATTCACATAGGCCTGATGGGAGCCTGAGGTCACTGAAATTCTAACTCCATTTTATTACAAGAAAGCAACCTGCCACCCTCCAAGGGTTTTTAACCAAATTTTACATACTTTCAGCTGAATTGAACAAGCGACATGGGGGCCTTTATTGTTCGCATGCCCTTTTCTGTTTCAGACCAGCGTGCTACTGCTTTATCACAAATTGCAGTGTTGCTGTGGGATTCTAAAGTCAAAATGCATAGTAAAAATGAACACTCATGCAGCTTACTTGGCAGTAAACCAGGTATCCAGAGCTTTGAATGTCTGTGCGTTCCTCCATCATCCTCGATATGCAGGGTTTGGCTGATTGACTCTTGGGGGGATGCCCTTAATAAAATAGTTTTCTAGACCAGTGTTAATATTTTTCTGTTCATATTCTTAACGCTTATGGGGTATTCGCATAAGGGCCCAACGATCATTCTGTCAAAGTAGTAATCAATGAAAACACAGAATGTTTGGCCCAACAAAAATACATGATCTCAGTATATATACACCTGTTCTGAAAGGCCCCAGAGTCTGCAACAACACTAAGCAAGGGTCACTCCCAAGCAGGCGGCACCATGAAGACCAATGAGCTCTCCAAACAGGTCAGGGACAAAGTTGTGTAGAAGTACAGATCAGGGTTGGGTTATAAAAAAATATCAGAAACTTTGAAAATCCCAAGGAGAACCATTAAATCCGTTATTAAAAATTGAAAGAATATGGCACCACAATAAACCTGCCAAGAAAGGGCCGCCCACCAGAACTCATGGATCATGCAAGGAGGGCATTAATCAGATGGGCAACACATAGACCAAAGATAACCCTGAAGGAGCTGCAAAGCTCCACAGCGGAGATTGGAGTATCTGCCCATAGGACCACTTTAAGCCGTACACTCCATAGAGCTGGGCTTTACAGAAGAGTGTCCAGAAAAAAGCCATTGCTTAAAGAAAGAAATAAGCAAACACATTTGGTGTTAACCAAAAGGCATGTGGGAGACTCCCCAAACATATGGAAGAATGTACTCTGGTCAGATGAGACAAAAATGTAGCGTTTTGGCCATCAAGGAAAATGCTATGTCTGGTGCAATCCCAATACCTCACATCACCCCGAGAACATAATCCCCACAGTAAAGCACGGTGGTGGCAGCATCATGTTGTGGGGATGTTTTTCATCTGCTGGGACTGGGAAACTGGTCCGAATTGAAGGAATGATGGATGGAGCTAAATACAGGGAAATTCTTGAGGAAACCTGTTTCAGTCTTCCAGAGCTTTGTAACTGGGAAGGAGATTCACCTTCCAGCAGGACAATGACCCTAAGCATACTGCTAAAGCAACACTCAAGTGGTTTAAGAGGAAACATTTAAATGTCTTGGAATGGCCTAGTCAAAGCCCATACCTCAATCAAATTGAGAATCTGTGGTATGACTTAAATATTGCTGTACACCAGCGGAACCTATCCATCTTGAAGGAGCTGGAGCAGTTTTGCCTTGAAGAATAGGAACAAATCCCAGTGGCTAGATGTGCCAAGCTTATAGAGACATACCCCAAGAGACTTGCAGCTTTAATTTCTGCAAAAGGTGGCCCTAAAAAGTATTGACTTAGGGGTGGTGAATAATTATGCACGCTCAAGTTTTCCGTTTTTTTTGTCTTGTTTCTTGTTTGTTTCACAGCAAAAAATATTTTGCATCTTTAAAGTGGTAGGCATGTTGTGTAAATCAAATGATACACACCCCCATAAATATATTTTAATTCCATATTGTAAGGCAACAAAATTGGAAAAATGCCAAAGGGGTGAATACTTTCGCAAACCATGTGTGGGTTTGTGTATTTGAGAGAGAGCTAGAGAGACGCTGGCAGCAAACAAACAAAGCACATTTTGTCAGCTAAACCCACCAACTCGTTATGTAGTACTATGGGAACATGCAATACTACGCAAAAAAACAAACCTGACTATGGACTACTAAGGATCAGTTTGTATGACATGGTTAGTGGTTATCCCTTTAGAAAATAACTTCCACTTCAAGAAGCCTTGAAACAGGGTTGAGAATATAAATTACAGTGCATGGTCAAAGTAAATATTAGTGTACAAATCACGGCAACCAGTTCTGAATGACTAACTTTCAACTATAGCAAATAATATAGCATGAATGAGTAACTTTCAACCATAGCAAATAGGCAGAGGACCAACTTTACCTGAAGCGGATTGAAACCTATCTGAGAAACTGCTGTTAAAGCAAGGCCATATTCCACAGGAAATTAGGCTACTACACTATTCCACTGCTAAATCCATTATTCTCTGAGCTTCATTGACCGATAGACCAAAACAAAGTTTTAAAAAATTTGAAAGCAAAGCGCAGACTGAAGTCATTACCAGAAGGATTACAGGCCTCCAGTTGCTTCCTCAAGGCACACAGACAGGGCCAAGGGGCCAGCTATGAAGTCTTCATCTCCTCCCCTGCTTGTTTTGACCCAAGGTTTACCACGACAGAGATCAAACATACTAGCTTAAACCCTCTTATCTGCAGGAGCGAAGGGACACGTGGATATAGGGGAAGATGATTCATCACAACGCGTATTCCGTATCAGCTCGCCACTATATTTGGCATGGTGTTGCGGATCTGCTTTGACAAGCCTAAGTCTGTGATGATGAGTGCAGATTACCTCTTGATGAATGTGATTATACAGTATCTCACTTATAAAAGGTTTTAGAGTTTTTCTCCAACAGACTGACAAATGATCTAACCTTAAGAGGGTCTGAGATGAGAATAATATCTCTAACAATATTATAACATGAATAAATACAAGACATGTTCAATATTGTTAGTGTCTTTCTTCCCTGTGTAAGTAGTAATTATCCTGAAATCAATAATAGACCTGAACATCAGGCAACTGGAATGTGTTATCTCAGGGGTTCACACTGTTTTATTGGAACTGAAGATGAAATAAAGTTAAACCAAATTTAAATGTTTTTTTCTCATCTTTTATTAAAGGATTTGTTTTAGCATGCTTCATAAAGAGACCAAGGTTTAAACCCACGAAAAAAGATAAATTCACTGAAGGTAAGTCCAGATTTCTTTTTTTTTAAAGAACCAAACCCATGGAGAGAAACGATCCTCATCTGGCCCTGTATTCACAAAGTGTCTCAGAGTAGAGCGATAATCTAGGCTCAGGTCCCCCCTTTCCATATCATCGTATTCCTTATGATCTAAATCATAGATCAGCACTCCAACTCTGAAACATTGTGACTATGGGCCATGGGCAGGCAGGCATGCAGCAAAAATATTTAGAAGCCTAAGCCTTAGGCATCTGTTTTTTAGAACCTTAAATTGCAACAACCCATAGTTCAACCACAGACACATACATATTGCATTGATTATGAAATTTACTGCAATCTGCAATTTACACTTCGTTTAGTTGTCAAATATTTGGACAACACCTTATTTCAGAAAACCCACAGGTTGGTAGAAGAGAGCGAGGAAGGAAGGGAACGACAAAGAGGATTACAGTCGGCAGCGGGGGGATAGAACGAGGGAGGGAGGAAGGAGAAGGGGGGACAGGTCTCTTGATTATATGATCATCGCCACGCAGACTCCCTTCAGGCAATTTACTAAGACTAACACATTTTGAAAGTGTCTTGGCTTGAGGCCAATCAGTGCTGTGCATAGTAATGTGGCCAGATGCCCGTGGGCTCAGAATGATGTGGGAGGTAAATTGCAGGTCAGCCCACTTGTGTAAAAAAAAATACACAATTCACTAAGGGTTTTGGAAGACAGCAAAATGTGCAAATGTACAAACAAGAGCTGAATAAAATGAACTAGAAAGATTTGTGCATTAGTTGGCATGGTCAATTTACAAGTGTGGGCTTTATAAAGTGCCATGCAAAAGTATTCACCCCCCTTGGCATTTTTCCTATTTTGTTGCATTATAACCTGTAAATTAAATTGATTTTTATTTGCATTACATGTAATGGACATACACAACATAGTCCAAATTGATGAAGTGAAATGAAAAAAAAAACTTGTTTCAAAAAATAAATAAATGGGAAAGTGGTGTGTGCATATGTTTTCACCTCCTTTGCTATGAAATCCCTAAATAAGATCTGGTGCAACCAATTACCCTCAGAAGTCCCATAATTAGTTAAATAAAGTCCACTTGTGTGTAATCTAAGTGTCAAATGCTCTCAGTGTGTATATATATACACCTGTTCTGAAAGGCCCCAGAGCCTGCAACACCACTAAGCAAGTGGCACCATCAAGACCACGGAGCTCTCCAAACAGGTCAGGGACTAAGTTGTGGAGAAGTGCAGATCAGGGTTGGGTTATCTAAAAAATATCAGAAACTTTTAACATCCCACGGAGAACCATTAAATCCGTTATTAAAAAATTTAAAGAATATGGCACCACAACGAACCTGCCAAGAGAGGGATGCCCACCAGAACTCACGGACCAGGCGGAGGGCATTAATCAGAGAGGCAACAAATAGACCAAAGATAACCCTGAGGGAGCTGCAAAGCTCCACAGCGGAGATTGGAGTTTCTGTCCATAGGACCACTTTAAGCCGTACACTCCACAGAGCTGGGCTTTACAGAAGAGTGGCCATAAAAAAGCCATTGCTTAAAGAAAAAATAAGCAAACACATTTGGTGTTCGCCAAAAGGCATGTGGGAGACTCCCCAAACATATGGAAGAAGGTACTCTGGTCAGATGAGACTAAAATTGAGCTTTTTAGCTATCAAGGAAAACGCTATGTCTGACGCAAACCTAACACCTTACATCACCCTGAGAACATCATCCCCACAGTGAAGCATGGTGGCAGCATCATGTTGTGGGGAGGCGAATAGTTATGCACACTCAAGTTCAGTTTTTTTGTCTTATTTCTTGTTTGTTTCACAACACAAATATTTTGCATCTTCAAAGTGGTCGGCATGTTGTGTAATTCAAATGATACAAAACCCCTAAAAATCAATTTTAATTCCATGTTGTAAGGCAAATAAATAGGAAAAATACCAAGGGGGGTATCGCAAGCCATTGTAAGTGTTTGTGGGTTTGTGTTAGAACGTTATCGTTTTCAAACTTGATATTGCTATTCTGAAATTCTCATGACTTCCAACACAAATAAGTGTATGGAAATAAAACAACTAGGTCCGATCAATGTATTGAACTAGATAACTTAAAAGAAAATAAGATGAGCACAACCATGTTTCAACCCAAACCATAACCAGGATAAAACATTTTAACAGGGCTCCCAAGTCTAAGCAGTGATGCTGAACAGAGCTAAGAGTGCTGGTATGTGGTTGGCAGAGGCATAGGATGAACCAGCTGCATGAGACTGAACACACATGCACGTATGCACACACAACCAGCTGGGTGATACTGGTGTGCATCCACAGCGACTGAACTCCAGTCTTATGGCCCACAGCACACTCCTGGCACATCGTGCAACACTGTAACCAAATCCAGCTTACTCCATTTCTTCATGAAATAAAGTGTCTGTCCTATAAATATCCAATGAGCTTTGAATATTAGGATATTTAGTCTCCTAGTTAGCGATTTGAAAGCTGGGAGAGTAGAAATCCGGGTAAAATGCATTGGCAAACATGACTATGTATCCTACAATCTAAACATATATAATATACACTCCTACTAAAGCTGCGCACACACTCATTCAGTTCACGCAAATACTACCACTCTCCATAAAGACTGAAGATTTACACAAACTAGCTATTCAGCTCCTGATAGTCTAGTGCAGTGTTCTGTAGTGTATGGTTAGTCACAGTTGGAGGCCTTGGTGAATCCATTGTCAGTGAGGACATGTAACCTGAAGTGAATACCTCATGGACTCATGAAATATGCAGCCCTGTAAACCCATGATATGTCACATGCAACTTATATACGCCAACCCAAGATAAGGACATCTGGGTTTTGTTCATTAGGGCATGCAACGGAAAACATTTAAAACATTTTGCAGTGGAAAAGGACCTTTTTTATTTTAGGACAAACAAGGTAGTCTCCGCAGTTTGTCTGTTTCCTTCCGTTTTGTGTCTACTGAACATATCCCTGACCCACTAAGGGACAGATCGAAATTTACTGGGGCAGGGGTGGTCCAAAATAGGGGAGATACTTTTTTTTTGCTTTGGGGAGGATTGTATGCATTTTTGAATTTCTACTCTTATTTTCCCTATAAACAATGCCTGGACTTACTTTTTTTCACGGAAGGAGTGTTGTATGGCATTGCAGCTCGTTTGAAATTTGTTAGCACAGTGTCCAAAGAATAATCTCTACATGCCTATTCATCTTCTGCACATCTACCATTCCAGTGTTTAATTGCTATATTGTAATTACTTCGCCACCATGGCCTATTTATTGCCTTAACTCCCTTATCTTAACTCATTTGTACTCACTGTATATAGACTTTTGTTTTCTTTTTTTCTACTGTATTATTGACTGTTTTGTTTATTCCATGTGTAACTCTGTGTTGTTGTATGTGTCGAACTGCTATGCTTTATCTTGGCCAAGTCGCAGTTGCAAATGAGAACTTGTTCTCAAATAGCCTACCTGGTGAAATAAAAAAAATTAATAAAAAAGGGACAGATGTATACAGAAATGGTGTCGTCTGCATAGAGGTGGATCAGAGAATCACCAGCTGCAAGAGCGACATCATTGATATATACAGAGAAAAGAGTCGGCCCGAGAATTGAACCCAGTTGCACCCCTATAGAGACTGCCAGAGGTCTGGACAACAGGCCCTCCTATTTGACACACTGAACTCTATCTGAGAAGTAGTTGGTGAACCAGGTGAGGCAGTCATTTGAGAAGCCAAATATGAGCATAGCAGAATGAAATGTGTCCCTACTGTTTGACGAAATAGCAATAAAAAACATCTCGATTACAATTGCGCGAGGGACTCGATTGACTGCTAGCGAAGACTTATAGACGACATCGAGGGCAATGTTGCCAATCAGGCAATGGTTGTTATAGTTAGGGGTGTTACATCAAAATATAAAGATGTAATTATTTGACTGAGCTATCATACAACTACATGATTACTGTTTAACATTCCTAAAATTCTACAAGAGACAACTGACATTGTGGCTAAGGCAATAAAGAGACTAAATAGAATAGGACTGACTGTAAGCAGCAATGTCTTTATACAATAGTCCAGTTTCGTCACTACTATATATTTGGAATTTACATTAATTACTTTAAATGCGACAGGTCATCAATGTGGTGTGTGACCAGTAACTCTGTAATTTAAAGTCCATGTAACTCCTTGGAGCAAGTCAAAATGCTGAGGATCACACTGACGGAGCACACTGCATCAAAGTTGAAGTCCACAAAATCCCCATCATCTTTGATATTCCGCACTTGGTCAAATCAACTTCAAGCGTCATGGTATGAAGGTAGATTCAAAGATGTTATAATTACAATTGAATGGAAAATATAAATGTTCAAAAATAAACATTTACTAATATCATTCCTTTTAGCTCAGATCATAGATGATGAAATCCTTTGGAACCACCTGGTGTTGGTTTACAAGATGAACAAAAGTCATCCAATCAGGATGGCACCAAAGCTGATGGACAAACACAATAATCTGCCACCCTACAAAAATGCGAGTGAAGCTGGCAACACAGGTGTTTATCCACACTGATGTATGACGTAGTAGCACTAATGAAGTGAAGTAAGGGGTCTAGCCCGATCCATGAAAAATAGCCCCAGACCATTGTTCCTCTTCCCCAAAATTTTACAGTTGGTACTATGCATTCAGGCAGGTAGCTTTCTCCTGGTATATATAGTGTATATTATATTCAAATATGAACATCATACACTAGACACCTAAGTTTATAGGCCTTTGCATGCAATGCCCTGATACATTTAGTGCTCAAATCTCTGACATCTGAACCGTGAGCTGGACAGTTAGGAAAGTAGCGTAAACCGGCCCAAAACATAGGCTATGAAGTTTAGCATATGCTACACATTGTAACACAAGGAAAAGTGTTTTTGTAATTTGTCATAGGCTGTTTTAAGGACATGTAAATGTGGCTCATTTGGCAAATATCCCTTGTTTCTTGATGGCACTGGCTCCTCCTGGATGGATCTGAATGCATATGGATGTCCATAACATTTCTCAAATGTCTGGTAAATTGAAATCTTCCCTGTCATGTCTGGTGCCGAATTTTCCTAAACAAAGTCGGTATTCTTTGTTTAATGTTTGTGTGGTGCATTGACACAGAAACCTGTTGGTGGAAAATTTGTTGCGCATAATTTATACAATTATAAATATGGCATCAAAATGTTGAAAATGTGATTTCCACCTGGCTGAACATTGTCTGCAGCCGGCTCTGACTGTAGTGTAGGCATAATGAGGGGTGAGTGAGCTCCTCTGTGTTGGTCAGTGAACTCTTCACCTTCTGGCCCATAGCCCTGCGTGGCATCAACTGTGCCACATAAGCATGCTGAAGTGGCAAAGTTGATATCCACGTTTATAAACACAGGGTCGCTACACTTATTGTTATTTGTGATTGTAAACATCATTTTGAGTTAATTCTATGTGGGGGGAGAGGGTGTTCAATTAATTGTACAGTACAAGGGGAGGGTCAGAACAATTTTATGACACCTTGAGATGGACCAGCCCCTCCCTGCAGTACATGTCGATCTGTCCCTAACAAAAAAAAAAAGTGTTTACTGAATTTTTTATTTAATTTAATCAGGATCAAGTCAAGAAATGCTTGGAATTACGCTGAGAGATGTCATATCCGGTCTTAACATCTATGTGAAGTCAGATGTACAGATGCAGTCAAATATTAATGTCCTTGCATGGTTCACAATTTCTTCTTCACTTTGGTGTTCACACGTGTTTGTTGGATTTACAGGACCAGGAAGAAAACATGACTGATTGTTTGAAAGAGTTTGGCAGTGTTTACCACAAGAGGGATGGTTTTTGACAATGCAAAATAATAACATCTTACCACCGATATGCATGGTAATTGCCTCAGACACTTAAGTAATGCACTATGAAGGGAATAGGGTGCCATTTGGGGCACAGTCAATGTACAGGTGCATAATTATGTTTGCCTTAAGGATGGTATCTCTCAGAAGCACTTTGCAATGCAACTAACACCCTTGAACAAGCTGTAAATAAACATGTGAGACCAGTTCTCAAGGGCTTTCCTTTTGTTAATTTGTCTCAACCGAACCCAACAAATGACTAATTTGAAAAATGCAAACTAAGTCATTTTGCCAAAGTTAATGTGTAAATTACAGCCGACTTTGTGTGACTAAATCTGCAAGCTCTGGGAATTTTGTCTTGTGCTTATGTTTGTCTAAAGAAGGAAGCAACCTTTTACTTACACGCGGAGGGGAAACAGATTGTGGCTTCGCTGTGTTTATGAATTATTGTTTGGCTAACATGAATTACCATCTGTACTGCAGTTGTGTAATTGCCGCATAGAAGGAGCTACGTGGCAGGACGAGGCTGTTGGGTTTGTTTGGAGTCTGAGACTAACGTATCGAGTGAGAGAGAACATTTTTGTAACGTTACCCTTAACGTTCCCCATATGTTTGTGTCCAGTTTTCTATTAGTTAGGGTGACATTCTATCTATTTATCAAAAACCTCCTGAGGACCTATTTGGCATGTTTTGGCGTTAGTGTTAGGTGAAAATTCCCTGAATGTCAAACAGAACTTACCCAGAACATGGTTGCCATGTTCTCAGAATATCCAATATTAATGTTCTAGACACATTTCATTGGAACGTTGCAAGAACATTCCTGTTTACAGTTTTCTGAGGGTTAGGAGAATATTCCATCAATGTCCCACCAAACATACATAGAACATGATTGCCATGTTCTCAGAACATAGGGTATTGATGTCGTAGACACGTTTCATGGGAATGTTGCAGGAAAATGTCTATCAAAGAAATGTCTGTCCGTTAACCCCCCTAAAAAGTGTTATTACACAAGTCATTAAACATCATTCCTTGTTTCTGTTGCCAAGCCTATCAAGGCCCTGATTGGTGGACCACTGACCCACTCAAAGCTCTTTGTCTGTTGGCAAGGATCGAGCCACACACACAGTGCTTTTAACATCGTGTTTACAACTTACATATTTGATGCATAAATGATTAGTACATTGTGCATGTTCATTTACAGAGCAATTATTATTCAGCATGTCTTCTCCTGGAATGTGAACTCACAACCTCTTGGATCATGGCTTTCCTATCTTTTTGATATGCCACCATGTCTGTGTCAGTTATTTACTAATATCTGTGTAAGTCATCAGTTAATTTTCTCATCCTTGATTTGATTTACTTATTTCAGCAATTTTAGGGCTTTCTTCATAATTGTCTAATATTGCTGGGACATTTGAACCTGTTTTAATGTTACTATTGAATCACTATTATCAATAAAATAGGTTTTCTTGAGTGTACAGAGATTAGATTGAGTTCAAAGTGCATTTCAAGATAACAATGGAATAATGCTCTGCTATATGGAATTCATAAAACACTGATAATTTATGAGAGGTAGCAGAAATGTGGTCATCATTTGTGCTCAAGGGATAATCCTACAGATTCCGATCTTTGAATGAGAAACTCATTTTAATTAGATCAGTTAGGGGTGTTGTAAATGTTGCCAAGTAATGACATTAACATCTATTCCTAAGAATTTGAGAGGAGTGTGATCCTCCTTGCAGGTCTCGAAACCCAGGCCACCAGCACCAATGATGAACACCCTAACCTCTGTCACAATTATGGATATCCCTTGGACATGTTTCTAGTTTCAAGTCCAATGAAATGCTTACTTGCAGGTTCCTTTTCGACAATGGAACAACAATAAGAAATAATAAAAGATAAGAATATGAACATAAGTAAATGGCTCAGTAGATTAGAATGGACATTTTAGTATAATAAAGGAAGGCACAATTTATAGTACAACATAAAAATGTACAACACATGTATTAGGGAAGGGGGGATTGGGGGGTAAGTGTTTAAATTGTGCAGTATTAAGAATAATACATAATAGTCTGGTAGCTGTTGTGATGTGTGTGCGTGCATGTGTGCTAAGGTGCGGAGAGTCAGTGCAGCTGGTCAGTCCAGTTCAAGTGTTCATCAGTCTGATGGCTTGTAGATAGAAACTGTCTCTGAGCCTTTTGATGTCAGACCTTATGCTCCGATACCGTTTGCCTGACGTTAAGGGAGTCAACTGCTCGTGGCCGTGGTGTGTGGGGTCGCTGATGTTGTACTGTGCCATCTTCACCACCCTCTGGAGGGACGTGAGGTCGTGGATGGAGAAATTTCCATACTAGGAAGTGCTGCAACTGGTCAGAATGCTCTCGAATGGTGCAGAGGTAGTATTTGGATAGAAACTGGGGTAGTATACAGAATTTATTCCACCGTCTTAGTAAGTAGAGGAGCTGTTGTGCTCTCTTGACAAGAGTGATGGTGTTGTTGGTCCATGTAAACTTAAAACTGCTGACTCTCTCGACTGCAGCCTTGTTGATGTGGATTGGGGCGTGTTCCCTCCTTTACTTCTTGAAGTCAACAATCAACTCCTATGTTTTGCTGACGTTGGAGCAGTAGGCAAATTGGAGTGGGCCCAGTGTGCCTGGCATGCTGGCCTTGATGTGGGCCATGACTAGCCTCTTCAAGCACTTCATGAGTGCAAGGGTGAGTGCAACGGGGCGATAGTCATTTGGGCATGTCACCTTGTTTTTCTTGGGCACTGGGGTGGTGGTCAAGATAAACCACTCCTTAGAGCAAGTGGCGACTACAGCCTAGGACAAGAACAGTTTGAAGATGTCGAAGAAGATGCCCACCAGCTGGTCAGCGCACAATGAGGACACAGCCATGGATGTCATCAGGGTCGGCGGCTTTGTGAATCTTCAGTCTTTTGAGAGTTTTCCTAAATTCAGTCTTGGAGAGCGAAAGCACCTGCTCGTCCGGAGCAGTGAGAGCCTTCCTGGATGGCTCGGTATTGTCTGCCTCAAAGCAAGCATATAATGTGTTAAGCTCATCTAGGACGAAGGCTTTGGTGGGCAGCACACAGCTGGATTTGCCTTTGTAGTCTGTGATAGCCTGTAGTCCTTGTCACGTGTCGCGAGTCTGTGTTGTCAAGTTGTATTGTCTTTTTGCATCCCTAATGGATTTGTGGAGCTTGTACCTGCTTGCCTTGTATGCGTTGGCTGGAGTGGGGGCGGAGGGGATGGCTTTGTACACATCATGAATGTTTGTGTACAAAAGGTCCAGCGCGTTGTTTTCTCTCGTGGGGCAGGATACATGTTGGTGATACTTTGGAATAATTTGTTCTAAATTTGATTGGTTATAAACTCCCACGACAATAAAGACTGCTTCCGGTTGAGAGGATTCTTGCTGGCTAATGTTCTTGTGAAGTTCGCTGAATAACACACGTCAATTCCCAATTCGGGTGAACAGGAGCTAGAAATGCTTGCAACCTTGGTACACCAGTAATTGATGATGAGGAAACATACACCGCTAGTAGCACAGACAAAAGGAGTTTGTTTCCAGTATTCTTATACTTACTTGGTTGAAGTGATTTTTAGCATTAACATTGTATCCAACATTACGAAAACTAAATTAATCCTGAAGACATAGCTAGCTATAGCTATCCCACTTGATATATGTAGTCATTACTCTCCCAACTTCGACCTTTATGATACTAACACACGAACATAACCCCCTGGACCAGAGCTTGTGCCCCAACTGGTATGTGGGTAGTACACTGGCACCTTGGAACAAGTTGCGAGTTCAGGTTGTGCGTGGATGTATAACTGAGACTCAAAAATACCATCTGAGTCACACCAACATGTGCTTTGCAAGTCAAAGACCAGTTGGCATCAGTGCAAAATGTGCAGCTGGATGCTTCTTCTCTTTTTAGCCTAGCTTGACGTATCCCTTTCCGAAGGCGTTGCCTTCGGTCATCCCGCTGTGGGCGAACAAAGGAACGAATGTAGCATTTCCAGATATGGGAGGCTGAGAGACAAGTGTGTAGCTTCTGGTTCATGATATAGAAAATGTTTGTCAGTTTTAATAAATTATTGCACAAACAAAGTAATAATTAACACAAAAAAGCTATAAAAAAGCTGATTGATTAGCTTGATTAGGAATCGACAAGATGCGCTCCGTGCCCTCCTCAGCACGCCATGTTAACATGTGCTTATTGGGACAGTATTATTAGTCCCTGTCCAGAAGCAACCCTAACCCCTTCTCCATAAGCACTGGTGTATATCTGAAACAACTGGAAAGGTGTAAGCTCTGTTAAAAATACTCAAACGTTTTATTTTTTTTATTATAGTGATTCAGGGGTAAAAACAGGATTATAAACCCCACCAACATTAAAAACTATACAAAATTCCAAGGAAATGTGTCACGATGAGCGGACCAAAGCGCAGCGTGATTGAAGTTCCACATCTTTATTACGGTGAAACAACAACAATAAACCAATAATGAAACCGGAAAGTAGTGGTGCACATGAACAAACACAAAATAATATCACACAAAGCAGGTGGGAGAAAGGGCTTCCTAAATATGATCCCCTATTAGAGGCAACGATTACCAGCTGCCTCTAATTGGGAACCATACAACCCACCAACTTAGAAATTGAATGACTAGAACACCCCCCCTAGTCACACTCTGACCTACACACCATAGAGAACCAAGGGCTCGGAGCGTGACAGTACCCCCCCAAAGGTGCGGACTCCGGACGCAAAACCTGAAACCAAATGGGGAGGGTAGGGGGTGACTAGTGTCGGTGGCGGCTCCGGTGCGGGTCATAGCCCCCGCCCAGACCACTGAACCGGCCATGGAGTTGGGCTGGACGCCACGCCTGGGCTGGGCACTGGCGCAGAGGAAGGCTCCTGCCAGGGAGCGGGACTGGACACCGTGCCTGCACACAGGCACAGAGGAGGGCTCCGGCCATGGAGCTGGGTTGGATGCCGTGCCTGGACTGGGCACAGGCGCCGAGGAGGGCTCAGGCCATGGAGCTGTGTTGGACACCGTGCCTGGACTGGGCACCAGCGCAGAGGAAGGCTCCTGCCTTGGAGCTGTTTGACTTGTTTACATTCTGCTGTGCAGTTTGATGCTAACGTTACTTTGCTACCTGCCAACTTCACGGTTTTTACTTTTTAATTACAGTTTTATATTTAAATTTTTCCCTTGCTCTACTTTTTTAATTCAAATTTTTTCACCCCGGGCGCTTTATCTGGACATGGTTCTACAAGAGCTGACACTAAGCCGAAGCTAAGTAATAACATTAACATCACGCCTTCTAATTGCAGTCGCTGTACTCATAATATACAGGAGAATGATCGCGTTATGGTGGGGATAGCTGTGCTGCAAGCCCAGCTTCAGACGCAATTGTTAGGCAAGGGTACTTTAAGTGTAGAAAAGGGTGAAACAGTGTCTGTGCCACCAATAAGTACAGATAGTAGTATTAATCTCCTTACGCAGTCTCCGCAGCCGGACAATTTTCTCATGGCTTCTGGAAGGAAATGTTGTAGGAATGCTCAACCGGTGTCGCTCATTCAGCCGACAGACACTTTTGACCGGTTTTCCCCATTAAGCAACGAGTTGGAGTCAGAGGCCAAGCCTTCTCTGGTCTGACTGAAACATAGCTTAAGCCTGATGAATTTACTGTGTTAAATGAGGCCTCTCCTCCTGGTTGCACTAGTGAAAAAATCCCCTGCGCATCCCGCTAAGGCAGAGGTGTTGCTAACATTTACTATAGCAAATTTCAATTTACAAAAACATGGTTCAATTTATAAAGGTCTCCCTTTCCACCGGATGTATACCAAACTCACTAAAATTGGCAGTAATAAAGCCTCTCTTGAAAAACCCAAACCTTGACCCAGAAAATATTAAAAATGAATCGACCTATATAGAATCTCCCATTCCTCTCAAACGTTTTTGAAAAAGCTGTTGCACAGCAACCCACTGCCTTCCTGAAGATAAAAAACAATGTATACGAAACGCTTCAGTCTGGTTTTATACCCCATCATAGCATTGAGACTCCACTCATGAAGGTGGTAAATTACCTTTTTAACAGCTTCTACCCCAAGTTATAAGACTGCTGAACAAATAATCAAATGGCCACCAGGACTATTTACAACCCCCCTCTGTTTTTTACACTGCTGCTACTCGCTGTTTATTACCCATGCATACAAATTACCTCGACTAACCTGTACCCCTGCACATTGACGCGGTACCCCCTGTATATAGCCTCGTTATTGTTATGTAATTTTCTTGTTACTTTTTAAATGTAATATATATTTTTTTACTTTAGTTTATTTAGTGAATATTTTCTTAACTCTATTTCTTGAACTGCCTTGTTGGTTAAGGGATTTTAAGTAGGCATTTTATGGTAAGTTCTGTTGTATTCAGCGAGCCTACAAGAGATTTTTTTTAAACAGCGGTGACTCTGAAGCAACAAACATTGGCACAGACACATGCATACACACATGATAACATATGCACTATACATACACAGATTTAGTACTGTAGATATGTGGTAGGGGGGAGTATGGGCCTGAGGGCACACAGTGTGTTGTGAAATCTGTGAATGTACTGTATTGTTTTTAAAATTGTATAAACTGTCTTAATTTTGCTGGACCACAGGAAGAGTAGAAGCTGCATTGGCAGCAGCTAATGGGGATCCATAATAAATGCAAATACAAATGTGACAAATTATGTTATTTTATTTTGATTTGTATTCGTACAAAATATCAGTGTGTGTATTAGAGGGTAGAGGGCATCATCTTTGTATTTAGTACACCTGCATAGGCAGTAGATTTTTTAATGAGTTGAGGAACACTATACACAGAGAACCACATTAATCGAGACCTGCTTAGACAAGCTTGTATCTGTCACCTAAGGACAAGCTTTATTCAATAAAAGAGCTTTGAGTGACTGCATTAGCACAATTTTATGAATAGCGACTATTGTCTGCACATACACAAAAACACACAAGCACACACTATCTCTCTCCCTGCACCAAGCCTCTCCGCCATCCATTCCTTCATTTTCTTTCATGATTTTAATGGAGGCACTATGAATAAAGTAAAAAAGGGAGCTTTCGTTCTCATTCTATAAAAGTGAATAGAGAATGAATTAGCTCACTGGAAACATGAAAAGTGCATGGAATAGTAAATGCCTTTTTAAACTCCATTGCTGTATATGCAACCATACATCAGATAATTACATCCGTGACCACAAGTTCAGTGTGTGTATGGACATATAATTGCTACACTTCAAAATGGAAGCGCAAAGCAAAACAACTTGTATGATGGTGAGATAATCGCCTCTGTTCAAAATTAAAAATATCACAAACAAACCTCTCATCACTCTACAACAGGAGCATCCACCTCCACCAGAAGTGCAAAATGATTTTAAGTAAATGTGACCAGTGAACACCCACTGCTTAAGAATTGGAACTCGTTCCATCAGGGATACGGTACCTGAACTAAAGACTGAGGAAAATCTACCTTGACAAAATAGACTGTTACCAGGGCTATATTTGGACTGAACAATAAGTCATTTTACCAGGATATTACCAGGATATTCTGATAGGATTTCATCCCTCAGCATTAAAATCAATCTTTTTTTCTTTTTTTTTTTTTTTAAATAACTCCAATATCTGCTTACTTGCAACCCCTACACATACCTATAAGGAGCGGGTGGGGGGATCTGAGTCATCCTTTTCCTTTATTCCGCATCTCTCCTCCACCTCCCTACCCCATGAACTCATTTCCAAAACACTTTCAGTTGCTTGTAATGAGTATCAACAGCCATTATGAGACTGTTCAGGAGAGCCGCAAATTAGCCTGTCTGTCACTTTGCGAATTCTAATTAGAAAATACACCCTTTAATCGCTTTAAATGCTGACGCTAATTGGGAGGTACCTGCCAAGCGCCAGACACGGACCTCCATGAATAGCTAATTAGACAGCCAGCCAGTTAGCTTAGCAGACAGCTACTATCCCACAGTACAGTAAGGTTGCACTGGCTTAGTACTGCACTGGCTTTAGGAAGTGTAATGCTGCTGCTGATTCAAAATGTACATTATGAACTCCTAGTCTGTGTACATACTGTATGTACTCCGTGTGTGTGAATAAATTAAGGACTCTCTCTCTCCAAAAACCACCTGGAGCAAGATAATCATTGCTTAAGGGAGATGAGTGTTACTATAATTGCCGTCACACACACCAACAACCACCCACAACCAGACTCACACCTTGAGAGCTGTGAAGGGTCCATGTTGGAGGCAAGACATGGCAACACTGCCCCCATGTCCTCATATGACCCATAGTGAAATAAACACTGAAAGGTCCTCTTAAAACATCCCATATCCTCTGGCCACCATCAACTCTGCCTGTTACATCAGTAGGCACAGCACCCTCTCTCCCAAATGAACATACTGTACACCACCAATGCTCCCTGCCTTGGCATTGTGATCGACACACACACACACACACACACACACACACACACACACACACACACACACACACACACACACACACACACACACACACACACACACACACACACACACACACACACATTACTGGCCCTTGGGGCTCTGTGACCAAGTGGGGACCTGGCAGACCACTCTCCAAATCAAAATGTATAGATTAGAAAGAGCAAAGATGGTCACAGAGTAATATAATATACTGTAAGTACCTCCAGCTTCAGAGGTCATACTCCAAGGCAGTCATATTGCAGGTGCTGTCTTTTTGCCTGAGTGACAGCTAATTTTATCGATCACTGCCAGTCACTCACAAACACATTCTAAGGTCCAGACATTCCCTCAGGCTCAGTTTCAGACGCCAAGTCATGTACTTTTTCGTTTTTATTAATAGGAAAACGAGATGCTCATGCAGAAAGAGAGACCACCCTACTCACTACTCAGTATTACAATTTGAATCATCACCCCACCCACAATCGACCTCCTTAAAGTGGCACTCTCATGTAATTTAACACCTGCACTACCGTTCAAAAATGTGGGGTCACTAAGAAATGCACATTTTTTGTGCTTTTCCTTCATTGATCAGAAATACAGTGTAGACACTTAAGGTTGTAAAGGACTATTGTAGCTGGAAAAAGCTTTTTTTAATGGAATATCTACATAGGCGTACAGAGGCCCATTATCAGCAACCATCACTCCTGTGTTCCAATGGCACATTGTGTTAGCTAAGATTATCATTTTAATAGGCTAACTGATCATTAGAAAACCATTCTGTTATTATGTTAGCGCAGCTGAAAACGGTGCACAACTGAGCAAGAGGACAAGTACATTAGAGTGTCTAGTTTGAGTCCTTAAATAGTACCTGCAAAACACCCGTCTCAATATCAACAGTGAAGAGGCGACTCCGGGATGCTGGCCTTTAGGCAGAGTTGCAACGAAAAAGCCATATCTCAGACAGGCCAATAAAAAGAAAATATTAAGATGGGCAAAAGATCACAGACACTGGACAGAGGAACTCTGCCTAGAAGGTCAGCATCCCGGAGCTGCCTCTTCACTGCTGAAGTTGAGACTGGTGTTTTGCAGGTACTATTTAATGAAGCTGCCAGTTGAGGACTTGTGAGGCATCTGTTTCCCAAACTAGACACGCTAATGTACTTTTCCTCTTGCTCAGTTGTGCACCAGGGCCTCCCACTATTCTGGTTAGAGACAGTTTGCAGTGTTCTGTGAAGGGAGTAGTACACAGCGTTGTACCAGATCTTCCGTTTCTTGGCAATTTCTCGCATGGAATAGCCTTCATTTCTCAGAACAAGAATAGACTGACGAGTTTCAGAAGAGAGGTCTTTGTTTCTGGCCATTTTGAGCCTGTAATCGAACCCACAAATGCTGACGCTCCAGATACTCAACTTGTCTAAAGAAAGCATACATACATCATGAACCTACACTGGATATATACACACAGTGCTTTACACATAACACACTGGGCGAAGAAGTCAGGTCAATGTCTAATTTTGAAATGATATGAATTCAATGTGAAACCAAAAAAATGTGAACCATGTCATTGGATTTCTGAAGAAAGTCCATATTGATTCAATGTCATCACATTAAATGTTTTTGTTGAAAACAAATATGATTTAACCATCTTGTGCCCAGTGGGAAGCAATGCTAATGGATACCACAACATGCTCACGTCTACTATATACTCTGCTGTATACTCAAACGCACAGTTTCATTTTTACCGCTTTGTGCTGCTGCCAAGAGTATGGGCCAGACATGTCCTGGCAACTCCCAACCCCCAATTTATTGATTCACCTGCAGGGCATTGCAACTCCCATCAGCACACAGCCCACTATCAAAAAACTCTCACTTCAGAAGGCCACACACACACACACACACACACACACACACACACACACACACACGCAAGCCTCCCACACGCCAGCCTCCCACACCAGCTAAAGGGCATTGCATAAATGTAATTTAAACCTCTCACAAAGGCCTAAAACTGCTTTAAACACCTCATTTCATTGGGCAAACCATAATGCGCCACTCGGCCTCCCGTTCTAAGGCACTGCATTGCTAGAGGCGTCACTACAGACCCTGGTTCGTTCCCAGGCCATGTCACAACCGGCCGTGATCGGGAGTTCCATAGGGCGGCTCAAATAAGAATAAATAAGAATTTGTTCTTAACTGACTTGCCTAGTTAAATAAAGGTTAAATAAATAAATACAAATAATGAGTTCCTTATAGCAGCTAGTGCTATATGTTGCAAAAAATGGCACAATTTGAGGATTAAATATACTTTTGGAATATATTCAAAAGACAATAGCGAACCAATCCCACTGCAGGAGTGTCAAGTCTTTCCCAAGTGCATCAACTGCTAAGGTGAAGATTCATAGTAAGGCCCAATTTCCTAGTGGTACATACAGTGGGGCAAAAAAGTATTTAATCAGCCACCAATTGTGCAAGTTCTTCCACTTAAAAAGATGAGAGAGGCCTGTAATTTTCATCATAGGTACACTTCTGCCATTAATACAGGTAACAAGTGGAGGACAGAGGAGCCTCTTATAGAAGAAGTTACAGGTCTGTGAGAGCCAGAAATCTTGCTTGTTTGTAGGTGACCAAATACTTATTTTCCACTATAATTTGCAAATAAATTCATTAAAAATCCTACAATGTGAATTTCTGGATTTCTTTTTTTATTTTGTCTGTCATAGTTGAAGTGTACCTATGATGAAAATTACAGGCCTCTCTCATCTTTTTAAGTGGGAGAACTTGCACAATTGGTGGCTGACTAATTACTTTTTTGCCTCACTGTATAATGTAATAATAGGGTCTCAGCAGTTCATTAGCTCACAGGAAACGTCCAAGTCTTCTCACCTTCATAACAACTGGAGCATAAGAGGAAACCATGGCGAGCTGATCGTTCCTCGGCAATGGAGTCTCTGCTCGATAATCTCACCTTTAGGGTGATGTGTGAACTATGAAGGGTATACCCAATGGCACCCCATTCCATATATACACCTTCAACCGAAGAACCATATACAGTGAGCTCCAAAAGTATTTGGACAATGACAAATTGATTGTTGTTTTGGCTCTGTGCTACAGCACATTGAATTTGAAATGATAATGGAGGTTAAAGTGCAGACTGTCATAATTAATTTGAAGGTATTTTCATACATATCGGGTGAAACCTTTAGAAATTACATCCCTTTTTGTACATAGTCCCCCATTTTAGGGGACCAAAAGTATTGGGACAAATTCACTTATATGTGTATTGACTACAAACTTGTTGGATGCATTTGCTGTTTGTTTTGGTTGTGTTGCAGATTATTTTGTGCACAAAATAAATTAATGGTAAATAATGTATTGTGTCATTTTGAAGTAATTTTTATTGTAAATAAGAATAGAATATGCTACCATGATTACGGATTATCCTGAATGAATCGTGAATAATGATGAGTGAGAAAGTTAGAGGCATAAATATCATATCATGGGGCAACAAGTAGCCTAGTGGTTAGAGCGTTGGGCCTGTAACCGACAGGTTGCTGGATTGAATCCCCAAACTGACAAGGTAAAAATCTGTCGTTCTGCCCCTGAACAAGGCAGTTAACCCACTGTTCCCCTGTAGGCCGTCATTGTAAATAAGAATTTCTTCTCAACGGACTTGCCTAGTTAAATAAAGGTTAAATAAAATAAAAAATTTAAATGCCAACCTCCCCAGGCATCACGATATAACAGATGCGACAAGGCATTTAGCTCATAGATGATTTGTTGCATACTGGAAATAAATATGCTACCGTTATAGCTCCAATATGTCCATATTATGCTTGATATCTGCAATGTTCTATTGCTTTGGGTTTAATTCAGAAATAAATCTAACTAATGAATGTCAGTATTTCAGTACCTCATTCTTATGCATGGCATGGCTATTCTTCTACAGACAGATGTACAAACAATGCAGCCATGTATACCTATTCCAAGACTGATGTGTTTTCTCACTGGAGCATGTTTCCAAAATGTCATCTTACCTTTTCTAATCTGCCTCTGTAAATACACCTCTCTTCTCTCATTTCTATAATGTAAATTGCATCTTTCTTCTAAGGCAACATCTGACACATACCCACGGATTCAAAGCCTAACTCAAATGTGGTTTATCAGTGAGGAGAGCTTTCCAATTACCATCAAACGCAACCGAACCCAATATAACCTGAAAACACACCAGACATATAGATCAATGGTCACATTGATAGAGCAAGCCTCTGGAACATCCGTAACATCAAGAGGCATTAAAAGTAAAGGAGTCACCCTGTATGTCACTGTGCAACAGGCATCCCAAGTTTGTGCAATTGATTTCCAGGTATCTGTAGATTAGCTGCCTTAAAAGATGACCAGTCAGTGGCACTCAAGTGAGCACACCCAGCGAGGCATCACACGGGACGACTCATGCGTGTGCTGGCAGATAGCCCCCAGTCTATGCCTATGTCTGTGGGAAGCTCTGTTTGATTAATAGCGCTATTGAAACAAACCAGTTTTATGGGAAATATTTGAATGAAAATCTCTCTTTCAGTTCAGCTAGAAAGTATGTGTCACGCCCTGACCTTAGAGAGCTTTTTATGTCTCTATTTTGATTTGGTCAGGGTGTGATTTGGGTGGGCATTCTAAGTTCCTTTTTCTAAGTTTTGTGTTTCTATGATTTTCTATTTCTATGTTTTGGCCGGGTATGGTTCTCAATCAGGGACAGCTGTCTATTGTTGTCTCTGATTGGGAACCATACTTAGGTACCCTTTTTCGACCTGTGTTTGTGGGAAGTTAACTTCGTTTGATGGCACATAGCCTTAAGCATCTTGGTTTGTTTTGTTTTGATTTGATTATTGTTTTGTCAGTGGCATTTCGAATAAAAGAGAAAAATGTACGCTCACCAAGCTGCACCTTGGTCCAGTTCTTTCAACAGCTGTGACAGTATGTTTAAATTAGTTGGGTTTCTTTCCTAATTTACAATAGTTTAAGCATTGTTTGTCTAAGAACATGAATCCAAATCTGCTGTGCAACATTTTCTGTAATTGGGTTTGACTGAGTAGGGTCTACATTTAGTTTGTTAGTTTTCAAAAGCTGACTCACCTTTTGTGGAACAGAAAAGATATCATACGAGAAAAATATTATATTTTTTTCTGAAATGAAATGAATTCTTAAATATGCACTCTGTAGCCTATATTTCCATTCAGCATTGTCCAGTGGCGGTGCCAGGATTTTTTCACTATGGTAACTTTAGCCCAAGAATGTACTCTAAAGGCAGGGTTTCCCAAACTCTGTCCTTGGGACCCCAAAGGGGTGAACGTTTTGGTTTTTGCCCTAGCACTACACAGCTGATTCAAATAATCAACTAATCATCAAGCTTTAATCATTTGAATCCGCTTAGGTACTTGTCCTGCTGAAAGATTAATTTGCTTCCCAGTGTCTGATGGAAAGTGAACTGAACCAGGTTTTCCTCTAGGATTTTGCCTGTGCTTATAGCTGTATTATGTTTAATTTTATCCCCCCCCAAAAACTCCCTTGTCCTTGCCGATGACAAGCATACCCATTACATGATGCAGCCACCACCATGCTTGAAAATATGAAAAGTGTTACTCCGGGATGCGTTGTTTGGATTTGTCCCAAACATAACGCTTTGTATTCAGGAAAAGTGATTTTCTTTGGATTTTTTTTTTTTGCATTATTGCTTAAGAGCGTTGTTGCAAACAAGATGCATGTTTTGGAATATTTGTATTCCGTACAGACTTCCTTCTTTTCACTGTCATTTAGTTTAGTTTAGTATTTTGGAGTAACTACAATGTTGTTGATCCATCGTCAGTTTTCTCATATCATTAAACTCTAACTGTTTTAAAATCAGCAGTGGCCTCATGGTGAAATCCCTGAGCAGTTCCTCTCTGGTAACTGACTTAAGAAGGACACCTGTATCTTTGTAGTGACTGGGTGTATTGATACACCATCCGAAGTGTAACATTAATGCTCAAAGGGATATTCAATGTCTGCTTTATTACCCTTTTTTGCGAGATGTTGCAAAACTTCCCTGGTATTTGTGTGGTTGAATCTGTGTTTGAAATTCACTGCTCGACTGGAACCTTACAATTATCTGTATGTGTAGTAGTAGTGTTTAATCATGTTAATGTCATGCTCGTCATAACTGGACCAAAGCGCAGTGTGATCTGGGTTCCACATCTTTTTATTTCTATGTGAAACTCAAAGCAAAGCAAAACAAAAAACAAACTAACGGTACTTGAAGAAAATGCAGTGCTCACAGGCCCACAGAGCACCATTAAATCCATTATTTAAAAATGGAAAGCATATGAGAGACCAAAGATAACCTTGAAGGAACTGCAAAGCTCCACAGTGGAGATTGGAGTATCTGTCCAAAGGACCACTTTAAGCCGTAACACTCGACAGAGGTGGGTTTTAAACTGAGATCACGTGACACTTAAATAAAGTCCACCTGTGTGCAATCGAACTAATTATTTGAATTCTGAAGGTAATTGGTTGCACAAGATCTTATTTGGGGTCCTCAGAGCACAGGGGGTGAATACATATATATGCATGCACCACTTTTCCGTTTTTCTTTTCAAATTTTTTGGAAGAAGTTCTTTTTTTCATTTCACTTCAGCAATTTGGACTTGTGTATGTCCATTACATGAGATCCCCCCCCAAAATATATTTAAATTGCAGGTTGTGATGCATCAAAATAGGAAAAACACCAATGGGGTGCATACTTTTGCAAGGCACTGTAATATGGACTTAGCCCTACTTGGTAAAAGACCATCTTCTGTATACCACCCCTACCTTGTCACAACACAACTGATTGACTCAAATGAATTAAATTAACTTTTAACAAGGCACACCTGTAATTGAAATGCATTCCAGGTGACTACCTCATGAAGCTGGTTGAGAGAAAGCCGAGCGTGTGCAAAGCTGTCATCAAGGCGAATGGTGGCTACTTTAAAGAATCTCAAATACAGACGCCTCACAGTTGTCAACTGGCAGCATCATTAAATAGTACCAGAAAAACACGAGTCTCGACGTCAAGAGTGAAGAGGCGACTCCGGGATGCTGGCCTTCTATGCAGAGTTGCAAATAAAAATAAAAGATTAAGATGGGCAAAAGAACACAGACACTGGACAGAGTAACTCTGCATCCCGGAGTCGCCTCTTCACTGTTGATGTTGAGACTGGTGTTTTGCAGGCACTATTTAATGAAGCTGCCATTTGAGGACTTGTGAGGCGTCTAATTTTCTTGTCCTCTTGCTCAGTTGTGCACCCGGGCCTCACACTCTTTCTATTCTGGTTAGGGACAGTTTGCATTGTTCTGTGAAGGGAGTATTGCTTATTTGAGCTGTTCATAATATGAACTTGGTATTTAACCAAATAGGGCTATCTTCTGTATACCACCCCTACCTTGTTCAGCACAACTGATTGGCTCAAATGCATTAAGAAGTAAATAATAATACAATTGTTAAATTACGAGCCTTGTTGGTTAAGCCACAGAAAAAGCCAGCAACCTTCCCACTAGCCATGATTGGCTGAGATAATGAGTGGGCTGGACATGTCGTTAGAGGAGTTTGGATTGGTCTGCCACACAGAAGGCTTCTATCTATGTGAGCTGGTCAGTCTGTGTTGGTAATTCTGTCGAACGGAGGTTTGAGTTTTTAAATCAGTGAAATTAGAGTATGATAGCTAAAAAGATGGAGAAAAGACCTGTCTCCAGATTACATCTTCAAACTAAGGGCAACCGTGGCATGGCATCTGTGACAGGGAGACGCGTCCATCATGCATTATGATGTAAACAGGTAAGATAGTCTAGCTAGCTACATTTTCAGATACTACACATTTATAATTTTGACAGAAAGTGGTTTCATTTCAAGCTAAAATATACTGTTAGCTAGCTAGCTCCCTAGCTAATGTTACGTGTATGATGCAACGTTAGCTAGGGAGCCAGCCAGCTAACTAACAGTACACTTCAGCCATTTGCTTTTCTAGTTAGACCTTAATGTTAGCTATCTAACATTGAAACTGGTTGGTTAATTCCCAGCAGATCCATGCAGGGTAGTAATGACATGATTTGTCACTATTTTCATTGTTGTTTTGCTGGCTGGCTCGTTAGCTAATGTTACGTGACGTGTGTGATCTTAGACGTTGTTTAGGTTCGTTCACCTAGCTAGCTAGCTACATGTCTTAAGCTAAAGTGTACAACACCCGTTGAATATGGTCGGTGTCAGTAAATGTTGGCAAAAAGGCAGTGAAATTGTTGCCAGCAGAGCTGGTTAGGCTGTTTTCATGTTATCCAGAGGTAAACAAATCATCGGCCAGAGCGGCAAGTGCGCACTCTAAATGCTCCGAGAGTGATTTCCTCAAAAGTGAGTTTACAAGTGTAATACCCTTGGTAGAACCAAGCATTGAGTTTATTCATAATAATTAATTGGTAATGTACAAGTGAATAGGTTGGTTTACTTTCAAGTTTAAGTTTTGACAAATAAGGTCGCTTGTTAAGCTGTGTCCAATGGGAGTTGACCTGGTTAACTGGAGGCCTGGGAAAAAAAGTGAGAGACGTTGAGAAAGGGATGGTCATGACATTATGACCATTGGTGATGAAAAATGATAAAAGACGATAAAAATAGAACAAAACCCATACCTATCGAGTTTTGAAGAGAAATACAGATTTAATTTTACAGGAGTTATCATACGTAAGAAAGATTTAGTAAAGACTGAAGCTACCGTCTCAACGTTGAGGTATTTGACAGCCTTGAGGTTAGCCTAGCATCATGTGACACCAAGAAAGAATAGCTTGGGGAAGATTAACGGGTTCATGTTTCCATGGGATATCGGTTACTGCTAAGGAGTACTGTCTGCATTGATAGCTGTGCTTGCTGTGGATCTTATGGGGAAACCTGCACAGAACTGCCATACTTCGCTGAAGGAATATCTACAAGTAGTGAGTAACCACAAC